>NC_053408.1:5886212-6486212 GCF_016859285.1 Xiphias gladius | reverse complement strand
AGATTTGCCGAAGAAAAGTACGCTTGAGACAAGTATTTCATCATGAGGGTGGTTTTCTTATCGACAATGAACTGACCCCGGAGAACCACCGCTTGGCTTTAGCTGTGGCCACAGATATCTCAAAGCTCCAATTGGATTAGAGACATTGAACTATTGGAATTGAAATAGCTGGAATAGAGCAGCTATGAAATAGGTTGTATTTCTCAGAAGCCATTAGCCCAGCCCACTGGGAGACGGAGTGTGCTGCCGGTGTGTGGAAGAGATCAGAGAGAGGGGATCCTCCTCTGCAGCTCCATTGTAGTCCAGGTAGCATAGATCAAACGCAGCAATCCCCATAGAGCTCCGCAGAAAGTGCTTACCGGGAGGCAATCTTAGGCAACCCCAAAAGAGAGGCATGGCATATGGCCTTTTGAAGATAGCGGTTTGAGATTAGAGCATTTCCCAGATCAGGGCGCATTCAGAGGGGTTGAACTGCGAGTATGTTGGTAAGAGACAGAATGGTAGATAAGGGTACACAGCAGAAAATGTGTATAGATCTGTTTAGATATTGATCCACAACTGTTGTCAAGGGGTTGAAGCAGAGATGTTTTGAAGAACTGACTTGAAATCAATAAGGATGATGCTAAAAAGTGCAATATCAAGCCTCTCTCCTTCAACTTTCAGTGAAATTTGATGAATTTCTTGAGAGGAGTATGACTTGTTTTCCACTCTGCATGGACACTTATTTGCCATCTAGACTAATTTCCTGCTCTATTATTGTATGTGCTCTGCCCTATGTGATTGAAGAGAATAAAAAACAAAGCGATATACTATATAATAGCATGATTTATGTTAGAATTTAGTAGCAGTGTGTGAGTGTGTGTGTGTGTGTGTGTGTGTGTGTGTGTGTTCCCTCTCTCATCGAGCACCGTTTCTGACAGCTGTTCCCCGAAGCAGCCCGCGGAGTTGGCCACCGCTGTGATGCCATTTTATCTTCCAAATATCTGATTCATAGTAAAACTGCTTCATTGTACGCTGAGGGGGCTGATATAAAAAGGCACCTCACTTGACCGAGACTTATTACCACTCTATTTGTGAAGCGATGTCTTGGCGATATTTCGTTTGATAAGATGGCAATTTCAGTAAGAGACTTCAGTGGCTTTTGGCCCCCGTGGGCTTTGGCTTGAGTAGGAGGGATATATTTCACAGGGGAGAGCTTGATGAAATGTGGGGGTGCGCATTTGCAAAAGTGAGATAAAACTGTCTTTCTCTCCCCAGACATTCTGCCGGGGATTCATAAGAAGTTTGCTCTGTGTTGACTGGGAGAGGGAGGCATAGCCACGCAGAAGTGGATCTGTCTGTGGTTGGTGTCCCATCCATTTTCCACTCTGATGAATATGGTACAGACGAAGCTTTTGGTGCTGGTGGTGTGCGGTGGCAGGGGGGGAGATTTGGGGAAGTGCCAAGCCCAAAGTTAAGATGACAGCAATGACAAGGCTCAATGCCAAAGAGATCTATCCCACTGATGTGAGCTTAACAACCCTTGTAGGCTCTATCTCTGTGTGATGTGTGCGTGTGGGCGTGCGCATATGTCTGAGTTTGTGCATGCGTGTGCGTGTGTTTGATGTAGCGTACAATATGTGCGTCTGTTGACAAGATCATGGAGACTCAGTGTCAAACCAGACAGCTGATTGCAGGCTGAAGTAAACACCTACAGCTGAGGTGAATCACTGCATATGCACGTCAGCTGAAAAGTAAGAATGAAGGCATGGAGAACAATGTCTGAAGTAACCGGGTTTGGAAATTGCAGGATGTAGGAATTTTTGGTGAAGTCCAAAAGTTTTTTTTATTAAATCTACTGTCTAAAGTAGTGGTTCCCAGCCTTTTTTGTCCGATGGACCTCCAAAGCCCTGTCAGATGAACCAGAACCCCTCCATCAACACCATTTACCAGCCATTCATTTAAACCATATATGATTACAGTACTTTTAGCCAACTATTTAAACTGTTTTATACATTACTTTTAAAGTGGCAGTCTGGAAGAGTTCAGCCCTGGTTGATTTGCTGACACCTGTGACTACTGGTGTTAACAGCAAATGTGGTTTAATACGACAGGTCTCAGAATTTGGGGGGCAGCAAAACAAACTATTTTTGTTTTAATGAAGACATCAGGCGATGATTGGCCTTCTTCCATCGTTCTGCGAGCTACAGTGATTTGGACTTAAGCTGCACACGGCATGAGTCTGCGAACAGCCGGGCACAGCGAGAGGAGTTGGTTACCTCGCTGAGAAGTCGGAGGTGTGCAACCTGTCGCCTGCAGCTCTTCATCCAACAGCTCGCCGTGGCTGCTCCTTCTTGTTCCATTACTCCCTGCAACACTTCAAGCTGATCCGCCGTCCAAAATGTGCATCTGTAACTACTTAATGATAAAAGTCAGCTTGTGTTTCGCCAGTTAAATGCTGTTAATGTTAAGGTGCAGCACGAGGAAATGTTCAGTTTGCATTAGCAGTAACTTAATACAGCATTTTTTCTGGTAATATCACCACAGACACCCAGTTCGTAATACTGTAAATATATAAATACTGCAGTACTTTCATCAGTGGGCCATAGGCTCAATCGATATTATGTTACCTCATTTGACGACTTAACAGACATTTGTTTAAAATCTTCGAAATTGCCACTTTAACTATTTTTTTTTAACCATTTATCCATTACTTTTAGTTAATTGCTTGAACTGTTGTTAACTTTTAACTGCTTATCCATTACTTTTAGCTTTTTATTTGAACCATTCATTTTTTTACTTTTAGGGAACTATTTGAACTGTTTATCCGTTGCCTTTAGCGAACGTCAAAATGGTTTGACTTAAAGATTAGAAAAAGGTGAAAGCTAGGTTCACCTGCTGACCCGCCGCTTGCTGCCTTGAGGACAGAGGATCTTCTGGCTTTGGTCTCCCATGGTTATAGACGGTCTATTTACTCTGCTAATGGAGATTAATTATCCCTAATTAATTAGGGATGGCAATGTCAGCTGGTCGGTCAGTCCAACACTTAGGTCCATGGTCGAACTTACACAACTATTGGATAGGTCGCCATGAACTTTTGTACTGAATTTGATTCCCTGACTTCAATTAAATAATGAAATCATTAAATTTTCAACATGTGAACAGTTGAAAACCTTAGACTGAAAGTATTTTGGTTTGAATATTTCTTCAAGTCAAGCATGTTATGGAATCAATTCCCAAGTCAGGTCTAAATCAAGTCTCATGTCTAAATCTCTGGTCTTGGCAATGCTGTTATTTAACCACTTAGTCATACAACAAGAGAGCCAAACTGTCAGGCAGCCGTGCTGCTGGCACACAGGGAGAGAGGTCAATCAGGATTTAACGCTGGGGAGACAGAGGACACTGACTGGTCGCTGCATATATGTTGGATCAAACACCAAATCCAAGCTGTTTGCTTGCAAACTCAACAGACACATGGCAGAAGAAGCTGCTTTTGACACTTTTGAGAGTAAATTATTCCCTGGTTCTAAAACAGCAGTTCTAATGGTGGGGTGAAGTTTTACTTGGCTTAACAGCAATTATTTCTAAAGTACCAGTAGTGAAATGTTTGGTTTATCGTGTTGGTTGGCTGTTAAGTGAAGGCTTTTGGATGGAAAAATTAATAAGAAAGTTATGGATGTTGGTTTTCTGAAACTAAAGGGATTTCAGAGTCCCCTGACAAGTTTCAAAGCAGCCCACATCTTTAACATAATGCTGATTTCAAAGGAGCACAGATTTGGAGCTTGTCTAATGGTCCTGCCTTTTGCTGTTTTGCAATTGGACAATAAGAGAACAAAGCCCGATTTACATGAGCAGCATTAACAACCTTAGTATTTGACCAGTTTATTTCACATACACTAAGGCACCAGCTCTCTTGATTCTTACCCTAGGTCCAAGCTGTATTTTCGCCTCATACTTGCAGGCAACAAGGGCACTTTCAAGTTATGCATCTGTATAATTAAAATAAAAGAAAGTAAGAAATTGAAAGAAATCAACTGGAGTGAAAACTTGTGGTGTAAGTAAGGGGAAGGTCATGGCTGAGGGACGGCATTGCCTCAGAGGAGACTGGGAGTTCAGAGAGAAAATAAATCCAATAGATCTTATCACCTATGCATTGTCTTGTCTTCCATTGTGATAGGGAAAAATCACGCCAGGGATAAACACAGTATGAATTTTTAAGAGGCACCTCTCCTTATTTCTATTCCATTTTATTTTGGCGATGCTCAAAATGACCTCCTGTAATCTTCAGAGGTGAATATCACCATTTCCGCGGAACTGGAATATGAAAGATTGTGAGACCCACCAGGGGAGTTGAAGCACAGGTGTAGAATATTACAGTATGTGTCTTTCATTAGCGTTTGGCAGTTTGAATGATGTGGTTGGAAATATTAAAAGCAGCATAGGTCTCCGTGCATCGATCTGAATAGTAAAGGCCACCTTGGCTGTGAACAGAATGCAGCAAAGGAAAATGGACATAACAACACGTCCAACAAATTGTGAAACTGATATTTGATCAGCAAAGGAATCGCGTACCTATTAAGAATTTTCAGCTCAAATCAGCTATTTCCTCCAAGCACATGAAAGATGAAGAAAGAGCATTTTTAACACATGCACAATAAGCAGAATGTATGGAAGAATATAATGTATATACTGTGTGTATAATGAGTCTCATATATGCAGGCAAAGGCTGCCCTGGGAGTGCATGCAACACATATTTTCGCCATGCAAATGAGATAGAAACTTGTTTCAGACATCTACGACAGATCATGATACAGTATGTAGATATAGTGAAATGGGGCTCAAACAAGGCTATGTTCATGAAGATGGATGCGTAAATGGAGATCAACAGCCAACTCACACAGTGAGTATCTTGAATGTACATGACACTGATGTCTTATTGTGATCTTATCTGATGATTCTGTACAGATTGCCCCGTTTTCTTCTTTGCTTCCTGCACGATATCTGCTTTGCCCCTCATGCATAGAATCTCCATTTTCAACATTATGCACACCACACATTTACATTGTCAGATTTTGTGCTGTAACCAGCAATATCATGTCATAATTATTATTAGGCTTCCACATGTCCTCCATAGGTTTTAATAATAACACTAAAGCCGAGACAGCAAAACAATCTTTGCAGTTTATGTTCTAATTGAGTCCTATAATCCTAAAAAACCCCCAAAAATAACCGCAAATTATGTCTGTATCTCGTAACAAGAGAGGATAAGGCAGGTCGCTGCACTAGAATCAAGAAAATCTACATTGATTTTGGAAATTAATTGAAACATGTTGATTTTTTATTGGAAACATCTTGAAATAATCTTAGTGCACTGGCGGATATCATAACCTGTTCTAAGAAAATAAGACTTCAGAGAGCAACCTAACAGTACTTGTTTTTGCTGACATCCAGTGGTTTAACTCCTCATCTTTCCGCAGTGATGTAGAAGTGTACTTCACGGTGTGTCGGTACATTGTGACACCTCTGTTAGGTGTGGTTAACGGTACAACAGAGCACTCCTCTGACCACAGCCAGCCACATCAGGTGAAACAGACTCGAACATTTCAAGTCAACAACAAACACCTTCGTTTATTCCTGAGCTGTGTGGTGTTGCAAATAATAAAAGTGAAGAAAATGACACTTGGCAGAAAAATCAAGGCGATTAGCACGAATACTTACATACATTTTTGTCAGGAAATTCTGTTCTTCTTATCATTGACATCCATCAGCATGTACATTCACAACATTTACAAGACATAATCATACTTAGCATTGCAAGGTCTCTGAGCTGACATTAAAAGTCTTATCAATGTATTGCTTCAAGTGAGAACTTAAATCCTTCCTTATATCAAAGTTGTTTTTTTTTGGCTATGTAACAAGTCTTCAGTCTGACCTGAGTTTGTCAGTACCAGACTGGCTTGACAGTTTTGATTTATTAAACAATTTCTCGCTGGTTTATCATTTTGATGGTTTTGGAGTGTGCGTTATCAGTGTGGAGAGGGGTAAAGATTTTGTCTGGATGCATTTGGTACTTGGTAGAGCTAAATTACTGCCGTTAATGTCTTCATATTACAGGGTTAGAGAAAGGTAAATCTGGAGAAAAAGGGAAAAATAGAGACTTACCTAATTTGCATTTTCCAGCCTTTGGGTCGGGACCCACCCCAAGGGGGTGACAAGATAAATCTTGGGGGCCGTGAAATGATTAAAGGGATAAGACAGAAAAACATTCCCGCTACGCAACATTGTGCACTACAAAAACTAAGCTCTCAAAAAAAAGAAAGAAAAAAAAGCAATAAAATGGGGGAAATATTACTTGAAATAAGCAAAATTATCTATCAACAGAACAGGAAACAAGTGGAATGCTCTAACATTAAAAGTGTCTGGTGAGAAGAAATATCTTGTCAGAAAAAAAAAAGAGCATATATTATCTTAACTTAATTATTTAGTCTTACTTATATTTCACTTCTTGCAGTGTGTTTTCTTCAGACATTTCTCTTACCTTTGCTTTTTGTCTTGTGAAATCCTGGAGGGTTTTCAAGTCTCTGTATTCAAATGAAAGAATACAAGAAGGGAAAATCGCTCTTTGGTTGAACTGCTCACAACTCATAGACATAATTATGCTAACGCTGTGAGGATGGGCTTGCATGTAGATTGTGATTGTGGTTTAAGGGATCACAAGCCAGAAAGCCAAAGAAAAAAAAAAACTAGGAAGCCTAATCTAGGCTATGTTGAATCGACCTCTCTTAAAAAAACAAAAACAAAAAAAACAAAATCAGACATTTATCATGTCCATAGCAATGTCAATCAAAAAAGTCAATGTTTCATTCGTTCTTCTCTTCCTCACGGTTGAAGAAGATGGACTGTGGGGGTTTAGCAGGGCCCTTTCCTTTAGTCAAATCACCAGGCAGAACTCATATATGTGGATCTCACTTCAGTGAATATGGCCCCTCTCTCCATGTGTGAACTGCTGTACCTCCTAAAAACCACCAGGGGACAGATCAATGAGTAAGTGCATAAACTAAAATACAGTAGGTGCTCAATACTAAACAGTAAACACTAATTAAAACGGCAGTTTGACTCTGTATTGGTATTGCTGTCTTCAGGTGAGGCACTGAAGGGATGACCCCTCCTCACACAGTGGAAATGTAATTTCATGGCCTGTTAGACATTGAACTCCAGGAGTAAACAGAGAGGTGGTAGTGCTCACGTCTGATGGGGGCACGATCAGACCACAACAGCACTCGGGTGGTGGCCCCCTTCTAGTCCTTCATAGTGAATCTTCTCTGGCTCAGTGGCTTTTCGCATCAGCTTCAAGAGTGTAAACATTGACAGAGTGGATTGAACTTCTCCTAAAAGGCACTCCTACAAACAATTATGCTCGTGGAGACAACGCATGTGCAAGTTATTCATGTGTGTGGGCTGTGATGGGTGAGGGGTTGCCAAGGACTGAGAGAGGAGAAGCTTGAGACGATTGAGGACTACATTTATGCAGGCAATTAATGAAAATGTTTAACGCAGCACCATTTGTGAAAGAAATGTGGAAACCAATATTTTTTTCTCTGTATCCAGAGAGGCAACCGGCATTAAAAAGTAAGGGGAAGAAAAAGCCCAAAATGTATTTTGTAATTCAGACACTTGTATTTAAAAAAAAAAATCATTGATACGTATTAGAAAAAAGAAAAAAAGGCAGTTTGATTAGATAAACATTTAGTATTTTCATCTTAAAAATAGCTCTACTGCACATGCTCCATAACTATAATGAGTTTGTTCACAGTGCTGCAGTGTACAGCGCATGCCATTCTCAGTCTCCCTCCATTTATTATGTATAGATATACCAGAGATACAGACCAGTGTATACTCAATGGATTTAAAGATAGTGGTACCACCTGAAGATCCTCTGGCCTTGTAAAATATTCATTGAGGCTGTGAAAGTAGAATGCGAGCAAAGCGAGATTCAGAGCCTATAGTCTCTGAAGACATCAAAAGTGAGAGAAAACACACACGCAAAAAACATAAAACAATGGATTCAGGTTTCATCCTGCAGGCTCTCCATCAAAATTGGCAAATTAATCATCGAGTAAGTTGCACAACCCTCATCTTTCAAACGATGGACTATGTTACCATGCCAAGATAAAGAGATTTAATAATTCACAGAGTTGGCCTTTGTTGAACCTTTTACTTATTCTCTCAGGAAAGGCCCACTTTCATTTCATCTATTCACGCTGACAGAGTTCAAGACAATATCTGTCTGAGCAAAAAGACAAGCCCATCGCAATCAAATAGGTCTGGCAAATAAACTCTGAATGTGATGCACTCCGAACTCTGACGGGAAAATCATACAGATATGGATTATTGCATTCATTCCTATTCTCCTTTTAAATAGAAAACAAGAAGGGAAGATTAAAATTGATTTAATAAAAAAAAAAATCACTGCTCTTCCAACAGACAGATAATGACAGATAATGCAACAACCCAAGTGCACCCAAGAAAACAAAGACAAGAAAGAATGAGACAAAGTCATTGAGTCCAGACAGGTAGCCTCCTTTTCGTTTTATGGAGACAAAATAACATTAACACGGCATGAAAAGGGACTCTGAAATACATACATAAATAAACCATTACAACGATACAACAAAACAGAGTGAAAATACAGTTGGCTGCACTGTTTTAGTATTTGTTTGTCTGCATGTATGTTAACTGCAAATATATGTATATATATATATATATATATATATATATATATATATATATGCACATTTTTTTTAAAAAAGTTTAAATTGATGTAAACAATCTTAGCTTTATCATAAAGTTACAACTCAAAGTATACTCTCTGTTCTGCTCAGTATGAAATGGTCCAAATGCTGTAAAACCTAATATGAAAACGTATGTAAACATACATGCAACAGCTTACAGGGTTGCCACATTTCAGTTATCGATTAGGCCTTTTGAATGACAAGACATCCCCAGTGTATATTACTGCCTTTATAATCCCATTATCAAGGCCTACGTCTGTCCCTGGCACCAACTAATGCCGTACTGTTCCAGCCGACAGATGTTTAAAAGGTTACTCTTATAACCTAAGAGTCAATCACGACCCTGACCTACACTGGAAGAGGGGCGTATTCGAGATATTCCTTTGCATGCTTAGTGGTCCATCACTAATCATCTCCAAAGCCACTAAAAAGGTGAACCGTGGACATGAAATTTAGGGCGTTGATAATGTTCGTAAGATTTTCGTCCAGTTCGCGGCATCCTCCCGGCATGCCAAACCGTTTTCCCATGATTTTCATTGCATGGCATAAATAAATGGAGCTGCGCGATTGCGCGAAGTGCCATCTACCGTCCATTCGTTTTAACTTCAGTGCATAAAATAATCCATTGACATGTATCCATGTCAAGTGAAAGCTACGAACCATAAATGTCAAGTTTGCTTTGTTGTTCATTTTGCTCACTACCTGAAATCTGACTTTTCTGCATCAGAATCACCGCCGGAACAATGTCTAGTTTGTGCGGGAGTCAACCGCTGTAAAGTATGAATTCGCGTATAACAACAACAGCAACCGCGGTGTGTGCAGCGCTGACATTCATTTTCGTGACCTTTAAAACTCATGACAAAGGAGAAGTGTGAGACAGTACAATGGCGTATATTGTCAAGTGCACTCCTATGCCCATTTTATCTGGAAAACACATCCTGAAAAAATGCTGGTAATAACCTGTGATGTCATCAAGCCGCTCTCAATACAAAGAAAGTGACACTTTGTACTTTAGATAAGATAAGTGTAGGTTTTTCTGCTTCAGATGTATGTATTGTGCAAATGAAGCTCATTTTGTGTAGAAGGTCAAACAATGTATGAGTCCACTATTTACTCATGACAACACAATGGCATTTTCCTGGGTATCAGTTATTTGATGTGCCACTTCGGAAGCCAGGTGGCCATTCTGATAAGTAGTGAGTTAAATGTCTCATACAAATTATTTTGGTGAGCTGTGGCTTTAAAGGAACCGATCATCGTTTTGGAAAATATACTTATCTGTTTTCTTTCTGAGGGTGAAATGAAAGGATCGGCGTTGAGTCCATGCCTGTGCATGAAATAAGAAGCTTGGGGCTTGAGGAAGCAGGAGGAAACGGCTCGCCCGTCTCTCTCTGTGGGGACACAATATGCCGACCAACACCTCTGAGGCGGACTTGCTGAATCCGCTTATGTTTTAGTTATGTTTTCACCCGTGTCGGTTTGTCGGTTTGTCTGTTTATTTGTCAGCAGTACTTAGCAAAAAGTACTGAACTGATTTGCACCAAACTTGGTGGAGGGATGGAGCGCGGGCCAGGGAAGAACCCATTAAATTTTGATGTGGTGCTGGTTAAAAGGGCAGATCCAGGAATTTTTTTGATCACTTTCCTTAACATTGCGAGATTTTTTTCGACATTTTCCTAAATATTTGACCTTGGTGGACGTACGCATTTTTTTGTTTTTTTTTCTAAAAGAAAACGATTTTTTTTTAGTTGGCAAAAATGACAATTTCTAGTTTTAGACGGAGTTACATGCGGATACAGCTGGTGAACAGCTTCTCAGAGTCTTGTCGTACTGCTATGGTTTCCCTATTTGTTCTCATCATACTGTTACAGAGACCAAAATCCCTAACATCACAAATATTTGCTCCTACGCTTCTGTACAAGTTAAACAAACAAAATATATACTGTAAATTAGGCAGCTTTAAAGGTGTTGGTTGCCATATTTTTTAACTTCAGACAGAGCCAGGCTAGATGTTTCCCTTCTTTATGCTAAGCTACACCTGTCCTGACTCTCAGAAAGGAAGAAATTCGATGTAGTTCCCAAAAATGCATTTCATTAAAGCTGCGTTAAGTAATTTTGGCCAGCTAGAAGTAGAAAAACTCCAAACCTATGGTAACAGAGCCTTTTTCCACCACCCACAGTTTTCCTTCAGCTATCCGCTTTTTCGTGCTATGCAGGTAGCCCACAAACCTGTTTGGGCTTGGTAATGTTTTAGGGTTTTATCTTATTAGCAAATCAGAAAAATCAAAACAATAAGCTGAAAGCATGTAAAAGCTGCAAAGTGCTGCTGGATCAGTAGCACTAGCAAGCTCTCTTTGCATTAGGAGTTCTTCTTAAATCGAAGTCTAATTAAAGCAGTCCCATAAAGAAGCAGAGGATGTAATTAATTTTGCTTTCTAACCACAAACAAAAAATGAACCCTTTGGGACATGGCCTGTGAAAGCTTCTTCCAACTTAACAACACACGGCTCATATAGCTGCTGTATGTTCAGTTGCTATTAATATGTCACAGGGTGGAAACTGGGGAGTAATAGAGAGCACAGAGGCTTACTTTTCTTCTCAGTGTTCATACTGTATGTGTGCCTCCGTCTCACCATTCTTCTTCTTCTGGCTCAGTGGTCCATTACTTTTTGCTCTCTGCCCTGTCCATATCGCTCCTCTGGACACTCAGGCACCCATGACCCCATGTGTGGGATGAGGTGGGAGAGATCAGGGAGCATAAAAAGGGCTGGCTGCTATTAATTTTACCCAGGCAACCTTCACAATAATCCAACGAGACAGCCGTTTAATTGCACTAACCCTCAGCGAGCCTGTCTGTCCCGGCATTCTCCTCTCTCGGTGAATACCAAGGAGCCACCTCACTTCACCCTCATTAGAGGAGCAGAAAGAAAGTATTGGAGGGAGCGTGAAACTGAGCAGTTGGATTTCTTTGCTCATTTTCATTTTGCTTAGCATTGCTATCTCAAACGCTCCATAGAAAACTAAAACAACATGTCAGTCGAGGTTGTCGATGGCTATTGTGATGTAGGGTTTATTTCTGAAAAGAAACCCAGGAGTATTCTTCACTTTCAGTATTGAGTTACAGCTTGCTGGAGGGACGCACTTTGGAACAAAGGCTGAGAATGAGTTGTTGTGTGCCCCAAAGACATACTTTGTTGGAGTTGCAGAGGTCATGGAAAAGCATGAGAGCCGCTGGGTCGAAATATCATCCCTCTAACCTTGTTTGGAAAAAAATTAACTGGCTAATTCACCGCTACATAAAAAAAAGAAAATTGAAAAATTATAAGCAACAGATAAAGGCTGTCTTCCTTCTCCTTAAACAATACAGGGCCAAATTAATACTAATGAAATTATGCTATTTATATCGAACGTCTATAGAGTCACTAAAGGCCTGGTCACACATGCATTTTAAATGGCAAAATTTCATGGTGAGCTCAATTCATTCAAATGGAATTGCTGCGGTTAGAGGATTCGCTTGTGGGGGACAAGTACGTTTGAATTTTGACCTGCCAATGCCCACCACTGACCTATGGCAAGGCGTCTTGGTTGAGCTAACCTTTGAGTGTACAAAGAGAGTCCAAAATGAAGGAAGCTATCCTAGCTAATCAGCTGTGTTGCACCTTAGGTGTCTGTTTACATATGTAGAGCTGTGTTTACATAGAGGCCCTGGGTCAAAGGTCCTCACAGGGTGCCTCACGGTTTGGAAAAGGAAGTTAATGCTTTGTGACTGAAACCATATGTTTAGTGACAGTTTTTAGGAAAACAATTGCCTTATTTAAGGGTCGGTGGTCAAGACTGATTTTCAGAGTGGTTCATTGGCTTCACACCCTCTCACGAGCAGATCTGCAGATGCTTGTTGTGACGCTGTACTTCTTTGTAATAAACCTTTATATTCAATCAAGACGGTGTCAGCGGAGTCTCCTTCATCCTCTTCACGTCATCGTCACCACCTAATAACCTACACACCTTACACTTTTATTTAACCTTCTCTGTCAGAATAATGACTGCTTCACAAAAGAGCAGTGGATTGCACACGGATATGAGACAGGAGTCGATGGTAAAAATACATCTTTTGAATAAACTGCGTGAACTTAATTGTCCCATTAGAGACTGAGCTAAAATAATGAGCTAACGGGTTTGCTAATGACCGTTGGTGAGCTTGTTAGCTTTTTATTGAACAAAATGGTTTCCAATGGTGAAAAAAGTGCCAGGGGGAGTAAGCATAAGAGTAGAGAGAAAATGGAACAATATCAGGGAGCTTTCGTGAGGGACTCGCAAGCTGGCAAGCTACAGCGATTCAGCAACTAGCAACAACTAGCGGTCGCTACATCACTTAGCTTCTACAGCCAAATATTTTGCAAAGACATGCGAACACATTGCGCTGTACCACTTTCTAACGTGTCCAGGCCTTAATAGAGAACTTTACTTTGTGGACGAGTGATGTTGTATCATCATGACAGATTACAAGATGCTGAGGAGGTAAGGGTGGTGGTGTCTCTTCCCGTTTTCATATAAATAGTCTAAAAGGTTGCAAACCCAAACAAGATGAATCAGAGCTTTCAGGAACTCAGTGGAAAATCCTCCTGCAGGCGACAACGGCTTGACAAGTGGTCCTCCGTCCTGTCAGCCTTTACTCACTTCTTCTCTATCTGCTCTGCCCCTCTCTCAGTGGCCGTCCCTTCACTGCAGGTAATTACAGTGCAGGAGCACCATGGTCAGTAAAAGGCGAGGCTGACCACTCCAGGATTAGGCACATGATCCATTAGCTGAGTACAGGGATCGACGGTCCATTCCTCATCCCCATTTGTCTTTCCTTAAAGCCCCTCTGCTGCCCCCGTCTCTCTCTGCTCTGGACATCTCCCTTCACACATGTAGGAAAAAAAAAAAAAATCTCTTTAAAAACGAATTTCAGCTAGAGAGCTCCACAGAGCTTTTTTACATACCTGAATAAAAACTGTGCCCTGATGGCAAGGCAGCCAGCCAGCAAGCCGGTATGCACTCTCACTGAATCATTCACCAAGGGAGAATTTTGACAAAACAGAGCTCAGCTGCCTTGAATTCAAAAATGAAAAATGTAATATATCTTTCATATGCTGATACTGCTTGAGTCCAGATAATATAACTGGCCCCCTGAGAGGTGCAGCCTAATGGCTTCACAGAGTTTGCATTTTCACGCCCCTTTTCATCTGATTTGCAATGTCATGATGACAAAAACAAACACGGAAAGCATCAACCCACAATTACTGCTGTTCTCACTGTTAAATTTTCAAAAACAATTACACTCAATTTTCACAACTATCTGTGCTGCTGCGACTCAACCGCCTGTTACGCCGAGTGACTCATGAGTCTCACAGGTGCAATCCGTGTAGGTTCCTTTTACCACAGGCTTTTGCCTGAGACAAAGAGAAGGAGAAAAGTTAATTCCTTTAATGACCTTCTCCACAACTAATAGGTATATCCATTACCAGAGGAAAGACGGGGAGAGAAAAAAAAGCCAGTAGGGCAGCAGCTTCATGTCACATCCCAGATTTAACTCCTCTTGTCTTGTTTAATCAGGTGCAAAGTCTGCGCTGATCGATAACCCTTCCTGCAGGTAAAGGACCAAAGGACCACATGTCCCTGATAACCTACCTTGTCTACAAACTCACTGGTGCTCCAGTTAGATACTGACACTTAGGATGGTTTTTTTTTTTAAATTGCATATATTTACCTAGATGGCTGTGCCTGCTGATTGTGTTTGAAATGGGCAGTGACGCAGCTTCTACCTTATCTTTTGCCCCTCTGGTCAATTCACAGTAGAAATCTAAAGTTCAAATACCAACCTAAGAATACTGCACAAGATAATACAGAAAATCTGAAATTAAAATATACACTCTTAGCATTTGAAATTGATTAAATTTAAAGCATTTCTGTAGTAACTTGGAGTACTGTAACCATGGTCTGCAAAGTGTTTCAGTAAGCGGTCAATCTCTTCCCTAAAGCTTGCCTTCACCGTAAAATGAGATCCCCACCTTTTTCATTACGAAAAGTTTCAGAGTGACTATTATGTGATGACGCCTGCACCTCGACATCATCACTCTGCCCTGCAACCTTAAAGAAAGCGTCTCCCTGTGTGAAACACTCTCCGTGAATTGGGGACAAGGGCAAAGGAAAGTGGAACCGGATAAAATTCACTTTCCTCCAGAGGACAACTAATATAATGTATGTCGGAAACATCCGGAAAAATTAGTACCCATGCTGATGTTGCCCTTTATTTTAAGCAGTGCCTCTTTCACAGAAATCTGTAGATTGATTCCATGCGGAGCAGAACAGTAAAAGAGCCAATAATTGTTTTTCATGTAGTGAGCGATGACCTCAATGCATATATTCATACACTATATGCATGAATGCATGTGCATGAATATATGTATATGTGCGAATTTCATGAATAGAAGAGAAATTATAGCTGTTGGTGCACTTTCATGTTTTCTCCTGCTCTCTCGCTTTCCGTTCCTTGTTTCTCTTGCTAACCTGCACAGAAGAAATCATTCTAATTCTAACCCTCATCCAAAAGCATGACATGAGTATTAATAACTTGTTGCGCTGCTCAACTCGTGCAATGGAACGACGTGGCCCGGTTCATGTCTACTGGCCTCCAAACTAAACTAAAAAAAATCCAAGAAATACCATAACACAATTAAAGATTTGATGCAATATTAGTAGTGATAGCTCATGGTGGCCACCTTTAGTTAACCCTTTCTTCTACATATCAGTATGTGCTTCACAAGACAAAATAATTTTAATTTTAAAGCTGCAGTAATTAATTTCTTTATCAAAAATGATCAGCTTATAAAGTTGGTATGGTAAACATGTTAGCAAAACCGTTCCCTATGTACACATTCAGCTGAATGTTGTGAGTTGTTTGGCCACCTGACAAATGCAAGTCTAATATTCACTAACTTTTTTAGCTCTTGTAGTGTCTCCACCAACTCCGGAGTAAACTACCCCACACTATAGTTGTTTCATGTTGCACTATGTTTACTAGCAAGTCACTTACCTTGTCTGTCTGTCATTAGTGCTGGGCAGGGAGTATACAAAAAAGCTGTCTGCTGCTGTAGGAAATCAATAGAGCTAGGTTTATGCCAGTTTTAAAAATAAAAATATCTCCAAAATTCGCTGGTTTAGTCGCATGTGAATATTTTCTGTATTTCTTAGCCTTCTATCATAATTAACCGATTATTTGGGGATTATTTTGTTGGTCTGATTGGGAAACTGTGATGAATATTTTCCACATGAGCAGGAGAATTGTGGGCCTGAATACCAAAACAACACAAAATACACTAAAAAGGCTCTGCCGAGCTGAGGGGTCATGCATAGTTTCATCATACACAGTCATCTGATCGATTGCTAATATACATAAAGAAAAAAATGAAAATATATATATATGTTTGTGTATATTGATTATGCAGCTTTAACTTGCTCAATGTAGAATAAAGGCAGCCACATTTCAACTGATAGTTGAAGTGCAAACTTAAAGAGTCCCATAGCGACAGGAAAAACATTCTGCTGCTGCCTTCCCAGTTGCCAGTTCAGCACCACTTCTAGTAAGCAGCTCCAACGAAGCGTAAGCGTTTGGTATTCGTTCAGATGCTCAGTTCTGAAGGAGGTTGTGGGCTACCTTTCTCAAGCACACCACAGTTTCTCACATTTCGCTGTCCTTGACTGTTGGATATGAAAAAAAAAAAAAAAGTATTATCCAAAGGTTAAAGTTATGTCTGTGAGCTCGCAAAGTATCTCCGTTCAAAATAACTGTACCAAAAAAATTACAATGCCTGAAGGTCAGCATTCTAAAAACCTAATGCATCTCTGACTAAACTCCGTATAAAACATCCAAAGACACTCAGAAAACTATATGCAGGCCATTTAGTTTACCTATAAATGTTCTGGTAAGAGCAGCAAGCATTATAGTAGTTTAGAAGAAGAACGGCAGTGTGTCATTTTGAGAGGCGTTGCCTAAATGTCAAGGATGAAACTAGGTTGCATTCGTTGTCTCAAAAGTCAAAAAAAGCTGAGGTTGTTTAAAGTCTTTATAGATATGTAGATATTCCTTACAAGTCCTGCTTTCTATTATATCAGCTAAAACAGATAAATAACAATATACTGTATATAAAGTGAGAAAAAGATCAACAAATGAGATGTGCGGGGTCAAAACTACACAGGTCTGGGCATCGGAAATAGAGCAACATTATATAAAAGTGTCTTAGCAAAATAATTATATACTTCTATACACATTCTAAACCCGTGTCCAAAGAGTATTGCGAGTAACCTCCACTTATGTGACTAACAGTCACGCTGACATACTGTAATTACACACACACACTCTGGCATTCAGATACGTTGAAGTGAACAATTGAATGATGAATCATTTTCTTTTTCAACCACCTAACCATGCAGGTCTACATAAAAACATAACCCTCTCGACATTGCAATGTCCTGACCTCACTGGTATGTAGTTCTTACAGACGTCAGTATGCAGACAGGGACAGCATTCACTTGACTGGAAGTCTTATTATTCAGTAGTTTCAGTTTATGTTGACATAACTGATGGGCGTTGGCCCTCAGAGTTTCCAAGACACGAGAACAAACGAGGCTTTTTTTTTTAAATAATAAAAAGAGATAATAGAGGTTTCAACTTAATCATATTTCCTCTTAAATTTATACATTTGTTTTGGTAGTGTTTTACTGCAGTCCTTTACTGTATTTGTTGAAATATTCCCAAATGGATATTGACTCTTATTTCACAGTTACGTTCAGGATAATTGGGAGCAAGCATTTTCTCCCTCTCCGCTGTTTAAGGAAATGCCAATCAGCATTAGCATACTCATTTATAGAGTGCTACAACTGTCCCTGGCTGCTACCTCACTGACCCTCAGTCTCCGTGTACCCAGCCACCCCTTTCAAGGAGGGTTATCACAACGATTATGAAAAATGACTCCTAAAAAAACCCGATGTGACACATTATCGTAATATTAGGGGGAGTTTGAGCGAATAATAAGTTTGGCTTATTAATCAAGGTATGAAAGGGTAAGGAGCTGCCGAGTGAATTTAAATGCCACTGTCAATCTCAGCATGAGTCACTTTTGAGTTCAAAGGATATTTCAGTTGAATCACGTCACAGTATTTATGGAAACACCAGTGTCCCAATGGAGAGTCGTAACCCTCATAAGACTGGCAGAGATATCTTTCCAGAAATTTGGTAGATGGTGCATGGAAACACTTCCTGAACAAAACGAGCCCATTAATTCTGAGTTTGTATGAGCGTTCATAAGTGTGTGCGTGGATACTGACGCATGTGTTGCTAACAGTAGGCTTTCATGCAAGTGCTATAACCTATTACCGGCATGTGTGTGTTTGTGTGTGTTTATGTGTGGGTGGGTGGGTGGCTATATGTGCATATTAATGCTCTTCTATATGACCACGTGCATGTATATATTTCTGTAAGCGCATTCTAGCATCGCCTGTTAGCCCATTAGTGCTGTCAAATGAGGAGCAGTAGGTAGATAAACCACGATCGCCCAGTGAAAAATATATTATTCTCTATTCTCTAACACCGCTTTAACGAAAAGAAAGAAAGCTTTGAATTCCCTGCTCACTTTTCATGAATAAATGACGAGGTGCTTTTGAGTGAATCTATGTCCTTTCTTGGTGTCCTTTCCAAAGTTCGCTAAATGGCAGACACGGCAGTATGTTCCCAATCTACGAGCAAGGTGCTGCTAATCTGATGGTGTTACATTATCTAGGCCGAGCTATTCACTCTATCCCCTGGTTACAAAGGCTTCTTCGGCAGATGCTGTTGATTGCCTAAAGGTCCAGTATCAAACAGGGCATGGAGGTATAGCAGTAGGTATAAATTATAGTGCTAGATAGTCACCACTGATCCTTCTTTCTGCTTGCTGGGCCTTGATTTGTGGCTGTCGTTCTGTTCTGCTGTGATATAATCAAACGCCAACCTGCATCATCGGTTCTGAAAATGAAAGAACAATGTGGTCATCTTTTCAAAACAAAGGCCACTCTCGCGTTTCTCAGCAAGTGGTACATTATCTCATGTTTCTGTGTAGAGTTCTATATTTTTATTTTATCGTACCCATTTGTGGGTGTATGAGCATGCACTTCACACATCCAATCGAATTGGTGGCTGTCGTTAAATACTTAAGCAACTCGGGGGGCAAATTAGCTCGCGGACATCTTCCAGAGAAGGAAATGAGGACATATGGGACATGTATCTGAGCTCTGCAGAACAGACTCAAGGGAAATACTACCAAAGGATAGTACCAGCCATAGCTCATGCCCAAGCCCTGTCGCACAAAGTCAGAGCCACGAGCAAAAGAGAAACAGAGAGCGGAGGAGTGAAAGGCGACTCAATCAATGAGAGTCTGGGGCAAAGATAAGAGAAGAATTAGCAGTTAATTTGTGGAGAAATTAATCCGTTTTCAGCATGAATCAGAGCCTAACTCTGTGGCATTGTTCAAGGCAGTGAGAGCTCCTATCTCATGTCCCCAGATATTTGCAGGCCACTAAACAGGAGAGGATTTCAATTTGGTCACTGATGTTGGATCAGGAGAGGAAAGACACAAAAGAAGTCTTTGTTCCAGCAAGGAGTTCACTGGAAATGGCACATATCATCTTGGGAGAATTTCAGAACTACCAATGTGCGCTACAGCAATGTGTGCCTTTATAATTTGGTTTTCACGAAGGGAAACTCAAGGCCACACAACAGCAAAAGCGAACAAACTTTAATTGCAACAGACTCTATTTGATGTTGAGCATTTAATTGCAGGTCATTAATGCAGTGCCATTTAAAAAGCCTCGGCATCCCCAGAATATAGAGAAGGTGACATTTGAAAAGCCCCCAATTCTCTGCCGACACCAAATATTTCCCCAGTTACTCAAATTAATTCACTGATGACTTGCCGTTGGATATGAGCCCCACAACATAACAATAGAGGACAATTTTCTGAAATTATTGTACACCAGGCAAGGTTATGCAAAAGCACCGTCGGCTTCTATTTTCCTTAACTGGAACTAAAGACTTCAAAAAGACACTGTCCTTGTCAAATTGTTCGGCTACTTGATTGACATTCTCCATACTGTGGCACATCTCTGAGCTTAGACCTCTCACCTACAAACTATACCAACTATATATGCAGTGATACCTCATACATTTTAAGTATACCTTATGTCATCATATTGAAAAGAAAGAATATCAAGATGGCGATTTCATATGCTCTCAGCTGAGCTACTGACCTCTGCTTCTCAATGTCAGAGCTCAGAGCCGCTCCTAGTCTGACTCTTACAGACTGAATCGAAAAGACATCTACCTTTTGTGCCGCAGCCTCCGTGCCAAGGCGGCTTAACAAAATGGCATGAGCTGTTGTTATGAGTTTTTTACTGTTTGTCGCTCCCATGACTATTTCAGTTCCGTGTGCTACGCTGGTGACAGCTGTTGACAGTGTGAGGCGTCAGGAAGGAGAAAAAGCCATCATTTCCGACAGGGGAGGGGAGTTCTCCCTCTCAACCTTTCATCATCTTCGCACCAGTGAATGGATTTGAGAAACAAAGTGTTTCTCACGGACTGAGGCATGGGTATTAGAGACAGCATTTCATTAGGGCCTCTGCAGACTACGCATTTTGTGGAAGTAAATTGCATAAGATATATATTAATGGGGATGGAAGAGGGTTGGTGTCAAAGGGGCTCAAAACTCGCTTGCATTGCCCTCTATCTCTCTCTCGAAAACTTGTTTAAATAATAGGGCACACGTTGTTTTACATTTAATTCTACATTTTATTGGAAACAGTCCGTACTTTCCGCCTTCTTTACCCTGTCTATGCCACTAAATCCCAAGCCCATTTTTTCCTAATGAAGATGTAACTTTTTAAAAACAGGTCACAAATATCTGATTTTAAAAAAAAAATTGCCTAGAAATTGATCAAAACCCCATGGCACTGTAGATTTGAGCAAAGATTACCCAAATATGCGTAAAAAGTGCATTTGTTGGTGACTATTTTTATGGAGCAGTGAAAGTGCCAAAATTCAGACTGAGAAATCAGTGGTTCCTAGGTCTCTGTCAAGGCTGGCAACTGATTCAGTCACAGATAGGCTGGCGGCGGAAAACGAGAGGCCGGCAGTATCTCTTCCTTATCGCTCTCCGAAGCGAGCGACCCACTCCCCGAGCTACGCTATTTATTGGATGAGCCTGGTAACTGGCAGTCCTACCTCAGCAACCCAGTGGATATGTAACTGTCTCTGCTTGGTCATTAGCAATGCTGGGCTGGCTATTAGCATACCTAGGTGAGGCGCTAGCACAATTAGGTCAGCTCAAAAATGGATGTGGTGACGTGGCTCATGATTTTCACCGTAGAAGCTCTGTCGTTTCGTCGCATATTGTAAGAATATGAGTTACCAGGCGCGTCGAATGAATAGCATAGCTCGTCTCGGAGGGTGATAAGGAAGAGATACTGCCGGCTTCTCATTTTCCGCTGCCGGCCTATCAGAAACTAAACCAGTTGCGAGCCTCCACACAGACGTAGGCTCCTCCAGTTTCCCAGTAGTCTGAATTTGTCTGAACCCCGTGCCATAGATTTTCAGCTGTGGATTAATACATATTTGGTGCTCTAATGAGTATTTATAGCAACGATTAATGTGTATGTTGCAATCAATACTTGGTAGGAGCATCATTTCATTGCTGGTTTTAATCTTTTCGCGGGATTTGTTGAAAGTATGACAGAATAATTGGAATATCATTAGCCTTATCCTTTAATATAATATGACAAAGGCAAAGAACAAAAAAAAAAAGAACAATGATTAATCTGTATGATTGAGTACACAAACACACACCTTCTACTCAAGCAGCTATGGCAACAAAACAAAGGGGTGTGAATCCATTAACTCCTATTATCTGAGAACTTTTTCAGTCATCAGTTTTCCTTCTCCATCGGTGTTGGATGAAAATGAGCTGTGTTCTCCCTATTAGCTTTTCCTCATTATGACACAGAACAAAAACAAAACACACAAAAGCCGTAGCAAGCAAAGGCTTTAAAATTAATTCACGGCACCTGCTTCCAAAGACATTGAGCCTCCATCGGCTTGCTGCTGTGGATTAAGTAGAATTGATGGCAACACATGGAGGAAAGAAAAAAAAAAATTCAACAAAACAACATACATACATACAAGTCCAGTCCACACAGCCCATTTGCTTGATTAACTGGGCCCTTGCAGAAAACCTTGCGACAAGGTTTAATTAGTTTGCATTTTACACCGTTTTTCATGTTTAAAAGGTGATGAATTGTATAATTAAAGGGCTCACAATGTAAATCAATGGGGCAGAAAGAGAGAAGGTAATTAAACAGAGCTCTGGGTGGCATCATAATGTTCCAACTTTCATGGGAGACAAGACACCCCCTGCCATGCCCAAACACTAGCTGACGTTATTAATGATGGAAATGTTGACACACAAAGACCCCTACTGAAAAGGAAACCTAATGAGCAGCTTTTTATCAGGTGAATACAAAGAGCTATAGTTAAATAATATGCCACTCCGTCACAGAGGCATTCTGTTAGGTGGTTAGGGCTTCATGGACACCATTTCTCTTGGCATAAAGGTCTAAATTAGTAGAGCAATATGACATCTTCATGTGTCTCAGCCTGTAAATCTGCCAATGATAGTGCTGAATGTTTTCCTCCTCTGCGGCCCATAGAGACGCAAGGCATTGCTCTGAAACAAGTAAATGTTAGTATTTTTCGTCATACGACTGTGCTCATTTCTCATCCAGCATGATGAGAAAATGTCAGGATGCTGTACCGTCCTGCTGGGCTCATGTTTTCATCCTTAAACTGCATCTCCCTTTCAAATCAAACTTGCGCTTTCTCTATTCTCCAAGGATTTATGACATTTTAGAGCTATGAAAAGCTGCAAACGCTGATGTGACAGACCTCATTTGCAGTCTCAGTCCCAGTGCTCAACAGACTCAAAGCCTTAGGTGTTCTGCTACTTGAGCAGCCAAAGATAAAGCTCTCTTTTTCTTTTTTTTTAGCCAACCCTTCCAGAGTTTCCTGGGATTGCCAAGGCTGGTGGCGAGGGTGCAGATGTGTGGTAATTGAGTTTGGAATGGGCTGTTTGAGGTGGAGCTGTCGCTATGCAGCTCAGTCATAGCTATCCTCCCAATTTTCTCTCTCTGAGGAGTTCTCACCCCAGGCAGTGTGCAAGTGAGTGGACTATGGGTGATTGTTACTGTTGCGTGGAGTTACAGATGACTCAGTCTCTGCTCTTATTGAGACACTCCCTCTCACATCCTGTTCTCACACACTGTATTGTAGCGTACTGTGCTAACAAGATTAGCCACTGACTTTGGTTCAGACATCCTTATAGTTCCCTCCTTTGGCTCTTTAATTTTTACTGTACTATGAATGTTACCAATTACACATGCTTTTATCCTGCTAGGACAAGCCAAAATATCTGCTGAGCAAAAGGTTTATTAACTTAGTGAATAGAATGTTATTTTTCCCAATTGAAAAGATGGCCAAACCACAAAAAATAATGACCACTAAACCACTATTACACTAAAGTTTGTTAAAAAGATGTCAAAAATATTTGTGTCACCCAGGGTAGACAGATTCTGTTACTGTTGGAGAGGACCAAGCTAGCTGTTAACAGACATGAAAAAGCTATCAAGCTTCTCGTCCAGCTCTAGGCAAGAAAGCAAACGAATGGATATCCTAAAATGTTGAACCATTCCTTTAAGCTGTGACTCACTTTACCCATATGAAAACGTGTTACCATAAACTGGCTAGGAAATACATATGAAAAACTGATGAAAGAGACGCACTAGCCAGTTTTTGTTTTTTGTTACAGTTCGCTGATGAGTGAGTTCCACTGTGACGAGCAGTCAAAAACCGTAGTTATATTAAAATATATAAATACTGAGAGATCAGCCAGTCAAGTGGCATCATATACTTCACACTCACACATGCCTTATCATCTGCCAGCACATTCATGTGCCACTTTGAAACTATATGGTTTACACTGAGAAACACTTTCTTTCTCCTTCATTGTCATGTCACCTGCACTCCCTGGCAGTACAGACATGTTCTGGCATGTTCTTAAAGGTGAGAGTTCTCCACTGCACTTGCCAGAAACCAATGATAGCTATACTACCACCCACTGCCGATTCCTCTCCGTGTTTTGATGTCCACAGCTGTAGCGATGCAGTGTGGGTGGCTTACACCCAGTCTCACAAAACAGCAGGTAGAGCCCACATGAGCAACCGGCAGAGGAAGCACAACACCAAGCATTAATTGATTCAGAGAAACAAATCGAAATCTGAATGAAGAGACTGGCAAATTCCTATAACAGTAGTTCCTACGGAAGAAAGGACAGCCTTGAAATAAATTGGCTCATTTCGTTGACATGACATACGTAGCATTATCTGCGATTTCCCTCGGAGCCATGCCAATCTAACTATGTATATCTTCATGTAATCTGTCCTTTTCATTTGTTTCACCAAGTCGCAGCTTTGGCGTTGTGTGATGTTGGCCACCAAAGGCCAAGCCCATTAGCCATGAACATAAATATTACACAGAGGGGAAAACAAACTGAAGCTATTACCTAGCATAAAGATCAGCGAAAGCCACTTTTTTCCCGTTGTTGAAAGATTTGTCTGAGTGCATAAGGAAAAGACCATGATAATTACTAGCAACCTGGCTACATGAAAAGATAAAACATTTTTTAGAGCAAGGAATAATGGGCGTTAGGTTACCTGTGAATATCTACAGGATAGCAGAATACAGAACGCTGATTTTCCTAACTAGTGTATACAGTGTTTGATATACAAAACCTCAGCTTTGACTTTATTATTTAAACCACCCACCTTGTTATTTTTTTATACTCAGTGAGCCCTCACCAAGACACATGCTGTAAAACAGCTGGAAAAAACAGCACATTTCAGACATTTACAGTAAAAAAGAATACATCTAATGAGTTTATTGAGTGTAACAACACAAGCGACTATTTTGAATCAGCATTCAGCATTAACCATGTCTTTCTTTTTTTTTTTCCAATCACTCACAAGAATAAAAAGTAATTGGCTCAGATTATTCTTCAATTAGCAGACATTATTTTTCCTGCACTAAAAATCAATGAGGGCAAAGCTCAGAACTGTGTGCAAATTTGGTTTCATGTGCTTCAGGGGAATTGAATAAGGCTGTTGATGGAAGTGGTGCGGAAGGGGACAGGGATGTGAGGGTAAGCAGCCATCCTCTCTTGGAGGGCTTGTAATTTAGAGTGTGAAGCAGATGGACGGCCAACAATGAGCTGTTGTAATCAATTCAGCATGAGAGTTCATCATGAGTCTGTCTGAGAGGGAGAGTGTAACAGAGAAACGGCAGCACAAAAAAAAACAGACTGAAGGCTTTCTGCACACAGATCAGCTTTTTTGTTATTTGAATTTGTGCAGAAAACCAGTGCATGGAAATTTTTCCTAAAATATATAATATCCAAATACACTTTCATGTTATATTATAGATGAAACACATTGGAGCACAGGATGATATTCTACTAGCATTTGTAGCCGTGATAGCACCATGGCTCTGGGGATGAAAGTGTCGATCTGCTGGTTGGTCAACCACTTTGGGCTACACTGAAATATCTCATCAAGTATTGTATAGATTGGCATGAAATTTTGGAGAGACAATCATGATTCCCAGAGGATGAAGCCAATTGATTTTGGTTATCTTCTGACTTTTTCTCTAGTGTCACCATGAGGTTCTAAATTGTGGTTTTGAGTGTAATGTCTCAACTTTTGTATGGATTTTCATTAAATTTGTTTAACTTTTAATTAGCGCCACCTTCAGGTTATTTTTTTTATTTTATTTATCCAATACTTTGGCTGAAAAATGAATGACACTCCCATCAGCCTCAGCCGTACTTTGTGTTTAGTGCTAATTGGCTAATGTTAGCTTGCTAACAGCCTCACAGAGGGTGAACATGGTACACATTACACCTGCAAACTATCAGCAAGTTAGCATTGTTATTGTGAACAAGTTAGCACGCTTATGTTAGCATCAAAGCACCACTGCGCCTCAGTACAGCCTCACAGTACTGCTAGAATGGCTGTAGATGTAGGCTATTATTTGATTTCTGCTCGTAATCTATACTGGAAACTGCACCAAAATATGTTGTTCCTTATTTGAAATTGCAGGAATGTTAAATGTATGTGACTGCGAAGCCACTACAGGCTTTTGATCAAAAAGACTTTCTGCTGTGCCTAATTCACGACCAAAGTTGCGCAGTTTGTTATGGTATGGTGACAGTCAACCTATTGCTGCCTCTATTTCTTCCACTGTGGTGGCTGCTGCGTGTTATGTTTGGCTAATCCCTCTTTGCTCAGGCTTTGAGTGCTTTCAGTGTCCTTCCTATCTCCTGCTCTTTACTTCTTTTCTTTGCAGCTCGTTGGCTCTGTGCTTTTATTCACTAGCTAAACCATTGTTCTGCAAGTCCTATTGCTACAGAAAACTAGAGCACTATCAAATGTGCATCTGGATGGCATTCTATGTACCTTTCTGAGAATGCACAGAGAAGCATATAAAATACTTTTGCTGGGATTTTTTTATCACTGGTCAGACTAGAAAGAAGTTTGCTGCACAGTTTTGACTATACAACACACTGTCTACAGTCTCCAGGGCACCACTGACCTTTTAGAGGGAAAAGTTAAAACAGACGTGCAAAACAATTCCATTACTCTGATTAATTGATTTTGAATGCTTTCATGGAATTTGTTAGAGGGTTAAATGGGGCTTTATGCTGGCAGAAAGCACTCAGGTGATTGGAGTAAAAGCTAAGACATAAATGGTTTCTTTTACATTGATGAAACAAAGGTCATCAATCCATATCATGATTCTTGGAAAGCTGCATAAATTTTCTAAATATTTGTTACATTTAATATACAGCACTAATATAAGTACGGATTTACAATATGAAGCAAACATATAGCAGCTGTAAATACCACCTAGCTATAACCACATTGTGGAAAGTGGTGTTTAAAAGAACGCATTTAGTAATGTTAAATAAACAGCAAGTGCAAAATGTAGCTGCTGTGTGTAACCTTGTAAATGAACCCCTTAATACAACTTTAGGAGGTAGACAGTATATTTAAGAGTTACACATGTAGAATGTATCAGCTAGGAATTTTTTTATGCAGAAAAGAGAGATTGTAAGGGCTCATTAAATCAGACCTCACTCTTTCAGAAAGTCGATAGTGCTGCTCATTAAGATGGAGTCTAGCCTGCCACCTGTGGAGTCTGGACAACTCCAAAGGAGACCCATAAAAAATTGGATGTCAACAGCAAAGAGAGCATGCACATTTGAAATGATGACAGAGGAGCAAGTGTGGGACAGAGAGAAGGGGATGAGGGGAGAGAAAGGGAGACTCTGTACACGAGCAAAGGAATGAACAAACAAGAAGACTGATGTCTTCAGTTACCATGTTTTATAGATGATATTCAAAGCACGGCCCTGCATTTATCACACCACTGCTGCTGTGGTGCTGTCACTGCGACACATCAGGTAATGGCAGAGAGGGTTGCGGTAGCATAAAGGCACGTGGAGGAAAGGAGGTGGTGGTGGTGGTGGTGGTGGGGTGAATGAATGAGCAAATGACAAGCAATGAATTGTGAAGAAAGGAGGATGTCTACAGTAAGGGGAACGAGGAGAGATGAGTCTCAGTTGTACAGCGACCATCCCTCCGGCATACTCTCCTGTACTTTCTTGAAGCAGAAGATCATTGGGTCTACCAACTCACTGATATGTAAGAGAGTCTTTTAATTAACACTTTGGACTGTCTTTTTTGCTAATTTCCTTGGAGGATTCAGGCAGGAGCCCCATGGACAAGGCGTCAGAAGTGGGAATGAGATGGGCACCTGCTGCAAAAGGTGAAGATGCGTTCAGGTCAGCAGGGTGGGATGACACAAGTGCAGCACCTCCGGGAGACTTTCTGTACATATCACAGTGTCTGCATCAGAGCCGGCACTGTGGCTGGTTAGTGTCACACATAGACACTCTCATTATGGTATGGTGATGAGTCATGCTGTTCAAATGGGCTGTCACTTGCACTGAAGCTCAGAGACTGGGAGACAACGAACAAGCACTAATGATTAGCATTAAAGATGTAGCTGTTTCAGAACTGTCTAGGCTTGGAGGGGAGCACTAGCAGTCTCATGCTGGGCTGGCAGACTTTGCCGTCACGTAAGTGAAAAGATTGTTGAGCTGATAAACCTGCTAGTTTTACGATTTTTCTTTTTGCGGAAGAAAAAACTGAATAAATGGAGGAGGAGATGTGTAACTCTTTGAGATATGTTACTGTGGTATGAATAAAAAAAAATGTTGTAAAACTCTGGTTTTACAGCATCCAGTTTTCCATACAACTCTCGTTAAACAGTCACTTGATTTTATGAGGAGTTTTATCCATGCCTGTGAGGTATAACTGAGGAGCCATTCATGTGGCGTATATTGCCCATAAGATGTAAATGTGCCTTCTACTTCTGGTTTCCTGTTAGATAATCTCTGTGTTTGCTTTATTGATCCAATCAACAAGGCAAGCTTCCATCAGAAGAGCTCTTGGGGGACTGACAGTTTAGATTTGATTGACTGAACCTCTCCCTCCTATTGACTATAACCAAAGAAATGACGCTCTCATGGGGAGTCTCACTGGATTTACAGCTGCAGTCAGACATGTTCTGCAAACATGAAACTGTCATATGCTGTCACTCATCTAAGAACTGATATGCCTCTATGCCATGCGCATATCAAACAGCAGATGGGTTCACAGACAAGAAATGCTTTCCTGTTTGCTTTTCTGCATTAAGCAAGTTGCAGACCCCATTTGATTCTCCACTCTGTGACGCCATGATTGACTCTAAACGCCACCATACATGTCCCACAGTAATTATTATTTGCCACAGCTTTTGCACATTCCTCATGCTTAAGCGCCCAAGACACAACATATCAGTGTCACACTCAGAACAACACAGCATATGCAGAATCCATCAATTTTGCAGTAGCAGATGCTGCATGGTTATTTCAGCTGTCACTGTTTGGATATCCATGTGGCTCAGTTTGAATAAAATTGTTGTATTTAATTTCTTCCTCCTTGATAAACAGATACTTACAAGGGTTTACGGCAAAGCTGTTAACCATAGCTGCTTGGCAGACCAAGACAAGGTGACTAGGCACAAAGCTTATATAACATCAGCAAGGCTACACTGAATTAATATGAGCTAACAGGTGAAACAGTTACCAGCCAACTTGTTAAATTAAGTATCACGTGCTTGTACTGTTGGTTGCCAAAGAGAAGCATAACATCGTGTATTTCCAGGCAAGTACTTTAGCATTTTGGATTTATTTGCAAGTGTTCACTTCCTAAATTATTATTTATAGATTTTTACTGCTATCATAACATCTTTCAAATCATCCTTCATTTTTTCAGGCATCCATGAGATACCATTCATTTCCATACAGCATGAAAATCAATTAGCAGACAAATGAAACTTGCTTGACTTATGTAATCCACCACCATGAATATCAAGTTTACATACATTTTTGTCAAAATTACCCTATTCTTTAATGTAGTATAAGAGCAGCAGATTGATTTTTAACGTCTGTCCTGCATTATTGAAAGTTCGTCTGTGCTAACCTGAT
Source organism: Xiphias gladius (assembly GCF_016859285.1). Lineage (NCBI taxonomy): Eukaryota > Metazoa > Chordata > Actinopteri > Istiophoriformes > Xiphiidae > Xiphias > Xiphias gladius. The sequence goes on along the minus strand of NC_053408.1, from coordinate 6,456,676 downwards.
GTTCACCATGGGCTACACAACTGGAACAAGTGTCAGTATTTAATAACATACAGCTAAAACAAGAGGTATGGTCAATTTAAAAATACTCAAGAAAGTTCAAAAAGCTGGGTGAATCAAACAAGTGCACTTAAAGTTGACACTGGTGTTAAGTCATGGACAGGACGCCACCGGTTCAGCAGTAGCTAGCTAATCTATCAACTGCCGGATTTATTACAGGGACACCAATGGTGGTCAGTTGCTTTTTCTGATGGGCGCCAGTTGCACTTCTGTCCCTTCCCTGGGTACACCCCTAGCTGGAAAGAAGATACCAAAGATTCACAATGTGCATACTATGTACTGCATAGTCTTGCACCTTTTTTCTCAGTACATCATCATGCAATTAGTGGATTAACATTTTGAATGGCATTTTATAGCTAAAGTGAATTGACACGTGGGGGTTTCATTATTAAAGTACTGCAAGTTTAAAATTTTCCCCCAGATTAGCATGCTAGCCTCATAAATCACAATGTGCCCTCCGAGCCTTACTCAGTTTTGGATTATTGCCACCACCTAAAATGCCAGTTTCAATTACCGCCATTTAAATTGCCCAGTGACCAACATTGCTCTTCCTTAACCTCACCCTTCATCTCACAAAAATCCCATCCCAAAACTACTTCTTGATCCCTATCTCAGATCAGAAATGAAAGGCAATTTGATTATAACATTTGAATTTAAGTAGAATTCTTAATCATTCCTCAGCACGCAGCAGTCTGCAATTTTTTTTTCTTTTTCTTTGGTTGCTACACAGTTGGCTTGGTAAACAAACATTTTTCTTGATAAACCTACTTGCTGGCCATCTATTTCACTAGGCAGAGTCACAGGCAATATTCTGAACACAAATAGAACAGTGCATGGAAGGATCAGACCCACTAGCTGAATTTTGAATATTGAATGATACCGAATTTAGCCTGTTTATTCACACATTGCTTACCTTGTGCATAATATGCATTTGTAATGAAGGTGTAGCAAAACCCACTTCTGGCTGTGATCGGAGAACAAACCCACAGAGAACAACAGCTGACAGTGAGCGGATGAAAACAACGTTTGGATTTGGAGTCACGTTCAGACACGGTGGAAATGCATATAGATCACAACTGAGAGAAAAACAATCATTGGGCTTACACACACACACACACACACACACACACACACAAATACACAGACCATTCTACCTATTCTGTTCAGTATCTGTAGCCAAGGGAACAGGAAGAGTGATAATCATCTCCCTCCCTTCCTCACTACAACCTGTGAATCTTGCCAGCATGCAGGTGGCAAAGTAGTGTGTGGCTGACAGTGTGGCAACATACAGATGCATCGTGCGTGTGTGTGTGTGTGTGTGTGTGTGTCTGCGTGTCTACGTGACAATTACAAAATTTGCTCCCTCTTTGGACCAGTTGTTACAGCTTCCCCCGCCCTGACAGTTCCAAAGTTTAAGCCTCAAGAGGCAAAAAGTGCTTTTTAGTATTCCACACGACCTATCTACGCTGCCTGGGCCACACCACATGCAGACAGTTGCTCAGGTGTTGCCACCAGAATGGAGAAAAATAAGTATATAGAGGAAATAAGTAATGTATCTTGCATCTCACATAAAATAGGTAATTTCAAAGTTCTCAAAGTTGTATGAAAAAAAGAAATGCTTGGACTTCCAGTGTAACCGTTGCACCTCTGCACACCTCTCCTGTAATAATCAGTTTTAAGGCCCTGTTACAACAGTATTTCAACTGGCAAATATGGTGAAATTTGTTGAGCTTTGACGCAAACATTTGTGCTGTTGACAAATATCAAGCCGGTGGGAGTCTTGGAGGGAGTCCAGAATGGAGCAAGCTACTGTAGCACATTAGCTACGTTGCTCTGTTGGAGTATAAAGTCCTCTACATAAGGGGGAATGGTTTGCAGACAGTAACCTAGACTCTTCTTTGGGCATAGATGCTCTAATTCTGCTGTCATTCCAGACCCTGCCACGCCCATCTGCCCGCCTTGACCACCAGTAGAATCACCTGACCTCCTCCCCACTCACCTGCTCATCTGTTCCCCATTCCCTCATTAGGTCCATAGTATATATATACTGGTCTGTTTCCACTTGCTCTCTGCCAGATTGTCTTTGTTCCATGCGCCTTGGCTTCTCAGCACCGTGGGTTTTTTTTTTTTTTCCTGCCTCTTTTCATCCTGCTCGTGTTTTGGACGTTGCCTCAGCCCGACTCTTTGTACTTTGTTTGCCTGCTTGGATTTTCGTAACCTTGTTTTTTTTCTTTAAGAGAAGACTATTTACTTTTACAACTATTTTCTGAGATCTGCTCTTGGGGCCCTATTCTGAAGATTGTGATATTTTTCTGTTAAAATCAGGATAAATTCAATGCAAGGCTGTTTTTTTGGCTATAATCTTGACATCATGTTCAGGGTTCTCCCACCTTTTAACCATGAGAACTACATTACTTAAAAAAAAAATAAAATCTGTGAAGAGCTAGCCTACTTCTTTTTTTCGATCTTGAATTAGACCAATACTTGATAACATTACATATTCACCCTTCAAGAACACTTGTCTCCTCTCCTGTTCTTTCCTCTGCTACGCTCTCCTCACTATAAAACATGAATGGTAGCCAAAAGTTTTAGTCAGAATAGGACTTCTGATATGAACATGACCCAAATGTATATTGAACGTTTTTCTGTTTCACACTGCATGCTGTCTTCCTTCTCTTCCATTTGTCCTAAGAAGATGTGTACAAAGCTGGCAATTATGTTAATGAACTGACAGCTCAATATATTTAAATTGAACCGAAATATTTCCCTAAGGTTGGGAAGAATGACAATGTGTTATTTTATCAAGTATTTCAGGCCTTTATTTTTGGAGGAGACGTAAACTGAAGCAAAGATGCAAAAATGTCTCTTTGATGTGGTGCATAACAGTTGACAAAGAGAAGGCGGGAGGGTAGGAAGTCTTGAGGCTGGCTAGTAACCACTATGCTTCATTTGCTGGGTTTAAGATATGAAAATTTTAGTCTTGTTTTTGTGATCCATGCAAAGGATGAGAATTGATATGATTTCGGAGGTTAGAATGCTTTGCAGAATGGGTGTCACGAATCATGAACTTCCCTTTTTCCCATCATCTTTTGTGTTAAGGCAAGATTTGGGGTATGCTCAGAAGGGGATACATTTAAAAGAAATACAAATGCCGTTTTATTCAGTTAAACTCTTCAAAAACCTTAGCTTGAGCAGAGTTTACCCCCCAAAAGAACATACAAGAGCAATTCCAAATCATTTCCACCCCAAAGGACGGGTTTCCAAGCAATGCCCGTGACGTGCATGGGGGTTGGAAAACATCCCCCAGATTATGGGGAGATCAATATGAGGAGTTTTTTTTTTGTGCCAAAAACTGCATAAATTGCATACGTAAGAGGTAGTGCTCAATACCCAAGAAGGAAACACCAGAGGAAGAAAACAACAGGGGTGCAGAGGTGTGCAGAATCTCTGTCATGTTCCCTGCAGCTGATAAAACATACTTATTAAAGGCTGTATTAATATAGTTACCTATGAGTGAAGCTTTGCCTCTATAAAATGTAGTCATCTGACTATCTGATGAAGGATTTTCATACGACATCCGTAACATATTATCTAGAATGACAGCTCTTAACTTTTGCAGCAGACAAACTGCACAAGTTTTTGTTAATTCTAACGTAGCTGCTGCTGTCATGTATCACTGGAATTCTGGTGTTAAAGGGTTCAGGATTTTTTAAGGTACTCACCTGCTCCATGCTCTTTATTTCTCCAACCGCATTCAGCGGGAAGGCGAGGTTCGACACAGCCCGCAGACCGAGAATATGTCTCGGCACATCAGGGGCTACAAGTAGAGTCCAGAATGTATGCTGCATCCAATACACTACTTATACACTAATTTGGTTTCATTGTGAGCTGGGTGTCTTTGCTTTAAGTGAAGATGTTCTCTATCGTCCAGAAGAGGGTTATATTTCAAGAGACCGACAGCGCGAACAAAAACAATGTGCCTGTATCGTAAATGCCTCAACCTTATACTGTGCACGCGCACACATATAAAGTGATAAACTGTAACTTTTTTTTTTTTCTTTTCTTTTTAGAACGGCGGAGCCAGAGCAGCAGCTCACATCAGAGGGTTGTATATGTGGCAGCATAATGGGGTGACAGTAGACGTGCAGGACAGGCAGGGGCTCTATTTCACAGGCTGGGAGATCGAATGTGCAAAGCAGTAGCCGGAGCAGGCCACAGAAGGGTCTGAATAATGAATCCCCCCCCAACCAAACAAAACTCCACTCGGATGTTAAAAGATGTCATAGGTCCTGCGGTGTCACAGTAGAACCAAGGGTAATGATACAGGGACGGCATATGGGAGAGGTATGCGGAAGTCAAAAAGGATAAGCAGATGAAGACAGACAGAATTATATGATAAGCCAAGTGTTTTAGCGTTCGTTTGCCAAACACAGCGAGTGCACATTTGTGCAATTATGGTAGTTTTTTCCACACAGGGAATGGCAGGATTGGCCTTGTTTGTACAGGACAACATGTGGGAAGAAGCTCCTGAGAGCAGGTTGAGCATGGGCCTAGGAGAGACAGAAAGCAGCCTGCTGTGTCCACACAAGGACAAATTCTGCACCCCTTCTTTCAGATGACAACCAAGGCGTATCGTGAAGCAGATTAGACACAGAAACACTGTTCACCGACTTTGGTTTTTACCTGAGAGTGATCTGCTCAACAGTTTTCCACGCATAAGCACAAAAATGACACTGCTCAGTGCTTAGCCTACTGCAGTTTATTAGAAATGCGAGCAGTGGATTTGTGTTAGGAGGTGACAGAGCCATGGCAAACATATTTGTTGTTAAGTGGGCATGAATTAATGATTCCACACAAGCTCAAGAGCATAAAAACAAATTGGGTCTTGGAAACAAACATACAGAAGCACATTATTTTAATTAACGTGTTTTTTTTCATTAGAACTTAGAACACTGCTGCCTGAATGTGTGTGCACAAGCATGTGTTTGTGTGTCAGTTTGTGTCTCTAAGAGGTAAGGAGGGGGAAGGTGGATGGGGACACACAGGAAAGTAACTTTAAGACTGTGCCACATCATTAGTCTATCAGGCAGGCTCACTAGGTGTTGCAAGGTTGGCACCCTACATTATTAACTGACACACGGAGACACACCGGAGGTTTGGTGTGTACAAAACAGACACAACACCGCTTCCTATCATGGCACTATGAGGTGAATAGAGGCAGCACGGCCTGATTACCTATTCAAAGCATCATCAGCTGCGCCAATCAACTGAGACACTGCAGAGACACAGCTGATCCAGACATGGTGGCTTGTGCGTACACAGTGGCCCTCAGTTCAGCTAGCTGTCTTGGCGGGGTTTTTTTTTATTCTCCTTGTTTTTGTTTTGTTTTGATATTCCGCCAGTCCCTGTAGAAGGTGCATGGCCCTGGTATGAGTGCTGCTCTTCTCTGACAGAACAAATTAAGCTGAAATGACAGACGAAAGGCCAAACGGAAAGTGCTGTTAGTGAAAGTCCCTTGTGTGAAAATTGGGTTTCACAGGATATCTCAGCTGCAACAAAACATGCCATGAATATGCAATGCCTCAGTCAGCCGAGCTTATTTAGCGTACAAACAGGGGGACAGCTTTTTGGACCCGCTCGCTGCTGCGCTTGATAAGGGCAAATGTTTTGGGGAAGTTCTAAACTATACCAATGTCGCATAGCTGTTTAAGCTTTACAGACAGACAGAGTGTAATGTGGATTTGCTGCTTCATCCATGAAGTAATACTGTCAGATGATAGTAGAGTTTTCTACGGAGTATAATAACCAGCTACTTCAAATGAGAACTGTAATTAAAAGGATGACAGGTGCATGAACACATACAGAGGAGTGGAGTACTTGATTAGCAGAGTGCACTTGATTTACATCCTTCTATTTGTGTGTTTAACCACCCTGCTCTTTCCAATGTGACACAGTGGAACTATTTTCTCACGAAACACCGTCAGTAACTGTTAACAGCCGTTATCGTATTTTCTGCCTGTGCTCAAAAACTATTCCTTGTTTATAGAGTTGATGGTTATTTGCAGTGAGTGGTTGGCCAGACGTATATGATTGTTGTGCCGGTACCTGAAAAAAATGTTCTGGGGGTGAGAGAGACTGTTTATAAGGCCTTGTTTACTCTTGCTTAGACTTTTCCTTAGTGGGGCTATCTCCCCACCGAGAGACATTTTATTTCAGCATCCCATAACAAGGCAGACAGCATCTGGCACAAAGCAAAACTCAGAACCTTGTTTTCCCTTCAACGGTGGCAGGCTCAATCCATGTAATTCACTGTAAAATCTGATTCGTGGTGACAACACTAAACTGAGATAGGATAGTATTGTAATTGTCTTGTGTTGCCAGTCAGGGCAGACTGAGGCTGAAGCGCACACACATGCACATACACACCTGAAGAATTAATTATGGCTGCTGTGGTTCTGCAGTCAACATTAGACTGGCTTTCAGGTGCTGACCATTTTCACATTATTGCAACTGCACCAAAAGTGTACCACAGGCGTTAACGACTATGAACCACTTGTTAACGAACAACGTTATCTGTTCTAGGAGTGACTGCAAAGGCAATCAAAGGCACTGAAACATCAACTCGGCTTGTAAAAGACCTTACTGCAAGGATCAATAGATGCAAATGAACAATGTTAGCCTACGTTTTCAAAGGTAGTGTCTTATTCTGGTTTGCCAGCCTCCATCAGCATATTTTTGAGAGATTGCAGGGTGTAGAACCGAACACACAGAGGAATCCGACAGCTACTTTGAGTCCCCTCCTCTCATTAATGTCTAAATTGTATAGCTGATGGGCTGGGTGTGTGGAGCTTGGCAGGGCCCTGCTCTCTGGGGCTCACCGGCATAACTTGGACAGATGGCAGGAGGAAGCAGCTGTGTCTAAGGGGTATACAGTACAGAGGAACCAGAGCGGTAGCTACAGCCGCAGCACTGTAGCAATGACACAACCTCAAGAAGGAGGCTGAGCACAAAGGAGGTAAGACGGAAAATAGTGGACAGTGAGCCCTGGACACCACCACGTTACAAACGCCACAGGGCAACAAGCTGCAGTCTATATCTCTGACGTGGAGGAAAACTCGCCAGCACTTGCTGAGCTTCAATCATTTGCCTCGCCTTTCTTCCCATTTCATTCAGGTCTTCAGAGCCCCCAAACCAATCCCACCACTTTCCCGCCAAAAACTACCTTAACTAGCTTCCTCTGATATCTCCCAGCACCAAAAAAATATAGTCCAGGAAAACTTCAGGCTCTTTCCTCATCCTGGTTGATGTGCTGTTTGGCAGGAGGGATGCATAAGAATGAGCAGTTAGCAGTGTTTGGAATCCAACTGGGGGGGCCTAGCTTGAGAAATGAGCTGGCATTTGCAGATAGGCAGGCACAGACTGATGGAGTCTCTCTAAGGGGTTCTGAAGGAAATTTCCATTGCTTTTCTTAGGGGGTAAATCATGTTCTATGGTACAGGGGCGCGAGCACTGAGGCACTGTGGGCTGAGGCACAAGGCAGCCATCTGAGCCTGGGACTTCTGCTGAGCACGATATTAACATACGCCAAGATGTCTGCACTGGCATGCGATTTTGTTACCCTCATTTTACTTCTCACGTGACTTTGGATCATATCAAGGCTAGACTACTTTTTGCCTGTAAATTTGGTGAATCTCACTCAGTTCCTCAGAGACTGGGAAAAAACATGCACATCTGCTTAAATTCAGGTATTCTGTTTGATTCAAAGATAAAATGCATTTGCAGCTGCTAAACAGAAATTCAAGACAGAATTAAGCAACATTTCCTCTAACGTTTTCCCATCTCCCTCAACAACACACGTCACTTCTTTTTATTTTTCGTTCTTTTCTTTTTTTCGGGAGCATAGCAGATGTTCCTCACCAAAATATTTGAAGTTCTTTGGGGGCCTTTAAGGATGACAGCACGAGTTGTTCTGCTTGAAAAACAGCCATATCTAATTAAGCTGGGTTTCCAAATGAAGGGGTAAACAGAGAAGGCTCGACATGCTAGTCATTAGGGGCTCATGTCAGAGCACACAGGTTAGGCCCCTACTCTCATTAAAAAGGGTCTGTTCTCCACACAAAGAAACAAACCAGAGGCTAGAGTACACGTGCCTGTGAGCATATGTGTAAGCATTTATGTATACACGGATGTGTATTTTCGTGTTTACGTGCTTGTGTTCATATGTGCCTGCCTGAGCGAATGGGCTGAATCTCATTCACAGTCCAAGGGGTCACTTATTGACTGAATCAAACCCCCTGACAGGGCCCAGACAGAATGGAAGCTTAACAAGATTACTGTTATATATAGTAGCGGTAATGGGAACCTCTCAGGAGGTTCTGGTACTGCTGATTTGTGCCCCCTCTACCTAGATTTGAGCAGAAGTGCCTAACATTCTGCACACAGCCCCTCTCCACTGGGAAACTCCTAATGCATTACAGTTGCAGCGGATCAATCAATCTGCCTACTCCCAGCTCTCCTATCTCTCCACCTGCTACCTGCCAGGACAGTGATTCCTCAGAGGACTGTGCCTGGGGCTGCACTCTATGAGCCTGCACTGCCCATGCATGCCTGTCCACCTCCACCACATTGTTAGGGAAATAACTGGCTGAATCGGCCACTCTCTACCACATTGTCATGTCCCCTCTGTGCATATATTCAGGATCTAAATCCAATTGTGCCACAGACTGTTGCTCTTCAGCGTGCCGCTAGTCACGTCGGGTTAAGGCGGAGGAGCTAAGGATTGAAGGAAGTGGGAGAAAAGAGGTTCGTATTAGAAAATGCGGCACCACCACACTTGTTTTGATTAATGGACCTCTCTCCGCTGGTGAATGATGAATTATCAGAAGGCTAGATGGCTCGTTCATCACTGTCAGCCGATGCCTGCTAGTGTGGCGTCTCCAGTCCACCAGTCAGTCGTGCTACCATCTCCTGCTTATCGCTTCCACCTGGTCCTGGAGATTTCGCAGGAGAAGAAAGGGAAGAGACTTGAGGAGGAGGCGAAAGGCCCGTGGGAGCAAAGCTGAGACATTGAGGTTTGGTGGCGATAGTGTTCAGTCACCCTCCAGGCAGCCATTACAGAAATGGACGCTGCACTTATCCAGAGATTTACTGTATGTTTACTCAGATAACCTGATTGGTAAATGCCTACAAGCAGGCTCGATCATCCACCAAACCATTATCACATGACTGAAGTTAATTTGGAGAAAGGAGGGGAGGGGGACGATTAGAGTCCTTGTGTCGAACAATTGAATGGCAGATAGTGAAACTTTGTTTTGTATCTCTAATTAAGCAGGTACAGAGTGCTTAAGCAACGTGAATCTTATCTTTGCTTTTGCCAGGCGACAGAGATAGTGTACAGAAGCACAAACACTAATTAATTACCAAGATTGTACTTTACTGTGAGTAGGCTTCTCTGCTGGTGCCTGTTGTGATGGGCATTACAGAGATACAGATGGAGACAGAAGCTATACACATCGACACACACACAAACCGTAAAATAAGCAAAACTCTCATTTCCATTTTTACGGTCTGTCTCCTTTTTCATGTTTTCTTTCTCTCTGTCAGCCACATGCACTCAATCCCACCTGGACACGGGAGGGAAGGTAAAGCAGTTGTTTTTTCAAGTAAGGTACTATCCTTAGACACAGACAGCGGACCATGCTGAACCCGTGATGGATAGGAAGTGGACAGCTGTCGACAGGCAGGAGGACGGCGGGGCCACGAGCACCCGACGGAGGCACACCTAATTCCCAGGTCTTATTTTGTCAATAAACAGCAGCCAGTGGCACTCAATTAGAGGGCTTTATTGACTGTGCTGCCTGGCCCGTGTCAGATGTCAGCTGGTGACACAGCGTGATGTCCGACACTGACACTTTCTCTGAGATTACAGAAAATAGAAAAATCAAAAGAAGATTGCAGGAGCAGAGAAAAAAAAAAAATAAGGGAAAGGAGAGGGAGGATCTTGCGAGAAATACAGAAGGGAGAGAAAGACAGGTTGAGATTAGGGGAGATAAAAAGTGGAGACTACACTAGTCTTGAAAGCATTTTTCTCAAGTGCTCAGGTTATTGTGTCTTGTTGGGTCCACTGAATTTGATCTTAGGCAAAATGTACAAATGTAAAAAAATCAGATATGACAAATGGTAGCAGTAATTGGCAGGTTTCACTTTGTTGTCTTTCATGTTTATTCTTGCCACTAGACAAGTCAGGATAACAAAAATATCCTCCTCCCCATATCTTTCTTGAGATTGAACAAATCCTCTCAACCAGTGTTTGTTTTCGGTCGTCTCTTCTGCAGTGTGTTGTCTTTTGCTTCACTTCAAATGCCACTGCATCATCTGTTTTTCTGCTGGAGAGGAGGAAACAAACAGAACCACCAGCTTAGCTGGCTTTCCAAAGTAATTGGTTTAGTCATTCTTTGAAGTGCTTGCATTTTTTGACACAGTGATGCTTATTTTTTCAGCTATGTACAGTGTTTTAAACAATCTAAAAAAATTGCAGATAAACTCAGTCCTGTGAAATCTGAACAAACAAGAACCCCATTGGACACACTGATACAGTTATTTAGAACTGGTGTTTCAAGAAACTTTTTGAACTCATTTTTTGATGTTATTACAATATTGACAAAGTAATGGAAAGATAACAGAGGTATTGGAGCACCGAGCTTAGGGCTGTTTCTTTTTTGTTCAAGTGGAGAAAGAAGTGCCAAGTGTCAGAAATATAGCTGACTAAAAAAGAGAATACTGAAGAATATTTACCTTTACCCTACACAGCCCTGTTTTTTTGCAAAAGATAACAGGCTTGATGCTAACTAGGTTGACATTTCAGGCTTTCTTCCTATAAAAAAGACCACAAGAACACGCCGAGCACGCGGTAAGGGTTTACTTTAATATCTGAAATAATATGAGATTTACTGTATAAAAGTCATTTAGTGATAACTGATAAATTATTACCATCATGGTAGCATTTAAAATATGCTTAAAGATACAGAGATGGGACAGTTTTTATTGCCGTGGTTGCACTGACCCAAAAATGAGCCGCTGTTACGTTTCATCTCGTTCTCAGTGCATTGTGTATGGTATTCCTGACCTGCTGTACTTCCTGGCCCAAAGTTTAATGTGAGGTGAATTAATCAAACATATGTCTATTTAGTAATGTGCACCATTCGAGCATAAAAGTAAAGGTCGTAAAACAAGATTTCGACAAGATCAGATTATAAAGCATTCTCTATAAATTTTCAGGTCAGTAAGTTACCACAAACTGGTTGACGCACAGTGCAGCTGGAGCTTGCAGGGCACCAAGGGTTCTGGGGTCCTGTGACAGTCGCCCTGCTGAAATCTCAGATTTCTGATCTCACTTTTTCGATTTTTTTTTGTGTGCAATAACCCTGTCAAAAATTCCCCAACCAATAGAATGCCAGGAGCGGTTTTGATGAATGAAATCATCACTGCCACCTTGCACTGTTGTTGACTGGCTAATTTTTCTGTTCAGCTGTTCAGCTAGTAGGTTCGCTAGACTGGTGGTCACTCTCCCTTTCATTGGGTTCATCCACTCCTGTTTCTTGTTCTAGTTCAATTTCTTCGATAATTTTAGGAATGAAAGAACAGTTGATATATACAGTACGTCATCATGCAGTGTTAGCTTCATTCAGTAGCCTTGTACCTATTGATACTTGATTCTATTGCTGTGATGATTGCCATGAGGTACTGACACAACCGCTTTGTGCTGATCCTGGTTTATGTTGCCATGGATAGCTTTTATTAGCTAGTAAATACAAGCTAAAACAGAGCTGTCAGCCCTGTTGCTTAGCTAACTTAATTAAAGTTCATTTTTAAGACACAGCTATATCTATTGCCTTGTGATCCCCGCCCCAAACTTAAATTGATCTTTGAAGAAGTGTAGCTATACCTTGCAATGCAATACAATTCATTTCATTAACAATGCAAAAACTCTGCAAATTAAAAATACCATGTGCTTAATTAACTCCGACAGTCTTAACAAAAATGGAACATTATAAAATATACCCTACACTGTATTGTAAAACATGGTTTTCTTAGGTCCCCCCTCTTACAACAAAATCAAAAACAAAGATCCCGTCTTTAAAAACAGGGTTTCATGAAAGTAACATTTGTATTGTTTTTTAATTGTTAGTCTTAAAAATGCATCAGACATGATGAATGATAATGTAAGAGATAAAAAATGATGAGGAGTCCCAGAAATAATGGATGCTGCAGAGGTGGAGCTACCGCACTTCATCATTCCCTCCACTGAATTCATTATTTTTTCATGTCTCATGGACTCGGGACATTGCACTTTTTCAGCCTATTCAATAGCCACTCACATAACTTCAACTTGTTTTGACTAACTTCATAAACTGGGTAGTTCATAAAAAAAAAAAAAAAAAAAACTTAACTGTTGTTGGGATAAGCCACTCAAAGTGTGTAAAGTATGAGCACTGCTGCTACTATTACCTGAAGTACTGTTTTTGAACAGTGATTAAATCGTTTACTCAAACTAGTGTATATTTAAGCTCTCACAGTATAGGCTTTTGAAGGACCCCTGTTAGAAAAAACTACTTTCTGTAAACTACTTTCACAAAATTGAAATACAGTGTTGTGAAGTATTTTATGCAAATTGCATGGAAATACTGCATGTTAAGGGAACTTAAACTTCTGTGGTTTGCAAAAATGACTGTATGGCCACATGATTGTCCACTGATGCTCTAAAACAACCCACTATACCTATATAATGTGACACAGACGTTGACAATTTTCAGGACCCACCACATTTCTTTCTTTCTTTCTTTCTTTTTTTACATAACCTCTCACAAGTGATGAAAGTGTTCTTCAGGGAACTCTACAGGGATCTATTTGCTTCCATGATCTAATTATTATCATTAGCACACAGTGTGATGCTAACCTGCAACTCCCTTGACACCCAACAGATGGTTGTGCTCTGAATGTCAAAGCTGGGCAGTGGTTCTTCATCCCAGCAGGTGGCCTCTCAACCTCAGCATACAGCCTCTGACTAACCTATCTGATACATGAAACACAGAAATACAAAAACATGTGCTGATTCTACTCCTTAAAAATAAATGTGGCTTTTTTTTTTTTAAAAACTTAAAATAAGTGAAAGCCATAGCTTTTACACCATGACACCATCAGTGGCTAGTTTTTTCAAACTGTTAACTGTGCAGTGTGGTTTTAAAACAGTTAGCTTGGCCCTTAAAACTGAGCGTACAATCAAAACAATGAGCTAAAAGAGGCTAAAAAAACCTCTATAGAGTGGAGATGCTGCCGTCAGGTAAAAATTCTCTGTTTGTCTTATGTCTATGTTAGGATGATATGTAAATGGCACTGGATTTTTATAGCTGGGGATAGCTTGTGAAGTTTTTTTTCATTTTATTGTGAATGAAATTTATGGTCGGGCTCAGGTAGTAATTACAATCACTGGACTTTCCTTGCAAACACTGCATCTCACAGTAGGCGTAAAGCTGATATTTTATTCAAAAATATTGTCATGGCATTTGAGTTAAGATAGAACAAAGCTCTCCGGCTTTCAAACTGTGTTCCAAACTGGGAGCAGTCCAGACGTACAGGTTGAACTTACATGGTGAGTAATTCTTTGAGAGTATTAGGCAAACAATTTAACTGCAAGCCATGTGCCAAAGTCACAAATGAGCATCCTCTGAAGCCAAGTGGACATTCACTTGCCAAGCACAACTAATTATTGGGTGAGTTTGGCCAACATGTTGAAATGGTTTATGATAATGAGAATGAAAATAAAGCTGCTACTGTGAAATGGTGGGTCTGATCATGGCATGTCAATTTAATCCGCCCTTTCTGTGACATGGTTGAAGAGACAGGAGTTGATATGGGATGGTGCCAGATACTTTGCTTTAGCTCTGAAGTTCACACCTTCTATACCCACTTGAGAGTTTGTCTCTGGAGGCCTTTTAAAAATAATACAACAGAATGTGACTCATGAGGAGTCATGTCTACCTGGTCTTTCCAAGAGTTTTGCTCATGTTCTCGAATAACCCTCTACCAGTGCCTGTCTACCATTCACAATATGAGTGGTAGACAGGCACTGGATGTGTCACATCACCTGTGCCAATTTGACACAGGCTGAAGAGTGATAGAGAAGCAGACACAAGAGAAAGAGGAAAAGGAGAAAATAAGGGAGAAATACATGCTCTTAACAATTTAACAATGTACCCCAGGAGGAATAGCCTTTGTCTTGATGAAGCTAACACAGATCCTTATAAATCAAATGAAATACTTATAACAGTGTAGGGAAAAGTCACATTGTGAAAAAGAAGTTTCTCAGGTGTATTACAAGAGCAACTGAGCCACCATGCAACAATGGAACAATCAATTTGGCGTGGCCCCAATGAGGCGACAATAGGGAGAGAAACAGTGGAACATGTTTTAAACAGAGTTTCTTACATAGCTAATGCAGTCATTTGTAATTCTGGTATTCTTTATTCCTCTTGACATTCTTTAGCAATATGTGTTTGGAATTGGACATGTTACTGTTTCCTGCCATACTTTTCTTTGTCATTCCATGATTGTTTGAGTTCCTGTTCCTACCTTGGCATCTGCTGACCAGTGGTGGGCAGTAATATATTACTTTGGTATTGCGTTACAGTAATGCCATTACTTTCTTTAGTAACGGCTAGTGTAAAGGATTACACTAGTCCACTAGTCCCCAACTAGGTGGAGGAAGGAATCTAGAAAGTACCAAAAGAGGAGAAATGTGACTCCCAGCCAGCAACTCTAAAGTTGTCTTACATGTTGTGTCCTCTTAACCGGCTTGCTAAAGTTAGACACAGGTAAGCCTACATTCAGAAATCATCTCTCTGTTTTGCTTTGTTTTTTGAGTTGGAGGGTATGTGAATGCTGCAGCTCAACTGTTAGGACAGCGTTAAGCTAACGTTAAACCACAATGTCTTGTTTTCTAATTCTACTTGTGTTAGGTACAGAAGATGTGAAGCATGTGAAGGATTTGAAATTGACAAACGCACATTTGACGGAAATGTGCTGAGAAAGAAAGTAATGTAATGGGTAAGGTAACAGATTAGGTTTGATTCTAAAGTAAAGTAATATATGTACTTTTGACTAGAAATATTTTATGGGCATGTTGTCCCTTTGAAGAAGGGAGGCGACCAGCACACATATGTGAACTGACATACTGTGTGTATGCGGCACTGAGGATTTGTTGATTGTGTGCAACAGACTGTTATTTGCAGGATGTGATTGAGTGATGAGAGACAAGGGACCAGACCGGGCTTTGTTGATTTGCCTGAATGAAACTTTGAATCGACCCCAGCTATACTGTGATGCTGGGTACATTGTGTGCATCAGAGTTATGTTTTCTTTTTTTTTCATTATTCTAAGAGTGCTGTTTAAGACATAATTTGAATGTAATAATATCTTATTGTGTGATGTGAAATGCAAGAGGTTGTCATTTGAACATGATAGGCTACTTTTATTTGCAGATCAGCACGGAATCTACTGTTCTCTCACAGTAACAAAAGAAAAAGATGAGAGTACATGAGATGAAAAAAGCTTTATTAACAAACCAAAGCTCAACTAAAAGTTGCAGTATTGAGTTTTGAGCCTCATTTATTCTGAAGGTGCGACATCCCAGAAATCATTTCTAGTCTCCTCCCGTGAGGCTGGAACAAAGGAGGCATGAGAGAGAAACAGAAATCCTGTATTTGGATATGACCGCTCAGTCTCACTGGAAATAATTTTACATATTCCAAACAGTCTCTCATCTTATATTATCTTCTACCTTATGTTATGAATGGACTATTAATTAGATGCACATATCTGTCACTAGCGTCTGTTCTGGCATGGCGTTGAAGTCTAGAGGTATTTTTAACCTTGTGACATGGCCACTTTCCCTGCTGCAGACCAACTGAAACACAATTTCCATGCATTTCATTCAGCCATTGCAGCTTGTTTCCACTTCATTGTCAGGAAGATGGGTCAAGGCTGTGATGCATATTAACTGTGCAAATAAATAAGAAAAGGCGAGTGAGCAGGAGTTTGCGTTGGGTTAAATCGATAGGGTCAAATGAGGATGGAAACCAACAAGAGTGGGAGAAGGTGGGCGGAAGCGGCAAGATGGAAGTGGAGAGAGCTGTTGGTAATCAAGTGAGCCATCAGCTGCATGTTAAACTCACAGGAACCCTTTTCCCTTGAGGAAATGAATTTTCAGGAACACAGTGAGGGCTCATCTCCTCTGACTGAAGTATGCATTAAGGGTCCCCACTGGCCCTGCACACCAGACCTGAGGGGGAGAAGCTCTCAAATTGTGGTCTATTGACTCAGCTGCTCTTATTATTTGTCTGTTCCTCTTAAGCCCATTTACTTACTGTAAGGGCACAAAACAAAATTGTCACATGCGGGAACTTATCACTTTGGGTTCCCTTTCCAGCAGTAGACTTCAGTATAAGTGTTTGCTGGCTTGCTGCATAACCGCTAGAGATGGAGCAGAAATAAGTAGGATATTGTTCTACTAAAGGACTTGGCTAGTCCTGTCATTCCTAAATTCAAATAAGGAGTCATTGGAATCCATGGAAATTGCATGAAATAAAGATGAAAATAATGAAAAGATGCAATTCCACATCTTATATTGCAATGCTCCTCCTCGTGTCTCTCACTTCTGTGTACCATGTTACAGCTTGAAACAGACAAACAAACTTCATTGAAAAGCAGTAGAGCAAGAAGGGTCTCATTTCTGCAAAGCTCAGAGCAGTGGCATAAATTCAATTGAGGTGAAATTCTGTTTGTGGCCCAAAAACAATGAGATGGGGTTTATTAAGTGAAAATGGGGGAAGCAGTGAGAGTGGAAAAGCTCTTCCAATTGCATTAGGACCGGATCTGGGAGAGCTGGTGCAATAATGGCAAGGGAGGCTTGGTCAGATTACAACAGAATGGTAAGGGGTTTAGTGGACAAGGAGGGCCCACAGAGAGCAAGACAGACTGACTGAGAGGCTAAACAGAAATTATGAAAGATATTGGAAGTATAGAAAATGGAGTGAATGGGAAATAGAGGAAGAAACGAAGGAGTTTAGAAAAGTTGTGTGTGTGTGTGTGTGTGTGTGTGTGTGTGAGCAACAAGGTCATGTGGAAAAGGATGTAAAAAACTGCCCAGCTTCCTGCTGGCCTAGGGGTATGAGATTCATACCATATTACTACATCGTCTCCGGTTTGATTCGCTGTTGGTCTTCCTTTCTCTTTGCCCATTTTTCCTGTCTACGTCCCCCTTTGAAAAATATCTAGTATAGGCAAGAAATAAAATAACCAAAACACTTACTGCATTTATCGTTTGTTAAAACGTTTAAAGCAACCAACTATGTTTTCTCGGCCCATGGCCTCCTTTGGATGTGTACATAGTGACTGTCCTCTTTAAGTAGCATGAGGGCAGTTGAATGATGTTCTACTGCTACAGAAACACTTAACAGGGAGGTCAGGAGGGATGGTTGGGCGTACAAAGCTTGCGGATTTGACACTGGGGACAGCACTTCATGTCCTGCAATGAACCAATGATGAAGGCACCATTATCGTCCAACCATATCTAAATATCTAAACTTCACCATACCTTAACCATACTGGTGGTATGTCAGAAAACACTCAAACACTCGACACGAGCGGGGTCGCTCTGAGGGACACTAACAATGGACCTATTTTTTTAGTTTGGCTATGAGGATTTGTTGTGTAAGTAGCATTAAAGCTTTTGATGATTTTAAGTCAATGTTAATTTACATCTTAGCGACTCTTTCAACAGCGACTCAGCACCAGCCAAAATCCTACTTCAGGGATGTGGACAGGTGTAGCAGTACACTGTGACATCACTGTTGGGTGTGGTTATAGGTGCAAGAGAACACACTTCCGACCACAACCAACCAGTTGCATTAGTGATGCTGGATGTGGCTGGAGGGGAGACAAATTTGAAACTCTGACCCTGAGAGCCAAGTGAAACACAGCTTCAGAGTGAGGATATTTGATACATGCGGCCAAAGGTCCAAGGAAAATGTCATCTCAAGGTTGACATAATTCAGTGAAAAATATCAATTAAATATTCAAGCTATTGACAGGCAGAGAAAGTTAGAGGCAGCTGCTTAGTAATCCAAAGAGACTGCAGTCTCATTAAGCTGTACTGTACAAAGGACCTTGAAAGTACAAAATGGCTCCAACAATGAGGTGAATCAGCCTCAGCAATGCATCCCTCTAGGATGACTGTGGCTGCTCAATAGCATCCGTACGTCTGGCCTTGCTGCCTGGCTGTCTGCTCCCTGACCGTCCCTGACAGTGCAAGTGTCTCAGTGCCACTCACTCAGTGTCCTTGTATTTGCCGGGGCACGACACACGCTCATCGATACGTGGAAAGCTACACTCTCTGTAACAGCGGGGGATACTGATTTAATCAAGGCATTCGATAGTCAACTCACCTTCTGCCAAATGACTATGTGATTGAGGACATTAAATAGCAATAACAGAGTGCCACAGTGTGAAGACTAACTCCCAGGCTGCTGTTTTCAAATTGCCATCTTCATCTCTTAGGAGTTGTACAGATGAAAAAACAATGCTTTTGCTTTGTTGTTGATCTGGAGAAGGAAAATATTTCCATAGTGTAAGTACAAAGTGAAAAGAATAATGATCTGTGTTTTTATGGTTTGGTTTCTTAAAACATCTCATCCTCACAGTTATCGCTTTGCAAGTTGGTTGTTTTTCCAAACATGACAAATTCAATTGTCCTTCAGGAAAAAAATCTTTATAATTAGACTGTCATTGCAATTAATGACAATGTTTACCATCACAAATTATAGAGAACATTCTTTCAAGGTTGTGGGTTTTTAGTTTCTGTTGTTGGCGGTAGAAAAGTTTCCAAATAAGAACTATCTAAAATATTTTTCGAGCCTATCTACTTGTATCACCTTGCCCACCTGGGCCTTCATCAACCTTGAGGATTCAAAGTTATTCTTGTCTCTCTACAACATTGATTCCCCCCTTTCTTATTTTGCAACAACTTCCTCTCATGCAGGATGTTGTTTTCCAGGCGGCGGCTATTAAAGGTTGTTTGGTGCCGACCCGTGAGGTTGTGTGGTCTCTCATACTCCGAGCTCTTATCCAAAGTGATTCCGACAGGCACATTAAAATGCAAATTCTTGCCCATGCACTCCTTGCCATTTTGTCACTTCCTTTCTCCTTGTGTGGCATGTTGAGGGGAAAGGAATTAGAGTGCTGGCCCTGGGGTTGAATATTCAAATGACCACCTGATTTCCCAACAGAGCAGCAGCAGCCAGGTTTCCATTTACATAGTTCCCTTTCCCCAGTTACTGCCTATCAACACTGAATGACTCAACCACAACTGTCCAATAGACCATTCATACAGCATTAAACTCTCACTGTGTGACAAACATTTAAACAGTGAACTACTCACTTACATCCACAAGACTTTGCATCTTGAAAGGGACCCATTCACAAAACTTCAGACAGCCAAAAGGGCATGAAGTCAACATTAGAATAATGCTGTGGAAAGTGGCTGCTCATTACCACTACCAAGTCCATGTGCCTATTGGTAGAGGTCACTCCTTTCATGTAGCACTGGAGTGGTTACTGCGGTTTGATTGGCCATTTAGATATACAGTAACTCGTATATAATGCTGAATATGAGCACAATAGGATAATATACTGTAGGCAATCAAGCCTATAATGAACTGGAACTGGCTGTTGCCTCTGTGCTCACTGGGAGACAGATGCCTATGAACTGGTTGAACTTCCCTCTCATTGAAAGTACAGAAAAAGACTTATTGCAAACTTATTGCAGGCTGATGTCTGATTATCTCATTGGTTTTTATTTGGTAGTAATAGCGTTTAAGAGAAAGTATGCCAACATAAATTTTGCAGTTTAAAAAAAAAAAAAAAAATTCAAAATGTTCAGATGTATACTGTGCCCAAACATTATTATGAGATAGGAAACAGCTCCATAGGTAACTAATAATGCAGTATGTAAGTGAAGAAAGGGTCATTATAAAATTCAGTTTTTCTTCACTGTTCATTTAACTGTAACACACTACTGGCACCATTGAAGGTGTATCCGCATGAAGTAAAAGCAGAAGCCTTCTTGTAGAGCAGGTAGTGGCATACTCAGGAATTTGACAATAACAAGTGTCTCCACAGTAAGCCTGTCTTCATTATACCTGTCTCTGTCAATGACTGGCCTCTTCCCCTGCATGCCCGAGCTGAATGGCTAATTACCTGGATAAGGTGCATGGGGAGCAGTCGACCACAGCATCCACCTGTCGTCCTGGAACGCCTCCAAATGACAAACGCCTGCAGGGCCGTGCTGCCTGGGTTGAGTCTGTGTTTTCCACTCTGTCGCCTTGCACTGCACCTCAGCATGGCAGCATCAACCTGGGGAGCAACTGTTGTCTTTACTAATTTACCCAAAATAGCTGCCTGCCTCAGGCTCTTCCATGCTGCCAGTGCCGGTGAAGAGCATCTGTTTTGAACTGCAGGGGCAAGCGTAATCACACTGTGTGGTGGCTCTGGGCGTTAGCCGAGCTCCCAGCTAATAATACTGCACATCTGACTGTTCCTGACGCATAACACTTACTGAAAAGAGCCCTCAAAACACACACAAAAGAAAAAGTCAAAATTTTTCCTAACAGCTGCTGTACAGAAAAGAAAAGACCTTTGGCCTCTCACTATGTACCGTGGCTCGGGTATTTTTGGTCATCCATAAGTAATGATGCGGTAAAGGTATTGATTGACCAGAGGTCAAGAAATATGAAACATTTTCAAAGCCCTGAATTAAACTTTAGATGGAGTATAACTGCTCTAATAGAACGAGACCATCTTGTGTGTGCATGTGATCTGAGCATATGTATGCAAGTACATTTGTTTGTGTGCCTGTGTGTATCAAGCACAGGAAACTCAACAAAGGTTGAGAAGAGCATCTGAGAAGTAGAACAGGGAGTAAAAAAAAACTTCTGGAGCAACTGTTTGGGTTGATGTCTGACTGGATGGCAAACTGGAGGAAATTAATATCTTAAGTTTGTGTGCGGTGTTCTCTTGCCGCCTGCTTCAGTCCGAGTATGACTAAAATACAATAATTAGCATTGACAAAGAAAAATGTTTCGTTTGTTTTTTAATAGCTCTCCCAATTCCCTCACTTCTAAAGCAGGACTATAGAAATTGTCCAAGGAACTTCTTACTGAAACTTTAACAAGTTCATCTTAAAACTCTGCTACGGGCTTATTGTACTTGGTCAAGTGTCACGGCCATAGTCAGGCCCGCAGGATATTCCCTTCTCTGCTTAAATAACCTGATACAAGCAAAGTGTTTTACTGAGAAGAAAGATAATTTGTGGGGGGTATTGGACTGGAAATGTGTTTTGGTCAGCCAAGAGAAAATCTGTCTCTTGCAGGTACTATAAAGTTACTAAAGTACAGCTTTATTGTTTTGTAATAAAACCTAATTGTATCATGTGAGGTAGCTCTCAGATGAAACGTAACAGCACTGAAACAAAATTACCCCATCATTATGTCTAAAGCGCACACGGATCATTTCAGTTTGGATGGGATGAGGGAAAACATCAGCACTTCAGAGAGAGAGAATCGTTTGGAGATCCCTTTATAAGTGTTGAAATGTAAACATGTCCAATATGACTCTGATGGCCTGAGGCTTTGAGACCCTCACCTCACTTGGTTATTGCACACAAACACAAAGAACGCACACCGATACAGTCCACTACACGTTCAGCTGAGAGGCTATTGCAGAGAGACAGTTGAGGGATTTTGGAAGCAGTTTGATGGTGGGGGGAGTGCTGCTTAATGTGGCATCTGTCGCACAACAGTGTGTTCCAGCTGGAACAGAGGACTCTGGGCCACTGGGGCCTGTTGTAAAATATACTGTGGAGAAGGTCACTTTCCACAGCTCCACGGAACCAGGCCACGATCCAGACTGCTGCGAGACCTGGTTTCCAGTGATGTGCCTACAAACCCAAATAACGACATACCAAGTCTCTGGGGGTAATAATCCACAACAGGCAATGAGAGACATGATGCCACAAATATGGGCAATATGTAAGTACTTTAGTTTAAAACATTCAAAAATTGTCTAAGATTATCAACAGAAGGTGAAGAAATAACAGTTTTGACGTTATGTTTAGTGTTGCAGAGATATCTACTGAAGATAGCATGCTAATCAGCTAGCCCCGGCCCGTTCCGTAATACCACTTTGTACCTTAATAAGTCACTGTAGCGTCCAGTCTGCCCTCAGTCCGACATGAGAGTCCTCTCTTTGCTCAAGCTCAGCTATGTGCTGCTGGTCTAGCTGCCCTCCCTCTCCCTTGCCTTCCTCCACCTGTGGTGGCTCATCCTCCACTCCTGCCACCACTACATCGCGCCTGTCTCTCCGACTGGGCGGACTGGAAAATCTCATTATCGGTCTAGCAATAACCGAGGAACAAAGCCAGTTAGATGCCTCAGCTCTCTGGTAATACGCTGCCCCCTATTTGTTTGGAGTATGAATTTGACAGTTGGCAAATTCTAACACATTGCCCCTTTAAGAAGACATAAACACACACTGGGAGGTAATGTACAGTGTGCAGTTCTGAACGGACTGAAAACTGGTCAGAGGAATGTTTTAGACTGCACACAAATCTGAGATGGCATACAAAGTCAATAGGCCATATCGTAGTAGGAAAAAGCACAGCTGTAATTAATAACATTAATCCATCATTTCATTTAGATATGTCAGTTCAAGGGTCCAGGTATTGTCCATGCTGATACACTGGCCTGGCTTAATGGAATCCTTAAATGGAAGTTAGCCATCGTTAACAAAATTAGTTCCACCCGTGCTCTTCCTGCTCCGACAAGTCAAAATGTCGGCTGTGGAAAAGGCCTACATGATCAGATTTGTAGTGGGTCAAGGGGATTGAAGTGAACGCGCCTTAGAAAGTTTTAACGTAACCCGGGCCTATATGTCCCCACTTCAGAAATGCACAGAGAGGAAAAAAGGATAGAAGTTGGAGGAAAAAATCAGAAAGAAATGGAATTCCAGTTGAGTTCTGAGCTCGGTCTTTGAGTTTGAGCCATCACATAAACACAGACACACTCCACACACACAAAGTCACTGCGTACATTGCCAGCTAGTTTTGCCCAAGACGTACTGCAAAACCACTGCAGTGGGCAAAGTCACACAAATAATTTGAAGCAAAACTGCACTTCATGTTCAATCTGAACACTCCTGAATTCACAAGTTTTAAAAATGTTTGTCACGGACTAACATGCCCATTTGTGACTTCAGTACTCTGCATGTTACTTCGTGATTCGGTCACATAGCTTTCCCTAAGTATCTTTCAAGCTATTTTAATGATCTCACAGCTGTTTACTTTCAGAAATGTTGGATTTAAACATTGGTTTTTACAGCAGGCAATATTTTGTCGTTCACGGCAGACAATAGACTCTAGGGGGTTTAAAAAAAAAACGCCTTTGAATATGAAAGCCATTGAGGGAAGAATAAAGTATGGAATTCTACATCAGCGGGTCTACAATCTCTGGGCACAGGTTACCATCATTAACCCAAATGGGCTTTCCAAACATAGTTATATTAGCGTTAGAAAGTAAAAGGATTGGATCATTGTCATCATCACAAAGATGAGGCACCTAACAGCTCAGAACCACGACTTCAGAAAATTAATAGCTCAAATAAAACTTCCTTCAAATCCTGAGAACTGTCCAGTTGCTTGCATTCTGTCTTTCTCCACCAGTGATTTTACCACTGTAGCACATTTCTACTTACTGTGTGTTTTAGCAGAATATGCGTACCTCTTGATTAATTTGCTTGTTATTACTTCCATGCTACTGACCTCAAGTGTGAACAAATTTGTGCTTGTAATGTGACTGTTAATAGGATATCTAATCTTCCATTATTAATGCATCAGCCACTGAATACAAAACATTTGCCTCAGCTATCATCTGACTCTGGTCATTGATTTCATCTGCCAAGTAATCAAGCACTATGTTCATACTTTCTGGTTGGCTGGTTGTGTGTGTGTGTGTGTGTGTGTGTGTGTGTGTGTGTGTGTGTGTGTGTGTGTGTGTGAATATATATATATATATATATATATATATATATATATAATTTAATTCTCTTTTTTAACAACAGAAAATGCCCATCTATTCCAACCATCCATCTTCTAAACTACTCATCCTGTTCAGGGCTGTTGCAAAAACTAATTTAAGGTTTCTTTCAATCAAACTCTCACAGGGAAAAGTACAGTACACTTATCTAAGCAATTTAGTATTTTTATCAGACAAGGAAGAGTGAGAAATGTCCCCATTTCTTTTTGGTCTAAACACCACAAGGAAGTGACGCATGGACATTTAAACGTATATAAAAATAAATTGTTGTTTTTTTTACTCACTTCTAGCATACTGATGAGCACATTTGCTGGGTGTTACACACAATTATGAATTTGAGTTGCAAAGTACATCTTGCCTTTGTAAACGGGACACAATTTCATCGCAAGGTCCTTTCAAAGTAGCTGTTCAGGAGCTTTTGATCGAATGGCATAATTTTCGTCAGACGAAACAGGGCGTATGAAGGATGTATGAATGAGTGGTAGGGAGGGTAGAAATCTGCCACAAACACCGTTCAACGCTGTAAGCTACTGGCTTAATTAGAAGATCACAAACCAGCCAAAAGGTCTGGATTGAGCAAGTATTGTTACTATTTTTTTAAATAATTGGAAGCATAAATATTTAGCATCACAAGCGAACAAATTAAAAAAGAGGGGAAAAAATGGACAAATAAGCAAAATTTAACAGTGCTGACAACTTTTGAGCTCAGCTTGGAGTGAGATTTCTTTACTTGAATCGAAATTGACATCGAAATTGCGCAGTACCGGTCAAATATCTGGATATGCCTGATGATGAGTTTTTTTGATTGATAACTTTTTCATCAAAATGAATATATTATATATAAATAGCCGTGGTCTGTTTCTTTAGAAAACAACAATTAGCAGCTAGCGTTAACTACTATGCATGTGCGGATGTTTAACTGGTACTGTATGTGTTATGAAATTTTTGGCATTAAACAATGTAAATGAGCGCTGCCATACTGCAATAACTTTGCTAACCTTGCTCTATGTAAGCCAGCTCCACTACTTTACATCCTGCGTAACACCTGACGATTTCATAAAATTAGACAAATGACCATTTCACTTACCATCCTCACGTATTTCTTCCTCCAGCCTTGCTCTTTTTCCTCTTCCGGTTCAATGGCTGATTTGGCACTATTTGGTGCATTACTGCTGTTCCTTGCTTAAAAGTCACAAGTTTTACATCAGAGGGAGCCAAAAGTATGAGAAAAGGCATGTCATGCATGTCTATTACGTGAGTCTGATGCTCGTTTTTTATGTGGGCCTCTGAAGCAGATTTTAATCAGATTTCGGCTCAAGTGGAGTTGTTCATTTCTAAGAGTGTTGGACACACACACACACACACACACACACACACACACACACACACACACACACACACACACACACACACACACACACACACACACACACACACACACCTTTTTGATGGGAATCTGATTTTACTCAGCAATTTCAACCGAAACAGCCACACTCTATATCAAAAGAACACGTGATCTTGGAGAAGGGGAGTGTGTGTATCCACCATGTAGGTGTAATCTAAATAGCTTTTTGATTTACATAATATTTTATAAGACAGGGTTTGTTTTGATGCATCCTGTAGGCTTTCAAAGACACTAAAGTCTTCAGTCAGGAGAGAGCTTATTGACTCATCCCGGAAGACTGAACACATACATATGTACCTCCTTCTCCACTGTCCCGTCTGGATCCGCTTCACGGAGCAGGTCAAGGATCTCCTCGAGAGCCGCTGCAGCCTCGGGATCACCCAAAAAAAAAAAAAGGACTGGCACTGGACTCTACTGTTTGGACTTACACAGAAAATGGCAGGAATAAACAATCGCTTAATCAACATCATACGCTCAACAGCGAGACACATGACACATCATCTACACTTCAAGGAACTGTGCACTGTATGATAACAAGGAAAATTGACAGGCAGAAAGTATGCACAGACTTCATGAAACTACACACAAGGAGCATGTACACAGCTAACAGAGGACTTTTAGAAAAAATATTAAAATGGAGTAAATGGAGCAGGGATGGTAAAAAAAACACTGGAAAAAACGACTTAGAATTTGCAATATAAAATAATGGGTGTTTTTGTTTGCTCTATATTTACTTTTTTTTTAGTTTGACTATTTTATTTTATTTTATTTTATTCTATTCATTAACCTTACTTCACTTCAATTTCTTTTGCTTTTAGTTCTGTTGCACTTCTGTCTCGTCTGCCTCCATGTTTGTGTCCACTGCTTCGTGAGGGAGTCATTTATAATTAGGGGGCAAACGTTTGTTTTCCGTGCAGCACTGTAAATACTTATGTACAAATCTTTCCTGTAAATAGCATGTGAATATGTAACATGTATGATGACTCCTTGTGATAATAAAAGAGAAAAAAAAAAAAGACTGAATACAGAAAGGACCCATATTTGTTTGCAAAATGCAAGAACAAATATTTTGTAGTAGAGTCCCAATTTATAGGTAAAGTTACAGATGTAAATTGTTATCTAATAGCACACAAAGCACAAAGACCAAATGTCATCGCAGTTTCTCAGTGCTGCCGGTCACAGTTTCATTACGACTGAGTTTCAGAAAAAGCTACAATCCACTGCCATCAATGACATCCGTCTATCCTCAAGAACAAAGACAGACTGACAAGAAAAGAGGTAATTTTTTCTTTTCCTACAGGAGGAAATGTCTACAGCCATAATTTAGGATGTTCTTTGGGACTTCATGGATGATTACGATTATGATTACCTCAGTACTTTAGCATTAGCCAATGAGAAAGACAAGTCTATAATGAGACTTGAGTGAATGAGAGGACTTTTGAAATTGTGACCATGAAACAACAACCTATACTGTAGGAGAATATTTTTTGCCTCTATATTGGAACATGTTGACAGTTTTTTTCACAATAGCGCCAATGGTTTATTTTCATTATACCAACAACATTCTACATTGCAACAGTGGGCAATATCCCTTTGAACCGGCAAGCTAGACGTTGGCGTTACAAGGTAACGTTAGTCCTGTGGCAGCTGACGGTGTTGCCAGGCAATGGTAAACATATTAGCCCTTGAGGCTAACATTTCAAAAATGTAAAAAAAAAAAGACAGTTAAAGTCTCCCCTCCAGTTCTCGCTGAGGAATAGACAACGAGTGTTGACCGCATCTCTCCACCCATTCCTCATCCAGACTCTGGGAGCCTTCTACTTTTGTTTTGTTCTCACTGCAAAGTATTACTAACATTAGGCTAAAGCAAGGTGCCGCACCACAGTCTCCATTTTGTTTACCTCTGCTTCCCCACGAGATAACACGAGATCACGTGAGGAGATGCATTGCTCCCCGAATGCTCCCTCTGGCACAATAATCTTATTAATATCCTGCAGTGTGTGAAGCGCCATTATTTTCTCTCCTTATTTTCTTTATGAATGTGCATGTTTGAGATTAGAGAGAAGAACACCTGGGAAGTTTCTCCTCATGTGCGTGATGCAACCCAGTTTAAAAACCAGTCAGGATTTTAAGACTCCTGTAGTCTGAGCCCGGCTTTAGAAGGAAGGTTTAGTGAAAGCACTTCTTGTCTTCTAGCATTTGCCTTTGGTTCCCTCTTACATAGCCGATTCTAATGGCAGTGAATTAAGATGACAAAGGAAGCGCTGTAAAGTTTGTCAACCAAAAGACAAGGCTCGTTGAAGTTCCCATAAAATTTCAGGAAAACAGAAGAGGGAACATTGAATTCTCCTTCCACATCCCTTGGGTGAGAGACAAAGCTGGGTGTTAAAGTTGGTCTTGGCTTGAAAATGCAGTGAAAGCAGCTCGACTAATCCTGCAGAGAACCATTGTGACACTAATGATACGCCATGTGTATTGCTTCCTTCTGGTCCTACCGACCCTGACTCGCTTTTATCGGGCATTAAGGAAGCTGAGGATTACATCAGCTTTGTTTGTTTGCCGGAACGGGGGAATGCAAGGCAAAGAGACCTTGTTCTTGGAGAGAAGCAGACAAGGTCATCTTCCAGAGCTGCCCGCCAAACAGATGGATAACTAGTTACTTTCCTCTCCCTGTAGAATATAGGCTTTTCATCACCTGTCCACTTTCTTGCTGTAGCCATCCTAAAGCAACACATTAGCCTCTACGTGGTATTTGTACATTATTCAAGAGTATCTAACCCAATGGTCTTCTCGTGCTGTTTTGTATCATCCTTCTGTGAAACTGGGTATACCAGACAGTGTTTCATTTTGAGGCAACATGGCTTACTCTAATTTGATGGTGGTAAAATGGCTTAATCTGCTGTAGATATCCCAACGCTCCGTTTGTACGCAGGTGGTTTAAAAAACTTCCCGTTAGCACCATTATGAATTTTACACTTAATTATTTCTTATGCAGCAAGAAGTGGAATTTTGTTTAGAACCACTGACGAAATTTTACTTTTTTAACACTTAACTGATAATGCAAATCTGTGATGAAGGTTCACGATGATATGATATACTGTAATAACCTATAAGGCTTGTACATGGACAACCCGTGCAGAAGAAATATAATATATAAACAATATATTAATACAAAATAATAAAGCAAGTAGGATATACATTCATAGAATAGGCAAGATTTGAGAGAAAAATACCTGAATAAGACTATGAGAACATATTCAGATAAAAATACATTTTAAGAAATGATTTTAAATACTAAATCAACATTATTTTTATTTAGCCCCACTGTCTTAGTTTTTGAGCATCAGAGTGGCACAGGAATCTAGTATAGCCTAACAGCACCGCTAAAGCTTACTATCTCCTGTTTGTTTATTCCATCCAAAAAACAAAGGGTAAAGACAAAAAGTTGGGGATCTATCTGGCTTTATGTGTATAGCCAAGAAATAATCTTAAAGCAAGCGGGCTAGCTATTTCCCACTGCTTCCAGTCTTAGTGCTAAGCTCAGCTAACAGTCTCCTTTGCTTCATATTTAACAGGCAAATAGTGAAAGTGGTACCGCTCTTCTAATCTAACTCTATGCCACAGAGCAAAAATTGCATTTTGAAAAAAGCCAAACTTTTTTTTTTAATGTAACACCTGTGCCTGAACTTGAACCCTTACCAAAATCAAAGGTGGTACGGGCATATGGTGGGGGCAACAGTATGTATGGGTGCATAATGACCCAAGGAAATAAATGAATGAAAAAAAAACAGCACAATGACATGTCCAGATTGCAGATTGAGGCGTAAGCCGAAACAATGTTTTCAATAGATGTTATGTTCCATTGCATTTTTGCCCACTCAAACGAACTGCTTGGCAGAGACAAACACAGGCCCCTCCGAAAGTGTGCATACTTTGCCTACAATTGCCACCAGGTATATATTAATTTTTTCCCCCCTTTCTCCT
The DNA here is from genome assembly GCF_016859285.1 of Xiphias gladius. Taxonomy (NCBI): domain Eukaryota; kingdom Metazoa; phylum Chordata; class Actinopteri; order Istiophoriformes; family Xiphiidae; genus Xiphias; species Xiphias gladius. The sequence continues at coordinate 6,427,030 of NC_053408.1, read as the reverse complement.
CTTTATTTTACCCAAGTCTGGACTGTATCTAATTGATATTTACCTTTACAGGTAAATTACAGATACAAGTGTAGTAAAAGCCTTTTGCCAGTATTTCTGGCAATCGTTCGCGTTGCCAATAATCGGTAGCGCTACCACGCTTAAACTCGGCATCTCTTTCGCCCTCGGACTGTAATCAGGCCCGACGCAGGGCGAGCCCGCAATCTCTCTAAGTGTGTATCACAGGCGTGTTGGAAATGCATTCAGAGCTTCCTGTCCCACGTGAGTTTTAAGACGTCTCCATGGAGATGAATGACGACAGTAAAAGGCCGCTCTGGAGAGAGGCCCCAGGTGAACTGATGAGATCACAAATCTCATCTCTTTCTCTTTCTCCATCACAGTCTCTCTCTCATCTCTCGCTTTCTGTCTACAACATTCACAAACAGGTGCAACACTTAAAGAGCGCATCAAAACATTTTTCTCACTTTATTTCCATCTTTCATCTTCATGGTAGCAGTAAAAGATCTGCAGAAAAGAAAAAGTTCAACATAAAAAAAAAAGAAAAGGTAGACGTCCCATACAGAGCCTGAGCGACTCTTCAAGGTCCCTGGTAAAACGTGAATTATGACTCTGTAGGATGAATTCGGAGTCTGGGCGCCTTTACGTGGGCTGGCATAGTGCACTTCAGGATACCACAGCATTTGTTTTAATAACCATAAACAGACCCTTATCTCATATAGCCCGTATTCTTTCCCCGAGAGCTGGACCTAGTCAATAAGTGCTGAATGATTTGGTATTTCTCAACTGTGAAAACAAATGTTAATGCGGGCTTTCATGGGAAGGTGAAACAATAACGGTTGGTTCGGTTTTTGTCAGTGCAATTTTGGAGAGACACACGCATCAAGAGGCAGAGGAATTGCCACAGGTTGGATTCAAGGCCGTTTTCACCATCAACTTCAAGGAAGTTCATTAATTTAGCATGCCTAGGGCATTTCAGAACCTTGGCACTCAACCGTGGCCACAAGCTAGGAAGAAGAGAGTTGAGGGATGTTTGAATTCTGCTGCCTCGGTGTCACAACAGGAGTTTTTTTAGTGCTGCATGTGACCAAATGCTGTCTGGTTGTTTTTTTGGTTTGTTTGTTTGATTGTTTGTTTTGAGCTTTTTTTTTTTTTTTTTTTTTGCCGTCTGTGCGTGGGCGCTTTTCGAGATTTTGACGGAGCTGGAGTGAATGACAAAAGCAGTAAAAAAAGAACGACGCAGCTGCCTACTTCTGCTTGTAAGTAGTTAGTAAATTGATGTACTTTTCAGTGAGTAATGAGTAAACGGGACAAAAAATGTCTTTTAAGATATTAAAAAACATGTTTTTATTGCAGTTGTATTATATGATGTGATTTTTTTTTCTACTTATAAACCACCATTTCTTATCCATTCCATCCCCTCTCGTGTGATGATCATTACAAATAAAGTCTGTTAAAGAGGATAGCAGTGGATATATTCGATATGTTCTGTTCAGAATGTTTACACTTTGAGGAACATTTGACCTTTTCCTCTGACATGTTGTCTGTCACTAAATGTGGTGACAATGACAGGTAACCACAGACATGCCTGTTTTAGTGCTGCCGCAACAACAAGCCTCCTCAAAGATTGCCGTTTGTCCCCCATTCATCTCACACACTGCGCCCACTTTAACATATTGGCATTTCTGAGGTGCGGTGCGGTAATTGTCAGCCACGTGGCGGCTCCTCGTTTGTTTCACTGACATTTTGCCTTTGGTTGATTGTGTATTTAACAGGGGGAGGAAAGCAAAATTAATTGGAGAGAAGCCCTAATCTGTCTGCTTGAAATGTCACCCCTGTATTGTGATGCCTACACTGACACAGTGGCACGTAAGAGGCAGCGACAGAAGGGAGAGAGAGAAATGAGAGAAATCTTGAGGAAGAGAGAAAGAGAAAAGGAAAAGAAATAATTTAACAAAATCAAAAGCAAAAGAGGAGATAGATGACCTATAAATCATTCTCAGAAACCAATAAGGTTTAAATACTCCGTACTTGTCCCTGTTGTGGGTTTTAACTTCAATAAAACCCCTTACAATGATTTCAAATTACCAAACATTTTTATTATGGGCTCTTTTGTTGTGTTTCTGAGCTCTGATGATAAAAAAAATATCCTTCACCACTGCTTCAGACATAGGAGAGCAATAGAGGATTTCCTATTCTACCCTGGTCGGTCTGTCATACTGTATGTCTAGAGCACCATGCTGGTTTGCATGTAAGGGCGAAACCAGGAAACTACAAGCTGAAAAAAGGGTGATTATCCAGCCCTCTGGAGCTCCTAGTCAGGCTCTGCCCACCAAGTCGTTTTTTAGAAACTTCACCGTTCCCCCCAGGGAGCCCCTGAAGAACATAGACAACCAAGACGGACCTAGAAAAGCTACCCACTAATGTCACTGACATAATACTTCTTTTTACATTTCCACACTCACTTTCCTGCTTGCTTATCTATGAGAATATTATATGATTCCACATGGTTCAGCTGTCAACGGGAAAGCCTAAGCAGAGGCGACCTACACAGCCAAAATTCTTTAACTGCACATTTGGTAAAATTTTTGACGTACAGTAAATTTTGCCATATAGAAAAATGTTATGCTTTAGAGCTTTAAACGTTGTTGAATTTGCAGTATCTACCAAACCGTGCTTAAAACCAAGTAAACTGCAGTCTGGCTTTGCATTAATTAACACTTCTACACAACCTGCTTCAAAATAAAATTCAGACAAGGGTTGGTTGATGGAAAACTATGAGGTGAGGCAGCAACAGGAAGTATTCGTCTTGCATTAACAGAAGATTAAAAGAAAATGCTACCATTTTCAACCTGGATCTTATTCCAGTAATTGTGGCCATTCTGACTAATATATCATGCCAATGTTGCACCTGCCATCTCCATTGTTGAGATTCAGGAAAGGCAGCCCTGGCAAAACAATATATGTCAGGGTCCAAACTAAAGTAATCAAAGAACTTCGCCCCGCTCGATTGACTTGTAGCAAACCGCACAGGGATTTATTTATGAGGCGACCAGCCGGTTAAGTTTGTTTACAGCAGGTACACATGCCTGTTTGTCCACATGTATGTGGCCTACGGGTTGCTGTCCATTCAGCGTGTGGGCACGCTGAAGATGATGGAGAATAGCAGGCAGTTGGTCAAATAATTCAGTCATGAGAAATCTTTATATCTGCTGATAAGAGAGGTGGTTTTAGCTCTCACCATGTTTACCAGCCACAACAGCCTGGCTGGTATTGTTTTCTCCTTTTGAGTCTGCGCGTGTGTGTGTGTGTGAGTGTGTGTGTGTGTGTGTGTGTGTGTGTGTGTGTGTGTGTGTGTGTGTGTGTGTGTTATCATGGCAAAATGTGGTCCTGGAAACACCTACTGCTGCAGGAACTAGCACAGACGAGGTTTTGAGTACTTTCGCAGGTGTTTATATGTCTGTCTGTCTGTCTGTCTGCACAGATTTTGTCAGATAGCATCAGAACCGCGCAAGATACAGTCACGAAACGTTACAGGTGTGTAGTTGAGATCAGAATGAAGGCTGAGTGCGGAGATGGGTGCGGTCCCAGCAAGGGCGCTGGAAGTAGGGCGGCTGGATTTAGGGGCCGTTGCCTCCCCAGCTTTCGGCCCTTGGCCCACAGTCGCTTTAAGTCACTGTATCCCAGTTTCAGTCATTCCTGTCCATTCTAAGACATTATAAGGAGATAAGCAAAACTAGAGACCATCTCGTGATGGGACCGCACCCGGTGCGGCGCCTTTCAGTAATCTAGTCACGACTCCATAGTACTCATGGGTTGGAACATCGACTTTACGAACGGGGTCGCGGCTGGTGTGATCCCATCGCGAGATGGTCTCTAGCTTTGCTTATCTCCTTACACATTTCATTTGTCCAGAATCCTAATTCTGACATTATAATCAGAATTAGAATCGAATAAATCCCATAAAAAATAGAACACCCATCCCTGTCATCGCAGAATGCCAATACCTCACATTAGTCACCACTCCTGAGTTTCCTGCTCCTGCATACCACCTGACCTAGTTACAGTACCTGCATACCCAGCTGATCCCTATTAGCCTTGGTGTTAAACGGCAGTGGACTGTTGATACACTCACCTGCTGCACCTCTGATTCTGCCCTGTATTGTCCTACACACCTCCAGTGTTGCAAAATGACTCATTTGTTAACATTCTCAGCCATGATTGCTTTGTGAGTCATATCCACTTCTCAGAGGAAATGGCCGGTCTTCTCCGAATGTTTGTACATTATTTGACGACCACTGCACCTTGACCCCAGGTTGAGGTGTCCAGGTCAGTTGTCGAAGTCGCTCTCTTCTCCCCGTGTAATGGAATAAAATGTGTGCGTTGAGAAATGTGTGATCAAACTACTGTCTGCCTACAGTAAGAAGGTATCGTGAGAGGTGAGTTTATCCTTATTTAGTTCACTCTGAGAGAATACTGTACTTTTACCGGGAACGGAGATGCAAAACACGGAGTTGCATACGCGCCTTAGATCTTGTTAGTGATGTGAGCAGCATGATGACAGTGACGTTCTTTCAAGTCACCAGGCACAGGATCTGTTTCCCATCATGTACTTTCCACAGTGGTGCAACCTCTGCTGTCCACCCACGCTCGCTGGACGACATGTGAGACTTGTACTTGTGTAAAAGGCTCGACACCTCAGACCCACTGCTGTCACTCATGTGGGGGGACCAAATGTCCTCTTTAACATGTGCCAGTTCTGATTTCCATGCATTTGTCCCCGCTCAGTGTATCATATCAGGCACATCAGGGCTCACTAGACGCTGTAATGCTATTATTTTCTTGTGACGTGACGTTAAAAGAATGAAAGGCTCTTTGCCGGCTTGGTTATTGTGGGTGTACTGAATATCCTTTCCTAAATGACCCCAGACGAATATGTTGTTGAGGATGTCATATACTCTTGTTGCAAAATGCTCGTCAATGCATTTTAATTAATCACAACTCTCTATTATTCATTGAACTGAATACACCTTTGTCCTTGTTACAGAGTTGTCACTGAAAGCTCTGTTTAAAGTTTTCCATTACTTCAAATGTGTCCTACTTTTTCTTCTCATCTTCCTGTTATTTTAACAGAGGATGTTGGGGTTACACTACATATTCCTCCACACATAGTCATTCATTTTCTACATGTTTTCACAGAAACAACTTATTTTTGTTTATGTCAAACAACTTGTGGTTAGAGAACTAAAGCAAACTTCAGCTGATGAAATGGACTCCAAGTGAGTGTTTTTTCCTCTCGGATTAGGAGAAAACCACGCAGGAGAGGATGCTAAGCGTCAATAAGGCCTGCAAAAGCTGGTCCTGATGTCCAAGGTAGGTTCTGCAATTAAAAAAGGAACACAATAATGATAAAAATAATGAACAATCAACAGATTAACACTTAAAAAAAATACTAGTATTTTTGAATTGCTTTTGTAAGGATGATTCTTTTTGGAGAAATATTATCTCCAATTTGATGGCACTTTGAATTTTAACTGCAGTATATTTATACATAAAAAGGCAAACGAACACATATTCACCCTCTAAATGTCAGGATAATATATGTCAGCCATCAGAATAGCCAGTGGTCATGGTCAAGCAGTTGTATAACGCATCTAAGGTGCCTGCTGCTTCTGCGGTCGGGACTTACATACAAACATGCGGATGCACATGCCACACCAGGCGACGACGCTGGAGATCTGAAGTGCCCTGCCGCACTCCGGGCTCATCAGACAGTCCCTTGTCCGCAAGCAGCACTTGGGACAGCTACTCCCCGAGCTTTCGCTTTCTGTTTCCTGGTGTCTCTGGGGCTGCGTTTGCCTTGTGTCGTGGTGCTTTTCATCCCACTCCTCGCTCTCACCTCTTCCCATGATGGTTTTTTTTTTTTTTTGTTTCTTTGCTTGTTTGTTTGTTTTTTGCCAAAAGGCAAGTGGAGTGTTAACAGTTTGAGGACAGATGGATCGGATCTGTGAAGAAAGAAAATGGCAGGAATGTAATAGTGTATGTGTACAAAAGCTTCATTGTAGCTGAATTTTCACGGGGAATAATATGAGCCACATTTTGTGCCCACACACTCAGGCTTCACAATACAGGCTTTGTATACATTAAAAACATCCAGTATCCGGTGTCATAATGCTGTGATTTTGTTTTGCTTGTTGAGGCTTGGCAGCTCTCACAATATCAGTGAATGCTATGATTCAATGCTACGATGTTCATTGCATGTCCTAGGGTGTGTTTTGTTATCAGCTCCATCTTACTTTGGTTTTGGGAATGTGTGCGACTACCCAGGTAACATTCCTGCCTCAACCACCTCCTTGGAGCATAGAGGTCCTTTTTTTATAATCTTAACAAACACACAGCAACACACAAATAGGCCGTTTAGCAACATCTAAATGTGAAATCAATTCTACCAGGCAGGCCACCGCACCCTTGAATTACAGCGATCAGATGTCTGTTCTCAGCTAAATCTATATACACTATGCATTAGTCCTTTTAAACAGCAGAACTCTTCAGTTTCATTAAAGAAAAATCATCCTCCATAAGAGTGAATCATTAACACTTCGGTCCTAACTTAAGCCCTTTTATGGAGACTTTATGGAGTAAAGTCACATTGATTTGACAGATTAACAATTCTTCCACACCGATGATTATTTCTTCTGCCAGGAGCTGAGGCCCCCTGTTTTAACTGTCGGATACAATTGCTCCCCACAGACATTATCAGATATTAAGTGATAACCCTGATGGTGAAATAACATCTTATCTGTGCCATCCGGTGGCTCCCCATTTATTACCACTGACAGTAAATTAGATTGCTGGCATCTGGAGGGTATACTGGCATTTTGAGTGCACCTTTCCATCTCGTTCTGCTTTCAAAACTCCGTTGGTTTTCAATCACGAGTAATGAAATTCCACTCCTCCTCTGCCATGAAAAGCGATTTGGAAAGGAAGCGAGAGAGCTGCATTAAGAGTAGAGAAAAAGAGTGATGGTCTTACACTTTGCTTTCAGAGTCGCCTCTCTGTCGGTTTGAATCTCTTCACTTTGTAGAGTTCCTCAGAGGAGTGCAATGAACACACAACTTCACCCTTACAGACGCTCACACACTGTTGCGAACCGTGTGTTGGTGTTAATGTCCCAGCTCCCATGAACAGGGCGGGCGGGTCTTCGGGTTTTACCGGTTTGACCGAGTCGACCGGCCGGGTGTGAACGATTTGATTTACACAAAACAACCCGTTTAGTCTGAGTCTTAAAGGTGCAAGTGTAAACAAGAGGTTCAACCCAGCAAAAAAAAAAAAAAATTCCATAAATCGTGAACTCCACAGTGTCACTCCAAAATGATTGACAGATGGTTTTTAATATAATACAGGGACCAGAGACCAACTCAGTCTATGTCGATAATATTTTCTGATGCTGTTTAATGTTTGTTTACATCAGTAATGTTTTGAAGACATGGCAGTAAAACGGTCATATATATATATATATATATATATACAGATGTTTCTCATAATTAAGATCAATTGTGCAAAATTTTAAATTATTTTTCAAAAACAAATCAAATTCTTCAATTATTAATATGAATATACTTCACATTTATGTGGTTAAAAAATTAAAACTATTTTGCTTTAGATAGATAGATTGATAGACTTTACTTTAAGACTGTGGAATTTCAGTATTTTGTTTGCATAATTCTCTCAATTAATTCATCTCCACACACAGTAATATTGCCTTTTAATAACCAATTACTACTACAATTTTTCTCAGCTGTGTGACAGAATACATTGCAAAAATGTGTTTCAGTGCTGCTATGGAAATACAATCAAGTTTTAATAAAAATTACATGGAATAATTAATTGATTAGACAGCACATTTCATTACATCGCGAACAATGATGAATTGAGAAAAGCAATTAAGTGAAGCAATTAAAGCACAAACAATTTGACTATATTCAAAGAATTACATTCCATTAACAAACTGAATTACTTACTGAACCATTCATCATCTATTAATATAGAAATGTGAAATGCACAGTAATTCATTAATTTGTCTTAACAGTACAATTGAAATGGTGAACAGGAAGAGAGGAAAACAAATAGACGTGTGTGTGTGTGTGTGTGTGTGTGTGTGTGTGTGTGTGTGTGTGTGTGTGTGTGTGTGTGTGTGTGTGTGATAGGGGGATACAATGAATCACTTTCTCTATTTGTGCATGATTCTGCAATAATAAGATACAAAAGAATGGTGTTTCTTCCATCCAAGGACATACGATTGTTGCACTCAAGAGTAAAAATGTGCTTTGGTGAGTGGTAGCAGTCATAGAAATGCAAGCATTCAGTGCCACTGGAGAAAACACAGAGGGTAGAAAAATTTCAGTAACGTTAAAACCCCACAAGGTGAGAAACCAATCATTCTGGCTGATAAACATAAAAAACTAAAATTTCAGTTATCAGTTATTTTCTGACATCGGTCTGGGTCTCTCTCAAGGTTGTTTAGACATGAACTTTATAGCATCGCGACTTCTCGTTGACAGCTGTAATCCCGAGAGGAATTCTCAATACTTTGCTTCACTAATCGCCACAGTTTTGAATAAAGCGCTATTATAAGACAGAGTCAAATAAAAACCAAACTTCTCCAAAGGATCACTTTAAATTTGATCTCAATTGAACAACTTCTAATCTAATATTTAAAACTAACCGCGTAGCTCGCCAGCAGCACCGCCCATCGTTGTATAGGAGGCGCTAAGGTTGATTTATAGACTCAGCTTAGGCCAGGGACAAGTTACAAACACGCATAACTCACACACAACTCCATGGCTAGCTATCTGCGCAGTCTAGCGGCTACTGCAAGGGATGCCCTTGAAGAAAATCACCTGCATTAATCAATTTTTTGACCTGTTATGGACAGTGCAAAAAATGCAACATTAACATATTATCTCTCTCTAAAGCTGTTACGGCGAATGTCATTTTACACATCCAGCAGACACCGAGAAACATTAGCATTTATTTGGAGCTCCGTGTCTGCTAACCCGCCAAAGGTAAGTCACATATTCGCCTTATAGCTCTGTTTTACCCGCTACCAGCCCCTGAGAAAAACATCTGGCTGCTAGATGTTCCACGTTCCTCACCTGCTAGTTTCTTAGCTTTTCTGATATCAGAGCTTTTTCGCTGGAAACAGTCGTCTGCTGTAGCTGGAAACAAGGTTGATTGAATTGGTGAGCATGAGCCAAAACAGTAAAGTCGTTGGCCATAAAATCAAAGCAATGAGCTAAAAGACGCTCAGGCAGTCTGTTTAGCTCAGAGGAACTGTAGGGTTTGGTGATAATTCTCTGTGGGTTCATCACTTTGAGTGAATCAGAAACAATACCCTCACATGTCCTTATGTTATGTAATAATTAAGGAGACAGTAATTCACAGGGACAACCAGGGCTGAAGTAGCTGTTGAAGCAGGCATCCTATCTGCTGAAGTGTCCTTAAGCAAGACAGAGTTTCAAGTGATGGGAACAAAAGGAAAGGCTCTTGGACACTAGCGTGACACATGCCAGATGTTATTTTGTTAATTTGTTTGTTATTATTTTTGATACTGCAAATCAATACACATGGAGAGGCTGTGCTCGATAGAAAGCACAGGAAAAGGAAAAAGAAGCCACAACACTGGAATCTACTGCATATTCAAACTGCGTATTTGGTGACACAAATCCGAAAATCCATTTCAGATTGTAATTATTTTATCGTGATGGCAGAATGCTTCTGGTAAATGTTCCCGAGGTGACAAACAACTGAAACTAATACATTATTCATCCTACCCTCACTGATTTGAATGTGTTGGACAAAATTATAGAGACACCTGTCTACATAACACAATGCAGTTAAACAACACCATAAATTGCAGCCTCCAAAATGGTCAAACAGCTGAATCAACACCTCTTTAACACAGTTTGATCAAAAACTTAACTTTATAATCCACATGAAGGTGGGATTTATCGCAGGACTGCTGTATTAGACTGCATGACAACTGGGTGTGTATGGGGGATAGTTGGCACGTCAGCCGAAAGAAAATTGGAAATCAGAAGCATAATTTGACTTCCCCCAGGCTGTTTAATGGAAAGACTGTCTAACGTTAACAAGGCAAAAAGACAATGCAGCTAAACAAGTGAGTCATCTACGGTCCGGGCAGCCCATGTGTATCCATACCAGTTGGTGTACTCAGTGATGTATGTGGCAGCGGGACATGGTATGGCATTTGCATTTTTACTTCCTCCAGTTGTTTCTCTTGTCAGTCAAGTTGCTCTATTACCCAAGGAGGGAATATCTTAAAATATCTGGCAGAAACATGACAAGCAGTCCATCTCATCAGATCACGAGCCCATACAGCTACCACAATCACTGCACCCTCTCAGATGTTATGGTGCACTTGCGCAGTGTTTTGTAAGTGCTGAAACATTTCTCAAAACATCTACTTGTAGAAGTGCATCTACAACCATCGGCCACAACAGTAAAACCAATTACTGGTTTTTTTACAGTTGTGGCTGAATGGGGTGTGTGTGTGTGTGTGTGTATATGTAGTATCTATATGCAGTATGTTGAGCTGTGATGTTAAAGAAGTAGATGAAGGAAGGATATGGTAATTCATGCTACCCTTGACAGTGCATTATTCTGGCTGATGGTGCACCTATCACCTTCATTCTTTGTACAATGAACACTACTCAAGATGACAGGAAACCCTGCCTTGAACTTGGTTCGCAGTCCTCCAAAATTTTTCAACTTTACAAAAGTGTGAGCGGTCTTCATCTGCACTTGTCTGTCAGTGTGTCAGAAATGTACGTTGGCCTCTGCCCTGCCGTTATGCTGTGACGTGAGATCGTGTCCAGCAAGAGCCACGTATCCTCCTGTCCTGTGGTGGTGGATTTGTCCATATAATAATTGATTTCAAGTGAACTTGAGTTTCTTCTTCTTTATTACTTTTACGAATGAAGCACTGTGACAGCAAAGCCTGCCACACCAGAAGTTTGGGCTGTTGTCCCCGCCTCCCCTTTTTTTTCTGTCTGACAATGTGAAGTTGCATGTGAGATGGTTGGCTAATAAAATGGAACCTAAATGATTTGAAACCTGAATGGGTTTTGTGAACAGTTTTAACCAAGTAGGTCACCTAAATTTAACAGCAATTTGAAAACATTATGAGTATTACTTATGCTACTAGCTCATAATTAATTAATACTAAAATGAAAATTAACTGCACATCAGTTTGTTTGTGCAAACAAATATTATATGCTGTATAATATGTTAGGATCATTGTTTGTTCTTTTGTATCTTCTTTGGTTTTTTAATCAGTTTTCACCCAAATATTCTGAGGAGCAGATGCCCCCCATTCAACCTGAACTTAAATTGCTGCTAGAGGGCATTATACGTGAACAGGACCATTTTGGGTTACATTACTACTTCATTGCAGGTAGAGCACCTTTGTCACCGTAGTTACAATAATAACCACTTGGTTACGGTCAGGGAATGCCTGAGGTCGGGTCGGAAATGGGAAATGACGAGTGATCTCCTGCATTAGCGTCTGACATTGTGTTGACCCATCTCTCCACCAGACCTTGTGTTAATTCATTTAGCCAGTATGAATTATTAGTAGTTATTAGTAGTATTATTAGTGCCTTGGTACAAATGCCATTGGCTGTGAATTTCGTCGACATCTTTGTTTTTTGCTCCGACAGTTAACTCTATTTATGATCAGTGAATTTCAACCTTTTTCTACATCGTCCTTGATGACACCTTCAAAACATGAGACGTTTGACATTTAATTTGATACTTTTATGTGATGGTAGTGACACTTGTTTCTATGTACTTGCACACTGTTTCTTGAAATGGATATTGCAATATATCTTGCTTACTGACAACTACATAGCAGAGTACAGTCTGGGGTGTTTTTTTGTCAGTTTATCATCATTCTGGAAATTATTCAACAGAGAGCCACCACAACTGCCATGCTCCTTCAGAACCTCAACTTAATTGAAAATAGTTATTTCCTCAGGTTATTTCCTTTTCTCTGTGGGGATGTATTTTGTTTTATTCCTGTTCGTTGTGTTTTATTAAACTGAAATTCATCAAGAATTTAAAAAGGGGAAATTCATTGCTCTTAACTTTTCATGTCGGGAATTTGGCCTTGAGAGGACTAGCCTCTTCCGCTTATGTTCATTCATCTACCCATGAATACTATACTCCATGCGACCATATGTTCTATTGTTTTACTCTTTTTCTTGCCTCTTTTTGCTTGCTCCTCCACTGCGCATATACCATTGTACATCATAGCACACCTACAGTCACATCCTGTCTTCTCTCCTTTCACATTAATTATGTTTATAGGTTATTGTTTATATGTATTTTATGCCACAGTCACATTCATCTCCACCTATATTTACATATATGCACATACATATACATATTCCGCAATGCATGTTAACAGAGAAGAGATGGGAGCACTGACTGTTGAATAGCTGTCAAACATGCAGATGCGACCTTGATCATCCCTGAGGGAAAGAGGCGGTCGTGAATTCAGCTATTATGAAACGGTAAGTCTATCAATTCACTTGCAACAGAGATGTGAGATACAACCAAAACTCTGACGGAATGTGGGCAGGTAAGCGTGACTCTTACCGTCAAAATCACACTGCAGGTGACAACTTAGGACAACGTCAAAGAAAGAAAAACCGGATCAGAGAGAATGATAAGCCGGGTTTTCTGGTTCTTAGGTTTGTGTGCTGTGGGAGCCATAAGAATGCATGAGAGTGATATTAATTACATTATGGAAATGTTAATGCCTACCCACTTTAAGAGAGTCAAAATAAAATGATAAATTGTAAAAAAAATCTATAAATATATGTTGAAAAGCATCGGATGAATTGCCAAAATAATAATTGGTTCAATCTACCAATGGTACTATCATTTTTTAGCATTGGTACAGATGTGGCCCACACATTTTTATACTGGTTTGGAAATGGGAAGCCGCTCTGCATTTGTCCTTGTGCGTCAGCTACTGCTAGAAAGGGACGACCCAACTAGGAAGCACATGCTCAGCTGAGATTTGCAGCCTGAGGTTAGAAGTGAGTTTGACCACATATGAAACGCACCATTTAGCCAGTGTTTGCCGTTCCTCCCTCCACTCAGCATGAAAATAATTGGATATAAAACATCAGTGAAAAGTCATAGCTCTTGTCCTTCTACCCCTGCAGGCCTTCACGGGCCCAATTCACACAATAAAACGTAATTAAACCTCATCAATGGCACTTTAAATTTGGTGGACAGGGGGAGAATGCTCAGTAGTCTGTCTTATAATTCTGGTGGATGCAATTGTCATTGACGTCAACCCCAGCTGAATGACCGGTTCCTTCCTGCTGTGTTAAATCCCTGCTCTCGATTTTTCTGTTGTGCTGTTTCTGTTTCATCGTACCATTATATATGATCGAATCTAATGGCTTGCTAAAGTCAAACAGACATGTGCGATAACGTAACGAAAACCCAAAAAACCTCGCCATGTTGATCCACATAAAGGGGACATTCCGGAGGTTGCAATTACTTTGATAGCGACCATTTCTCTTCCTTCACTCTCCGATGCTCTTTTCCCCTGAAGAAAGCCTATAGATTATGGAGCCGGGGCGGTAATGACTAAACAATCTGGTTTTCTCGACAACGATGCGGAAGTTATTAGAGTTTGGATGAGATCCTCAACTATCCAGCAAAATGTTATGCTGTAGAACACAGGTTACCTGTTTTATTACCTCTGAAAATGGTACTGAAAGATACAGTTGTTGTTGGAGCTCTACTCACAGAGTGCTTTTTTCTTTTTTTTTCTTTTTTTCGCACTATGCACTGGGGGCAGGCTGACTGTGCATACCTGCTGTTGCCAGTTTATACACATACCTATCTGCAACCTGGCAAAGAAACAAACTATTCCCTAGCTCTTCTTGTTTGAAGTGACTTAAGTAAATCAAGTTGAACATTGTTTTGAAAAAATTAAAAAACTTGGAAAGAACAAGTATTAGACATATACTATGAAAACAAACACACAAACAAAATATATGAATATAAAATATACAATATTGTGCTGTGGATCAATATCCCATATTCATCCATAGGTGGATGATACTGTAGGATTTCCTCAGTTTTAAGGCTGGGAAGAAGCATCAATATCCATAGATGAAAGGCCCTATACCAGATCAACTCCTTACGTTATTGGGCTTTGCAACCCTTATTGGAAAGGCAGAGATGGTAGATAGGTAAGTGTGTGAACATGTGAGTGTGTAGCAGGAGTAAAAGCATGAAATATAGCAGCAGTGAAGGGCGCAGCATAAACCTGGCCACTCTAACTTTTTTTAATTTGGATTGGCAAGTCAACTCCCCGGATGGCAATATTTTATCCTCAAGTATCCTGCCCTGAAGTAGAGTGGCTCTCCATCATGTTTGTCAGAGGCAACTTTATTGGAGAACACTGAGACTGGATTGGATGCTGGGCACACATTGATGTGCATGGAGGAGGGTGTGTGTGAGGGCTGGTATTTGTGGAGTGATTCTATTGAATTTGGTTCTGAGTTTCTTTGTCACTAACAAGCCATGCCCTCAGTCGGGCTAATGCATTTAAATTAATTTCTTTAGCAAAGAGTTTGTATAGAGCTGCCTTGCGTTGATTAGGATTGAGTCCTCAAAAATGAATCACGACATAAACTACCAGTATTAAATTTTGGTTCAACAGTCAACAACTAAATGGCTACAGTATAGGAATGAAATATGTTTAAACCAAGACTTTGTCTCTCGAGGTCTATAGATTCTGTCCTTGCCCCATATTGCAACAGAGGAATAAAAAGCATTTACAACACTACAGGCTTCCAACAATATTGGAGTATATTTGCTACTGCCTGCTCTATGTAGATTAATTCAGGTAATACAGCGTGTGATCTGTAGTTATGGAATTAAAGATGTTGCGTTCATTCACTG
This sequence comes from Xiphias gladius, assembly GCF_016859285.1. Lineage (NCBI taxonomy): Eukaryota > Metazoa > Chordata > Actinopteri > Istiophoriformes > Xiphiidae > Xiphias > Xiphias gladius. The sequence continues at coordinate 6,412,018 of NC_053408.1, read as the reverse complement.
GTCTGTATCAGTTCACTACCAATAAAACCCTTTCGATGAGTTTGTCTCTACATGTCATAACAAAATTATTTGGTACTGACAATTAATGAATGGCCAGATAAATGTACTGTACTGCATTGTGCTGAAAAATAAGCTGAATTTCTAAAATGAACACGTAACACAGGGAACAAGTTGGACGATGTCAAGAGCCATTTTTGAGCATGGATAATGTTCCTTTTTGGCATACTTATTCAGCATACAATTGCTCACTAACACTGATGCTAAAAGACCCAAAAGACCTATGGGCATTCCACAAAACAATGCTTCTGAAAGACCATATAAACAACAATTACATTCTGTTGTGGTGCCGAAAACAAGTTTCAATTGCTGCATTTTATGAAAAGCATCCTGGAGTGCATTGGAATTATTTCAGTTTCTGTGTCTGTCCGGCGTTTGTTCAAGGGCCCCTGACTGAAATACAGTGCTTATGAATCCTCAAGGTAATGGAAAAAATGCTCTGCTGACAGCCGGCAGAGACCCAGGGTCATGTTTTTCCTTGCGCACATAAATCTTGGCCTCCTCTTGCCCCCCGACCACCCCTCTCATAGATCTGTAGCAGGAGCTGTCTTGAGCTATCTTGACCAGGTTGAGAAGCAGGATTTATACCAACGGGCCGAGACTATACCAGAAAATTCAATTAAATGGAGGAACATAAATAGAAGATAAATGAATATGTGCCCTCACCTCTCTGCATTGCTCTTTCCCACAGGCCTTTGTCCACATGAGAATACATTAAATGGATTTTTCTAAAAAGATTGTTTTCATCCAAACAGTAAGTCACCCTGATATGTTAATTATACCAGCAGATTTGTATTGTACATTGGTGCTTAACTGAGTTAAAAAGACATATTAAGATATACATACATATTCATACTTGCACTAAAGCAATTACTGAGAGAGACAGCAACAAGAGAGAGCGAGATCTAATGACCATATGTGAGAGGAAAACAGGTGAGATGTAAACTGTATTTATCTTGAACAACAGGACACCGTCTTTCCTCCATGGTGGTGGAACAGGTCATTAGTTTTTCATAGCGTGGTGAGGAGGACAAGAGAATACCATCACTCAAAAGAGTAAGATTAAATGAAGTTATTATAACTAGGGGTGAGGAGCAAGACTGCGCCACTCTCTCACTAATTCAGTCACCTGCACCTCCCTAATCTGATCACCTGTGCAAAGCCATGTAGGTGCATCTTACCCCTTCCTCTGCCGTTTTGTCTCAGTTCTCACAATTCATTCGTTAGCGCTCAGACATACTCCCACATTCCAATTAATATAGTTTATAGTTAGATTCGTTTACCTCGCCATGAACTACGAGCCTGTTCTCGTCCACTCGGACAGCGTTCTGTTTGATGAGCGATCGGTGGTCTCTGAATCTCCTCCGTCCATCGTCGCCCCTACTCCTACGCAGCCGGCCATCTAGCCATCGTGTCCTCGCTTTGTTTTCCGTCGTCCCTCGGCACACATCGTCCTCTCCGTCCAGCAGCCTCGGCCAAACTCCACCCACACCACCGAATCCCCACAGAGGCTGTCGCTGCCATCGCCGTCCTTCTGGAGAATGCCGCTCACTCCAGACGCCTTAGGAACAACTGGCCACTCGCCTCTGGGTTCCTCACCAAGCGCCATGCAGCACGCCGATGACGTCAAGACGCAGCCCACTATAGTGGTGCAGCAGACTGCTGAAGCCCTCACAGAGGGCCTGGTCGTATCTGTCTTGTGCCTGCTCCTTCTGTCTCTGATCTTTCTCATGTTTTTCCCCCATTTTTTTCCATCCATGTGTCCGCAGGCTGAGCAACCTACCCTTGCACATACATCCCTGCATCCTCTCCCCTGCCTTCAGCGGCAACTAATGTAGATATAGATAGATATCTAGGTTGCTAAAGTGACTTTGGAGATTCAATACTTAAACCTTGGAAGATCTGTTTCCACTCCCAATTTAGACCTGACCTTTCCAAGCAGCCAGCTAGACTATACTTCCACACGTGAAAATAGGATCAGCTCAGCCAAACACCATCAGTCTCTATGTGCTCACCACACAGGCTAAAAAGCTGGTTGCGGAGCAGCATGCTCATTCTGACAGTATTGACATTACTGGTTGTTTTACTGCTTAATTTGCTGGGCCAGCGAGGTATATATAGACCTTCCCATCTAAATGCACCACATGTAAATTTAAGCCTCATCATAAATAATCCAGTGGAAAAAATATGCACCCCTATAATTGGAAACAGGTACAAAATACTGGTTTCTTTCCTTCATAATGTGCCAGTGAGTTTATTTTCTGTCCTGCAGTGTTCGGGCTGTTTTGCTTCCAGCGGGGAGATCATTAATATATGACTCCCCGTTTCAGATGCCCTTGCTCGACAAGGAGTTCTAAATCTGAACAAGTGGTTAGGAGGACACTCAGCTTTGCAGGGCCAAGCCTGTCTTCCTACTTAAGTAGGAACTAATTTATGCCTGGTGATAAAAAATACATAAAATAAAAGCAAGGAGTAGCCCGGGGCAAGAAGTGGCAATAAGAGCCATGAGCCTTCAATGGCAATAATTCTGTGTGATTTATAACCCAGTGACAGGGGGGAAATGCCTCACCACCACGTCAGTCAAATGCATTCCTGTCATCATGAATTGGAAAACAACTTACGCTCCAGAAAAGTATCCTCGAATTTATTTATCTTTCGTAGTTATTTCTTTTTTTTTGGCAGAATCAGGTACACTGTTAGAACACTGTAAGATCAACCCACTGTCCTTCCCTGCCGACTGCACTCTGTAAATAATTTGTGTTGGTATATGTTTGTGTGTACATAGAAACAAAAACCTAATCTAACTTCCAGAGAATGTATTGTTGTTTGTATTTTCAATTTGTTAAGAAATTACAAATTAGAGACTGAAATCTCTTGTTTATTAATAAATCATTCTCACATCCCATCTATATAATGGAGTATGGTAAAACACATGGCACATTTGCATGATTGGGAGGGCTTTCCATGCTCTGCAATTGAAAAATTATCAGGTTGTCAGGTCACACCTGTCTTTGCTGAAAATGACATAAACACACAAACGAAAAAGACAAATAATAAATTCACAATCACTAACATGTTAAGGGGCTGGTCGGTGAAAAGATTTCACTCTGCTTTATACTGATGAACCAGGAACACTTGAAGCTCTTTCATCTTTACAAAATGTTGAAAGTGAAGGTATTCAAGTAAATAATAGCTCATTTAGTACAATGCTTCCAACAATGTGTCAGCTTTAAAACGGTAGCTATGAAAATATATAATGTGTGAGCAACTGTTTATTCAAAGTATTGTTTTCATCATCATATTTTCAGATTTAAAGTGCCCAAGGGTCGCTCTTGCTCAACCCCAGCTGGCAGACTCTCTTACCCTGTCCCTCTTTCTCTCTCTCACACACACATATTCAGGCACACGAATATGCAAGGAGGGACAGCAGACTCACAGATGTACAAGTAAATGGATGCTCATGCACACGGCGTACGCAGGCGTGCGCACGTGCACGGACACAGCCAGACATGCCTGATGCAAAGGTGAGAAAATGAAGGCTGTCGCCATGTGGGGTGCTGATATGAGTGCCGTTCCCTGCTTTACTCCCTCTGCTCCACATTCCATAGCATCTGCTCTGCCATCGTTAATCAAGGGAGAGGTGGGCAGGGGGCTGCCACTTGAAATAGAGCTTGATCATCACATGGAGTGCTGTGGACCACATCCTGGCATTTAGCTAAACTGTTTTTGTCGTGTGTCTTACCCATCCTCCCTCAAGGCTACATTGCTTGTTAGTTTTCCTCATACGCTGTGGCACATAGCCTGCCCGGCGTGGACTCAACGCCATCTGTTGGGGGGATGTCACCCTGTGACCTAGTGGAAAACATGACGGCTGTTAACCCCCTGCCCATATGTGGCATTTAACTGGGGCTTGACAAAGTAGCCACCTCCAGGTACAGTATCCCAAGAGGGTCTCTGACTTTCTACAAAGCATGAGCGATTTCACAAGACACCACCATGGCACACTGATGTATTTCCTCAGCAACCTGATGGGACCAGCAAGATGTGTGTCCCGCATTTTGCTGTTCATCATATCAGAGGAGAATGAAATTTCCTTTGAGACACTACCTGCCATGTCATCCTTTCAAATAGAGCCTCACCATGTTGTGTTCTTGGTTGGCCAGAGGCGAAAGAGGCTCATCACAGACTTGCTTGTGTAGCTATATGTCACCAAACACAGAAGGACATGCATCTGGAGGCTCAAGGACAACCATTAGGGTTGTCTCTCTGCCAAAGCTAAAAAAAATCCAGAAAGAAAAGAGTAAAATAAGGCCTTTGCAGTCCCTCCAGGAGTTTTCTTTTCCTTTCTTCTGATTATTGAGCCCCAAAAGACTGAAGTTGCATTGGAAAAAACAAATGCTAAAATCAATTTTACTGTAATTTTAGTGTTATTTTGCAATAAATTGCAATGATAAAGGTCTTACAGCTGTACAGTATCCCAAGAGGGTAATCTGGGATACTGGTAATCATCAAAAGAAACATGTTCTAGTGAGGGCAAAAATTGGGAATAGTTTGGGAATAGGACCTCAAGAAGGCCCTGGTTGTGGGTATTTCTGTCTGCCGCAGTTAGCAATGAATTCAGTCTAAGAGGTAACCTTGGTGATTCCTATAAACAAACTCCAACAATGTATATGTTGGTTACAGGTATTAGATTAGAAACTGCTCAGTTTTGGTAACTTTACTGAAGAAGCTTGGTCGAGGTGATCCACGGATACCAATTGATCCATCCAGGGATAGTGCTGCTGGAGAAGATGAGTTCAAGGGAAGATGTTATCCCAAAACTTTTCCATCAGTTCACAATTGAACTGATGGAAGAATTGACTGATTGACTTCTATTGCTAGGACTGCTTTTTACATATATTTTAATTTGACTTTGTATAAGTTTGAATTTACAAAAGTTAGTTTCATGAAAACAAAAAACCCCTCAATGTGACAGTATCACTCTATCAAATATGGCTTTTGAAAAAGAAATTCGGATCAATACACCAACATAGGTACATTCATTTGTTCATGGAGCTTTCTGTGACTTTCCTGTAAAAGTTTCTGTGAGCAAACTTCTGAAAGCTCCAAAGACATTTGTAGGGACATTTGATTCCCAGCGGAGTGATAACCAAGAGCCTTGTCACAGTCCATAATGTGCCATGTGTAACAGAGGTGGCAAGTATGTGTTACCTTTTGGGTCATTGAGAGGGATATGGTGACACCTCATTACGACCGTCCATCATCGAGATTGTCAGAGGGCTGTCATAGGCATGACAGAATACGGCCAAGAACCATTTGTATTCAATCGTGACAGCTAATGACAAATGCCCATCACTATGGAGCTACAACCTGACCAGTGTTGAAGCATAAGAGGCTTTGGAAGGATGTGGAAGAACGCCTCGTCACCTACAACGGAAGTGGCCTGGTAACTGATAGCATATGACTGCTGTGCTTGAGGTCCCAGATACTGTCATTCTTACAGTGTAATGATGTGTTCACAAGTCTGGATAACATCCCTATGATGACAATGCATCCCACCGTATGTTATCATAACAGGCACGCTGCAGTCATCTCAACTGCGTTTGGCTTCGGTTCAGGCATTTGTGTGCCTCAGAGACTAAAGGGATGGTTCTGGGGGGTTTATACTATGACATTCATAATCAGAACTAATTTCCTCATTGCCACCTTCACCACTTGAATAATAAATAATTCATGTTACATCAGCTTCTACCAAGTACCGACAATGTACAGGCAGCTTGCATACAGTACATCAGTTTTTCTGTGTCCAACTTTTTTAAGCCAGGAATGATTTCTTTTCCTCAACTGTATGCACAAAGTTTCTGTTTTCCCTCAAAGGCCCAAACGATCTAATCCTACATATTGATTAGCATATGCTTTTTGGGTCCCTGAGCAATTGTTAAAAATTCAGCCCTTCTTTTTTAATGGAAATCAGGGATGAAGCATGTATAATCTATACACATGCTTTGAATGATTTATTAACAATTATTGTGGTATGAAACCAATTTGTTTCATTAAATGCATTTGTTTATTTATTGAGCTGTTGGGACGAGGTTAAAAATTAATAAGCAAGTAATTGCCAACAAAAGCAAGGCTTCATGAAAGCTGCTCAGTGAAATATTGCTTTACAACGTAAGCCTGAGCGACCCCCAACACAACCTTAATATGCGCAGCAAAATTCTCCCAGCAGCCTTTATTAATAAGCCCTCACATGGCTAATGGAGGATATCATATGTGCTCCATAACTGATGCTTAACTCATGTACCAGAATATTCAACATGCAAAAAACACACAATGTTCACTGAGCAGTAGTATTTTCATGTAGCCCTAATTTATGTATTTTTGAAAATCATTCTTTAAAACTTTTTCTCAAACTCTTCCTTAATATTTTAAAGTTATGTGTGTGTATGTGTGTGTGTGTGTGTGTGTGTGGTTACATTGTTTATATGCATAAGATAGATAGAGTACTTTATTTATCCCAAAGCGGAAATGCAGTGTTGGAGCAGCCACTCACCTATGTCACAAAAACAATAAGGTAAGTAAATAACAAACTGCGATTAAAGGCTAAATTGTATACAATAACAAAACCGACAAAAAAAAGTATAAAAATAGAAAATAAATATAAATTATAGAGAAAGACAATAGAGACTAGAGTTAGAATCATAGCTTTACTCTGAGCTGAATAGACACTGTACAATGGTGGTAAAATACTATACTATAATACACTGTACTTTAGAATAATCTGATATATAACAGATGTGATAAATAAAATAATAAATTAAAAAAATAATATAGAGCAAAAGTCCAAGTAAGCCGTATGTCCTTGATAAAGAAAAACTATTCCGTAAGAGGAGTTCCCTCTTCCGACACAGAGAGGAATCCTTGCACAGAGCGATGGCAGCCAGCAGGAATGACTTCCTATAGCGTCTCTTGGCACGGCAAAGCTGAAGAAGTCTATTATTGAAAGTGCTCCGCTGTTTGACCAGCAGGTCGTGGAGGGGATGCGAGATGTTCTCCAAGACGTTCAACAGTTTGTGCAGCGCCCCCCCCCCCATCTCCACAGCCAGTGCCAGCCTTCCAGATCTGCTTGTTAAGTTTGTTAGCGTCACTGGCTCTGATGCTGCTGCCCCAGCAGACTGCAGCAAAGAATATTGCACTGGCCACAGCAGACTGGAGAAAGAGCTGCAACATATTGCTCTCTGTCCCTTCCTGTAGACAGCCTCTGGGTTGCATTTCCAGTCCAGTCTGTTGTTGAGGTGGACTCCAAGTTATCTATACCCCTCCACCACCTCCACCTCCTCTCCAGGAATGGAAACGGTGGAAACATAGTCCTGGTCCTCCTGAAGTCCACAGCCATCTGCTTGGTTTTGGCCACATTCAAGAGGAGGTGATTGTTCCCACACCACGCCACAAAGTGGCCCCATGAGGTCTCTGTATTCTGCCTCCTGTCCACTGCTGACAAACCACCCAACTGCAGAATCATAACGATAGAAATCTACTGAGCTGTTGGAAGAAGGTGCGTGAGACCCAGATGTCTTAAGCATAAGCATTTAGCATTTATTAGCATCAAGGAGAAAAAAAATAACACCTTCCTGGTAGATTGTATTTAACCCTATACTAAATCATTGTTACTACATGTCCAAATAAGGTTATTCTTCATGGAACCATATCACATGCATACAGATGTGAAGATGTAATTGGGTACATAATCCTAAACATTAAACCCTGTTTTACCTAAATAACGTTGCATATCTGTCCTACTTGGAGAAGACTTATGTAACTTATTGACCCTGAGACACTGGCTGTTACCGACTGTTACCTCTTCCACTCACGGGAGTTTCTGTCTCTCTCCTATCTCTGAAGTCATGTGCCATGATCTCGGTTGCCATGGCAACTGCCAGTGGGGATTGGGCAGATGCCTCTTCACAGCTATGCTAGAGATAAACAAGAAACTGTTGCTTATAGTAAGTGACCAGAGGGTGAAAGTGTAGGCATTTTTCACATTTGCATAAAAAACAAAAACTGTTAAATTATTATTTCATTAAATCTTTATGAAAACATGTTGCTTTCTGTTTCTTGTGTGATGGGCAATAGCTTTCCAAAATGGCCGTTTGTTTGACATCCATCAGCAGATTTCGTACATCATTTCCTGTAACTACAAAATGGAAAAATACACACATTTCCTATATACAGTACACATGTTTACGTTCAATTGACAAAGTCCCCTGAGACGGGAACAAAGAAGAAAGGTCGGTGGCATTGTATTGACCAATGAAGTCCATGTAGGGAGGAGGTCAGGGTGGGTGGATGGGTCAACAAAACATTGGGCCTTAACACAGGATAAAGCCGTTCGTCTCTTATCGTTCCATAACCATTGCCAGGTTTATTATTGTTACCATGACAACAAAGCGCCCCTAACCTTAACGAAGTAGTAACTTTCACCCAAATCATGATAGTAATTACGGTAACCTAAGCCACGATCTTTCCCTAAACCTAACTAAGTTGTTTTTGTGCCTAGAACCTAACCAAACCTTAACCATGGCGTTGCCACATTATAAGACGTATTTATTTTTACAGCAGTGGTTTGTTGTAACAGTTTTGGTAGGAACAGACAAACGATGTTGTCCTGCCGATAGGTGCATCAGTTCAAAAGACGCTTTTATGTGTTTTTCTGGAGGGAGTGGACAAGCGGCATATTTAGTCGTTTAATTTGGAGGACTTTGCAACTTTGCCTGCAAAAAACACTACGCTGTGAAAATTTGTATACATTATGTACATAACTGTACTAACGTAGTATGGTGTACAGAATCGGAACAAAGCTCAAGTTTCCATTCCTCCTCCGTTGCTCAGTGACACGAAGAACCAACAGTTTAAGGCTCCATTGTAAAGAGGAAAGGGTAGATAGGGCCTCTGCCTCTCCGTTCAATTTCACTTTCAATTCAGTGTGATTTATTGGCACGAAAGTCAGGTGAACAATATTGCCAAAAGCATCGGGGATAATTCAATTCAATAATAATGATAAAAATGAGTGTTTCGCAAGTGTGTGTGTGTGTGTTTGTGTGTGTGCATTCCATATGTATATAGGCTATGTCAAGATAATTACTTGTCACATTCAGTGATGTTGTTTTAAATATGTGTCCCTCGGTTTGTGACATGCAGTCACATGTTGTGCAGCTAAGTATGCTGCATGTCCATCTCCTAATAGAACCTGTTGCTTTTCACTGTCATCTAGCTCTGTGAAGTTTGGGATTACCAAATCAAATTTCTTAAAGTATCCCAATCTGCTGTTATTATATCTGTCACATTTTAAGAAGAAAGTGCATCTCTGTCCCTAGCGCACCTGTCCACCGTACTGTGGTCTGATGGTGAATGCAATGACAGTGATGGCGTAGTTGACCACAATAGTCCCAAGAGCTGAGCAATGTGTGAACCTCCCCAAAGAGTCCCCTTTCATCCCGCCATTAAGCACACACTGACCTGAGGAGCGGCGGAGATGCACCAGCTCTTTCCCCATTTTGTTCACAGCGTGGTCTTGATTGTGTCTGTGGCTAGTGGTGGGGTTGGGGTGTATAGAGGACTGTCCAAAGATGTGGCTGTTGCCAGCAGGTTCCACCATGTCGGGCTCACATACTGTTCTGGCATTTAAATGTCCCATTAGCAGGACATTATTCTGGGCCCGGTAATGTCGGATCTCTTTGGTGAGATCTTCCAGAAAGTTCTCATCATGATTGGGCGACTCAAGGGAAAAGGGGAAGTGCAGACCACACATATATGTACAGAGCATTATCACATTTTGCAATATTTTTGTTTTACTTAAGCCAGATGTCTGCTGCTTTTTAACTTATTTTTAGATGAGATGAGAAGTCCTCTTTATATCACACAAGAACCCCACCTGAATCTCTACAATGACGTATGTTTTTTTCTGTTTGAGGGAGGGTAGTAATATCTCTCTATAGTTTGAGGGATACTGGGTGTCTGTGACATCTTGAGACCATGTTTCTCTCTCTCTCTCTCTCTCTCTCTCTCTCTCTCTTTCTTTTGGAATCTCAGTGACCTTTACATCTTCTGAAAGAGCTACCTCTTTTTAAAAAGAGTAAAGGTGTGAAGGCTTTTAGAGAAGGCACATTAATTATAGTTTTGGCTCGAATAGCTATTAGGAGCTTGTAGAAGGTGCTGCTTTTATGATGGAAGGCTAATCTCTTGCCATCAAAGGTCTTAATTATTAACATTTTTATTTTATATGCTTTTTATATTACGTTCCTGACCTGAAAAGAAATTATACGGAATTATTATACTGTACTGTAACAATGTTAGGACTTCTGTGAGATCCAGGTTTGAATGTTATCGCAAAGATACTCTTCCACTGTCCCACAGCTGCATAAAAACAGAAATGGTCACTGCCGCACTCTTTGAAATTACAATTTAGATATCACGTAATGGTAGTCAGAAATGAAATCAACTGCTATTTACACATATGGCGAGATGGCAAAGCTGGCAAAGGGCCGGGCTGACAAGTGTTGTGCTGCTTTGTTTTCACGCAGCTGGGATATGTGTATGTGTGTGTGTGTGTGTGTGTGTGTGTGTGCCCACATACCTGGTGAACTGAGGTGTAAATGCAAAGTTCATATTAGATGTTGTGCAGGCTCATCCAGGAAATAATTGAATTCACTTAAAGTGGCAGGTAACTTTGACGTATCCTCGTGCAGTAGAATTATGAAAATAGAACACATCTCTCTGCTCTTGCATGTCCTGCACATCGTCTCTTGCCTCTGGACAATAATTTTTTATGTCTTTATTTTTCAAGTTCATCGCAGCACATTGAGAAACTTTGTTGATTCTCTTTGAATTGAATTTTGTTTTGTTGATTCCTCCAAGAAGTCAACTGTGCCCTGATATTTCCCCTTGTTTCGTCTTGTTTGACCACTGGACAGAATCTTTTGGGCACAGAATTAGATTGTAGTCATGCCTCAGCTGGTCCCGCCTCTTACCGAATGTCATTGTTGTCATCAGTGGCTCAGATTCCCCAGTCACAGGACCTGAATGCCAAATATTTTCAGATGTCCTCACATCGTTCCAGTTTGATGTTAGCAGTTGTATTACTACAAAGACACACCTTAATATGATGTTTGACAACCATGAAAGTCATTTTTAATAATCGATAGATGTGAACTGAGAGTAAGATATTGGAAATTATGATTGTCCCTGATTAAAGTTTTTTACCATCCTAACATAAAGCAGTTTAATTTTAGTCCCTGGGCTTCAGTCAATGAATTAGATTGTAGCTTGAGGATAAATGTGGGCTTGAAAATATTAGGCATCTTCAAGCTGTCACGCTGCAATAATGAAAGTATGTTGGCTTTGCAAAGAAATCCTTATATGATGGCTGACTTCCAACTAAAACAGTAGCTGTTACCGAACACTAAATCTTAGCCCAGGTCAGCCTCAGTGTCGTTTCTCTAAGTTTATGAAACTCTCTCAGGCAACTCCAGTACTGAATTATTGTGAAAATGTTCAAACGTTGTCTCTCTAATGTAAAGATGGGCCCGAAGCTAACCACCAATACGCGTAACCCATTAAATAACAACTCTGTCCAACTGTAACCCTGTACGACTGGGATAACAAGCGAGCCTTAAAATTAACAGCACAATACACAACAATGGGCTAGTAATAATTTGCATAAAGAAGGTTTCGGCTGTTTAATGCAAACTGTGCGGCACACCTGATTTAACTTTATTAGTATTTACCAGACGTGAGAAAGCTGCATGACTCCTGCAAGATGCTACCCTTCCACTGCAGCACCATGATGGATAGATCAGTTGACACATTGTTCCCAACAAAAGCTACTTCACTCGTCATTACTCTGTTGTGGAGACAGGTGTGGCATGATAATTCGTTTAGTTGTTTTTTTTTTTTTTCTAAGGCAGAGTGGTAAATTGATTGAAGCATGTTAGCTGTGCACTTAACACAAAAGCTGTACTCCTCCTCACAGCTGCTTTTTGCCACAATTATTCAAATGGCTCAAAGAGTTCACCGCTTTTACTGAATGCATTCTGATCAACAGGCTGTTTATATCATTCTGGATTCATTATAGGGGTATTAACTAAACCACTATCTTCAAGCATAGCTATTGGCTCTTTGTTAAAAAGGGCAGTTTTTATTTCAGCTACTACTTTTTTTTATGACTACGGATAGAGCTAGAGTAATTGCTTGAATCATTAAAGTAATAAAAGGGGGATTTGGTCATTTAGAATCATCTTTATTCCTTTTTCACCTACTGTGTGACGGAAGTCATATGCATATGTACCGTTTGTGTGTCTGTGTGTCCATAATTAATAGGATGGAAAACAAGGTCACAGGTAAAGATAGGAAAGGGAGACAGGTAACACCCAACTTTAACCTGATAATAAGACAATATGCAAGGGAGCATCCACGAAATTCATTCACAAAATGCATTGTCTCTCCATACCGCTGCCCATTCCTCCATTCCCTTGCTATCCTCCCATTCCTCCTTTTTTCTTTTATCAACAAAATTGAGAGCTGCTTCTCAGAGCAAGAAATAAGAAGTCGGTCTCACTCCACTGGCCAAAGTAATAGAGAAATGACTGGAGCAACAGGAAAAGGTTATTTACAGCTTTTATTTATTTATTTGTTTAGACATTATCTGGGGCCATGGCTGAGGAAGGGGAGAAAAGCAATATTCATTTTTTTAATGGGGCTGCCCTCCACAGATAATGTCCCAGTGTTATTTGCTTTCTCCTGGATTTCTCATGCAACAAAGTGTGCCGGGAATGCGAAGTGCTGCTCTTGTTCTTCCAACCAGACAAAAAGGAAACTATTCTTTACGAGAGACGAAACTATTATATACAAGGAACAACTTCTCCCAGTTTAACAGATTTTTTTAATTATGTGTATGACTACTGGTTGGATACATTCAGCAGTATCTTAACTTAATTTCCCCTTGCTTTAGAATAACTCGATACTGGATGAGGTCACTGTGTAGAATTCAATAGGCTTTAAAACTTTCCTCTCGACCAATTAGCAGGAAATATCTAGTATATCACATGCGATAATTGCCACATTGTGAGGAACAACACAGTTTAGTCTTGTTCCTCCTGACTTTATCCTGCCCTGCCTAAAATAATTTCGTGCGTAACCTCAAACGTCTAGAAACTGTTCTTACACACTGTGTGGTGGAATCGCTCAAGGTAAACCGCTGCAGTACTTTAAAATTAATGACTTATTGTACTCTAAATAAGGTGCCACTAGAAATGACGGTGTTCCATTTTAATGAGCTGCTTCTGTGAGGCTCTTCCAAGTCCCTTGTGGAGACATGTTGTCAGAGCTAGACAGACTGAATCATGCCAGGTTGATTCAGCAAGCAGGTTGTACCCAGCTAACACATCCACTCATCCAACTCGCTTTAGCACTGGCTTTCATTCATTTTCCCATTTCTTTTTGATCTGCGTTTTTTGTTTCACTTGTTTTCTCACAGTTTTGGCGTGTCTGTGTTTTATTCATGCTCTGTTTTGATCTCCGATTCTCTGTCCTTTTCAACTTCAGCCATGTCAAATTTGCACCGGCTGATTCATCTGCAAACATGTGAGCGTCTTATTCAATCTGAGGTGTTTGGTAAGTTGCGAGCGATTTTAATTTACAGGGAGCAGTTTCCATAGTTCCTACCTTTGGAGGAAAGATGAAACAAGCAGATGAAAGAGAAAGAGAAACAGATGAAAGAGAGTGAACAATTATATGCCACCCATTAATCTACTGCAACTCAGAAAAAGCGAAAGGTTTTTAAGACTATACTGGCTGTGTAGGCTTACCTTTGCACGTCATACAGAGTGCTAATGATTTGTTTGAAAGCCAGCTCACTGCTCCTGGGTGGGAGGCATGAATAGAAAACAGCGAAGCAAACAAGCCCAGCCAGGTGTGCACGCTGCTACAGGCAGTGAGACGGGAACAGAGCCGCAGAGACAGCCAGCACGGCATTCAGAAAGGTGCGAGAGGTGCCCTTCTCTGCCTCTAATGCATCCAGGGGTGCGTGATTGATTTTTTGCGCAGGAACGGGTGTCTTAATGTCCTAATGCATTGCTCTGTCACAGAGGGCTGCTTTGGCAAGCTGCCCTTTCCACAGACTGATCTGCCGCTCGATTGGATGAGACCAGGGTAAATAAATAAAGAGGGAGGCCGAGAGAGGAGGGCTGGAGGAGGAGAGGGATGGGGAACAAGCCTGATTATGCCGCCGGATCAACGCAAACATGCGCACGCACACGCACGCATACAAAAAAACACACACGCGCAAACACATTATGCGCCTACGTCAAATACACACACAGGAAGATTATTTCACAACTTTTTTTTTTTCTTTACAGGATATTGATTTGACAAGGTAAGGCCCAGTTCATTTCAGGCCACAGGCTCCTGTTGTTCTGTTCCTGAAGAGGGATAACACCAAAATCAATATATTGTTTGAAAGCATTTTCATGTGTTTTTACTTTGGTGAAAAGAGAATCCAATGGTTTATTTATACTATATATACAGCCACAACATTTAAACCGGCAACTGGTTTCGATGTTGACGTTGGTTTCGATGATGTTTGGTCATTTTCAGACTGGTAAAGTGACAATTTGCACGTCCTATAGGAAAAGGGAAATAATAGTATGTTCCACAGAACATGTCAATCTGCCATTTGTGGTGACTCCAATTAAAATTGTTCACAGTGAGGCATGTGAATTACACAGAATAATCAGGTGTTGTTTCAAGAAAAGGCCGTTGCTGTTTTTTGGGGTTTTTTTTAAATATGTATTGTATCAGGTCTTTGAGCATTGCAAATTAAATTCCAATCACCTTCACTGTATTGGGGTCGCAGCAGAAACTCAGAGAAAGATACTTTAGAGTCTGGGCAGATAAGACCAATACTACCTACAGGGCTTAGCCAAGTCAGAAATTTTAATTTTTTTGGCAAACTGGGTTAACCGACCCTTTAAGACCTTTTGGCTGCTCTCAGTGACTTTGTGTCCTCAGCCTAAGTAGCCTGTTTAGCCATCGTAGCTTTAGTTGGCAAACGTTTCATTAAGTAATTCTAGCTGCCCTGAGAACATATTGTGAGCGTAAACGACTGAAAAATGTCAGCAGGGAACATTCTGAAAACACTATTCAGTGTGAATGTGGTGTCTGATATGACGAATCAAAGCGCAATTCGCATGGCAGTATGTTTTCCCTGGAATAAATTGCTTGTAGCAGCAGAAAGGTGGATGAAGCAGCACGAGTATCTCTGTCATTATTCAGCTCTTGCTTACTGTAATGTTAAAACACCATTAAAATAAATGAGTACCACTCAAGTCTTGCTTTTTATGGGCTTTCATTAACAGCTTTTAGTCCCATGGCGTCTAATGAGAAATTATAGTATATATAGTTAGAAAAAATTATCAGTCTTATCCAAGTCATCTTAGAGACTTTAAGTTGTGCCACAACTGCTAGCTGCTTTTTTCCCCCCTAATATCAAAGGGAATCATATCTGCAACAACAAAGCAATAATATGCATGATATGGCTATTACATGTAACATGGCTGCAGATGAGACTGAATCTGGCATCCTTATGCTGGCAGCCAAGTGCCAATTTCTGTCTCGAGAGAACTGGCTGTTCAAGAAGAGCATTTTTTGTTGCCAAAAAACTGTAATTTGCAGCTTCAATGGAGTGTTACAATGTAATGACCCAAGATGGAGCAGAGTGGGAAAAAAGGCGTGGGAATTAGCCTGCATCAAAAGAGTCTTTGTGCGCTCGGTCACCCCTCCCCACTTCACTAATACACAATAAGTATAAACAGTAATTGTTTGAAATTATATTGTACAAGTGTACACAGATACTTGGTACTGCAAGGCAAGTGCTCTGTACGCAGACTATAACACACACACACACACACACACACACAGATGCAGATATACACAGATACACACAGCAGGCTCATCTTGAGTGCCTGATGGGATAAAACAGACACTGGCTCAATTTGTTGCCACATTCCTCTAGTCTGCCTTGCCCCCATGCCCTTTTACTGTAAACTGTATTGGGTTCATGGTAACTATAGTCAGGAGGTTTTTATCTATAGCAAATTGCTCCCAGTGGCACTGCAGGAAAACCAATATAACATTTGAGTGCAAATGGCAAACTCTCACCACAGGAAACGCAAACTGCAGGGCACTGGCTCCACACTGTTGTGATGCCGAAGTGAGCACTGAACTCTCAACCCACAATCATGGCACCCTCCCGGCCCCTTCACTCACTCACTCGTCTGTCTCTTTTTTCGTCTTTTCCCTCTCTCAGAGCAGACTGCAGTAGGGTAAGCTCAGTAGGTCGGGGAAAAAAAGGGTTCGCTTGTTTGTATTTCTCCTCGAAGCTCCAGAGAGGTGCTAGCGTGCTTCCACTTGCTCGCTGCAGTGGCTTGCTTCAGGTGCCAGCACGACTGTAGCTTCACAGCAAAGCGTTCATAAGTGCTGCCTGTGTACCGCAATGGATGGTAAGAATATGCTGACAAGAAGAGCCGTGCGCGCGTGCGTGCGCTTGTCTCGAAGAGTAGGGGGAAAGTGATTTACTCCCTCCATATGCTTCAAACACATTACAGACCCTGTCTTTTCTCTGTCAGTAACTGCCAAAGAAAAGCCTTCCCAGTTTTGCAGTGACAAGTGCCAGTGGTTACGCAGCATCCCTGAAATCTGTAGCTTGACATTAATGCCTTTTATTTAGGGCTTAGAGTGCACTCCGTGGCCCTCTCATCCTCGCTGTGCCGGAAGCAGCGTTGAACAGGTTACTCTCAAGACGAAAATATGAGCCAGTTCAGATTAACGGCCCATTTTAAAGTAAACAGAATTTACTGGCAAGCCCACAGTTAGCGCTGTGTGTTCTGGATTCACATACAGCACCAGAGTATACACTACACTACACTGTGTTCTATGTACAGACTAATTTAAATTACATCTCACATTTATTCATGGAATATTATGTTGGAAAGAAGAAGCTGATGTTATAGCCCCTGTTTACATACAATTTATGTACAGTTTATGTACAGTTTTAAATGCTTATGTAATATGCAATATTCCATGTTTTTACACTAAATGTACAAGATTAGAGTTACTGGTAAATGTAGAGGATTACAATGAACATAATCACATCATTTTAATCCTGTTACTTGTAATCCATTTATGTAAATTGGCTTCCAATCCCAGGTCCTGTTTTAATTAAGAGGTAATTATGACATTGGCTTCTAATCCTTGTCATATCATAATGTTTTACTATGTCTTCGAATTTGTTTTTACCTCTGCCAGATGGATGCAGTTGAACTCATCATACTTGCAACATTTGGTAGTTACGTAAGTTAAAAGAAACAAAATTAATTACACTACAGGGACAAAAGTATGTGAATGTCCTAACAAAGTTTGTGGAGACCGAAACATTACAACCATATGCGAATGGTGCAGGGCTGTATTCACTCAATTAATGGTCCCTGAGCTAAAAAATGCAGTGGGCCCCTATAGAACCCCACCTCCTCTTTTCGCCCACTCTCTCTGCATTGTGCTTATATACTGTTTGTACAAACACAAAGTAATTTAGTGAAATGTACCATGTGAGCACAATATATGTAACACATAATATATAACTAAAATAGTAAAGGCCTTCAAACTAGATCTTTGCTCAGGGCCCCTCTGCAAGATGGGCCCTTAAGAGAGGGTAATAATTAAGGTGTTGCCTTGAGGCTCCTATCATTTTAGTTTGGGATGTGCTTACTTGGTTCATACAGTATTAATGAAAAAAGTATAACCGCAAGTGACTATCCCAGTTGATTACTGTCAGCACTTTGTCCATCGTTGTCCATTTAAATATAGTCGTAGTTTGGAGTCAGTGTGCAGCTGCTAGCATTTTAATCTATGCTGATCTCCAACAGCCTAGCACCTACATGTGATGTGCATATCAGTTCTTAATCATACAGTATTAACAAACAAATAGGCCATCAATTTAATTACTAGGATCTAATTGTCAGATAGGGAAACTGGAGCATTTGGGCCTCCTGTGGGTCTGTGGATTTGGCAGCTTTTCATATCTATCTAATGGTATAGCAGCCTCCACTCCTATGGGAAAGATTAGTAAGGCCTGGCTCATAGTCGGTGTTCCCATTGATCCCAGAAGTATTGGATGGGGAGGAGGTCAGGGCCCTGTGTAGGCAAGTCAAGATCTCCCCCACCAAACATGAGAGGAAGCATGACTTTATGGACACGGCTTGGCAATTAGGGGCATCGCCATGCTGAAACAGGAAAAGCCTCATACTTTTGGCCATATACTGGCGTTCATTTGCAAAAACTGACCAAGGCTTGTGCTCTACTCGCGCTGGGCTTTAGTTTGGTTTTACGAAAGCCCTGCTACCAGCGGAGCCCTACAGCCCTGAGCCATGTCAGCTTTGCTTATACTGTTGTTGAGATTTTGGTAACAGTCAGTCGAGAACCAGTGGAATTACTGAGGACTGTGGGAAGCGATTTTCTGTCCCCTAGCTATAGCAACAATACTTTGTGCTGCTTCCAAGCTTCCAAGTGACCTGTCATCTTTCAACTTCATTCGCACAGTGGTCGCCTGGTTGAAGTGGTAATGGGCGAAAATGGAGGTCAGATCACAAAGCGTCGTTATCTGCAAAGGCACATTAGATGATGATCTCTGCGGCTGTTCTTTGTGGGTCACTGCAGACTGCCGTTAAAGCTGTCAGTGAGAGAGAAATAAGTCAGCTCTTCCCTGCAGTTAGGGCTCATCTACAATATGGTCACCCACACACCAGTAAATGTCATCACACTGGCTGAATGCACAAACGAAAATACAGACTAAAAACAGAACCCTCCACGATAATGATGCCCAGTCCTTTGGTATGCACACTGACAATAATATACACTTTAATTGTTAAGTGTTTTGTTGAATGCCAACTCCCCGTTCATCTAGATTTCACATAAAGGCAGCAGGTGATTCAGGAGGAACCCAGGCAAGATCAGATGAGAAAAGAATGGATGAGTCAGAGGAAACTATAGGGAGTTCATAATCACTAGCAAGGCCGTATCATTTTCTACATCTTCATCAGCCCAGCCACTAATTAAGACTAATTAGTAGACACTAGGGAAACAGGCCGGCTCAAAAAACTAACTTAATTAATGTGAGGACCCATGATGTCTGTGCATAACAACTTCCTCAGCACCTGCCTTGCACGAGGCAGCACATTAACCTACAATTGCTTGCGGGTCTCCCGGCAGTCTGCACACATCCAGCAGAATCTTTAACTAGATGTTGCAACCTTTGATTAGCAGTGAGATCTGAGCTGGTCGTGTCACAGCCAAATTGATCAGTTGATAAATGGCCTTGCTCTATCCATAGCAATAACCTCAATCATTAGGAGCGAGAACACCTCTGTAGCCTGCAGGCATTTATCTATGGGATTATCAAAGTAATCTTTTTAGGATTACTGTTGCAATCACAGTGTTTTTTACTGTGTTATCTCACTTTTTTGGTAGTATGTGTGCCTATTTATATATTATTTTGACGTAGACGAAACCAACTCAATCTGACACGAAGAGGTAGTGACAAAGTTAAAGAGTCAGACAAACAAACCAGCGCCGAAATAAAACAGGAAACTCTCAGCGGACTCACATGACCACTGGAGAATTCCAAACACATGTGTAAGCTAAGTTTGGAAGCTTTGCCAGGTGCAAAATGCACATAAAAAATCTGTTCTTGAAAAATTCGTAAAACTACATACAGCCACATTTCTTTGTTTTTCATATCTGTATTTATTTTTAAACAAAATGTGATTTGAACAAAATAAAAATTTTCCGAATGTGAAGCATTGTCCCTCCAATATTATTTATTATGCACATGCAAACACAACTTCTTTTTAAACAGATTTTGAAACTCAAACTATCCCTTCGATATGAATCAATATAAATCACTTTCCAATCTCTGCATTTCTGTCAATTTCAGTAATCAGCTGCTACTGAAATGTGTCCATTGTAACGTTTTTAAAATAAAAAACTCATCATTAAATAACATGTTTAAAGAAACAGCCAGCACCGTCTATTGGATAATGTTGTAGTAGTGGTCAGCCGGCAGTAAACATGCTAGCAGATTAGCTCATTAGTGGTAATACTAGTTCGGCTCTTCTCGTTTACCCTCGCCTTACAGGTTGTAGCAGTCCGTCAAGTCTCTAGTGTTGAAAGAGTATTTTTATTACATACTGATCAAAGTTCTGTCACAAGGCCCTATAGAACCACAACATTTAAAAAATGAATATATTAAAACCACTCAATCTTCTGCCAGTCATAAAACTCTGTCACCATTTCTCAAATGTTGAGATGTGGGGTCTTGCTGGTGTCAAGTGAGGGGAAAGGCAAGCCTCTTGGTGAGTTGAGTGATGCAGTGGGAGCCAAGGTCAAGGAGAGGGGTAAGAATTGACAGCCCTGATGTTCCTCCCACTGTGTTATCTGGGCCTGACAGACTGCCGAGTCGCAGGGAGGCGGCCCTCCTTTCAGCTCATTTAGGAAGATATTACACCAAGCCAAGTTGAGAGGGCACCTGCTGAGCCAACCTTCCTCTGACACTAACAGGCAGAAAAAATAAAAAACCTTCATAGACCATTGGCTGAGAGAGAGCATTATATTCTAATAGAATATCAGGAAATGAGGATCTAAAATATTGCTGTACAATATATGATGTACATTTTTGTAAGATCAAAAAATGTGTTTCTTACATGTTTGTGAGATACAAAAAAAAAAAAAACATACAAAAATCTGTATCAGGAAATTGAAAATGGATCACAACAATTACAAAATCTGATCAGTTATGACTCTCAAAAGGTGTGTTTGCCTACACCAAATGCCACCTTCTTCTCTGTTAAATATGAAACGGCCAGGAGTCCATTAGCCTAGCTAAGCAGCGAGACTGAAACAGACGGAGACCGTTAACCTGGTGCTGTCAACAGGTAAATTCATCTGCCTTCCAGCAACTCTGAAGCTTACTTATTAACATGTTCTATCTTTTTGTTTAGTAAATACCAAATACTGTGTGTAAAAATGATCATTTGTGGATTCGCTAGCTGATTCCCCTGCCTCCATTCATTATGCTAAACTAAACTATCCAACTCCTGGCTGTAGCTTCATATTTATTATGAGAGGGGTATCAATCTTCTCATCTGACTCTTGGCAAAAAGTGAATACGTATATTTCCCAATATGTCGAACTATTCCGTTCATCTAAATAAGATCACTAACTACCTCAAATGGCACTAACTCCTGTCTGCATACAGTGAGTACCAGAGGGTACAATTAATGTCATCCATTATCCTTTTGAACTATGAGCAGGTAAATCGCTGCCTTAAAAAGTATTTAAAAATGTACTTGTCCTTCAGCAGAAATATAAAATCAGTTTGTGTGAAGGTGTTTTAAATGGTGCTTGGACAATGTTACTCCAGCCGCAGATCAGCTCTTTATCTTTATGAGGTCAGTCTTGTTTGGACATTTATTTATTCTTCTGCTTCAGGAAGATAAACCTGCTCGTAAAAAAAGCTGCTTTGTTGTTTGAAATTCAATTAGATCCATTTTGCCCCAAAACCTTTGAAAAATATGAAACTTGAAAAAGTTTTTGCACATCGTACAACTCAGAAGGAAAAGACAAGGAAATTAGTGCAGTCACAGTTTGTGCCAAACTGTATGTATCAAACTTGTAAACCCTTTGTCTTACTGAACCTCGAGCTGACTGCATTATAACACCCCTATCTGGGAGTAAAATTGAAAGTTTGTGGACGTTTTACCATGTTGGATGTCCGCAGCTGGAAAAAAACAACAAACCCAACTCTCACATATGCTGTGTTGCAGTTTAATGTTGGTTTTCCCAGAAAATAATCCTCAGGCAGCATGTGACAGTGTCAGTGTTTACAACCCACTTTGTAAAGCAGTTGGAATGTGTGTGTGGCAGGAGCGTAGCTGTCAGGCTAGCAGCTGAGAATGATGTGATGTGATGACCTGGTACGGGGAGGGGGTCAAACCGTGAGCTTGCATGGCTTGATACAGAGGATCGTGTCTGGCCCTGAATCGAACAAACCGGAGTGGTGAGGCGGAGAGGCTGGTGTTATTAGATAGCATTAGATGCAATTTGGGCCCACTCCAGTTTCTTGTTAAACACAGCAGAGAGAAGAGGGAACCTCACAGGAGAACCGACGTTTGCCCTTGACTGACAAGGCTACAAGATTGATCAAACATGGGCTACTATGAAATAAGGGCAAATAGGGGAGGGTGGTGAAGGAAGGTGAGAGCCAGAGATCAAATGTGCTCAGTTGAATGCTCAATAAGGGCAGACTGCTTTTCTCAGACTTAATTAAGAGCCACAGGTTCACGGTGATTGAAGCAATATTGAAGCCTGAGCAATGCTATAAGCTTTGATGACGGTCGTTACAGATCAGTGACACACAAGTTCCCCTCTATGTCCACTTGTTGCCCCCGCATAATACCCGATATCCCATAAAACACATTTATGCTCATACTGCAAATTGCTGCGATATCCCGGTGGCCTATTTTCTTCCATTCCTCTCGCAGGGCGTGCGGCAGCAGGTGACAGGTTTAAATAGGATTTGCATTTGAAACTGGCAGGAACGTGAGCGTGCTTCGTGCAGGGAAGATGGCATGAAGATTGTAATAGAAGAGAGGGTAAAAATGGAAGGCACTGCATTTGACCTTGAGAGCAGAGCTGAGAGGACAAAAGGCAGCCTGCGAGATTGAAAGAGAGATTTAAAAAGATAAAGGTGAGTAGATGAAGGGGGGGGGCACAATAACGCTGTCTTGTAAACAATATACAAGACAGGAAGGCTTTAGGAAGGCACAGATAAAAAAATTATTTGAAAAATACAATGAGACATTTAATGTAGGCCAAGGCCTACAGTAAATGTTTAAATTAGGTATTTTAATTATGTGTAAGGCAAATTTCTTTGAGGCATACATACAATATCTCTATAATTACATTTCACCATTTATCACATGAAGTCTGACAATTTAATTAATAACTGAAATATAAACTAGCCATCACTAAATTGTAAATCAAGCAAACTGGCAATTGAAAATCTCAAACATAACATTATATTTTATCTTTCCAGCAGAAACACAGACTGACTTACTGAGAGAAACAGAGCTAAAAAATGTAAACCAAAAAATATTCAGTTGGATTGTTGAATATGTGAATGTAATTTCAATGCTATTTTTGTCTAATCTGCAGGCGGTGGAAGTGTTTTGAGTGAAATTGACTCATTCTGCCTGTTACTATAGGACATACAGTGTAATGATAACAATTCAGGAACAAATACTTGTGACTGCAGCTTCTGAGAGCCGATGCTTCAACCTCCTTGCATGATTTGCGTAAGGAAGAGCTGTGATGGTTCTAGGCTTGGCTCGGCGAAAATATGTGCTTATATATTGCAGAGCAGTGGTTTGCAAACCTCAGGACTGGGATTCCCAAAGGGGTCTGGATGGTTGCGAGATCATTAAAGGGAAGAGAAAGAAGAAGAAGAAAACAAAAGTAAGAACCTACAGCCATGCTCTGTGAGGCTGTACTTTTTGCTTTAGACCAAAAATACCCTGCATGGGGCCTGCAGCTTCTGGTACTGGTGGGATAAAGAATACATTCCAGGAGGACCAATTTGAGTAGAACCATGACTGTCAAGTCTTATCAGATGCCAAACATTGCACAGCGGTTTATAAAACTGTGAGTAATGATTTTACACGTCTAAACAGCGGCAGCCTTTTATCTTTGTCTTCATGACAGTCACAAGGTAAACAGTAGAAATGCAGGGTTCACGTTACGAAGTCATCTACCAGGAATGTGAGCTTGCACTTATTTGATTGGTCGATGCAGCAGCTTGCCAAATGTCTTCTGCATTGCGTCCTGGCAACAGTTTGAGCCACGTTCTGTTTTACCAGACTAACCTACCAGTTTCACTGCATGGATCCTCTGCATGGGTACCACTGCTATGTCAATGGAGTGGTCTGATTCAAAAGACTGATGGGACTGTATTTTCTTCATGTAGCGTTGATGTCGGTTTGAACGCTGCCTTAAGCGCAGCAGTGCTTTGAACTAAATGCTAACATTTCCTAATTATCACTAAAAACAAAGTTCAGCAAAGGCTGTTTTGTAGGCATTTGGTCATAAAATGGTGTTGGACAAATTAGAATTTTGACTCGATGATGGTGCACCAAATTCATTACAATTCATCCTGCGTTTAATATGAATGTTTCAACCAAATTTCATGACAATCCATCCAATAGTTGTCAAGACATTACCCTCAAAACAACAAAGGGTGGCGTGAGAGGAAAAGTCAGTATCATTAGATGTCATCCTCTGGGAATCATGGATATCTGTACTCAATTTCATACCAATCCATCCCACAGTTGTTCAGAAAGTTTAGACTAGACCAAAGTGGTGGACCAACATTCCCATCCCAGAAGCCTTTCCACTAGCATCTGTAACCTAAGAAAACCCTTTCTGCGAGGCAAAAAATGATTAAAACTAAACAGTCTGAGAAGAGTGGACGACTCTTCAGTTCCACTGCTAACAGTTCATAGATATACTAACATGACAGTCAAATAGACAATCTCAAGTCAAATTGTTTGGGAACCACTGTAGTAAAGGCTGGCTATAGTGTGCTTATTATGAATGAACCAAACCTCTGGGGCTTTTTCCTGCTTTTTGCTGTATCCCTCCTTTCATCCTCCTGCCTCTCTCTCCTCAATGACAGCACAGAGACAATGGAGCCTGTGTGCTGGTTGGGATCAGTGGTCAGCTCGTGTAATGGGGCCTGTCAGATGCTCCCATTACAAAGGGCAAAATTCTGCACAGCGTCATCAGGCTGGGTTTTTTTCAGCAGCAGTCTTTTTAGCTTTCTAACCGACATGATTAATCAAGACCAAATGAAAAGTTTCTCAGGTTGTTTTTTTTAGGTTGTTGTTGTTGTTGTATCTAATTTTGAAACCCAGGGAGGCGACATATTTTCCAGTGATCTATTTCATTCAGTCCCTCTTGAAATTTCGAAAAGACATTCTTGATGGCAGCAAAAATGGCAAAAAAGCAATATATTGCGTACCTCATCAGTCACAAAGAAAAAAAAGGAAAGAAAAACTTTTTTTTGTCACTTGCCAAATAGTGTGGGTCAGGTTGACAGTGTCTGTTTTTTCCTGTATTCTCACTGTTGGCGGAGGAAGATTGATCATACATTCTTCCAAGGTCTGGCTTGGCTCCCTTTAGCTAAAAGCTGTATCATATTTTCACCCATTGTCTGCCTGTAGCTGCCAGGTGGAATCACTACATCTCATGTTGACTCCTCATGACACCTTTATCATTATAAACCTCCTCTGTCCTTGAACATTGATTGTACCACAGGCTTAATCTAAACACTATATAGTTCCTGCCAGAAAACCTTTCAGCCTATTAAGATTTTAGCCCTTTTTTCCCTCTTGCTTTCATGCGCGTTGCATCTATGACATTGTTTCTCCCCCTTGTTGTTCAGCCTGTCTCATGGAGTATTGGATATCAGTAGGATTAAGGTTAGAATTAGGTCTGGAAATGAAGTTGATCATGAGGCTTTACAGCAAAATACCTAAAGCACAGAGGATTCAAACAATGAGCAAGCACCAGCGGGAAACTGCAGATTAACATTAAATATTGTTTAACAAAACACATCATAAAAAATACAGAAGCTACGAGCCTTTCAAAGATCCCAGCTCATACAAGACGGAGAAGCAAAGAGAGTAAGTGACGGTGCGTGATGAGGCTTCTCAAGACGGAACTTGTCAGTAAATCAGTCACTTAAAAAACAAATGACATCAAACAAGTGCCAAATAGCCTTGTCAGCAAAAAGGAGCCATCATGAAGTCATTTTATATGCCGTACCTTACATCCTTCCCCTCCACAATAAATAAGAAGCGGGGTCGGCATTAAATTTGAGAGGAATGCACCTGAGTGATAAAAATGGCTGAGTTGTGAATCAAAATACATTGATACCAGAAGTGTGGGAAGAGAAATGAGCGAGCTAGAGGTGCAGACAGATTTAAAATTCACTGTCGCTGTGTAATGATAAAGCATGCCTACACTGTGGCAATACATGGGCTCTCTCTCCCTGCGCATACGCTAAGATCAAGTATTTGTCAGACCTTGTTTTGTGGGCGTTTTGACTTATTCTTATTCGCCCTTATTTGCTCTTGCTCAACAACAACTTTGATCCCTTTTTCCGATGGTAAAATTATGCTGAGCCCAGCAGGAAAGTGATGAAGGCACTGCAAGCCAATAAGGAACTCAGAAAAAAAGGCAAGGGGGGGGCAAAATAACTATTTTAGGTTCAACGACTACAGGCTGTGTGTGAGGAGTGAGAGACAGAGCAGTGGCGTCACTGCACCTATAACCGTAGGTATTAACTTAACACATTCAGTTAATACAGCTTCTTCTCCTCTGTTCCAGTTCATTAAAGTTTTCTCTCTCTCGCTCCGTTTCTCGGATTCTGTCTCTCTTTCCCTCTTTTCAGCAGAGGTATGGTGAGATACAGCAAAAGGGGGGATTAGTGTCTGCTTGGTTCATTTCAATGCCTCCAAAGAATCAGAGACTAATCCTGGCCTCAGCTGCCTGGATGCTTCTGCTCTGTTTGCACTCAAAGGCTGTGCCAGTGAGGCACAAGTGTGCCACAGAGAAGCCACAAAAACAGCCAAATTTGTCCTCACACACAGTGCTAATTTCTCCACAATCCAGGTGTCCGTGCTGCCTTATTTTTCTGGAGGTTTAAGCCAGCGTGGCATTAGGGGAGTTAAACCCTAGGAAGAGGGCTGTGAAATACACTCAGATATTTTAGAAATAAAATGTAATATATGCCCTTTTCAAAAGCTGAGGGTACATTTCACAATCACCAGACAATGTTAATTTGCAAGGAGGGAGGAAGCGGAGGCTGCCTAGCAAGGGAGGGACAAACCTAGTGGAGCAAGTCTTAATTTACCTGAAGCTGTTCCCATGTCTCAGGTGCAGCCAGCGGCCCATCCAGGCTCCGTCTTAGAGGAATAAGAGGCCAACTAAAGGTAGACGGGAGGATGGAATGGCTGTCACATTTAGCTCTAGTGAAAGTGTGTTCTTTGAATTATCAAGAGTAGAGGGGACACTGTTTCAGCGTTTTTCAATACTGAGCACCAAGGCAATTAATTTCCATTCACCTCCATTGTTTTGTGGTGGCAGCGGAAGACACAGTCCACCCACAAAGAACGACACCAAAAAAAAAATCACATAACACAAAATTTATATGCAAATGAAAAAGACTTCTAGTGGCTGTAATAATTATGAAGGGAGCAAAATAGGAAGTAAGTTAAACAAAGCACTTATTTTAACCCAAACCATGATCTTTAACTCAACCTTACCAAGTTGTTTTGTGCCTAACCTCAACCAAAACCTGAATCATAGCGTGCTCTTATCATAAAACGGGTGTATTTTTCATCAACTGTGATTTGTAACAGTTTTGGAAGGTACAGAGAAATTATGAGGGTTTCAGATCATAAACTCTTCTATGTGTCTTTCTAAAGGGCATGGACAAATGACATATTTTGACGTCAAATTTGGTGCAGGAGAAATCAGATAATTGAGAAAATATGTTTGGTTGTAATTTGGGTGACCTGACCCTTTAAGTCTCTCTGTTTTGATGATGCTTGTCTCAGAGATGTTTGTAATTACAAATTACAGACCCTTAATTAAAAAAACTTTATATCTTCCAGTTACCTTTGGGATTGTGGTGTTGCTGACCCCGATTTATTTATTTATTTATTTATTTATTTTGTACATTGGCGTCGAAACTGAATATAAGGATGACATGCTCACATACCTTGGAAATCTCTTTGCCACATTCATATAAACTGATCTTTCGGCCTCTGCTCATCAGATAGTGTCAAGCAATTAATGTTGTGTTTTTCTGGGAGTCAGAGATAAGAACAAAACCACAGCAATCGAATATCTACTTAACCTGTAAGTTCCATGGTGACGCATGGAGGCTGTGGCTTCATCTGTGACATTACTTGTTAGTAAGATAAATACGTTGCAGGTTTTACTCTCTTCAGGGAAATTTGCTAATAGTAATAACAAGATGAAATAAAGCCAGACTTAACCTTAAAAGCCATTGCCTGATAATGTTTTAGCCTGGTTTACCCTTTCTTGTTATTTGCCAGTGCCATACATTGTGTGTTACGTGTGAGGGTGGGTTTCTGTATTTGTGGGTGTATATGTGCGCACGTGTCAGTGCATGTTTGGTGTTCCGCAGTCTCTTTTCACTTGTTGGCCTGGTCGGGTTAAGTGGATGATTGTGTGGATAGATTGGGAGGGAGGGCTCATGTTCCCCGAACGAGCTGCTTGTTCGCGTTGTTTATTTATATTTTTTTCTTTCCTCCTCTTATGCCAGAGTTTATTTCTTACAGCAGAACTGTGCCTCCCCCAGCTCTATAAAGAGGGTATGCTCACGGACATTCTCACACACACACACAAACACACACACACACAGACTATCACAGTTTTTCTTTCTCTAACACACAAGCCTGAGCAGCAGTCAAAGCACTAAAGGCTGATGAACAGGCCATATTTCACTGACTGCTCTGTGACTGGACTGGGACCTTATTTAATGGGGGATCTGTTGGCAATTTCAAATCATCTATGTGTTTGCTGAATTTTTTTTATGGTCTGGAAGTCAATAAAATTCTAACCTGCTGATTTTATTGGGGTATGGCAAAGATTTCTTTTTCCTGTTTTCAAGAGAGCATTTTTTTTCTCTAGCTCTGAAAGGGTATGTAACCGCTTTCAAAGAGAAAATGTGGTTTCAATACAAAATGTCAGCATGAAAAATTCTACTGTTCATCATCACAAATGAAACTTGTCTCGTGCCCACTAGCATTACAGTTAGTAATGCTAAAAGGCACTCTTCTGCCCAACTGCTCCTCATTTTGCAATCAGCCTCCGTGTGTGCAGCTCTCAGTCACTAGCCTCCAGATTGCCTGTGCTCCCTTTGTGAGTTGGCGGTTCTGCCAATTCTCTGCCTGCCTGTTACCTGCATGTTATCTGTTACCTGCATGTTTGGACCACCTGTCTGCCCTTTGACTGTCTGCTGCCTGCTTTGGTTCTGTTTGCCTGTTTGGGCTCTCTCTAGTCTACTATCCTGCCTGCTGAGTCAGTGTTTATGTTTGGGTACACACAATGCCACTTAAAATAGACCGATCAGCCACAACATTGAATCCAGTAACTGCGTTTAATACTGTGGTTGATAGGGTATACAGTACGAAAGTATAGATGGTCTAAACCAGAACTATCACACTTTTGTTTTTTACTGCAGTGCAGGAGGAAGCTCTGGCAGAAACCATAAACATTCTGGGGATCCACTGGAGAGTGTCAGGGCTACTGAATAAACTAGGCTTTGTGGAATAAATCTGGTTTGCCCTTAATGATGATTAGCATTTTACCGAAATGTGCTGTAAGAATAGGAGTGGAAAGCCAAATTATATTCCAATGAATGTGGCCTACATTTACCATTTAATAATAAGTAAGTCCACGTGGAGAAAATGTATTTACACTGTACTTTATTTTGCGCCATGTGCCAGGTCATAGTCGAAGATAGACATGGTACATGTTTCTGAAATGAAGTGCAATAAACTTACTAAACAAAAAATGAAATCACTTAATTCAAATGAAACAACTGCTTTTGTCTTTAATAGAAAACAAATATAATTCCTACACTTTGCTCGTATAAATTTGACCCAAATGACAAGGTTATGTTCTTTTCTAACAGTAACAAGAAGCGCTTCCACTACAGCCAGGTGTTATGATAGGGCTTTTATTTTGGAGGAAATGTGAGCGTCAGCACTGATGTTACACAGACAGGACTGATTCTTAATTAGCCACTGATACAGCACACCTGGGAAATACCAGGAGAGCAACGGTGGAGAGTGGAGAGCCACGTGGGTGCATCCAGTCCAGCGACCATGGGTGAGTCAAGACCTCTTCTCCCCAGTTCAGGGAAATAGAACTCCCATCACAAAGAAACAAACGGAGACGTCCTCCCATCAAGCTTGAAACACAACGGGGTTCCCAGGTGGCAGGCACGTTTAGTGGAAGCATGTTTCCAAAGTTCCCGCTGTAGACTCGTTTTGGTGCGTAGCAGGACAACAAACATATACTCTGTCCATTCTTCTTTAAAACAGTGTCGTCCATCAGGAACCATTGTTTTTGCTGAGACATGACGTCTTTTTTGGGGAGTAGCAAGACCTGGCTTTGACAGTGGTTTAGTTTACTAGGATGGTTAATTAACTGACCCTCCACATCTGCCTTAATTTTGAGTCTTGGCATATTGTAGCATCTCTACTGAGCAAGCAAGGGTAAACAGAGAAGCTGTGGCAAGAAGGAAGTTAAACATTAAGAAAACTACTTTGTTTTATATCCAGATGAAATAAAACATTTACAAAATAATTGAATAAAAGAGAAAAAGTTGCATTAGTCATGTCGTGTATACCCCCACCCTGCCTCACCCCCCCAGTGGAAAAAAAAAAAGTGTCAAAAGTCCTGGTACAGGCTGTGGCAAGGGGCGGAGAACGGTTTCCCACTGAAAGGTTTCTACAGAACTGACTTTAATTAGCACAACAATGGGCGTCGGCCGCGGCGACATTTCTTTATGCCTGAGCAAATCTTAATTTCAATACATTTTACTCTGCTGTGGCTGATTGTGTTCTAAACCAATTAAGATGTCACACACCTTCACAGGCAAGGTCATAGTGTCTGGAATCTGCATCGACAGTACCAGATTTCTAAATCAGTTTGCGGCTTTAGAAGCTAAATTACAAAATCGGAATAGTCAATTCGCAGTGAGGGATTTAATAAGGCCAGCAAAGACTGCAGCCAGTAATTTAATTGTTGTTTCATTCAATGAAGCACTTGCTGTCCTCTGGGGTTGGCTGCTTATCAAAGGGTCCTTTCACTCCTCTACCTTTACAGCTCAGTGTGCCATGGGCTAATGGGCTTCAGCCAGACAGTTATTGTATATTGGTAATGTATCCACCTCAAGAAAAAACCAGCTGCCTAACACAAACATACACACAGTGAGAGAGAGAGAGAGATTCCGTATCCTCAGAGAAAGGAGATGAGCCATTTTTATAAACGTTTAGCTTGGTCTTACAAGCAAAGTTTTTCTCGTCTAATTTCTTGCAAAAAACACTAAAGATAATTTGAGCCACTCTTTAAAATAAGGGACTAGGGGAGCAGAAATGATAATGAGTAACTAAGTAGCGTTTCTATCCTCTGACTTTCTGTGGTACTTTCTCTCTCCGGTATTGTCTCCCACTCTTTACCTTCTTCCCTTCCGACTCTCCAGGCCCCTCTTCCATCCTTCTCAGTGCAGCTCTCTGATCATGTTTAATTCCCCACCTGCTCTCCCTAGATTAACGTCTCCTTGTGTAATCCCATTAAATGCCCCGTGTTTCCGCCTGGTGCTCATTACTCCTCCACCGCACCACGGTGGAGTCTGGAATTGACTCAGGCCTGACATCCAGCACTGCATGAGGCCATCCTCGGTCCCTTCCCTCGGTATTCAGCGTTCTGCAACCCCAGCTGCCCTCCAAACTTCACCTTGCTTTGTCCTTAGGACGCGGAAAGTTCTGAGTTACATTCCAGTTAATGACCAGAGCCGAGATGCAAAGGCTGAGGCTGAGCCCTGAATTTTCATCTACCGCTTATCCTCAGGTCAAAATTTAATCCAGTATTGTCTAGTACTAAAGTTTATGACCAAATACCTGAAAAATTAAAAAAAATCAGCTTTACTTTATGAACTGTAATAGAATCTATTTATCTTTGTTTGTTTTGGTGCTACTAGCAAAAGTTAGCATGCTAACATGCTAACCTGAGACGAAGAGCATGGTACACATTATACCTGCCTAACATCAGCTAAAATTAGCATTTAGCTCGAGGTACAGCCTCACAGAGCCATGTGGGTGAACTGGTATTTTCCTGCGGCACACTGAGGTTATTTCCTTGAGTGCAGCAGGGTGGTGACAAAAATACAGCGGGTCACTGCAATTTTACTGCTCAACATTTACATTTACTCACTACTACTACATTTATGATTTTATCCAAAGTGACTTACAAACGAGGGACAACACTAAAGCGTCAGTGCCGTGGGAGACCTTGAAGTAAGTGCTAAGCACTAGATCTATTCAAAAGATAAAGTGCAAGTAAATCAGGCAAAGAAGTGGACCAAAAGTGCCCCTCATGCTCAGAGCAGATCAAATACTCAGCGCACCTTTATTCCATAGTATTTTGGTCACTCTATTTGGTGAAATCACACCCATATAAATCACGCAAACCCCTTTATTTGTGTTTTGTTCATCTTTCTTTTCTTTTTACGGAGTCTGGCCAAAGTAACACCCGGAGCTCCGTATTTTTCATTACAATACAGACAGATATGTCGTTACAATCACCAACATGATGTGATAGAGTGCTTGGGTTTTATAGTGGTGTTTCCAAAACCAAAAGAGTGTTATTGTAAAAAGTCCTACTTTATCTGTTGTCATGTTTATGTTTCAATGTGTAGATGAGGCTAGCAACTATTCTATGTAAAACAGGCATATCTAGACTGAATTAAACATTAAAAATAATTTCAGAAATTAAAAAAGTACGAAAACTACAACACGTTTTTCAATATTCGCTGTACATATGGCACTTCGATGGTATTTAGGCCTAATAGTAGATGGTTATGGATGGTTTTATGCTAAAAAAAACCAGGTGCCCAATTACTTACAGAAAACATGATTGTAATTTCTTGAAGGTGTCCAAAAAGACACACCATCTGCTCCTGGCAGTATATTTGAACTACTGTATTCATATTTCAACATTACAGACACCACTCTGTGGGATTCCCAAACTGTCAGTGCATAATGAGGAGAAGAGTCCTGTGTTTAAAGGGGATGAAAGTAGTGAACGCGACTGGCCTTGATTGTCAAAACCTCTAACACGTCCACCTACAATATATGATAATGTATTCTCTCTGATCCCACCCTGGTTTGAAGTGTGCCACAGGTAAGCAAGGCATGGCCGGCATGCGCTTGGCACGCACGCAGGGAGAATTTGACCGCGCTCTGCGCCACGCCGACAGGTACACGTGCACAGGGCCCTTACTCTTGTTTGAAAATGGGGGCCGAGAAAGCATCTGCCATAATCTCTACCATCCACTAAAAACTTAAACTCGTGCCAAAAAAGATGCTACGTGACCATTTTCCCAAGTTGTTCCTGTTAGAGGTGTTGGATTGCGTGAAGTGGAGTGGAACTGCATCTAACGATAACTTTCATTAGGGACTGATCTGCCAGTTGTTTTCTCACCTACTTATTATTCATAAAACAATAATGAAAAAGTTTAGTATCATTTAAGATGGAAAAAATCAGCAAATCCTCATGTTTGAGAAGCTGGAGCAAGCCAATTTTAGACATTTTTATTTAAAAATGCCAAATCAATGAACTGACTGTTTGTTTCAGCTCTAGTCTTGAGCATATGTTTTGTCACCATGTAATAGGCGGGCAATCCCCCACAGATTTTCCGTTTCATTTTTAAAAATGTGAATCCTTTTTGTCGTACAGGGAGAGGAAATTGCCCATGCTCAATCATTGGGCTTTGCTTATTGAATCAATAGATAATCATCAAAATTTGCTTTTAGGGGGCAATGACAAAGGTGATAAATTGCTGTCATAAACTAGTTTAGTGGATGCTGCTGCTGCTGATGGTCACCACGGAGCCGGGGGACAGGTAGCATTGAAACAGTTCTTTAAAAAGATTGGGGTGTGAAGCCACCTCCACAACTTCAATAAACTTCCCATTGTGTAATACAATAAGCATTTATCAGCTTGTTTTCTCAACCACTCTCTCTAATGGCCGACTGTCAACTCCCGTTATCTCTCCCATATATCTGTCTATCTGTCTGCGGTGTTTTTCCCCACAGTGTTGAGTAAGAATTTAATGTGGACACACCAAGACGTGCGACACAAACGTTGTAGATGCTATCACGGCTCTCAGTTTGCACTTGGTGGGATCATGCAGGAATGTTGTGCTGGCTCAATATTATCTGCAGATTGAAATATTTACATCTCTGAACCATTAACACATTTCATTCTCTGTTTTTATTTAATACTCCCTGTGTGTCCTGGTTGCTGGTGTGGTTTCTCATCTGATCGTGCCGGATAAAAGCACTTACTATGGGACTGCAGTTTGAGTTTGGCGGCCTCAAGACTGAGCAGTGTGCCTGCCTTACTATCTAGCTAACATCGCGCGGGCACACCAGAGTGAAGCATGCTGGGAAAATACGTGTCCCGTACACCTTAGTGTGATTTACAGTTTATGCAACAGGAGATCAGTGGGGAACCTCTTAAAACCTGACAAAACGTCTCCTTCAATGATCCGTTCCAGGTTGGCACACAGTGGAAGAAATAGGCCTTGAGGGTCAGTCGCTCACCTTAAACACTTCTGCTGACATCAGTTTCAGACAGTATATAGTATCTAGTATGACGAGATTCTGTCTTCTCTGTCTGTGATCCAGCAGAGCCGTTTGAATGTTTTTCTTTTTAATGGAAAGATGCCGGAAACACATCCCTGCTGGACCAGAAGCGAGTAACTAACTCCTACTGTCTTTTAAAGTCCAGGCCAGCAGGAGCACTCGTTTTCCCAAGTATCATTAATCTTACTTTTCCTAGGCCTGTCCTCCTACCAACTCCTCTTCTCCCAAGGGTGGCGTCCCTTGGGCACTCCTTTACCTTGCTGGCTGTTTCTGCAAAGCACACACGCATACAGTTACACACAGACACCAACCCCCTCTCTATATCGCTCTCATTCTTCCGCCCTCTGTCTCTCGATATTTCTCACAAACAATAACACACACACACACACAGTCCAGCAGTTGGGTAGGGAGAAGTACATGAGCAGTCAGCGTCCTGAGATACTGTAGATCAGACAGGGCTGAGCAGGAGGAGAAGTCTCTCAGACACAGGCTATGATAAGATAAAAGCGGGGAGAGAGCATGAATTACTTTAATGACTCAGCACCTCAGTTCAGGTCCAGCCTGCACATTGCAACACCCAATTTCCTACAAAATACATGTGTACTTTTTTTTTTTTTCCAAACCAGGAAAGTTTGACATTTGTGTAATGCAATACGTCATAGAGGGGATGGGTGGTTGGGTGTACAAAGCACATGACATTGTCATTGGAGACCCATGTCTTTTCTGGGTTTGTACCGATAAAACACAGAAAAGACATGGGTCAGCGTGCCTTTCTAAAAGAGAAGACCCAATCTTTCCCCTAACAATCTAAACCATGTAATCATTTTTTAGTTGCCAGGAATGGACATTGTAGAGATAAACAAATGAAATATGTTTACAGTGAATATTTTGTAGTTTTGACTATATATATATATAAAATTTGGCTTGACATGACTTGATCAAAAAACTTAATCTGCCAGTATTATGTCTACTCCAAATCCTATTTGCTAATGCAGATTGGTGTATGAATATTAGTTTATAAAGTTACTGTAAGTTTTAAAAGATGGAGATACACATTTTAAATGCACATACATTATGTGGCCACAGAGATGAATAATAAAGTCTACATCAAGTTGCACCTGCTGCTGGAGACAGTCAGCTTTTGTTTCAAAGATTAGTCCATGTCAAAATAAGTTCACAGCATCTGCAAATGCACTTGCTTCTCCTCAGTGCTTTGCTCCCTCTCTTCTCTTCCCCCATAGCAGATGAAAAAAAAACAACCTGCACGTTCAAATCAAATATCAAGAATTACATAAGTGTGGCGCTATTCAAACAAACTGGTTTATGAGTTTTATTAGAGTTGATGTATGGAGATTTAGCTTCTTGGTTTCACAGTTCCGCAAGACTTGTCCTTGCTCTCGCTCACAGAGTCAAGTTGAAGCTTTCATTGGATTAAGTAAAGCTAACATAGACATACTGGTAGATGGGCAGCAGGCATTAGCTTCGGCTCTTCAGATGGAAGATACGGTACGTATCCTTTCATGTCATGAACGCTGAAGAATGAAATGCATGACTTTTTTTGTACTGATAGTCAGAACAATTGTACAGTCAAGCTTGTGTCAGATTAAGTGTTACATCTGAGGGCTTGATGTCGTGCTGCTTTGAAGAACATGCACACTGGAGAGGCAAAGGGCATAAGGAGACCAAAGATGACAAAACCATGTAATTGAAGGTATAAAATCAAGACCTTTCAGCTCTAGAGAGATAGATATAATGGCAGCTATATAATACACTATAGTACATTGTAATTCAGTATAATATACTATAACACAGTGTACATTAGTGCAAGTGGAGTGCAGCAGAGTTCTGCAGGGATGATGTATTTGTGTAGGTCAGACCGGAAGGTAGAATCACCCTGGTTCCCTCGATTAAAAAGCCGATGGGATTTTTCCACTGGCTTTTGGATTATTACAGAAAATAAGATGTGTGACAAAAAAAAGGTTTATGATACTGAAATGTTTTGCTCGGCAAGACAGTCTTCACAAATGAACACTGCTTTCATGATTCTTAAGCCTAAATACAATCGCCAGAAGCAAAAAGCTAATGTTAGGCTATAAACGAACTACACCGCGGTCGCATGACTTCAGCGTCACCACCACTAAGCTTCCAGCTTGTAATTTGATTGAGCGTGCTTACCTCTTCTAAAAAAGCCCTTTCTCTTAGAAAGTTAGATTGCAATAGTGCAAGTATAAACACAACAAGGCTGTAAAGGTGGACTGGTAAGTAGATGGGTTTTCCTGTTGTACATGATGACGTTTAACCTCCCCGACAACTTCTGAAGTCTCAGTGAGCCGCTTGTTAGCAACCGCCTATTTTAAGACATGTAAAAGCTTAAGAAATCATGAGTGGGGTATTTACTAACGTAGTTTATGTCATAGAATAAAAAGTGTAAATGTCTTGACCACAGAACTTATTTCTGGTATCTTACCAAGAACCCATTAAAAAAACCATCGAGCAGACTGCAGACCCAGCAGACTGCAGCAAAGAATATTGCACTGGCCACAACAGACTGGTAAAAGATCTGGAACATATTGCTGCACACATTAAAGGACCGAAGCTTCTTCAGAAAGTAGAGTTTTCTCTGTCCCTTCCTGCAGACAGCCTCTGGGTTGCATTTCCAGTCCAGTCTGTTGTTGAGGTGGACTCCAAGTTATCTTTAACCCTACACCACCTCCACCTCCTCTCCAGGAATGAAAACGGTGTTTAACATAGTTCTGGTCCTCCTGAAGTCCACAGCCATCTCCTTGGTCATGGCCACATTCAATAGCAGATGATTGTTCCCACACCACGCCACAAAGCGGTCCACCAAGTCTCTGGGGGCTGTGGAAGTGTATCCATATTTCACATTTGCATACAGTGAATCCAGAGTTTTAATTTCTCTGGTTTGGCAGTTGACAAAGTGGTTAAAAAGTTTTTAGTGTGCCAGAAAGAGAAGTGTGGTTAAAGTCTTCTGAGATGGCCGTGAAAGCATTTGGATGTTGAGTTTGTGATCTAGCACTGACAGAGTTTGATGACGTCACACACTACGTTGGCAGCAGCTGATGGCGGCTTGTAAACAGCAACAACAATGGCATATTTGAGCTCAGACAATATGGACACAGACTCACGGCTAACAGTTGAATGTGCGGGCTACGGAAACACTCTTTCACAATAACATGTATGGGATTACACCAATCTTGTTGTTCCTGTAGCCATGTCTCAGTTCAGCACATATTACTGCATTCGCGATATTCCTGCTGGGTCTTGGCCAGCGCACCGATTCACTAGGGAGCTAAAATTTTCCATAACAACAGAAGGAGCAAATGGTTCATACTTTCTCTTCCTTGCTTTCTGTTTGGCTCCAGCCCTGCATCCCTGACTATTTCACTACAAAACAACTCTCAGTGTCATCAGCAGATTTGATGGACACCGAACCAAAAAAGGGGACATGCTGTCTGTTATCATACTCTGTCACATATATCATGTATGTGGCTCTTTTTGGAATAAGAGCATTGGAGAGAATCTTAGAGAAGGGTTGCCTGTGTTGTGGGCTTTCATACAGGCAAAAATGACAAAAGTGAGGTCTGCATCGAGGTTTGGGGGGAAACTTCAAAGTCCCAGGCTGTTACAATGCATTTCTTTGACCACCCTGGCATGAAAAAATGGTGGATAAAAGAGAGGCAGACAACGAGGATGCTTTGATGTGAAAAGGTGAAGCTTATAGCCACTCGATGCAGCGGATAGGAGGACAACTGTGCGTATTAGTGAGCTTAGTGAGTCTGAGTTTGAAGAGCTCTTCTTCGGTATACTATTGTATTTGGGGAACAAGTAGAGATTCAGCCCTGTTGTGCTGCCAGGCATTAGCTGTTGTTGTGGTTGGTGGTTAATTACTATAGTCCTGGAATAATTGAGATAGCTACATCTTTGTGTTGACAAGAATAGATGAGCCACTTCACTTTTGTGTTAATGTAACAGGCCCTGCTACACTGGGCATGTAAACAGATAAAAGACCTGTAAAACAGCAGAAACAATAAAGCAGAGATAACTTGCAGCCGTTTGTCTGGTAGGTCTTGTTAGAATTTATTAAACAAACACCTTGTCAGCTGCTTTATGTCTTCTAAATAAACACATGTCAAATACCCTGTTTTCCTTTTTTTCTTACTCATCCACATAATCCCAAGACTGTCTTTGGTTTCCATTGAGACACATTGAACAATTATTAACAAGTTCCATAAAAGAAATTCAAAAAATATGAGTAAAAAAAAACAAATAGGGAAATGAATCCTCGTGCTATCTCATGCTATCTCAGGAATATAAACCGTTCTCCACATATATTAGTTCTCTACTCACTAACATTCCTGGGACCTGTACTCAAAATAGTGGCCGATAGCGGCATATTAGCATTCAAAGGATATTTATATGAATGACCTGCGACCAACATAGCACATATTTTATAAACAGAATACACATAAAGCATTTGAAATGTAGTACTAACCAAGTGCACGGGAGCTGTAAAACATAAAAACTGGAGCCCTACATTAATCAAGGAGCGGGAGTCCATGCTAAGGGAAGATACTGTCCGCCATCACCCACATTCACAGCAAGGCCTTCTCCAATATGACGGCGCCGGAGTAGCTCACATGAACACATCAAACTACACAGTACATTGTAAACACATCTTAAAAGTACCAGATAATGCTTTGCTATGCTTATTTATACCTTTTGTGCTTTTGTACACATTACTAACCTGTAAAATAAGAGAAATAATGAAGCAGAGGAAACTTTCTGCTGTCCGTCGGGTCGGTCTTGCCAGAACGGCAAGCTTACAACAGCTATGTCGTAATAGCAGTCCCATACGGCAAGCCC
This sequence comes from Xiphias gladius, assembly GCF_016859285.1. NCBI lineage: Eukaryota > Metazoa > Chordata > Actinopteri > Istiophoriformes > Xiphiidae > Xiphias > Xiphias gladius. The sequence goes on along the minus strand of NC_053408.1, from coordinate 6,372,446 downwards.
TGTCCTCTGCTACCCTCTGTTGTCTGTAGTGATAAACTTTTTCTTTCCTCCGAGGCTTTTGTGTTAAAGACTTAGTTTAATCACTATTACCTGATTATAAACTGAGCCACTCATACAAAAATAATATTTTGTGTGGCTCACATTACGTCGTTGGGTTGGCTTTTCTGTTTTGCAGCTCAATGTGACTACATAACCGGGGACCCTTTATTTACGTATTTATTTGTTGGACTCTCTTAGGCACTGCAGCTTCAACACTTCAGCGTGACTGGCTGAGCAAGCGTATTTCACTACAAGGTAAGCGAGCACCATGGAGACCAACTGTGAATACATGTTTTTGTGATCTCCTAGGAAAATGGCAGTTTTGTTAGTTTTTTTTCTTTTTTGTTTTTTGTTTTTTTGTTAAAGGCCTGTTTCTAGCACAGTGAATGCAGATGAATGTGATCTCTAAACGTGTTTTGTCATATGCCCATTCCTGCAGCTCAGTATTTGATCATTGGTTGACCTTAGATACACTTTACATGAGTGAATTTTGACGTGATATTGATGCTATTATAACAGCTCCCCTATTACAGTATGTATGTTTTTGTCAAATCATTATTGATGATCTGATCGTGACTGTCTAAAGCTCAGAGACTTTTTTCCTGTTCGGTTCAATTCAGTTTACAGTACTTCGCTGTACTTGAATATAATACCTTTCAGTTCTTGAAAGGAAACTGTATCCATGAATTATACAAATCAAACACATACCAACTCAGAACACCATCAACAACAAGGACACTTAACTAAGCCAGAAAAGTCAACAGCTGAGTATTGTACAACAAATGTTCCTTGTGAGTGCAAAATGAGTAATTCCTCTATTTCTGTTCAGTATTAAAATACAAAGAATCAGAGAGGAGAAAGAAATACAGGAAAGAATTATGAGTATGTCACGGCCATGAAACATACAGTACTTAGAGTTGGATTCCAAACAGAGTTGCATTCATGTGCTGTGTTGGATGCCGTGGATTTGACAACTCCTTGGGTTATTATGCTATTCAGCAGCCAAGTGTTGTTATACTGTTATCATAGGACTTAAGTCCTAGACCACTGACTTACATCAAATGCAATATTATTCCAACACCAGTGACTAAAAAGAACAGACACAACACAGTACAATACACGTACTTTGTGTCGAAGGAACAAATGCAGATACATATAGGGAAGTATATGAGTGTGCCTAGTGTTTAACAACTCATGTATGTGCGCAGGATCATATTCAAGTGGGTACTTTGATGATCTTTATTGCAAAAGTCAATTCTGATGATTACCCAATGTTGGTTTGGTTTGTGCATCTCAATAGTCCCCAGTCATTCTAAATCATGTCATCACTGCTTAAGTAATACTCAAGTATAGTCCAAGTACATTTTTGATGTACTTGAACTATATTTGAGTATTTCCATTTTATGCTACTTTTAAAAACTATTTATACTATTTATAGATGTTGACATCCTGCAGAGGGAATGTAGTTTGCTGACAATACTTCTGTAATTTTGAGTTAGGAAGGATTTTCCAGGATGCAGGACCAGCTATGCATCTACTCTATGTCAGATTTGAGCCCTGCACATTTCTTCTACCATTAAGACACACCATAAGGTTGAGGGGAAAGGGGTGGCACTGTGCAGTTACCTTTAATGCTTTTTAAAAAAGGTGTCAGAAAAATCATGGGAGAAGAAGTCGTATAGCGAAACATTTCAATTTCATGACAAATGATGCTGTCTCTTGACTGCAGTCGTTATGGGTGTCATTAGCATCACTCACTTTGCGTTCAGTCATTTCTCTTGGTTTTCTTTTTGTTAATTATCCTCTGTTGGTGTTCTTATGTCATAGGTACAGTTAGAATATAGACAATTAATTTATATCAATTTGATATAAAATTAGATTAGTTTAATTCATAATTGGACATTTTTTTTACTGACATTCTCTGTTTTAAAAGGACAACATGAAAATAACATGGTAATTTGTCACAATGAAGAACCTTTTTATAATTCTGCAGGATCCTGTTCCCAGTTACCGGGTGGTGGCATTGATTTGGCTTTATTTGGATGATAACTCCCATGCTAATTATCTCAATGATTTTTGTGGCCTGGAGTGATGCTTACAATAACACATGCACACCAAAACCCTATTGTTTAAAACATTTGGGTTGTTTTTTTATTTCAGGGCCATTTCTGAGGCTAATTGAGGCAAGCGTCTATGCACCGTTTGGTTGGCTGAGAAATGTGTTTTAATGGCCTCCTTGGGGCAGAAAAGTCACTTAGAGCTCTGCCATCAGTGTAATTATTAAAGAAAGTGAAGGTCACCAGGAGAGAAGCCAGACTACTGAATATTTCCTACCCAGCACAATAAAAAAACATGTTTTTGAGGCACTGAAATGAATGCTCAGGCGAGAGAATACTCTCTGAAACAATTATATGGTGTAGTGCAGCCGTTTAGGATTAGGATGAACTATAATGTATGCAATTACTTTTTTATTTTTTAATTATATTTGTAATATTTTTTTCATATTTATTATTTGTTTTTCTCATATAAATCAAACCAGGGTTTATTCCGGCTCAGAATCAGGTAAAACCATTGTATTAATAAAAGTATCTGTTTGGTGTGACCTTGTCCACAATTATTTGGAAAGGTCAGATATTGGCTGTTTTGCAGCCTGTGAATTACTGACAATACTGGCTGAGACAGTGGGAGACTCATATTGTGCAACTTGCCTGTGACTGCTCATTTGAGGATGTTTTGGTCTCATCCTCTGCCACTGCACCACTACATTAGGCCCTAAATCAATCAATCGATCAGTCACTTTATTTGTACAGCACCTCTTTTCCAGGTTAATGCAAATTGAAGTGCCTTACAAATGACTGACACGCTGAGAGTAAAAGAAATCAAATATGAACTCAATTTGAGACTCATGCAGAAATGATGAAATGTAATAAATGTGAAGTAATGAAAAATAAATAAAAAATAAAAATAAAAATAAAAACTAGAAAACATAAAGACAATGACAAATAAAATATAAAAGAGGAAGTAAAACAAAGTGGGGACAGCCAAGTGCAGAAAAGAGAATTTGCATGTCTACATCTGTGGATCGGAACTTTAAAGACATGCATACACACTTGCGTTGTCATTGCCATTTTTAGGCTTTACTCTTTTTAGGCATCACCCTGGTCAGCTTCTAAATAGTGAATGAGAGGAGAAGCAACAGGACAGGAAGACATTTCACAGTGCCCTGCATGAGATACCTTCGTAAGACCAACAACTTAATTTAAGCTTTTCAAACTAACAGTATTTAGCAACATCCACCCTTTTCGTTAATTGTTCTATTTTTTTTCTTTTTAAGTGCATTGATTGATTTGTTTTTCTCATCAACAACTACCTCTCCGATTACATGGGGGCAGCTGAGGGGGGCAATCATTAAAAATCCATTGTTTGAGAGAACCAGCAACATCAAAAGCTTGGCAAGACTGCCGGCCTCTTTCCCAACGAGCGCAATTAATGCTCCCAGTGGCTCCTAATAATAACATGGTGGTGTGAAGCAAATGAGAGAGAAAGATTCAGAGAGAATCAGATCTTCAGTATGAGACCAAAGAGAGACGGAGAGTGAAATGGCTCTTTATGGATTCCGCCCTAATTGCCTTATTATGAGTGATTCACAGCAGCCTTTTGGGAAACATCCTCCTGTGGTGCTTTAGAGCGACCAGAGCTTGATTGCTCAAGAGGACAAGAACCAGAGTTGACGTCAGCCCCAGACTACTGCATTGTCTGCCCTGCACTTTCCGAAGTTGTGCTCTAGGTTACGTTTTTTTTATTTATTTGAAATTAAATGAGAGAGAATGATCTCCGTAGGTAATACGAAACTACATGTAAAATATCTTTGTTTGCTGTGCTGTCACGTAGAACAGTCAGAATTTACACAGGAAATGTACAACATTTTAAACGGTAGTTTTTATTGTAAATCTGTCACAGGAAATTCTACACAGCAATTCTGTTTGTCTAAGAGCATTTGCAACTAAAGAAAAACTCGCAATGTTAAACCAGAAGTCAATTATACTTACATGCAATTAATAACACAAACTGCTGTTTTGGCAGCAACCGTACAGCCAGATAACTGAGCACCTTCACACGGACGATTTCTCAGAAATATTAATGAACAACTTGGCATGAGTCATGATAAACCACCTGAAGTAGGCACACCATTTCTTTTCAGACTAAAGTGTCGCGCTGTCACGCTAATGTACATAAATATGCAAAACAAATGAAGTCAGTGAAAAAGTTATGCATTGTGATGCTCACGTTAAAACTTTCAACTGTGAGGTTTCAATTTTCAAACCGTAACATGTCCAGAGATAGCAGACATAGTAAGGGATAAACACAGCTTTCTAATAAGGCATATTTTAAGGTTTTTGTTTCTTTTGTTTCTTGTTTGCTTTGATTTCTAATCAGTAACGTGGTCGGATGTTTCTGGGGGTTCAAATATACAGTATGTATACAGATGTATGGTACACAGCTAAATGGAAGCTTAAAAGTTGTTCTTACTAATGGCCAATTGCGGAGCTTCAGTATGTGTCAACATAACCAGACTCGCGCCTACAGGCAAACCGAGATAAGCTAAACGGGTATCATACTAACATTATGTAAGCAGGGCTAAGCTGCAGGTGGTCCAACATCAGATATCAAGTCACATAGCTAACACAGCTTTGGCCGTGCTATACTGGTGATCCAACATCAGCTGACATGGAACAAAGCTAATGGCTATACAAGCAAATGACCCCTAATAGAGGCTGTATTTAGTGAGCCAGTGGTGCACAGATTATGACCAGAGCTTTCCTGTTCTCAAAAGAATCAAGACAAGGAATAGAGAACAGAGAAAGATAAGCAGACAGAAACGCTAGGATTTCTTCTATGCTGCCCTTTTTCTTTTCAACATCTTCCTACCTTCCTTCCATCCATCTGGCTGCCAGTCACCTAGGCTTAGACATCCTGTCAGAGGTGAGAAAACCACGGCTGGAGGAATAGGTAGGGATGAGATGAGTAGCCAGTCCTCTTCATTTATTCATCCCCACCATCATTCCACCATCGTACGAAACAAAACAACAGTGAGACATGGAGCACCAGCACAAAGGTTATTAAAGGCAAGGAAAGCTTTGCCCCTGAGGGGAAGCGTAAACAAGAGGTTTAATAATGGATGACAGGGAGGAACATGACAAAGTCAATTCGGTCTTTTGAGCAGCACTCAGTGAAATGTTTCACTGTCAGCCAAATTCCCCACAATAGTTACAGAAGACACAGATACAAGGGCTTGCTTCCGTTTCGTGTCATCCACCCTTGTAATTCCCAGCTGTCAGGAAATACTAACACTCTTGCTAAAGCGGATGTGTCACTATCTACCAATTATTCCAGTCATTTGTGCTCATCGCTTGCTATATCCCTGCAGTTCAGCCTCGGGTGTTATTTACTTTTTTTTTAAGAATTTCCCCTCCGACCTGCAGTGAACCTCATAAAGCACCGTGTTAATTCAGCCAATTAAGTTTCGTTCCCCGTTCTGCACACCAATCCCACCGGCACAAGTAATCACCTTCACCGATCAGCCGCAACATTAACACCAGTTACCAGTTTCACTGTAAATGGCTGAACGGACATAAAGTCTTTAATTTCCGATGACAGGAAAACAAAGAAAAGCAGCAAATCATTACATTTGATACGCTTAAACCAGTGAGCATTTGTTTTTGTCTTCAAATAAAAATTGTCTTCTCTATAATCAAGTGATTGATTAATCAACTAATTTTTGGGCTAGTAATCACAGACTCCTTTGTGTATAAGATAAACACCCTAACTCTCCCCTCTCACAACGTATCTGGTCCAGTATATTTTCCAATGACATGGCGTCAACAGACACACCAGCACCCACTCTTCATTTCACCCATCCAACAATTATCTCATCACTTAGACTCGGCTCACTTCACCCGTACCTTTTCACCACCCCCCCCCCTTGTCCTGCTCCAACACAAAACAAACACCCACCTCCTTCTCCGCCCCATATCTGGTTAAGAGAGTGGTGTGCAGCGCCTGACCCTCCCGCTGCTGATGTTGATGTTTATGGAAGATTGGGTGAACAGGCAGAGCAGATAGGAGGGTCCCCATGGTGTGGAAGCCTGCGCTGGCTGCACTGATGCTCACTGAAGCTAGCAGCTTAAACAAAGTCACCCGAGACTACTGCTCTATATACCACCATATTTTTCAGCTTCATTTTATGTTTTGAACTATTAAATAAATAAAAATAAATACTCTGAAATGGTTTTAAATAGTCAACTATTAAACCAATCTTCGGAGAATGTATAGAATGCAAGAAAGAGCCAGAAAAAAAGCCTTTTGTTAAATGAAAAAATGTGCAATAGTAAAGCAAAGTGAAGTAAATTCACTGTTTGTGTGAGATGCAGATAAAGATGGGATGAAAGGATACAGTCTGACGCACACAGTGAATCAAGGCTCAGTCAAGACAGAAGAAGAGTCGTAGAGGAGGAGAAGCTGAAACATTCAGAATATTTTATTTTCAGACACAGAGGTGGTGCAAATAGATGGCACATAAGCACAGACACATGGCACAAATAGGAGGCAGCTGCAAAACATTATGGTCTAGTGGTGTGAAATCTGCGATAAGAAAAAAGGATATGCCTGAAAATTTAGAGAAGAGAAAAACACAATATTAAATGGTTTCCTAGCCCAAATTATGAGGCTTATATTCCACAAATTGTAATTACATTTCCATCATGGTTATTTTTTGGTTCCTCCAAAAGTATAATTTGTTTTTTAACACTTTTGTGTTTTCATGCCACAAAGCAGTTAAGTCACCCGCTGAGGGTTTGATGGTTGCGCCACATCCTCTAAAAACTATAGTTCAGTGTATTTCTACATCAGAAAACTGTGTTTGAACCCAGCGACTACTTTAATCAACAGTAAAGATGAATTTGTTTTTATTCTTAGCAGTTGACAATGGATAAGCATCTGTATAAGTGTGTGTTTGCATTTCAAAATGTTTTCGAAGACGTTGTGTGTGAAGAGTGAACCTTGCTGGTGTACCGGTTATGTTGCGAACACGCCAGGTCTGGAGACACTTGATTTACTCTAAGGACTCGTATTGCATAGGCACACACAAAAGGTAGGTACCCACACCTGCAAACAGAAGACATATGTACAGACTGAGGCAAAGTGAGCACTGCCCTGCTTAGAGGTTGTCTAATTAATGATAGGCCCACTGCATAAGATACACTACTACGTTTTGTGTCTTCACAGAGGAGCTACAAATGGAAATGAAGAGGATCGTTATGCGTAATGCACAATTATTGCAAGCATTCTGTTGCAATTATGCAGAAAACCTATTGAAACAAAGCTGAGGTGTGCCCGAGGACAAAGACGTATAGAATGTGGGGCAGTGGGATATTATTCATCCCCCTCCTGCTATTCAGTCTCACACTATTACTTGTATGTATGATCTTCTTCCGTAATTCGGATGCACTCTAACCTGGTATTCTTTGATTGACTGAAATTGTTTCACAGAACCAGCACCAACTGAAAACTTTTGAATCAATATTTAAAGAGTTACATTTCGACTAGAAGACACTTTGTGATTACACAGCCCCAGGTGACGCCATATTATTTGTTTTTCAGTGGCTTTTACAGTTTACATTACATTTCTTACTTCAATCACACCAAAATAAGTGGAACAGTAGGTGAGCACTACATTCATCATAAAAGCCTCATTTCACTGAAACTGCTCTTTAAGTGAAGTAATTATACGACATAATGTGAATGATGAGCTGCGACCACAGAAATCATATATTAAAACGGCAACCATTCTCGTATTTCTCGTTACGTGCGGCTATCAGTGTTTTGGTTGCTGCTAGGCCAGCTCATGTCTGTTTGTATATATATATATATATATATATATATATATATAGATATACAGCTCTGGAAAAAAATTAAGAGACCACTGCAAATTTTTCTGAAATCAGCATCTCTACATGTATGACAGCCAGTCCATTCCAGTGTCTGTTAAATTCCAGCACAAGCTCACCTCATTCTACTTAATGAGGTACTGATTAGGTGATCACCTGCACCAAATCTTATCAAACGAGGAAAAGTATAAAAACCAATGCTGTGGTCATCACTATCATCTTGCAATCGGACCAGCTGGATGGCAAAAACAGTGCTAGTAGTACCTCAAAAGTAATCGGAATCCAAAAAAAACACTACTTACCATGCCAAAAGAAAAGTTTTGAGTGAGGAAAAGAGAGGTTCAATTCTGGCTCTACTGGCAGAGGGATACAATGAGCGTCAGGTTGCCTCCATCCTTAAAATTTCTAAGACGGCGGTTCATAAGAACAAGGTCAAGCAGCAGACATTGGGGACATAAAGCTACAGACCGGCAGAGGGCGAAAACAACTCTCTTGAATTTTTTGCACCAGGAGTGGCATAAAGTCACCCAACAGCAATGTGAGAGACTGGCGGAGAGCATGCCAAGACGCATGAAAGCTGTGATTGAAAATCAGGGTTATTCCACCAAATATTGATTTCTGAACTCTTCCTTAGTTAAAACATTAGTATTCTGTTGTTTAAAAATAAATATGAACTTTTTTTCTTTGCATTATTTGAGGTCTGAAAACTCTCCATCTTTTTTTTGTTATTTTGACCATTTGTCATGTTCTGCCAATAAATGCTCTAATGCTTTTTATTTGGAATTTGGGAGAAATGTCAGTAGTTTATAGAATAAAACAAAAATGTTCATTTTTACTCAAACACATACCTATAAATAGTAAAATCAGAGAAACTGATAAATTTGCAGTGGTCTCTTAATTTTTTCCAGAGCTGTATATATACCTTGTATATACCTTGACAAAGAAATTTCATTGGGGAGACATCTACTAGTAAGTAACACAACAAAGCCATTACAACCACTATTATCTTTTTTACTGTCATTAAAGGTATTTCAGTGAGACAGAATGATGGCTTGAATCTGGTCCATTAGAACCATAGTAATTTTTAATAGGAATAGCGCCATAATTTCTACTAAGTAGGGTCATGTTTATCACAGACTCTCAAAAATACGAGAGCAACCCACATTTTTTATTGAAAATTACAAGATGTACAGAACATTTCATAAACACCACAAAATGGTGATCTATTGTCTCAAGGCGTCTTGATACTTAATGTTTATTGCTCCATCATAAATGTTAATTCACATTTGATAATTTTATTTGTACTATTTTAGCTTGAATGTAAGTGTGGTATGTTGGAACACTGATTGAGGTGCCCAGATGGTGCAGCGGGGAAAAAGTACTCCAAGATGTGGGTTCACTACCCAACAGAAATGCTTCCAGTGTGGCCCCATCAATCAAAATAGGCAGTGTTAGTGAGTGGGAAGCCAGTGAGGGATCACATAATTTTAACAGCAGCAAGAACTTCAGTGAAGAGGGGACAGGAAAAAAAGAGAAGGGGATATAGCACACATACTTTTTAATATTGCTTGAGGTAACTTCATTTGGTTTAAGCTACAGTTTGGTCACTCGGGATACATTGTGCATTTGAAGTAACAAATGGTAGGGGTGCATAATGTTACTTTAAAACAGGTTATGTTATGTACATGGTGCATTATTTCTATAAAGAGATAAATGTTGTATTGGTTTCATTTTGTCACTTTATTTTGAAAATGTTACCAAATAAACAAAAATGACGGTGTACAACATTTTCTGATGAATTATTTAAATTCACACGGGGAAAGGAGTAATATATTTTCATGTAAACACTCACAGGAGTCTATTCTCTGCAACATCTGTCCAGCAATTAATAACAGTTTGGGTGTACACACACACACACACACACACACACACACACACACACACACACACACACACACACCACCCCACACTGCTGCATTGATTGGGACTGTGCCAAATGGATAACAGACAAAGGCAATAGTCTGAGATCAAGCTTTAAGAATAGCAGTGGTTAGGCTGTGGGTTCAACTGAGTGGTGTTTGTGCTGTGCGGTTGGGGAAACAGTGAATCAGATTGGAGGAACATTTTTATTCCTGAGGAGGAGCAGGAGAAGACGGGGTGAGCCACTGCCACGGACCCTTCTGTATCCCAGCTGTCACAGACCAGCAGCAGTGATTAATGAGATGGGGGTGTGCAAATGTGCTTCAAAGACAAATGTGTGTTTTGATATACAGTGTGAGCGTATGTATGCAAGTGGAGGAACTATATTAGATAAATGTACGTGAAATACATAGTTAAAGTGACTGTAATGAATATTTTAGCATTAGCAATGGATCACGACTACTTGTACAACATGCAAAAGGTGTTGCTCACATGTCGAACCCACAGTTAATTATAACCTGACTGTTGAGTTTTCCTCCGCTCAGCTTCTTTCAGCATCTCATCATCTCTCATCTCTTTGTTCCGGTTTTCTGGCCCAGAACTTTACTGATGTCCGACTTTCACTGCTGTCATCAGCGTGAAACCCAACGTACGCCGCCTGCCCAGCACTAAACGACAGACAGACAAAGGCAACGACTAGCGAAGCAGCCACATATTTCCCTGCTCATCAAGACCAAAAGAGCTAAAAGTTGAGTAAATATTGGACTTACATTTGCCAGGTCACCGGAAATATGCCTTCAAATGAATGCTAATGTTACTCTGTCTGCTGGGTGTGTAACATGGCAACGTTTTGCTAACAAGTTATCTAAGAAGCCGATAACATATCATAGTTGTGTTTGCAGCTTGTTTGTGCGCCCCCACGAGGCCAGAAAATACGTTATTGTGTTACCATTTTGAAATATGTATTTGGTATATTTGGAAAAACATATATTCCTTGGCCAGAAATATCTCCCATCCCGCCTCAAACGCTAAAAAAAAAAAAGAATTGTTCTCTGGGCTGGAATCAGGCAGACTTCTGCTAAGACTGAGGAAGTTGGTTTTGTTGGTTAGGATGTGATTGCTGATCCTTCAGTATCTATAAAAAAATATAAGACAAATGAATTAACTGTAGCTGGTCTTGGTATCAGAAATATAAACATCTCTCTTAATTTCCCCTCTTTTCTGTTTTGCCATACTACCTGATCACCAACTGCTGTGTTTGATGAGCTCCATGCCTCAAGCATGCAAAGCAGTGATTATCTACAACTTCTATATTTGATATATTGTTTTATGGTCTTTGTACAGAATAATTTATGGTACTTGTCGTCACTGATAAAGATACTGATTTGGGCACATAGTGATGTGTTTCAAACCCTGAGAATATTCCTGCCGGTGCTATTTGTCCAAGCCCAGGTAATATTTATCAAATGCTTATACTGTATACAGGTACAATATTCATGTCCTTTGTACCCTTGCTGCTTCGGCTGATGTATTGTACAATCCAGAGACCTTATTCCGCTGATGAAGGACTTGGTGTCTTCGTGACTAGCAATCACACCGGAAGAATAGAGAGAGCATAGATCTAAAATATGGAGTTGAGATTTGCGAACCAATGTTCTTCTCATCATCAAATGTAGCAGGTCGCTCTCTGATCATATGAGACATGCATTTTAGTTTAGTATTCATATAGCTATTTTTATCATTGTGTTTTTCACGATATGTTTTTTGACTAAGCCTCACGTAGTATTATGAAACTTACACACATTCATTTACATGCAATATTTAAACGTAGAGACGCTGAGGAATGATTTTCCCTGTGTGTGTAATTACTGCCAGCGTCCCTGCTTAGCTTTCAAATGGTTTGATTTACATGTACACTTTACTGTGCTGGGCTGCCAAATTACCTGCTGGGGGTAGTTTATTGGTACTTCAACAATCATTTTCACCAGCCTACTGCATTTTCCTGCTATTAATATAGCATCAGTCATGCCTCACATTCATTCTTATCATCTTGCTATTTTCTTGCCTGTGCTGCAAACCATCTACAAAGAGCAAATGTGAGCATAGTGGAAAAGGAAAGAGGATCAGACACACAAGTACAAAACACAGGGTGTGTGTTTATGTTCTACACTAGGAATCTTGGCCTCACTGCAGATATTTTCACACAGTTGAATCACGTAGGCCTTACTCGCCTCTATCCACTATCACAGGCTTAGGAAAAAAATACTGTAGAAAGCATTTTATTTTCAGTGTGTACCAATACAATCTGATCATTCAGGGAAACATTCACCAAACAGTTTTTCCCTCTACAAAGCAATCGCTTCTAATGTCGCAATTGCCACTCAGTGTCTATATATAATATAATAATACATATGATAATATTAATGTCTAATATATATATAATATTATATGCATTATATTTATTTCAGCTCCTACGAAAGTGCAAAACGTCGTGCTTGCAATTCAACACTCATGTCAACAGCATTGACGTCTCAGTCATCATCATCAAACTTAAGATAATCAGTGATTGTGTTTCTAGCCCTCACATAGAAACTGACGTTACAATATGCTTAACAATAAAAGATAAACAGAGAACAGAGGAGAATGTAAACACAAGGGAATAGAATTATGCTTAAAATGTAAATTAAAGGAATAATGAACCAAACCTGCTGAAGGAATTCATTAAAACAGAGTTTATGAATGAGTTTCCACTTTCGGTACATGAGCACTACTGGTTGATGAGGGTGGACCAGAATGAGCCCAAACTTGTTTTCAGGAACTGCGAAGTGGAAATCTAAACACACTTGTTATAAATACAGAAGTCTGACTGGCAATCTTTTGGCCAAGGCTCCATCGGAGATGGTCTATCTGTGTAGCTGCTGCTTCTTGTTCCTGTTTTCCTACATTCATCTCTTTGTCTCTGCCTTTCTTTCCCTTTTGCCCTGTTCACTCATTGCTTACTCTCCATCTCACCTGTCTTCCCCCTCATCTTCTGTTCCATTCCTCCCACTCTCACTATCCATCTCCATCGTTACCTTTATCTCCCTCGCACTCTGTCTGTTCTATTTTTCACTCAAATAATGGTCCAATGGCTGGGAGCCCTCTGCAGCTGAGGCTTGGCAGACACCTCTCATATTGTATAAATCCACCAGGCCTTTATCCCTTTGCCTTTTCCCCTCATGCAGCCGGAGGATGCTATCTCACAGAGGGATGGTCGCATTCCAGTGGGACTCTGTAAGTGTGAGTGACAGCTTTGGACCCGTAGTTTCCACTTTGATGGGATGCAAGAGACTGTGACCCTCTCAGTCCAAGTGTCAGTACTATATAGATACAGGATGTTTTAAGAAAAAGTTAGGAGTAGGAGAAGAAAGTAGCACTTTTCTTCCATTTTTGAAAAATGGAAAAACATCAATGTCTCAGACAGTTTTTACTGAGCTTTCAGACTCAACGTGTGTGTATGTATGTGTGTGTGTGTGTGTGTGTGTGTGTGTGTGTGTGTGTGTGTGTGTGTGTAATCTTGTTGGACTCCATTGGATTCAGATCGTGAGTACACAGAAAAACTAAAGAATAATGTCAGCCAATATGCAGTTTCCTCTTCCTCCGCCTTGTTTTTTGTTTTGATTAATTTGATCATTTTATTTCTAAAGACCTGGCAACCACCAGCAGCCCGTCACCTTTATGGACTTTTCATGGAACGAGTAGGAGTAGTTCACATTGATCTTTAGCAACCGATCGGTAGTGGGTGTGCACTGATAGCTGGCACCACAGTTTGTCTTCATCTGTGACTGCAATGGCAAAAGAGTAGGAGGCACACTGGATCCACTCCATGTCCCCTTATTGACCTTTAGTCTGTCGATGAAAATGTTCCTTGTTGCTTAATGCACCTTGGCGGAGTTTAAATGTACCTTTTATAATGTCAGCTTTTCCAGGATTCTTATTTCGTCCGTAAGAATAGATATAGTGCCCTTTTGCCTCTCTGCTGTATGTATTCACTTTTAAATGATCAGCAAAAGGGAGAGAACGCCCTCTATTGCAAAAGCAAAAGGGGTCATTCAATGTATCTGAGCTTTACCCAAAGCACCCCTCACAAACTAAAACACAATCGTAACAACCTTCCTTTTCTTTAAGTGCACCTGCATGACAAGCATTACAAACTGGGTCAAACAGTTAGCCATAGCTTGACAGAGACACACCCTAATCACCTGTTTGCATATCATTGCTTCGATCTGCTCCACCAATCCTCAGAACTCTCTTTGAAAAAAGTGGCAAAGAAAAAGCTCAATTTTACTTCCACAGCAGATACAGTATTACGACTTGTCAAAGCGCGAAAAGTACTGTTAAAGGAAAATTCCAGTTTATTTCAACTTGGGGTATTTTCAGTAATGTGGCTATTTTTGCTTTATGGGTTGTGCTAACTTTGCACTTGCTGCTTCCATTGTTGAGATTCGGGAAACAAGGACTCGCAAAAAACAGCGAGTACTGGGGCAACCGGCACAAGCGTCCTAAAGCTTTCGAGATAAACCTTTCAAACGTTTGTCTCTGAGTTTGATCAAAAGTAAACACAGAGTGTAGCCGATAGGAACACGGGTGTAATTAATGCTATTAACTACACTTGTGTTTCACCTACTACGACATTTCAAAGTGTCTGCTATTGTGCCACATCAGCAAAGTTCTTCAACAATGCCAGGGTAGCTGTCATTACACACCACCTATTAAGCAATACTTTGGCTATTTATAGGACCTGCATCTTTCAATCATCACATGTACGTGTAAGCTATTACTCTCTGTGATATTTCAATCATCGTTACTAAGCATCAGAAACATAATCAGTCTTTAGGCTTCTTCCACTGTTGCGAGGCAGACTTAACAAGGTGCGTCACAATAAAGGATCAAATGAAAAGAACAATAGCACAGATAAAACGAGGCTTCCAATGTCAATAAAAAGGATGGTAAAACTGATCACATAAAAAAATCACACAACCAGTGAAACTGGCTAACAACCTAAAATTCACACCTATGGGCAATTTCAAGTCTTAAATGGACTTAACCTGCATGTCTTTGGGCTGTGGGAGGAGGCCAGCTTACCCAGAGGACACCCACACATGCAAACCCGCCAAAGCGGGGTTCGAACCCAGAACCTTCTTGCTCGGAGATGACAGTGCCAACCACTGCTCCACTGCACTACCCACAGTCGGTTGGCGTAGGCCTATACATGGTTTTTGTGTTTACAAGTTGTTTATATATGTGGATGTTGGTCGATGCTGTGACCGGTTTTGGTCAGATGCTCACAGACAGTGTTAATTCAGTCTCTTGTCCATTGTCCTTGGCGTTTCACAGATGTGCAGCTGTTGCAGGTGAAATCACAAACCACTCCAGTCTTCCCTTCAAGGTGTAGCAGCAGAGATCTTAAGGTGCTGCATGGTCTGTGCTTATGTTCTGAGTTGTTAAGTTGTTTCTTCTGTTGTGTTCTGCATCTTTGTGCAGTCTGATCACGTCCAGCGTTGATTAATCATTTATGTCAAAACTAAGCTGCTAAAATCATCCTAATTTTGACAAGCTTCATTTGTGTTTAATTGAATAACACTAACACTGAACAGATGGTAAACTGAGAAATGATGGAAACAAAACAGAAATAATAGCATATGAGACATGTATATAATGAAGAATCTAAATTTGAGCCTTAAACTGCAGTGACCCTGCAAGTCACCCCTCCTCTCCCTGCCTACCTTTTCATCCCACTCACACAGTGGTTATCACCTAGACGGATTTATTTCTGTCACCATGCCCAATAAATACAACAACAAAAGCACAAAGTGGCATTGTTCCAGTAAATGAAATGTCTCACTGATAGGACAAAGAGAATCAATTGCTGTTAGTTTTACTGTGCGTAGGCAATGTGGAGACACTGTGACTGTGGCCATGGAAGAGCTATCAGGGAATGCTTCAGATCAATAACATCAGGATTCAGGCAAGCACTCCATCAGCAACAGACTGAAGATGGAACGGGAGCAAGTGTGTTTGTGCATGTGTTTATGTTTGTGCCTGTGTGAACAAGATTTCTCCTGATCTGGCTCCCAAAAGCACTGAGGGATGAGGCAAGGCATATTGTGACTACAACATAAAACTATATCCTCCTGGCTATAGATGTTCAAGAATGTCTGATTTTTTTCCTTTCCATTTTTATCAATAGACTGTGTGTGCTGAGACAAAGTCAGCAATATTGGCTTTTGTGCCACTGAATCCTGTTTTGGTGAAGAAATTAGCTTCAGGGGCCAAAACAAACTTGGAGATCGATCATTTAGCCCATGACCTTTAAGACCTTGATGCTCAATCTGCTACAGTTTACTTTCTGTAAACTGAATGCGTGTAACTGTTTGCATTTGCATGTTGATGTGTGATTTATGAAGACAAAAGTGTGCTGTGCGTACGTCTTGTTTAAAAGAAGTGTTGCATCCTCCCCGTGACACTGATGGAGACGTGACTAGAACCTCAGTTGGCCACTTTAGATTCTCATTATAGAGGATTTGCTTGGAATCTCACATCCAATTTCCTATCACCCTTTCAAACATACACACAAGTACACACACATGTGGCCCCCTGCATGTAAAGCACGTATGCAAACACGCATGTGTGCAAAAACAAGCGCAGGTACTAAAAGCTTTAAACATAAAGTTTTCAAAGCTCTTAAGGACAAATACACATGCATATACAAATGCAGCTGAATACATACACATACACAAACACACACACACACACAAAACCATGTGCTCATCCTCTCTAGCCATTTTATTTTCCTGAATATTTTAACAAACATGCCTCTTCTCTGCTTGCCTTAACCCCCAGTTCTTCAAATGCTCTGCCCCACAGTTCTTCAGCAGCATCTCATCTCTCTTCTGTGCGCTGTCTACACTATGCATGCTTTACTAGAATTAATAGAACTCTCCCAGGCTCATCACAGTGAAATGGGTGCCATGTGCCGTGCTGTCCGCCAGCCTGTAATTCATGTATAATGCATCCTGTCTTCCCCTCGCTCTTATTCAGCGGAGGTGAAGAGACACATACTGAGTGGATGGCAAGTATGACCGCATAGCAAAGGTGCAGGGGTCAGCAAGTGAGGTTGAGACACAAACTGCAGATTGAGAAAATGACTAGTATAAATACGTGAGGGAAGAAAAGTATAGAGTAAAAGGGAACTGAAATGAACAAAAATGCTGAAAATTAGGCTTTAAAACCAGAGCAAATGTAAAAATACCAGTGATGGAAAGTACATTGACTCAAGTACTGTTCAGTATGATTTTGAGGTACTTGTACCAAACTTGGGTATTTCCATTAAAAGCTATCATGTGCGTCTACTCCACTACATTTGAGGGGTCGTACTTTTTGCTTCACTACAGTTTTTCGACAGCTGTTACTAGTTATACTTGGTTTTAGGATTTAAAGCAGAAACACATGATCGATTAAAAAACACAAAGTGTTTTTTTATAAAGTGAACCATCCATATTTATAAAGTTAAAATGGACTCCTTCAAAATATTTCAAATAATGTGTACTTATATGTAGCAGTTATAACTGATAGTTAACGCTGGTACATTTCATTACATTTCCTAATAATACGTCTGTAATTTTACCAAAAGTTGCACTAATCCATATTTAATAAAGGATCAAATGAGCACGTTATGCGAAAAGGTATCACTTTTCGCATAACGTGCAGCTGTATTAGTGAAAAAGTTCCAGCTAACCCACCGTATGCTACCTGCACCAGAGGAGAGACCAGTTAGCAACTAGTTGGTGAACATAGTGGAGCATTTAGAAGCTAAGGCACTGTGGCAATAAAGACCCCAATGGCCTATGTTTGTTGCATGTGTAAATGCACTTGTAGGGCAATAATCCATTAATTGTCAATAATGAATGTTTATAGCTTATTGTGTGTTCCCAAAGTGGCCAAAAATCAATAAATGCAGGTTTTAAGACAAAGTAGCTAGTGTAACAACAGGTAGCAATTATAGGACAATGGTGCTAATATACAGGGTAACACTAGTAAAAGCAGGGAAGAGTCATGATGTCAGCAAACGGACTCAGTTATATCAGAAGTATCAAATATATCTACTGTATCTACAGTTTGCTAATATTAGCTAACATTAGCCACCATAAGCTCCTGGTTATCAGAGACAAGGTAAGCCTGTAGCAACAAAACCCCAGAATGCAACAAACTGAGCAAGGACGTGTTACAAACTCAACTTTTTGTATTTATAAGAGGAAGGATTTGTTACGTCTTTTTTCAAAAGTTCTATAGGTAGCTTCAATTTCTGAAAAATTGTGAATGCCTGACATTTATTTCCTCCACCACTAGTAATACAAGTAGAGAGTGAATCATGAATATGAATACTCTTAAGATGAAAGTTTAAATAAAAGCATACTTGATTTTTAGGTCATAGTTCATGTATAGAAATGTGTTGTATATTTTACGGTATGAAGGGAAACATGGGAGAATATATAAGCACGGACGCTGTGGCACCAGAACTGTTGGAGAAATGGAAAGAGAAGAAGAAGAAGAAGAAGAAAAAATTCTTTAGAAATTCTCTGTGAATGTGACCAGAAATGTTACCTTTACAAGACCTTACAGTCTCGGTAATTCTTTTTTCTTCCTTCATTATTGAACACAAATGCTTCTGTGCAAGCTATTATCATAGCAATAGGCCTAAATACTTCTAAGACAAGGTCAGCAACAACTTTCACAAGCTTTTAGTTTGTTGTCTAAACAAGAAAAAAATCACTGCCAAACTGGGACATTGTCAACTCCTCCACTCAAATCCCACATTAGCACACAGTTTGACCCTTGCAAATGGTCTGTTTGAGGCTCATTAAAATTCTGAATTATTAAATTTACTTTGCTAAATTTTCATCACAGTACGCAGTACTTCAGATCATTGCTGTTTTTGTTCCTGCTCATACTGGTGTTTTAGACTTTTGAATGCATTCCTCCTTCCTGCAAGGCAGCCTATGGTTTTCATTGATTTCAGTCTGCTGCAGTTAGCAGCATACTTGATTCTTACCATTATTGTGGTAATGCAGTTGAAAGCACAGACTCTTTTAAAGTTTGTCAGGGTTGGTGTATTAAAATGCTTTTAGGTAACAGCAGCCTATTACCACTACAAAGACCAGTGGAATCTGGAACTCTGAATGAAGAATGACATGCATTACAGGAAGATTATAAAAAGGCCAACCTATTTTATCTTTCTCTAAATCAGAGGCTGTAACCGCACTGGTTAGCTACAGCATTATAAAAAATATTTATTTTTTTATGTCTAGGCAGTGGCAATGGCAGCACCTCATCAGGGTCTTGGTTCAAGACAGTCCACAGTGACTTGATTGAACCAAGACAAATGTGGTTATTAACATTCATCCCAAACCATGACCTTTCCTTACCTTAACATCTTACCTTAACCAGCTGTTATTGTCTAAATCTGACCACAGACGGGACTCTGGTGTCAGAGTCCTGTGCTGTATATACCCTCCATCTACCCTAATAACCTCCTTACATTACATAAATGTAACACTTTATTTTAGTCAAAAACATTCATAAAATAACATCCATAACATAATCCGGGCAGTGATTACATTCGGCACCACAGCATGAATGATAAAGAAATTAAGTAATAAGTTAAAAACTGAGTGAACCCTTGGTTTTGATGACGTGTTAAACCTCCTTTGGGGTCACTGACCTGCTGCGTCACCAAACTAATACTGATCTTCAACTGGCAGACAGCCAGCCTAACATTATCCTATAAGATACCTTGATAACCCTGGGAATTCTTTTACCGCTCGATCATGGCGAGCTGTCCGGGCCTAGAGGCAGCAAAGCACCCCCAAATCATGATGCTCCCTCCGCCGTACCTCACAGTTGGGATGATGTTCTCATGTTTGTATGCAGTGCCCTTTTACGCCATACGTAGTGCTGCTTTTTGGCAAACTTAAGGCATGCTCTCATGGTTTTTTTGTTTTTGTTTCTTTGTTTGTTTTTTTGGAGAGCACAGGTTTCCTGGGGGTGTTCTACCACCTAAGAAGAAACTATTCTCCGAGCAAAAGAATTGCATATAGTAGACTCATGAACAGAAATCTTAACTAGCTCTAGTGATTCCTTTAAGCCTTTAGCTGTTACTCGGCTTCTTTTTTACCTCATTGAGCATTCTGCATTGTGCCTTTGGATTCATCTTAGCTGGGTGCCCACTTCTAGGGAAAGTAGCCAGAGTACTTGATCCTCTCCATTAATAAACAATTTGTCTAACTGTGGACTGATCAAAATCTAAACTCTTTGAGATAACTTTGTAACCCTTTCCATCTTGACGCAAAGCAACACTTCTTGATCGCAAGTCTTCTGAGATCTCTTTGGTTCACATCAGCAGATGCTTCTTACGAAGAGCAAACTCAAAATGTTTCAGTGTTTTTTTATAAGTCAACGTAGCTCTAGCCCACACTTACAATCTTGTTTAATGGATTTGGCTCCAGATTTTACTCCAATCTCCAGTCTTAACTTTTGTTGATGTTATTAGCCTAGGAGTTCACATATTTTTCCAACCGACACTGTGAATGTTTGAATGATGTATTGAATACGGTCAAGAACAATACAATGATTTATGTGTTATTAGTTAAAATAGATTGTGCTGGCTCATTACTGTAACTTAGATGAAGATCTGACCGTATTTTCAGACAAATTTATACATAAATGCAGGTAATTCCAAAAGGTTTGCATAATTTTTCTTGGTTCTTGGTTCTATATTACCTGCCAGGGACCATCGTCAAAGTAGGCAGGACTTCACAAAACACCTAGTAATCCTCCTCTTACATGTGTCTCTGTGTATTATCCCCTCTTCCAAAGCCCTAATCCTGACCATCTCAACCTGGATCTTAAAACCAATCTTATTCTCATTTATTGTCATGCCATTCTTGAGCATTTGACAGCTCTCCTCACATCTTGGCTTCGATGGTTGTGTCATTGAGGTGATTTCTGTCAGTAATGTTTGGCTAGCCATCTGACTCTAATACCATGTGGTGTTGATCAGTTCTAGCTTCGAAGTGGGGTTCAATATGGCATGTGGAGTCAAACATAACATAAAGAGCGATATAAAGATACAATGTAAAGCTTTGCTCATATTTCAGTATGGACCCAGACATTTGTGGATGAACATGCACCTCTATAAATACTACAATAAGGGGTCTGCATATGCAGCCGCATTCCACATGTATGCAGCAGAAGAGAAGATTGCAACCTCAGGAGGTCTTAACTGGTACAAAGGTAAGCGGTAAACTGCCTTAGATAAAAAAAAATTGTATAAAAGTTTAGTTCACCGAAAACTGAAAAATCATGTACATTTCATAGAAAACCGTGTTTTTTCACTGATTAAGACATTGGTTAATTTACAGCTTTCCTGCAGCAATGGAATTAAATTGAAGCCTTGGAAGTTCATGCAAACAATTTCTACAGGTGACTCAACTTTTGTTGATTGTTTACAAACCCTCTGTCTGTACAAAGGCAGTGTTGGAACAAACTGTGCCATTAACCCCTCTGATGCATTATTGAGACAATACTGTGCTGCCGGAAGTAGTACTGCATATTGCTATCAAAATGGTGAGAAAAAGGCAGCTAATAGAGGCAGAAAGACTGGTTGGTCAGGGGTTCTCCCAACAGCAAGATAATGACCAAAAACACTAGAAGAAAAGAACCACATGGTTGCTTCAAATGATGGAAGACCGACACAGTCTCCAGACTTAAACCTCATGGAACTGGTTTGGGATGAACTGGACAGAAAATGAAAGCGAAGCAACCCAGTAGTTCAACGCATTTGTGGGAACTACTGCATCAGTGTTGAGATGAACTTTCCAAACAATGTTTCATTTCCATTGTAGAAAGAATGCAACGTGTGTGTTCGGCTGCTGAATAAGTCAAAAAATCAGATTAAATTTAGGATTAAAGTTTATATGATCCCTTTAAAAAAAAAAAAAACTTTAATCTTCATTTATTCTATGCTTTAATTTCAGAGTACACTGAGACTAAAGTTCAGTAACAACTTTTAGGTGTTCTAAAACTTTTGACCTGTAGTGTATATTTGTACATTTGCTGCTGGAGGAGTATTTTTTTATGACTTCCCCACAAGAGCCTTCATCTCTGGAACCGTACAATGTGTATTTTTTTTTACATCACCAGGGTGAGGCTGGTTATATGCTTTATTTAATCAATGAAGGGTGAAAACCTTCCTCTGTAAGTTGTACTTACAGTCTTCTATAAAGGCTACTCACAGGCACAGAAGAAAAACTCTCATAAAGTGAAAAATAGAATCTTTCCTGGGGTACTTTTCCTTTGCTCTTCATTGTTTTGGAAAAAGTTTCTCCAATAGAAAGAGAGACTGTAACAACTTCTTCCTTCAGAGGAGTGTGTCTTCTGTGGCTGCCAATCTCTAAATCAGACTATGTCTCTAATTTTCTAAGTCAGGCAGAAGAAGAGGTGTCTGAAGCTAGAGCATGACTAGCGAATTTGCTGACGGTGATAAATATAGAATCACTTTGCAGATATCCCATATGTGACTTTCAAAGGCATGAAATCTTCGTTTATTTGGGGGTTTTTTTGCTTTGTTTTTTATCAATTTTCTCCTCTAGTCAATAAAGTCAGTGTCCCTTTTAATCATTAACTTTGAACACTGATGGACAATGATTGATATGGGAACTTACCGATGTCCGTCTATAATTTGCTGCAGGAGTTAGCTTTTTTTCTCTTTCTTTTTTCTTTTTTTTTAGGACTGTACCAGCAGCAGGCGTACCAGACCTTCATGGTCATGGAAACAATAATACACCCAGGGTTAAGGTTTTTGAACAGTCACAGTTTGGTTAGGTTTAGGCACAAAAAGATCTTAGTTTGGGTTAAAATAAGTACTTCCTTCAGGTTAGAGAACCTTTGTTGTCTTGGTTTAAATAATAATCATGCGGTTACAACAGAAACATGCGATTAAGGTTGTGGAATGTACATTGATAAAAGAAGCAACACTGACCAGTTTCACGCAGAAAACAAACAGTAGTGTCCTGTGTGAAAGTCCTATGTTATGTCAACCCGATCATTTATACTATATACAACTAACTTCCTCCTTTGCTCCCATCATAATTACTACGGCCACTAGAGGTCACATAACAATGAAACGTAACAATGGGTCTTAATAAGTTGCTTGCACGGACAACCTATGGGGTCATTCTTAACAGGAAGACAGTATTGAAAAAGCCCTTTTTTTTTCAAGTTTTTGCGAAATCCGACAACCAACTTTACTGTAAAAAACTCATCCCCTTATCACTAAGGTATCTTAACATTAAGTTTAATTTTTCTGTATTTCTTTGGTGAGACGATGCCAATTTAACCCAGTGCTTATTTCAGTTCATTCAATGTAAACAACACACTCATCAAATCACTGTCTTTCTTTAAAGCCTATAAAATGTTTTTCCTTGTTTGTTCTTGCCCTTGCGTTTCCTAATTATCATAGTTGTATACTTTTTCACTTTCACTTTGTTTGTAACTGCTACACCCTGACCATGTTTGATTACAAGATTATCGGCTTCTCTTCCATTTCCTATTTTCCTATTATTTTTCCTACTCATTTTCCACGTCTCCTACTGGTGTTGTTTTTCTCATCGTGACATTTCCTCCATCTGGATATTTTCAGTCCTGTTTTGAACAGCTCTACCACATTGACATGTTTACTAAGGAACCCTCTCCTTTTTCTTCCCGTATTTCCTTTTAGGTACTTTTCCGTGAGTGTATTCCCTTCAGAGTTTGACCATCCTGGCCTCCAAGATGCACCTTCAACAAACTGTAAAACTACCATTCTCTGGTCCTGAATTTACTTCACCACTTTTCTCCCTAGATGTGCTTTCTTTCACCAAGATATGTATTTAGGTAGCCTACTGTGAAGATTGTTTTTCAAATGATTTGTGCAGTGGACCTGGTTTTCGTACAATACAGTCCTGATTGCAGGGAAAAGGGACAGCTACCATACACTGATTGTACCAAGTATGTGTTCCATCTTAACGCAAAAATAACACTGCTTGAAGTCTCGAAGTAGCTGTGATTGCCTTATAGAAACCCATGTGGCCTCTTTGACTCCCACAGCATCTCAAATAATACCGTAACTGTATTACATACTGTACATTTGTTGAATATTTCATACTAATCATTTCATACTATCATAATAAATTCACTCAATGATAGACAGAAGGATAGAAAGAATCATGGGTGTAAACCGACAATGTATAATATGACAGCAGCAGTGGATTATAATGGGAAATGTGACAATGAAAATGAACCTAGCAATGACCATGGAGAAATTACTTTCACAGAATGCAATTTATTCCACCATGTTCAGCAATAGCTTTCACCACACAAGCTCATCAGAATAAATA
This sequence comes from Xiphias gladius, assembly GCF_016859285.1. NCBI lineage: Eukaryota > Metazoa > Chordata > Actinopteri > Istiophoriformes > Xiphiidae > Xiphias > Xiphias gladius. The sequence continues at coordinate 6,348,067 of NC_053408.1, read as the reverse complement.
GTATGAGACCAAACCAACAAGCTGCTCAAGAGGTATGACAAAATTATTACCCATCAACTATACTGAGCAGTGTGTCATTTTAAATGTAGCTATTAGCTTTGTGGCCACAAGATGAAACACAAATTGTTGTAATCTACCTGAGATATGAGCCACCAAATAAGGTATCTGATCTAATTTAATTTGAATGATATTAATTTACTGGCTCTGGAGTATCACATTTTGTTCCCACAAAACTGCTACTGAATGAGGTTATGTGAAGGAAGAGTGTGTTTATGTGCAGAGTTTTGTTTGGTGTGAAAAAGAGACCATTCTGAATTGACTGTGTGCTAAACTCATATCAATTAGGCTTCGCTACTTCGAAACAATCCTATTGTTACCTGGTAGCCTGTTGCTGCCTGTTATCTTAGCTCCTAGTCTAGTCTACTAGCTTAACCTCTATTCGCTCACAGCTAAACTAAGCACCTCACTTACTCTGTTACGATGGTGTGTATCAACTGTTCCGCTTTTGCAGACAGGGTGTTTCCGTTAGAGAGACTTGTCCATCACTTAGAAAAGCTCCTCTCTCCTAACGTCACATTAAATGTGACAGGCACTCCAGATAGTGTTAGCCACAGCCTGTTAGCAGTAGTCCGAGCATAGAATCGTGAGTAGGTCATTCAGAGTTTAACCCTGTTTGCTGGCGGGAAAAGGCTCGCAAGAGCAAGCAACTGGTTGTGTGGCCTGGTCTGCAGTCATCCCTCCCAACTGCAGACTGGTTTTTCAACTCCTGCTAGCCCTGTTAGTAGTCCGGTTGGATTGCGTATCCCCTCCAGCAGGGTTAAACAACGAGTGGTAGTTAAACACCTACCACTGGTGTTGTTGAAGGGTACCAAAAAAACAACTGATAAATCCCACAAAACATAATTCATAAGGTAATCACAACTGTATCTCCAACCTGCTGCAAGCACAGGCCACCAAAATGTTCTAATAATACAGAATGTCTTATTCCAATAAATACATCATCTACTAGTAGCTCCACAGATTGGCCAATTAGCAAAAACTCCAGCCTCAACAAGACCCTATAAAACTCTAGTAAAGCCTTACTGATAAATGATTCTTCAGCATAATCTGAATATGATTGAATTAAATGAAACATTGCCTAGACCAAATATTTTTCTTGCCATTAAATGAAGTTTCCCCTCCTAGGTATACCAATGCCCATGTTGCTGGGGCTACTAAACAGGATGGGGATGTTGCCTTAATTTAGAAGTCTATTTTCAACTATACCTTCAAAATTGACATTACTTTTAACTCCTTCGAAGGCTCTTGTATTAAAACCATCTCCATCATTTATAAATTGCTTTGACCAGGGCAAAGCGCATTTCACCTTGTGGTACTCTACAGACCACCTGGCCCTTAGACGAATTGAGAGAATTTATCTCAGACGTTGTTACAATAATCGCCCGAATAAGGCCTCTGATCATCTAAGTAAAGCCTTTATGGCACTAATTGATACTTTTGGTTTCAGCCATTTTGTGCGTGCAGCTACTTGCTGCAGTGGTTACACCCTGGACCTGATTCTATCTCGGGGGATATTGGTTTCCGATCCGACTGTCTCCCCCATCATATCCATTATATCAGATCACTACTTTATCAAATTTGAAATGATACTAGCCTGTCCTCATAACGTGGGTGCTGATGCGTTTACCACTCGACACATTGGTCCATCAACTTTTACTGCTCTTGGTGAGCGATTACCGATGGTTCTGGCTCATATCACTGCAGCGATAGGCCCTGTTGAAAAATGTACTGGTGACTTAAACACAGCTCTTTCTAGTCTCCTCAATTCAGTCTTGTCTCTTACCACCAAAAATAAGGTATACACCCTGGTTTACTGAAAAAATATGTGCCCTTAAGCAGGCATGCAGGAGACTGTGTGCTCGCTGAGGTATTTTCTTCAAACTGACCCATTAAAAACTTTTGAGAACAGTTCTCATCAGGTACTTTTTTTAGCCTTGCTAGTAGTGTGCCTCGATGGATGGCAATGTCGGTCTGTTGGCCAGTTGGTCCAGACTGAAATATCACTACAACTATTAAATGGATTTCCATGAAATTTCGTACAGACATTAGTGGTCCCCAGAGGATGACATTTGCTGACTCCAGTGATCCCATGACATTTCGTCTAGTGCCACTGTGAGGTTTACAGCTTTGTTTTGGGTTTTTTTTGTGTGAAATGTCTTCACAGCTATTGAATGGAATGCCATGAAATATGATAGAGACATCCATGTCCCCGTTAGAATGAATTGTAATAGCTTTGGTGATCACCTGTCATTTAATCTAGTGTCTAATACTTTGGTTAAGAAGATAAACTAAAATAAAATAAGCTAAGCTAAGCTAAGCTAAGCTAAAATAAGATAAAATAAGATAAGGTAAGATAAGATAAGATAAGATAACATAAAACTTTCTAGATTCCAGGGGCAAATTAGGTGGTACAGCAGTACAAGAAGAAACAGGCCCCGTACAGTAGGTACAAGAGTATAGATCAAGCATAGATTAAAAAATATATATAAAATGGGAAAAACTACACATTAATCAAAATTAAATCAAAATTAAATTAAATCTCTATTCAGATACAAAAAACAAAACAGATAGTAGAGAAAGAAATGTGCCACAAATAGAAATAAAAGCTATTGACAGCATCGTCAATAGGTTTGTGTATATTATGACATGATACCTACCAAAATGACAGTTTCATAAGCAGCTACACTACTGAACACATTATCAAACTGAAAAAAACATATAGATGTGTGGCTGCATCTTTATACGGTATATTTTGAACTGTAATGTGCATTTGTTTTAATTAATGTTTTTTAATGTTGCCTTGTCATTCACACTGAAAAAAACTTAAGCACATTTTCTTATTCTCTTACTGCTTTGATCACCTTGGTAGTGCACTGTATCTTCTATAGGCACACTATTGTATACGTGTTTAGAGAGACAGACCGACTCTCCACAAAGCTCCCAACGCTCTAATGTCTGTAAACAAACAAAAATTGAAAAATAGCTCTGTCTGATAGTGTTTACTGTACCAGAATGCAGTATGTACATCACCAGGGTCACAAAAACATATGGAATCAGTTTTTCCCATCAACACCTGCCATAACACATCTAACTCAGTGCAGTTCAACAACAAATCGCAGACAATATGTTATAGAGAAATATAGTTTGCTTTCAAATAGCCATTGGCATGGCACAAGTTCACTGGTGATGAATTGAATTTGCATCCCTAGGAAAGTTTATGCTGACCTTCAAAGAACTAAACTTCACAACACACACCTAAACACACACACAGAGAGATCGTGGCAAGAAAAAGTTTAGGCACTCCTTGTCACTCTGAATTATTAAGTTACTAGAAGATGACCTGATCTCCAAAATGCATAAAGTTAAAGATGCGGCATTCTTTTCAACATTTTAAGCAAGATTAATGTATTATTTTTGTTTTGTACAATTTTAGAAAGGAAAAAATGAAAGGAGCACCATGCAAAAGTCTGGGCACCCAAGATATTTGATCTCCCAATAACTTTTACCAAGGTCTCAGACCTGAATTACCTTGTTAGGGCTATGGCTTGTTCACAATTATCATTAGGAAAGGCCAGGTGATAAGAATTTCAAAGCCTCATAAGTACTTTGACTCCTCATACCGTGTACCAACAATCAGGAGCTGTGGGCTCCTGTAAACAGCTGCCTAGTGCTCTGAAAATTTAAATAATTGATGCCCACAAAGCAGGAGAAGGCTATAAGAAGAAAGCAAAGCGTTTTCAGGCAGCCGTTTAATCAATTCATAATTGAATTAAGAAATGGCAGTTAACAGGAATGGTGGAGGTGATGTTCAGGTCTGGAAGACCAAGAAAACTTTCCAAGATGGGACTGCTCATGCTATTGGCTTGTGTTGCAGCCCGTGGTACGGGTAACATGTCACTGGCAGAGGGTAGAATGGATTCAATTAAATACAAGCAAATTCTGGACACATCCTCTGTTAAAAAGCTGAAGATGAAAAGAAGATGACTTCTACAACAAGATAATGATCCTACACACACCTCAAAATGCACAATGGACTACCTCAAGAAGCCCAAGCTGAAGGTTTTGCCATGGTCCTCACAGTCTCTTGTCCTGAACATCGTTGAAAATCTGTGGATAGACCGTTAGCAGAGCAGTGAATGCAAGACAGTCCAAGAATCTCACAGAACTAGAAGCCTTTTGAAAGGAACAATGGGCCATAATCCCTCAAACAAGAACTGAAAGACTCTTAGCTGCTACAAAAAACATACTAACCATGTAGGATGCCCAAATTTTTGTTACCAGCCCTTTTTTTTATTTTGTTATTTTGAAATTGTAAAAGGTGAAAATTAAAAAGTAATCTTGCTAAAAATATTAAAGAAATGTGTCATCTAACATTATGCCTTTAGGAAGTCAGTTAATCTTTTACTTGCTTAGCTATTCACAGTAACAGAAATTTTACCAGGGGTGCCCAAACTTTTTCATGCCACATTATGCACACACATGTACATTTATATACTAGTCTAGCAAAAGCTATTTCTTTGCATATTCATTATATTCATACAAATTCCATGAATACTAGTTAATCAGTGTGTAAAACAAGGTTGAATCTTAAATTAAGAAATGAAAAACACAGGTAAAAAAGAAACCGCATGAAATAATATTAGAACAAAGTAGACTGAAGTTCAGCCAAATACTGGTGATTCAACTTGTCATCGCCTAGTTTATCCATACTGATATACAAATTTCTCCTTTTGGTTTTCCGATTTTTTTTTTTCTCAACGGACAATGAAGGACATGTGATTTGTGACATGTGAGTGCAGCGATATAAACTCCCCGGGCACATGCAGATACAGGCCAGGAGATTCAGTTAATGTTCACATCAAACATCAGAATGGGGAAAAAATGTAATCTCAGTCACTTTGACCGTGATACATTTGTTGCTGCCAGATAGGCTGGTCTAAGTATTTCTGAAACTGCTGATCACCTGTGATTTTTGATGGACAACAGTCTCTAGAGCCTACTCAGAATGGTGTGAAAAACAAAAAACATCTAGTGAGCAGCAGTTCTGTGGACAGAAATGCCTTGTTGATGGGAAAGGTCAGAGGAGAATGGCCAGACTGGTTGGAGCTGACAGAAAGGCTACAGTAACTCAGATAACCACTCTCTACAACTGCGGTGAGCAGAAAAGCATCTCAGAATGCACAATATGTCCAACTTTGGGGCGGACGGGCTACAACAGCAGAAAAACCACGTCTTGTTCCACTCCTGTCAGCCAAGAACAGAAATCAGCGGCTGCGGTGGGCACAGGCTGATCGAAACTGGACTCTTGATACCTGGAAAAATGCAGCCTGGCTTGATGAATCTCAGTTGCTGAAGCAAGCAGATGGTAGTGTCAGAATTTGGCATAAACAGAATGAATCCACGGACCCAACCTGCCTCTTGTCAATAGTCCAGACTACTGGTGGTAGTGTAATGGTATGGGGAATGTTTTCTTGGGCCCCTTAATACCAATCAGTTGTTGTTTGAATGCCACAGCCTATCTGAGTATTGTTGCTAAACATTTGCATCCCTTTAGGGCCACAATTTGCCCATCTTCTAATGACTATTTCCAGCAGGATAATGCACCATGTCACAAAGCAGTCGTCTCAAACTGGTTTCATGAAGACGACGATAATGAGTTCAGTGTACTACAGTCACCAGATCTGAATCCAACAGAACACCTCTGGGATGTGGTAGAACAAGAGACTGGCAGCACGGATGTGCAGGTGACAAATCTGCAGAAGTTATGTGATGCAATTATGGCAACGTCGACCGGAATCTCAAAGGACTGTTTCCAACATCTTGTGGAATCCAGGCCACGAAGAACTGAGGCTGTTTTGAGAGGGAGTCCATACTATATTTGTATGGTGTTCCTAGTAAAGTACTCGGTGAATGAAGTATGACCATCTTTCCTGCTTTTGTTTGGCTGCAGTAAGTAAACACGAGGCCCAGCACTTAATGTCAGCGTGACAGAGGTGCAGAGAAAAATTACATATCATAATTGTATATAAAATACAGTATATTATGATTGCTTTGGTTAACGCAGCCAACTTTTCTGAATTAATCAGGAACAAAATGGAAAAATGTCAGCAGTCACTAGGATGATTTAAGTTCTCTCTGATTCCCTAAAATAGGTGGCTCAAAAAGAGAAATAAAAAGTAAAAGTGGATCAGAGCAAAAAAACAATATCTGAAATTAAGGTTGGAGAAATGCCATCATTATCAAAAACAAAATTGGTTGGTATTTACGCAGGATGCCATCGTCTTCCCACTCATATACACCTGGGAGCCCAGAAAACTGTTGCACACCCACACAGTCTACACAGATAAAAACAAATTTACTGCTATGACTACACATCAACCCACGTTTATACTAACTAATAATTAAAGAGGAAAATACATCAAATTGGTTGTGGTTCATTGCCGTTTGAGAATGCGCCTCTGCAATAATTGTGCTGTGGAGTAGACACAGAAGCAATAATAAAAATACACGGGTGTGGTGCTGAATATTGACTGGTAAGTCTGGTGCATCTGATTTCACCTTCTTACTCCCTTGGTTGGATTCCATCTTTTGTCTCCAGAACACTGTTAGACATCAGTTGCTTCATTCATGCTTCGCAACAATTGACTCATTCATAGCTGTGTGGCTACCAGCTGACAAGTGACTCCCATCAGATTGGTGTAGGTGTACACGGCAGCTATAAGAATCTAACACCCAATACATGGCCATTTAGTGCCCCAGCTCGCTCCACCGCCCCGACGTCCTCCTAAAGTGTGCTAAGCTTTTGGTATTACTGAATAAACTAAGACTTATTGTTCATGTAAGTGTCTGTAAAGGGCATATTAGTTCTCCCAGCAAAATCCTTTCTGGTTCTCGGATTATTTGAAGTGTCCTTCAAAGAGCACAACATTTCCACCGAGTCTAACTAACATTTGCTATAATGATCAATTCCTTTTCATCTGTGTCCCTTTTCATCAAGAACATTTTTTTTATAATTTTGTTTTAAGCCTCAAAAGAATATAGATGCAGCTTGATGAGAAAAAAAATCTTCCTTTTTTGAGCTTCTAAAGAAAAACGGTAAACGTGACGTGCCCCAGTTGTATTAGATTGAATTAAATTGTATGTGAGTACCTTAAAAACCGTTAAGTCATACATACAGTCAGTTGTATGTGCTGTGTCCGTTTAATATCTGTTGTTTGACTTATACATGTTTATCTCTGGCCTCAGGTCAGAGATAAACATGCATAATGTTTATGTGTGCTGTTTTTGCCACCAAATCTCAAGATGCCAGCTCTGTCAACACAAAAAAGTACCTCAGTGACTGCAAAAACAAGGCAGCTGGCATCACTTGGTCTAAAAAGAAGGAAGAGGTTTGCCTAATACACTGCTAACATTTTTTATAACCTGCAGGCATGGACTGCAGGTATTGTTATGAAATCGACATGTAAATGAGGTTCTGAGCAGGTAAGTAGCAAAAGGAATTGTAAGAGCTTGGCTAACCTTCATCTTGTAGTTTGTTGGCTTGTTCAGTGGATGCGCAGATTCCAGAAACAAGAAAATGACAATCACCATCATTTTTATGCACAGACCAGGTGTTACTTCATGCAGCTGCAGCCATATTTTCCTAATAAAAAAATAAGTAAACAAAAGCACCTGGGTAAAGACGACGCCGGAAATGGACCAAGAGAGTGAGAGGGTAAACTAGAAGAATAAACTTCTCTTACACATGGGCCTTTCAGCACCACAAAGAGCACACCTCTGAAAAACCCTCACATGTCTGTCCTAGTTCCTTGTGCGTCTCTATGTCTCTGGTCATGTTCATGACATCTGTAGAAATGCACACACAGACTACAACAAATGCTCGTTAGGAGTTGAAATAGACGCATTTCACGGACACTTCTCAGAAGGTGAACTTTCCTGTCAATGTGAAAAAAAAAAAACCGCTCAGCACTCCATCCTACACTCAAAAGCTCTTTGCCTGAAATGATTTCTGCTGAATTCATGACTTATTGAAATGAATGAACAGATGGAGGTAAAGTGGCCTAACATGTCAGATCTTTGATACCAGAAAAAAAAAAAACTAAAAGAAAAAAAAATCAATTTGTAGCTGTTTAGATCGGAATGCTTTCATTCCTCGCTGTCAAAAACTACATTTAAATAATTAGATGTTTTGTGCCCGACCGCTCTCTAGTTTTCATTAAGCTGTAAGCCAAATGGACACCATTTCGAGCTGAGACAAATTCAGCTGCCTAACTCTGAGAACAAAGAAAGTTTCAGTGTGGTGATAATACTGATAAAAGGTATTTCATTTCACCTGTATCTTCTTAGGTTTTCTTTCTGGAGGGCGCAGTTTGGTCGGCTGGATTCAGTTGGATCCAGTGACTGAATTGGCTCTTTTACTTCGGCGCATAATGTGAATGCTGTAGAGTTGCAAAGTGGGAGGAGCAGTTTCCAGTATCCAGTCTCCTAGAAGTAAAAGTCTCATTCATTTTTGACAGTGTTCAGTGACTGGCAGTTAGAGCATTTCCAAGGCTTGGATGGACATGAAACTCTGCCTGCTGAATCATCAGTATAAAAGATGAGCAGCTGCATCAGAAAATGTTCAAATCCTTTGACAAATTGTACAAGCCCCCAAATAAAAACATAAAGAGAGAAGTTCCAAAGATACATTTCAATATGAAACATCCAATCACCAAGCTTAAAATTCAGCTGTGTGCACCTCGTATCATATAGTCATAAATTAGACACTAGTGTTTCTATGTTGAGGACCACTGAGGCTACCATTAAAAGAAAGGAAAAATACTTCCAGGACCTACTGCTCCTCCAGCTTTGCAGCTCGACATATGAAGAATTTACAGACTTAATTTTCTAAGGACAAACAGAAAGACAGAGTACTGGAATTTCAATGAAATGTTTCATCAGGCAAATAATAAGAGGGTGCTGTGTGAAAGTGAGAAATCTTGCAAAAGGAAAGGAAAGCTGAGGCTGAGTGCAGGAACCATGGACCCAGAACCTGGTTAAGGCAGATCAGAATGGGAAAGCCTGAGAGAGAGAAGGAGCAAGGGAGAGAGAGAGAGAGAGAGGAGGGGGGCATGTCATGCACAGCACGGAGCCTTTTCTTCTCCTGTTGTCAATTAAAGCAGGCAGCTCTGCACCTGCATGTGGATTCCAGGCTTGCGCTTCTAGCCAGCGTTCACCTCGGCACCAGGCCCACTGTCCAACCAGCTCTTAATGAGGGGCTTTGTGTGGATAAAGAGGGCTGGCGCGTATACTGAGGCACCCATACATGTCAATTAGGGTGAACCAATCCTGGTGAGATCAAGGACTCGTGCCTCTCTCTCTCCTAGATTACTTGCTCTTTATGCTTCCTTTAAGTAGCACTGGTGGACAGACATGTAGATATGGGCGTGCAAGATTTTAAAGGCGTAGGTTTGGAAATGACTGACTAATCCTCACAGAATGAATCATAGCTGATGTCTTCCTTATTGGAAATGCTGAAGGAAAATCAATTCTAACATGAAATCTACATATTTCATCAGAACACAAATCTTAGAGCAGTGTATTCAAGATTTTCTGTGAGGTCCCCCTTTGTCTTGACAGATATGGGATTCATTCATTCATTCATTCATTTTACAGTAAGGTCTTGTCTGCACATTAGTGAAAAACCATTTGGCTCTTAGAACTCAAACAAACATTGCAGGAGTCAATCAGAAAAACTGCTTGACAATTGAGTTTGCGCTAAAATTTAAACTCAAGAAACCTTGACTATCTGGTTGAAAGCTTTAGAGAGAAGTGTTGGGTGCAAATGGAGACACATGTTTGGTGAGATTTCATAGATTATGGCAGTGAAATGCAAATTCAGTTTGAAAAGTCTTATTGTGTTTCTTCTGAAAGTTACTTGAAACTCAGAAATGTGGTTTTTACCTACATAATGTGAATGTAAACACAGGTGGCAGAGACTGATAGAGCAAGATAGAGCAACCAACTGCTGGAACAGACAGGTTAAAGGCGACATTCAGAGGGGATAAGGCTGACAAATGCAACCAACCCGTGGTAAATTTTTTTAATCCCTCCTATAGTCATGAGACTTTTAACAAGGCTTCTTATTTATTTTCTCCGTACTGATCAACACTGACGATTGTCTCTGCCGCCAGACAAATGAAACAAGAACTGTGCGAATTTGGCAGGAACACTAGAAATTAACAAGAACAGAGAGGCCAAGCACTGAAACCCTCATGTGAAGCAAAGATTTTTCTCTTCAACAGTTTTCAGGACAATGATTAGTGAGCACAGTGTAACTGAGAAAAAAAAAAACCCTCACTTGAAGAGAGCAGGAGTGTAGGAAAGGAAAGCGTCAGTATGAAGTCAAAGGCAAATTCGACGGAGAACTTTGAAAGAAATGATTGCTCATCAATCACAGCTGAGTTTGGGGGAGAAGCTGATGAAAATCTCTCTCGAATTGAGAGGCAGACTCTTCTATCTCTAGGTGTTTGCTTTCTTCAAATAGAGACACCCCACCGCAACCACCACCCCACCCCTCCCCTTGTCCATAAAGCGAAGGCGATTTTCTAAAGTCATTCCTGATGTAGAAAAGTTAAAGTAGAGGTCTTGTCACTCACTTGTCACTTATGGGAGTGCCATGTCAACCGTTGCTAAAAGCATACCTCCTCACAGGATCGCTCCAGAATGACACAAATTGTATCCTCCTTTTTTTTTTTTTTTTTTCCATATTGCATGCAAACACTGCGATGTGCAATATTTTAAAATCAGGTTTTGCCATACCTGCCAGGCAACAAAATGACTCCCAATATGCCTAATTCAGTTTGTGAAGGCGATCCATCACTGTGATTGAGAAGATAACAAACATATTTTGCCAAGTTGCATTAGAACACAGCAGTGTATCATGGTGCACTGATGCCCAGCCTGTAGTTATCATGTTTCTAACCAAGCATGTAATTGCGTGACTGCTGCCAAGCTGCAATGACAGTGTTCTCTTCACTCTTCAATATCATTCTTCTGTGTCTATGTCTTCAGTACATAAGGAAATGCTCCATTGCTGATATAGCACATGCTAAATCAATCTTGAATGTTAGCTGTATTTATAGAAGTAAAGATTGCCTCATGAAAAAAACAAAAACAAAAAAAAAAACATTCCTGCAATAGTCTATATTGACAAGGAACACTGTGTTCAGAGATGCAGCCCACACTCCATGACACGCATGCTCCCACCCCAGTTAGGTCTGATAGGCTAATATTTTAGTATGCTAACATTTCATTCAGGAGGCCCTAATTTACTGAAGCGCTGCTAAATAATTCATGCTGCCACTTCTGAGTGATGATGCAAAGGTATGAGAGAAATCTCTGAATCACAGGACACTGTATTTTTGCATACATGTACATGAGCAAGAAGCTTTAGTGCACCCGTCTCGTCATCATGCTTAGAATTGCTTACCAATGTTACAAGAATAAAACACCGTCAAAAATCACATTTTCTAAGCTTAAACCTGAAACTTATGTGGACTTGGACTGGAAATCTCACAGGAAACTGCTCCTAAAAGCCTATCGCTAATTACTTTGTCTCGCTGCATTCAACATGTTGTTATTATTGATGTGCCATGTTTGACATAATGTCAGATGCCCGTCCTGCTTTTGTGATTGTTTTTCACTCCCTCGAGCAAGTAGAGAGTGCGCTATTTGCTGCTGTGTGCTAACATCAGGACAGAGATGAAGGATAGCAGCTCTCCTACACTTACAGCCTGGGTCACATGAGGGAATGTGAAAGCCATACAATTCATCACCATATCTATTTTTTTTTAACATTGGACAACAGCAGAATAATACATGCGCGGTCACTTTAAGGTAGACTGTTAAAACTATTTTTAATCGTAGCTCGTTTAAAAGGTTAAATATTACTTCCACTGTGTTTCACTCTTGCTAATGAGCATCACACTACAGACAGTTGAGATGATTGGCTGGCTCCTTTACGTGCATCTGAAGGCATATTTCAGTCAAACAGAGCTGATTGTGTTCATGTTCAGCACTGGTCAAGGAAATTTAGCAAAAGTTCAGTCAGGAAGAACTTTTATGTGCTCTCCTTAATTATGTTTTTTTCCAGCTCGATCAGCTGACTGTGGGCGTTTTACCTGTTGACTTTAACCAATCTGATTTAGCCACGGTGCCTGTAAACCAGTCATCTTATTGCCACCAGAAGCTAAGGGTGTTTCTCTCTGGGCTTCTGTCAGCTGTCATTTCAGTGTCAGATTGACGAGAACCAACTCCACACTCCGGTTCCAGCCCCTGAGTATTTCCCAGAGCTCTGTGTCCACCCAGTGAGCTCATCAGCAATCCCGCTACGGATCACGTCCATCCAGATGTTCACCTGAAGGCTTAGTCTTCTTCAGATATTCACCTCCAACAGTGTCTAGACTCCTTTAGGGGATATTCGTATGCAGCCCCTTGCGTTATGACCCTTGTGAAAAAAATAAAATAATTTCACAATGGTGTCCAATCAGCTAATCTTCAATTTTCTTTTATATTGTGCAAGCTATCCAAAAAAAAAATTCCATTAGAACTCTCTGAGCCCCTCTTTCAATTAGTATCTCCAGATTAAGCTGCTGTGGTATTTGAATGGTTATCATTTTTAAGGAGACAGGAACCAATCGCAGAGTTGCCCTTTGGAGAAGTTTGACAGCAGATGCAGACAGAGGAAAATACATTTGCTTTTTTTTATTTTATTTTTTATTTTTTTAGGTTTAAGGCTTTCCATTGGCTCCAAAGCTTTCTGTTGTCATGAAATAGCTCCCCGGTGAAGGTCTGATTGGACCTCACACTACAACTGGGTCAGATTCTGTGAACAGTTCTGTTCTGTCATCGCTATAGAAGCAGAGCACTCTTTTTAGTGGAATGTGAAACCAAGGATCAGGTAGCTATTTCAGTAAATCCAATAGAGGAAAGGGAGAAGGGTTTCTATTTCTGTTATGGTCTCATTTCCAAAAACATTTTGAAATATTAGACCTGAACTCTGTCGCACTGCATGCCAAACTATCTAGCACGGATATGTCATTATTCCTACAGGTTCAAGAAGTGTAGTCTAATATGACTACGTGGTGTCAGGACTGACTATCATCTGCCCTCTGAGTCTTATGAGATATTTACAGTGGATTCTCCCTCATTTCCTGAGCGGTAAGGATTTGTTGCTTCAGGCTGACAGCTGTAGCATGGGGGCCTACGACAACTAGCACTTGGAAGTCTGGTCCAGCTCGCTGTGGAAGGCTGCAGAGAATCTGTGGATATGGGCCAAAGAGGACGTTTGCCACGTGAAAGGTCTCTATGTCCATGACATTCAAAACATCAGTGCTGATGTCACTGCAGTTCGTGGCTGTGCCCAGGAGAGTAACATCTGCACAGCAGCACCGTGAGCCAGATCTACACTCAGTCTGGGTGGGTGGAAATGAATTTGTTTGCCTCAAATCAGAATAATGAATGTCTCCTGCAGCTTTCCCCCAGTGCCAGAACAATCATCCCCAATGGATGGTCACATGGTGCACACGCAGCATGGCTAAATTAAGCTGCTTTACGCGTTTCTTCTCAGTTTGTCCACAACACAACTATCGTTGTCATTGCGTAAGGTACTGTGAAATAGATACAGAGGAGGGAAGATGGGGTGTGTAGAACTACTGAACAGCATGGTACATTTTATATAAATTTATTTATTTAATATATTTATTTGCAGTGGTTCTAGACTCGCTTTAGACTTTAGAAGAGGGAATATGTCAAAAATATTTAGATGGATTAGGATTAATGAGATTGTCATTTGCCCGCAGGTTAATTCAAACATGTTTTACAAGAAAAACTGCGTTCATAATCATCAAAAATCTATGGAGCATAATATGGACAAAAAGGACAAGGACGAACAGAAATCAAATAGAACTCCAAACTGAATGACATACCGTGTGTTAATGCACAGAAATTCGGTGCATTGAAGAACCCTATAAGTAATGCAAGATTGCCACACTTTCAAAAAAGCTCTACGGCAAAAGGTAGTAACGAGTACAATTGCTTGGTACAGAAGAAATCCAACACTGAACTCATCATGTGTCCTTGCTCCTCCACTTCCTGACAGAATGTCATTATCTCTTCTGAGATGCATAGCAGGAAAAAAAAAAATCTCTCCACAAGCCATTAAATATAACATGGGCATGTCTGAGGAGGAATTTGAAAAGGTAATAGCTACTAATCTACATGTACAAACTGGCACACATTGAGTATTGTGTGCGGTCTTTATGCATGCACTTTCTCTTTCTCTCTGTCTTACACCACCCAAATTGGACAGGTAAGAATAGATTAGATACGGTTAACCTTCAATAAACACCCCAAATGTGAAATTTCTAGTAGAGAAAACATCTTGGCCCATTGGTCACATCTCGCAGACCACAACATGTTTGACATGTAACAATCTGAGTGTAAACAACAAAATTGGAAGAGTAAAATGTTCTTCAGAGAGAATCTGAGGGGTAAATTAATTCTTTTAGGACACCTCACCATCAGACAAAATAAGTCTTCTTCCAGAGAGAAGAAGAAGAAATGAAATGAATCTCCAGCATCTTAGCACCCACCACCGCCTTCAACACAGTGGGAGTGTGAGGGTTGAGACTCCAACATGGGAGCCGGAGTAGCATATTGCCACTGTAGCAGTGAGCCAGGCAGCGAAAGCCTTTTCTGGCCCCAGGCTCAATGACACATGCACTGACCTAAACACATACCAGTGGGTGGAGGAACATCAATGCTCCATCTGATCTAGATGGCCAAAGTTTTACATTTGCACTAATTACTGCTCTGCATTGACTTCTGTTTAATCCAAGGTTCCTAAAGAAATGAACCCAATGCAGGACAAGTTTGTCCATGTGGTTATTTATGTTAGTTCTGATCCATAGGCCCCCATTTTCCATTTGTAGATGCCTTGGTGTGTATGTGCTGTATCTATATGCATTAACTCTATGTAATTGTGTTGTAAAGGCAGAGTTCTAATGCATTGAAAAAAGGGTTAAGGTGGAACCATTACTGAGTCAGAGGGTGTCAATGTTTCTTTTGATGCCAGATGGTGGCATCTTTGCATCACAGAGCAGTTTTAGGCAGAATGTCTGGGCCACACAGAGTGACAGTTCAGATCTGTCAGATGGGTTTATGACCCAGAATTCAATCAGGATTAAAAGAATGATGCTCTACTTCAGCTTGACGCAGTTTTAGATTCATTTTCCCCAGCCAGTATTAAAGGTGAAGGAGGACTCTCAAGGTATATGGTGGCTGCGCCACTGTGACCTAGGTAATCTGTCAGTCGCAGTCACGGCTTTGTTTTTCTTTTTTGTCCCTACATGCTTGTGTGATGCATGTGTGTGCATCTGTGCACGCTGCTGTGTGTGTTACAACCATTTATTCATACCCTTCGACATGCTTGATGAAAACCTGACGTGTTCAGGTAAGCCCCAACATCTGAATCCATAGCCAGATAGAGAATCATCTGTTAGTTTCCTCTGATTTTGGGATTTATGTAAAATACTTTGAATATTCAGTCTTTTTAGCCTTTAGCTGGTGTAAAGGCAGGTAGATTTTCAAGCATTGTCTTGTATTGTACCACAGATTCTCTTACAGCTTATGCATTTACATTTCTAATGCTCAAGTTCTCTGCAGGAATTAATGAATGTGGTTATTTACTGTAAAGGCACATAGAGAAGCCAACATACAGTACCTGCTTTGAAATGTGTCGTTGACCCTGAAAAGCGAAATGCACCATGTAAATAAACTGTACAGTATATTCTGCATATACTTTGTATTCTGCACACACTATTTTTAGCACACGCTGCTTTTCTCTAATAGTCATTAAAGTGCTGCTACAGTCTGAAAAGCATCCTCAAATCACTGCACTGCAACATGAAAAAATATAACACGATTCTGATTTGGACCGCTTATGCAACAAAACAAAAAAAACACCATGTTACACTCTTGGGAGAAACAAAAACAAAGATGGCACTGCCTACCATTGCAAATAAAATATAGTTGTCTGTAAGAAATAACTTCCAGGTAATTAGTGACAGGGTACAAGTCTATCAACAAGTTATAAAATGCCACTTGTTTGAGAAATCATTTATCTCTGGTTTTATTAATCTTAAACATTGCTGTTTATCCACTACTGTTCCCGTTACTCTGGATAATCTTCAGACCTAAGTATGACCAGGTTTTGTAGGAACTCTTCTCTACCAAATTAGTAATCTCTATCAAAAACCATGTACATTGTGTTTTATACTGTAGTTTCTTCTTTTTTTTAAAAAAAAAATGCTGTTTTTCAGTGTTGTCAGTCATCAAGGTCATGGTATTCTGTAAGTGCTATGCGAAGGCAACTGGGCTTGCTTGAAGTTCTTGAAGACGTTTTGCCCCTCATCCAAAAGGCTTCTTCAGTTCTTCAGTGTTGTGCGCACCACAGAGTTCCCTTCACCACCACTGTATCGGGATAGCAGCAGAAATCTCAAATAAAACCCAAACTATATGCATGGGTAGACACCACTTAAAGGGAAAATATGTTTTTTGGGAATTAGGGTGAAACAACCCTTTAAGCAAAAGTGGGATGTTGCTCAAAGCTTCGTGATTTATTTCGTAGTCTCTTGAATGTGTGAGAAAGGGAGCGAGGTGCATATGTGAATCAGAGGGTGATGCAGTCAGACGCAATCGCTGCTCAGGTGCTGCGTGATTATATCAATGCCTTCAGCTTCATTAAAGCCTTTGGACATTTTAGCCTACGCCTGTGTAGAGCGATGCCGAAGCGCTGTCAGTGCACTTGCCCTGTTTCTTGTTTCTCTCCTCATTCCTACACCTGCCCACTCTGCTTTTCTTCTTACGTTATAGGCCTTCCTCTTCCAAGGCTGGTGCAGTTCTGCTTAACATATTTCTTACTATTTTGACCATCTGTCTCACACAAACAGTTCTGCTCCTCTTCCCTCTCTCGGTTTTTTGACGGATCTCTCTCTTTCTCTCTCTTTGATGAATACTATTGGATTTTTCTTTAACTCAGTTAGTTTTCTTTCACTACTTTAACTTTACCTGCCAAAATGCCTGTGATTAAAGATCCTTACATAAATTAGACTGTCTATCAGGGTTTTTAAATGTTACTTGAAAAAAAGGAAAAAAAACAAAAAACAAATTGAGTGCAATTTAGCCTCCTTGCTGTGAATGACAGTGAGAACCACGACCTTTGGAAGTGCTGCGCAAAAGACAATATTCCTCAAGGGTACCCAGTTTAGTTGTTCAGCATGCTGAGCCCAGGATGTCATTATTCTATGATGATACTATTAAACTCAAGAGTAATTAGACTGGAAGGTTGTTAGACTACAAGTGGTACATACATTTACATTTACTTCAATATTGCAGAAACATTATTGTCTGTCTCTTCTGAAAACATCAGACCCACTACTTAATTTCAATGGTTACAAACTAAGTGAAAGGAGGCCGAGGTATGGTAAGTTGCTTACAGCTAACCCTGCTCAGAATAATGCTCTTATAAGCTCCAAGAAGTAAACCGACCCAGTCTTGTGAATGAGCAACAATAAATATCCTTCAAAATTAGGCTGTGTTCATTTCAGTGTGTATGTGTTGACCGGGGTTGTTCAGATGGTCATCGAGCCCCATGGGAGACCGTGACTCTTTCTCTATCAGACGGAGACTGTGACAGATCTTTATTGTAATTGGCCTTGGAGGTAATAAGCAATGCTCATCAACCCATCGGCCTCCCACCAAGCTCCCTTTCCCATTATCCCCTGCTTGTTCCGATTCATTAAACCCCCAGTGAGATTGGTCGGAGTGGTTGAAGAGAGGATGGAGCATTCATTTTGGTTAAGCAGATCCCTGTTCCTCTGATGCATCTCCTTAAATGGACGCTAATTGACAGAGAAATGCTAATGGTGTGAGAAATATTTGATAAATAGTAGTGAGCTCTTCATCGAATGACAAGACCTGTGTCTTCTTCCCCTCTACTTCAGCCTTTTTTAGGGAGTTCATGCCCACGCTGCTCTTCAGTAAATTATTATTGGAGGTTAATGCATCCAGTGCTACCCTCAAGTCATCATCGGGGCCAGCTGTGCATCAGGGTGATGCTTGTGTATGTGTGGAGATGGTGGACTTCACAGATCTCTCTGAGGCACTCAGGGCTATCTTCCTCTTGGAGTTCTGACCTCTGTCTTTCCATGTAGCCAGCCTAGGGATAATTTGTCTGATATTATTTCCCCTTTTGCAGGCCATTGGCATGTTCACGTGTCTATGTGGGTGTGTGATCTTACATTATCTCAGGTGTGAGGGTCTGAGCTGCCGACCGGGGCGTTTGGTCTGAGCGTATCTCAGATGATTTCAGACACTGGTTACCGTTCGTTTGTTCAAAGATGCCTCTCCTCCTCTCTTCTCCCTCCGCCATGTTGACCTCCCAAAGGCCTCAGAAGATGCAGGGGGAGTTTCACCTCTGAGTGTCAGTTTCACTTTGTCGATAGTAATACAAATAAACTGAGAGCTGAATTTCGGTGTCAGTGCTGCACTTCATGGTACAAGATGAAGTCAGCAAGAAGAGACTGAATGAAAATTCTGCTGCTTGGGAAGTTGTGGACCTGGGTTTTGATTAGAAATACTGAGAGGGGCAAGAGGATTTTGGAGTCAGTACAGTAGTAACGGTAGTGGGTATAAATATCTCACGTTTGTTTTATTAAGCGACCTTGTCAGTGGTTTTTGCAGGTTTTAGCCAATTTACTGCAAATTGTGTATGGTTTATCACAGCTAAACATTCTGCAAGCCTTTCAGAAATCTACATCTTCAGCCAGCTATTGATTTTCTTGTATGAAAATGTATCAACAGACTCTTGAAACTTGCACATTTCATACAGAAAATCAGTTCAAACCAGTGTGTGCCAGAAAAACACATCTAAATCTGTATGGCATGCATTTGAAAATGGACAGCAAAATAACGTTATCTGAAGTTGGAGAGCCAAAAACAAATGGCTGCGGCTCGAAATACTGTGTTCTGAGATTTTCTAAATTACGCTCTTGCTGAGTTCAGTCACAGTAAGTACTATGAAAACCCATAATCCTGTCCCCAAGCAGCCCTGGGGGTGGTCAAGGAAGCACTCTGTCTTGGTTCTCTCGATGTCAACTTTCCTATTATTAACTTTCGTTCAAGGTATCCCATTTTTGGATAAGAGGGCGAAAGCCAAGAGGAGGCTGAACATCAAGCTGAGAAACAACAGAAGCTATTACCGTGCTGCACTATTTCCTTGCTGCCCCGTGGTAGCTGGTAGATGGGACTCGCCATTTGCAAAAAACATTACAAACATTAAGCACTCCTGCTTTCTCCTGGCGAGGCACTGTCATTTTCAAGACAAGAACATTTGCTCAGTCATGCTCTCTCATTCTCTCCCTCGGCCTCTACCCTACTGATACTGTCATTTTGGAAACAGCGTTTGCTCAGTCACCCTCCCCTCCTCTCTCTCCCTCTCTCCATCTCTCTCCGCTCTTCCTCCTCCTCGTCCTCCTCC
Organism: Xiphias gladius; assembly: GCF_016859285.1. NCBI lineage: Eukaryota > Metazoa > Chordata > Actinopteri > Istiophoriformes > Xiphiidae > Xiphias > Xiphias gladius. The sequence continues at coordinate 6,328,428 of NC_053408.1, read as the reverse complement.
TTCTCCTACACGGGCAGAGCACAAACAAGATAACACGCAGCCGTTTCGGTCCCGGCTATGTAAAGACTTAGCACAGCCAGTCGTGCCTTTCTCTATTCCTCTCATGCGCTCCAAACGGTGTGGGGAATTACAATCCACAACCTCAACTAAAAAAAAAAAAAAAAAAAAAAGGCTGCAGAGTGTATCATTCTTGAAAGTATTAAAATGCAGGCAAAATATAAATCCCTATAATGATGCCATAGGGGTAAAAAACACTGGAAGGTCAATGAACTCAGACACATCATAAATCCCCGCAGAAATAGCCTATTACAACGATTTCTCCTCAGGCTCCCTAAGCACCCCCTTCACTCCCAACCCTGGCAAAATAAGCAGAACACGAGTTCCTTCAATCATTTTTAACAAAGAACCATATTCATTCCACCTTTTGTGATGTGGAAAGAAACGAAATCCTCCCCCCCTGAAAATCTTGTGCTCGGCTGTATGGTAAAGGAGAGTGTGTTTTTTTGCGCCTGGCCGCATGGTGGCAACCTGCGCTGCGATGCCGGCGCACGGGAGCCGAATGCTTCCTCATGAAGAACCCGGGACTCGTCCTCGTCCGAGGCACACCGGCAGCCGGGCTCTCCTCCGCGGCAGGCTCCGACCATGAAAGTGTGACTGCATGCAAGTTTGCCCCCCCCCACCGCCCCCGTCGCCCCCGTTCCCTGCTCTCCGAGCTGCTGAACTTCTCCTCAGTGCTCCTGTAAAAAAACTGAATTGCCGACCTTGACAGTGCGCTGTGGGGAGGAACTTTACCGGAGGGAGGGAGGGACGGGGGGGGGGGGTGGCGTCCTCCGTTTCTGGCGGTCCTCCTGCCAAAGGGATTCGAGGAAAAAGTCTGTCGGCTGCTTTGGGAAACTGTAACCGCTCGCTTGCGGACAGAGGCAGGCGGGCTGAAGTTTAGAGTAGAGGAACCCATCGTCTGAAGGACGATGAAAAAGTATGGAGAGCCGCTCGGCTTCTCACAGGTGCAGCGAGGAATGGACTGTGTTTGGACCTAACCCGGATTCATCGGGCTGAGTTGCATTCAGTAATTCTAAGACACCAACTCGGACCGCCTCGACACTTTTAGGAGGAGGATACCTTGCTGTCTTACGGGGCTTGTGGACCTGGAGCGAATTTGAACTGTAGAACAAATATAGACTGTTTGACCGAATTTCTGCGGTCGCCACAGTCTCTGCAGCAGCTGCTGCTCGGGGTTTTTTTTTTTTTTTTTTTTTTGCGCTCTGAGGTCGGTGCGCTCTGCCCGGCTCCAGTGGCAGGTTCCCAGACAGAGAGACCCGACAGGAGGCAGGCAGGCAGGCAGACAGGAGCACCACCACCACCACCACCACCAACAACAACACGCCGGGACTCGGACACAGTAGCACGCCTCACGCTCACCGGGCACTTGTTGTCCACTCCGCGCAGTTTGGGACCATGTTCGAGCACTCCTGGAGCGGATCGATGTGGCGCGCCACATGGATTTTATTTTTCTCCTTACTCATCCGCTCCGCACAAGCTCAAGGTAAGAGGGACATCGGCTCGGCACGGTGCCGAGCAGGCGCAGGCCCGTCGGTGTCTGTAGCCTCCCCGCTATGTTTCCGTGGGAGTGTTTACGTTCCGATCTGTGATGTGTTCATTACTCTTTGTCTTTTGCACGCAGCCCATAATTTTCTCATTAGGCTACAGATCACTCTCTCACACACACACACACACACACACACACACACACTCTTTTAATTATGGGTTAGTGACACACTCGCGCGCTGACATTCCGGCGCTGCGGTTATTTCCTTTTTCTTGAGCCTCTCAGTGAGACTTTCTTTTTTTTTTCCCACCTGAACTTGATGAAGTCGACGCCGGGGATCCCTGTAGCCCAGTGAGGGATGGGGTGAATGTGTGGCCGCTCAGGTTTTTGATGGGGCCGGTTCACCGTGAAGACCCGGTCTCCAGAGACCGTCGCTGATTCTCCTGCTTCGAACATTTTGCAAATGTGAAGCTGATTTAAGAAATGCTAATTAATTAATCCCCCCCCCCCACACTCCGGAAGTCAAAGTTTGCAAACAAGCGCCGTAAATAAACCGACAGGCGCCTTCGAGTGGGTCATTCATTGTTGAAAATTAACCGGTTCCCTGAGAATCACGCATCTTGTTTCCCTCCGAGCATGAGGGGAGCAACAGCCAAGTGTGGCGGCAGTTTATTTTTTCCTCCTCCTCCTCCTCCTCCCCTCTATTTCATGCATAGTTGCCTGAGCTGGAGTTACGACTCAAATTCTCAGCGCACTTATCCCACGAGATCCCTGTAATATTCCTGCGGAGACCGGGAGCGTGTCTCCGGTGCCCAGCAGAGAGTCTGCTGTGACCTCGGGCCTTCTTCCTTCTTATCATTACCCGTAAACCATCGTATCCCTGTGGGATATTTGTTTTTTTGTTTGTTTTTTTTTTGGTGTGATATTTGCTCGCCAGTCTTCAAGTTTCCTTCAGAAATGATGTTATCACTAATGACAGTTTGTTTTTGTAAGAGAGAAGCCAGTGGCTCTGGGAGACGAGCGTCTGTCGAAGACTTATGTGGTTAAAAAAGAGGAAAAAGGACCTTTCTGTCACTTTGATCCAAACGTATCCGTGTACACTTAGACCAGCGTGAGGTCTGTAGTTAGCACCATGAGTGCTCCAGGGGTTCCTGAGCATATTTCTGTTGAAGCAAGGTAGTGGAAAATAACTGACGAATAACGATCCTAATCGAAGCTCGTCCTCTCCTCTCTGCACTCCTCAAGCCTTTATCAAAGGAGGTGCAAGCTGGAACTTTTTTCTTTTTTTTTCTTTTTTTTGACACTTGGAAGTTTGAAAACCTCCAATTTATCCATATATTTAAACCTCGCATTCAGGATTATGAAGGTACCTATTCTGGGTGACACTGACGCTTGGGTGGTGACGTGTGATTAAAAAAAAAAAAAAAAAAAAATTCCTCTTGCTCTTTGCTTTCCTCTGCTGCTCCCTCTCCACTTGGGTAATTGGGATTCAGGTGTTGCCGCCACAGTAAGGAGGGAGTATTACCTCTCAAGATAGACTCTAAGCCGTCGGTGGTGCTCACTCAATGATACAACGTAGAGCAGATGAAAAAAACAAACAAGGCAGATATCCATCATTCATGAGGGCATATCCTAGTGCCTGACATTTACAGGAGATTGATAACTCGAGTGTCCTAGGGATTAAGAATCCTGACATCGTTGCTCCATCTTTCTCTAAGTGTATCTCACCCCCCCCCCCTGCCTGTATCTGATTCTAGAAGCTTGGCCCCAGTCCTACCGCTTTCCCCTCTGAAGGCCTATTTAACCCACCGAGTTAAATAAGAACACATTATTTACACCAGAGGCCTGGGGAGAGAAAGCTTTGCCTGTGTTTTTTTTTTTTTTTTGGATGTGCATGGGTGCACAAGGCAATATGCACACATGTGATTGCGTCTGTGTGGAAGTTTGGGGGGGGGGGGGGTTTACTACCAATCACTCTCACTCTCCTTCTGCTCAGTCCATCCAGCGGTGGCCCTCCGATTTCATTACATAGTCACTCCTGGGTCAGAAGAGGTAGGATTTAATTGGACTCTCTTCAGACCGTCGGGAGTGCGGCTCGTCGAAAGTGACCCCGGTGCGGGCTGCTCTCTTTCCATCCGATGATTAAAGAACATGATGAGGCGAGTAGCATGCCTCTGGATGGACATGTCAGCCACTGCTTGCCACATTTTAATGACCGGCGTACTCAAACGGCTTCTCAACGACAGGAGAACGGCCTTCATCAGACCAAAGTGCCATCAAATCTTGCTTTAGGGCTCGCCGAGCAGAGGGAGCTCATGTTCAGTTCTTGTGTTTTGTATATTGTCCATCATCAGCTTGTGCGGCAGGAAAAAAAAGAAAAAGTTTCAGTGTTAATAAATATACTTCAGTAACTGACGGATAGCTAGAATATATACGCATAGTCTGGCAGTAGTTTTTGATGTTCTTATCTAAAAATGGTGAAGCGTTCTGCATTAAATACGGCTTAAATACTCAATCTTTGTTAGCTCACACAGAAGCCCACTTGGTTCTTCCTTGAATCAAATTAAAAACCAGGCCATCCTCCCGACTCACCCTGGATATTTTGTTTAAAGTGACAGTTATAGGAGCTGCCTGGCCTGCCCCACTGTTCACTTCCATTCATTCACTGAGGTCATGCCGAGGCTCGACTGTGCTCGCCTGCTGGTTTTGTCATTTCTAACATGTCTATTTTGGAGCTCGGAGCGGCGGGGGAGGACTCCATTGGAATGTCATCTTTGGCGTACATACTTCTGCATCACTCAATGTCTGCAAATTAGCCTGACTGCCTACAGCTCAACTTCGGGAGCTTTCAGAGGGAGTCGAGGACTTCATTCTGTCAGATGCATTGGCGCTCAGATTAACATCCGTAAGGATGAGCGCGGGGGACTGCCGGGACACCGCTGGCATAGGAATCGGCTGTTTCATGCTGTTGCCTGGCGAGGACGCCATGACATGTTCAGAGTCTGACTGCTTCAGAAGGAAGTAAAACTGGATGCACTTTTATCACAGGCGACAAAATAGGGCACATTATCACAGAAGTGTAACAGTAATTTTCAGCGAGCAAGTCGGTGGCTTTGAGAAGAAGAGGTGGAAGCCGCAGCTGTACGTGGCCGTCTTAGACTGGCTTTCATCTTTTGTTTTTCTTGATGTGACTCCTCTTCTCACCTGAATCGTCATGACACACGTGCCATCAAGACAGTGTGTCTGTGCATGCGTGGGCACATGTATGTTGTTTGTATATACCTGAGACCTTGAGAAGCCAATCCAACGGAGGTATAACACAAACAGCAGATGTCCGAAGCACTGTATTCAGATGAAGGGACATTTTCTTTCATCAGGATTACTGGGTTATTGATCTTTTTTATTATCCTTCAAAGCCACCTTTGGTCTCTGATACGAGTCACTCTTTTATTAGGCAACAGTCACGAGTGTTCTTTTTGGGATTATTTGAAATTGACATGATAGATTTGGGCAAGGCCGGGATGAGGTAAGCCATAGAAAAAGAACTGATTAAGATTGGAGTGCGAGGGATTCGCGGAGACAGTAGGGTTGAGGGAATATATCCAGACTACAAATGCCCTGATTTGTCACTCATCTTAATTGACAGACTGGGGATCTCTGTTTCCTCGTAGCAGTTGTGCTCTGTGAAACGATTTGCAAAAAAATAAAAAAAATAAAAAATAAAAATAAAAACGGAGGCTGTCCAAGATCCCTGTGGCCAGCACTTTGGCAAAAGGTCACAACATATCGCTTTTAGCATTCAGGACTGGCGAGAAAACTCATGGTCAAAGTCCAACAATAGATTTCTCAGAGGGTCGTCTAGAGTTTCGCTGTGCTGTGCTCAATAAAACAAAACTTCCCACCCAAGGTCTCAAGTAGTGGCAAGTCCAGGAGAGAAACGGAACTGAGAGACCTTTTTGTTTTTTTCTATTTGGAAAGCACTTCCAGATCTCTTCAGAGCGGGGCTGTTTTTATTGACTGGGGCCCCGTTTCCCAATACCAGTCAATTGAAGAGGTTGAGTGTTTCTAACTGGGACTTTGCGAGTGTTCTTAAATTTCAATAAACATGCTCTGAAAAATTACAATTAGAGCATGATAATGGATAACATATAGAAAAAACACAAGTATAAAATACAAAAAAAACCCCCACAATACACACTGTTCGCTGGTAAAGAGTAAGTATAGGAAAGTAAGCTTGGTGTGCTTTCATCAGTTTGGCTCTTGCTTGAGTCAGAGGTTATTCGCAAATTATAAAAGAATGTTCATTCATGAGAGTGAACACCTGTGTTAGAGAACTGTTACTTGTGAAGAGCATCATTATTTGACCAAGAGGAGAAAGAGAAGGAAGGGGAAGAGAATGGCGACAAACTGACAGATCTTCAGGGACATTCTTATTTGGATGCACAAATAGCAATGCGCATAGACTGACACATTCCTTTTATCCATATGCTCTTTAACTACACTGCCGTTATATATTCTCTTTTTAGTGCAGCTGTGGCCAAAGGCTAATCCTCAGGATGATTGAAAAGAATCTAACACACCCCACCAATGAGCTTCATACCTATTAATGGCCATAACAAGCTCAGCACTTCTCACACTCCTCCTGGATAGTCAGACCTGCCTCCCACAACACAGCCATAGAAATGTACTGTATACTCATACTTGTCAATACGCTGCTTGTTATTACTGTCAGTATGTTCTATTATTATTCTGACAGCTGCAGTAAAAGCCCCCCCGCCCTCCCCCCGAAAAAACCCCTGAAAAGAATTTAATGTTTGCAACACTGCGTGGATAGCAGTGTCATTTTCGTTTGTATAAAAGCCTCTTTTGTTCATTATTAACATGAATATATGTGACTAGAAGAAGTCACATCTTTAGAGCTTCAACCACTTCCATCGGGGCCTGCTGTGTCCTCATTTTGACTACGTGAAGACACTCGCTTTTGCGGAGCCATGTAAGTGTGTGAGGAGGGAAGTGCAGAGATGTTTGAATATGTGTCAAGCATCTTTGTCTAAAGCTTTATCAAGGTTTAATCTACACTGCAACATCCTGCCAAACTCAGTCTGATTTTCCTGCATCTATTATGCTGCTTGACATCATCCAAGTCCTCTGATTATATTGGATAGTCCCCCGTATTGAAGGTACCAAAAAGAGAGCTTGTTAGAATGCCCGTAATTCTGCTGTAAACATAGCTACCTGGGATGCACTCATTGCAAGTGCAAACAGGCAAACACACAGACTTCCCTCTGATGACATCTTAAATGAGTGGTCTAGGCAGAAGGGACCATGGCTCTGACCCTGGTGCGAGAGCATGTGAGTAAGGCAGACTGGCTTTAGCCCTGCATGAAAAAACACAGGCCTCTCATCATCGTCCAGCAAGACGCTCCGATGGTCCAATATGTGCACGCGCGTAGTCCAGGTGGATTACTTTGTAACATGAACATTGCATCTCTCCTGTTTAACCCCTGATCGTTCTGACAAAAGGTAGAGCTGTTGCATTTTATGAGTATTAAAAAACAATGCGCAGTTTGGTAGCATCTGAAAAGCCTTCAAATTCATGGATCTGTTACTAGACTTCCTGGATTGTATTTCATATTTCACCTGTACCTGAATAAACATGCCCCACCACACCCGGCCAATACAGCTCTTTGTGTGTGTGTGTGTGTGTGTGTGTGTGTGTGTGTGTGTGTGTGTGTGTGTGTCGGAAAGCCTCATAAGGGAGTTAGCGGTACAAGCCAATGTTGGTACCCCACTCTGTTCAGTGCACCAACAGGGTGCATTTGAGCTATATGACTCCAGGGCAACACATACCAAAAAGGAAATGAACGACAATCACACATTGATACAGGCAACCGTACAAGGCATAAACATGCCCTCCAACTCCTTAAGCTCCTGTTTTAGAACCTACATGCTTTTTGCAGGGTCTTTGGAATATGTGGATCTAAAACTCAAAAATCCCCAGTCTGGCTATAATACTTTAATGCAGCAGGTGAAGATAAGGTCAGCCTAACTGGGCGAGAGATGTCATAAAAGTGGTGCCACAAGCAACGGCTTGCTCCTCAGAGGGTGATTCTAGGTGACAATGGTGTGGAATAATCAATGCCATCTCACAGCTATCTATTCAGTGACCGCATTTCCAAATCCAAATTCCCTCATTGGCATTCTTAGCCTCTTTTCATTTTTGTCTCTCATCTCACAGAATACATTTGAAGAACTTTAATCCTAAAATTTAAGCCAGTTCTGCTCTTTGAAACACCAGTTATGTAATGCCAAAAAATGACTATTGGATTGAAAAGAGAAAAAGATTTGGGATTGTACGATTTCTTCTCTCTCCTAAGCCTCGTGCAGCCCAGACAGTTTGACCAGAACAAGCGCTGCTGGGCTGAGGCAAAGATATAGCAGCCTTACTCACAAATAGTCTCTTTTTAAGCCCCTGTCATCTTGCCCGCTGTCTGGAACATGGCACAAAGGGGTCTGGTTAGTGTTTGCCAGGGCTGTCCAAATTATCTTAGCATGGTTATTAATTTGGGTTCTGTCCACACTACTGGGTGGACTGGAAAAAGAGGCCACCCAGGCCAACTGCTAATTGTCACTATACGCTGAGACATACAAGGGCCCATGTTGGCCCAACCCTATGGGATTGAACAAAATGTGGAGTTCTTGTTAGTGAAAACAGAGGGTCCACTTGTATCCCTTTAGGCTTTAGTAGTGACGGGCTGATTATCATTGTTCAGCCATATATCCCCTATTCCTAATTGGGGCGCTGACTGAAGTGGATTAAACTGGTATTGTTGCCTCTTTTTTCTCTGACATAGTTTTCAACTATTCCTTTGATCATTCTGCTATGGACTAGGGCAAGCTAGATTACTTGGAAATATTGCTCTATCCGTGCCTTGCTGTATCTTGTGTTTGTGAGAGCGTGTTTTTCATGTGCAGTAGGTTGTACATTTATAGAGGTGGTTTGAAGAAGTAACGGCAAAGCTTGTCTGCTTGCCAACGTTTTTATGTACAGGTGTTAATATTTAGCATTTGATGTACAGTAAAGAGGGCACTGATATCTTACATGTGTGTACTTGGCTTTTCAGTAAGAGCACTACAGCATTTTTCTTTTGAAGCCACTGTTCCTTTCGATCTACTCTGTGTGAGTCGTAAGAAATAAAGCTTTGGCTTGAACAAGGGTTTTTGTGCTGAGAATGTATTGAAGGATTTACAGTAGGGCATTCCACCTTGTTTTATTATCACTGTGGTGAAAGCGTATCCTGTATTTCCATATTTGCTGAGCCAAGCCAACCTATGGTTCTTCACTCTTACAGCCTCCCAAATTAGCATCTAGAGGCCTTCTGCACTTTTACACCACGCATCAGATTCAGCTGCACAGTGCCTGATGGTGGGCGAGATCTGCTCCAGCGCATGTCCTTCAAAGCGGGCTCCAAAATGACCTCTAAAAAATAATAAGCCAGAGGTATGAACGTAATTATGGACTTGAACTTTTCCCTCACTCTTTAAGAGGGCCATTATACATGCAGGGGCGACAGGCTGGGGGGAGCTACGGTTAAGACTTGTTTACCAGCATCATCCCTGTCCGGCTAAATGGAAATGAGTGTGGACCTTAGAGTGACACTAGCTTCAGGAGGCCCTCAAACCTGGCTCCCTCACGCGGATTCTTGCGTGTTTATAATAGAAATGCACTCCGACTGGCTGTGGGCTCGGGAAACCACCTCTGAACCCTGTAATTGCCTTTCCCCGTGGGGGGATGTTCTGTGTGACTGTGTGTGTCTGCAGGTGAACTGTGAATTTGTATGTTTAAATAAGTGGTTGTGCGCTTGTGGATATGTGTCTGTGTACGAGTGGTGACCATTATAAACCCCCAGGCCAGCAGGTAGTCTTTTAGCTATTGTCACGTCCCTGACATGCTCCCACACACTGGGCTCCCCTGGGGCTGTAACGATTTCCCTGCAGTGCTGAATGAACAGAAGAAGGGGGGAAAAACCTGCAACTGTAGTTCATGGAATTCATGAAGGGCCATTTAATTGAAAATGCCCAGAGCCATATATTTTGTGAATGAAAACTAAACTACAGCTCTTTTCTGCACAGTTTGGTACCACTGGCAAGATCCTCTCTTGAAGAAGCCGAATGACAAGCAAATCAATTTAATGGCTTAAATAGGGATGGTAGAAGGCCTGATCGATTCTGACACTTGCGCCATCTTTAACAGACATCTCATCAAAGGCCCATTCCCTTTTTCGCCATCCCATTAACCATCTATCCAGCACTTGGATCGGCTGCCTATTTACCCATCCCATGCAGGAATAATGGGGCCTTCACCCCCAGTTGGATTAATCAGCCATAACCATATGCTACCGTGTGCAATTACGCTGCAATTTTGACCAAGGGAAACAGCTGTTGCCATTTGAAAGGGTGGAATAAGATTGTAATTGCCTTAACTTTGATTTGTGGGGTGCTTTGATTTGATGAGAACGCATGAACACATTTTTATGCTTTACATAATAATAACACGGAATGAAGAGAACTATTAAAACATGAGAATTTTTCCGCTTCCAGCTTCCAGATGCATTGAGAGGATAACCTTGCTGTTATGAGCTATTACTCACACATTATAGAAGGAATGAGTATGTTTATTCATTTGGGTTTTAATGGGCTTTCTATTTTCGGAGGCTATGTTTTAGCCTCAGTCGTCTAACGATATTTGAATATGTTTATTCATGGTGGCGCTTTAATACTTCTTTACAGGAGGCTTTCTCTCTAATCCCCCAGGTAAGGCAGTCACATCAAAAGTGATGTCTGTGGAAATCGTTTACACTGCAACATCCTATACCTTTTATCTGCCAGCCTTCTTGTTTACACATTCTTAATCAATTGGCTGCATTTGATGACAAAATCCACCTGGTGTCCAAAGCATAGGGTCTGTGATGCATTCATGATGATACCCGAGAATCCTAAAATTATACCCTATAAGACCTTTTGTCCCAGAGTGTTGATGTGGAGGTACACAAATGTTGCAGCTAATCTCAGATGAGCAGTAATGATTATTATATAAGACTATTCCAGTTGGAAATTGTGATTCTGATATTTAATCAAAGTACCTGAAGGACTTGTCTCAGGGGTTACAGCTTCAAATGCATGCTGTTTTCTGCTACAAAATCAAACACCTCACACACATTTTGTAACTGCTTGAACTAGAAAACTTGGCGTGAAAAGCATGAGCGCAGAATCTGTGCCGTGTGGAGGATTTTTGTCTTGGAGCTCAAAAATGTGTCTGGTATAGACAAATCACGTAGTCTGCACTAGGGTTTAGATGCGCCATTCGTTGGACCCTATCAAGAAATCAACAAATAGATTTTCTACAAATCCCAGGGATTGTATCCACAAGATTAAACAGCAGATAGACTGAAGGTGGGGAGAGAGAAAGGGAGGATGACAGTCGAAGTGGAAACACTCAGAAAATGAAATGAAATGAAGTATGACAGTACAGTTTTACTGTCATACTGCATTCCATTTAATTTTCAGTATGGAGTATGGCCATAATGGAAGCGACTATGTTGAATACTCTGAGGAGAATTCTGTGTGGATTTGCCAGCCCCATTTTTGCACTTGTCAGTGGAGTAGACAGCAAATGTTTGAATTCTTCATGTTTTTTTTTCTTTTTTTTTCCTGGAGCTTTTAAAGAAGGATATAGTATCATACGTATTTGACCATCCCAAAGTCTTGCACTTTTCCCTGCAGTTGTTGCATATTCAGTTTTTTTGTGTAATTAGCCAAAGCAATAACTTTGCACGGATTGAGCGCTACGTACTGGATGTATACATACACACATAATGTCTTCTTATTGAATCAACTGTGAAAGGCCAATATTTCCTCCTCTTTCATAAATACAATGACAGCTACCTGGCACTGCTTCGGAAACTGTACTCATTTATATTTCTGAAACATGTTCTTATTTTCCTTTTTGTGTCCTTGTTTGATGCTCAGGGACCAGTCTCGAGGTATTTAAGAAATGGTTCCCTCAATAGAAAACATCTCACATCTCTGAAAAAAGAATGTTCTCCGCTGGTATTTGCGTATTGATCATTGACGCCTATGATATTGCTTTTGAAGAACTCCTTTTGACTCGTGCCAAACACCATGTAAACACCAAGCACTGTTCAAATGATTTTTTTTGTTAGCAGATGTATTTCACGAATATCGTCTTATGTGAGGAGAGCGACACACAGAGAGGGAGTGAGGCAGGAAGAAAAGACAGAAGGTGATAGCAGCATCAGAAGTTAACTGGAGGCTAATCAAAGGCTTTATTTAAAACTTTTGGAAGTGTCTCACACTTTTATCACTTGAAGACTGACAAGCTCCTAATCGCTTCTGTGGCCAACTGCTCCCCATCACAACATCCAGCTCCCCCACTGATGTCTGCTTAGACACTTAAGGTCTGATATCACCTGCTAATTGAAATGCCTACCTTATGTATGACTTTTAAAGGTGTAAGAACATTTCCCTTTCTGAAAAAGAGGCATATTTTCACAGCTTCTTCACACTTTACACTTTCCCAAATGTGGATTTGCTAGATTAACATCTGTATCATCATTTGCCTGGATGCACTTCACACATGACCAAGTTACTTAACACTCTGAACAGTCAACGTAATGGGAATGACCCAGTGATAATGGAAGGTGAAAGAGTGAGATGGATGTTTGGACACAGGGCTTTGACCCACAGCATTACTTGCGCTTACTTGACCTAAACCCGGGCACACCCGCTATACTTGCATCTAGCGTACATATGTGGACGCTACGTGTACAAACATGTACACCTTCACATTTCTGTGCCCGATGTGTATTAGTCAAACAAAGATAATCATTCTCTCAGAGTTGAGCAGAACAGGCAGCAAGTGCGCCATCCATCTTGATTTGTCAATAGTTACAATTTAATTACACCTGAGTGCTGTCAGCCTGCCAAGCTGGGCGGGGAGTATTGATTCACTCTGGCTAATTGATTAATTGCTGTGTTCAAGGGGGCAGTTTTCCCTACACACCCCCCCCCCTTCATACTCTTCATTTTCTCTTTCTGTATATTGTGTTTACAGAGTGTTAAGATTTCACCTGCAGGGATAGTAGTGTTGCATGGATTAACTGAGGTGCTTGTAAAGATGACCCACGATATTTTACTCTACTACGAGTGTCGCATATTAAGGAGAAGACCTATTCTAGAGCAATAGGTAACGATTGAGTACAGGGTAGGCGATGCAGTACATCACTGCAGCCATTATGTGACAGTTAAAGGAGGGCGAGGGATTTGGAGGCACAGCTGCCAGAGACCTTTTACTCAAAACCGTAGCTTAAGTTTGTGTGGCTGTTTTTCAAACAGGCTCAGCTGCCGGTTAAAGTGAGCTCCTACCTTTTTTTTTTTTACACCATTTTAGAAGAAACCTGTGATCAAAGAAGTGTGGACACCCCAGTGGATTGGCTAGCACCACTACCTTCTCTAAATCTTCCTTACTTTCTGGCAGAAGTCTATAAACCTCTCATAAAATGACAGAACTCTGGAGCTGCTGTGTATCATAGCCAACCAGACTGCCTACCTCCCCAGCTTGGGTCTACATGAAATGGGCCCACTTAGAAGGTTAATTTTACCATGATCTTTCATTGAATCCTCAGAGAATTGGTGAAATTTTATAAAAATATAAAACCCCAAACCATAATTGTAGTGGTTTAATGTTGTTTGACAAAATAAAAGAATGATTCAGTTTTGATTTTCTGTGCTATATAGTTTCGTATGTGACCAGCTGTAAAAAAAGATTTGATAATATTGGTAAAATATGCTAGAAAACTGTTGGTTCTAAAAGTTGTACAAAGCTCGACACTCAGTTACTGACTGCAATGGTATTTATATGGTCATATTGTAAATTCCGGCTTGCGCTTTTAAATATTTATACTCGCTGTGTGGGCTATGTTTGAATGAAGAAGTCAAAAGTGTTTGTTTCTTGTGGTCGATGGGAGGTTTGTGTAGTTACAGCAGACATGATGAATGATGGAGATAAACTAGAAATGTGCAGGAAATAACAGATGGTCATCCTGAGTTTATATTGTATGATACATCAAAAAGGTGACACGCAGTGTCATAAACAAATATTACAATGAAACTAAATGTAGCTGTATCTCTTTACACTCCCCGACTTTCTTTGTTAAAAGATGTGATTCCTGACTAAATCATAGTAGATGAAAATCCTTAGCTTGATTGATTGCATTTGCTGGGAGCACACGTGATTGGTTGACCATCCATTATTTTTTTGCTTTGTGTTGTTTCGAGCTGCTTTTTTTTATTTTTATTTTTTTTATTTTTCCCAGATTCACATTTCTTCCCTGCCAGAAATCCCAGCATGCATAGCGGATGAAGAATCTCTGAGCGATTGTGTGATGAACATTTGAAACAACTATGCTGATTCTCTGCATGACGTGGTTTCAAAAATGTTCAAAGGTCTTACTACAGGCATTAAAATTTTAGATTTAAACTTTCAAATCTTTTAACATTTGAAAGAATAGTTTAAGTTTTGAATCTGATGTGCATATCATTAAACATGTAGTTAATAAATACTTTAGTGTAGTCTGGTAGTCAAAGATAACAAAAAAACATTTGTTATCACTGACTATTTTGTAACAGATAGACAGTGACTAGTGGGAGTGACTGACTCTTGGCCAGGATACATTGGGATTCATAGACGTGCGTTCTTATGACATTATGCAGGCAGTTTCTCAGAATTCGCACGAATAACGTCATCTATACAACAAAGACAGAAAAAGGTGAGGTGTGTCAGTCCCTGTTCGCTCAGTGTGAGTAAATTACAGTCAAAGAAGTGGCAAAGATGTGCTTTTCAAAGCGACTGCAACAGTGGGAAAAAAAAGGTCTCCTATGATGGCCAATTACTTCCTCTTTTATCCCTTCTGGAAGCAGCAGAACAAAAAACAACCTACACACAGGTTTGCCATCCCTCAGTCCCTCATGGTTCTCACTCACATGCATACACACACACAGTCATGTGCACACAACTGTGTGCATGAAAAATGGCATTTTATGCCATGGGGCTTAGTTTTGTAAACACTATCTGAAAAAACAAACAAACAAACACACACAAAGGCAGAGTGCTGCATGCCTAAGACTTCCACACACACACACACACACACACACACACACACACACACACACACCCTCTCCATGGAACTGAGCACAGCCAAGCAGCCCTGTTTCATTCCCCATCTGTTTCTCTCTTCTCCTGTGGGATCCAGGAATTGATTGTACGAGGATGTAGCGGTCTTTACAGACCATGAAAAAAGGCACACACTTTCAGGGGCAGAGAAAACTGAGAAACACAGAAAAAGCTGTTTCGCTGAGTTGTCGGCAAAGCTGAAAGTGTGGAACTCGAGCTGCCTGGTGTGACACTTTTTTTCTTTTTTAAAGCTTTAAATGAACACTCCGTCATTTTGGGAAGTATATATTTTTTTCGCCCTTTTACCCACAGACAGATGAGAAGATTGATATTTAGCACAGAGGCTTGGGTTTGTTATATAAATGTCCTACATAGAAAAGGAGCTGTCCTCTGAAATATCAGTGATATTTTTATATTTTATATATTAAAACTAACTGAATAATTTAGGATCTGTTCATACTAAAGAAGACACTGTTGGGTGGAAATTATTCAGCTAAATGCAATAAGTATGAGAGCCTGAAAAAATCATATTGAAAGGCCCACATGCGGTATTATATGACATAAAGCAATACTGTGTATCCTTTTGAAAGACGAAATAGGACAGTCTTCCTTTTACAAAAGAAAAGTTAAATTCGTAAGTAATAAAATTCATGGTATGCACATGTCATGGAATGCATGTGTCGGTGCGTGGTATATATTTGTGAATGTGGGAAGTAATTAGATTAAAGCAAATCTATTAAAGGAATAGTTGTGACTTTTTTGGAAATACACTTGTAGGTAGATGAGATGACTTATACCACTCTAATGTCTGTCAGTTAAATATGAAGCTGGAGCCGGGAGAATATTAGCTCAGCTCAGTTTAAAGACTTGAACCAGCAAGGAATCCTGATATCACTGTGAGGTTGCCTGCAGAGACTCCAGGAGCAAAAACAAAGTATGACTTGCCAATTAGAGATGTCCTAAGCCTATGCTAAATCCGGGCATATTTTCAGGTATTGGCTAAAACAACGCTGATCAAACTCCCATCCTTTCAGTACCGTACTCTGCTGGGTTTTGTCCCCCCCCCAGCCTGTTAGCGGGGCAGCTCATCTCTGTTAAAAACTCTGCACTTCAGTATCTCGCTGCGTAAACCCGTGAAACCTTTAGCGTGTGTGAATGTGTAATATTATTTGGGTGTGGCGGCGACTGGTTCCGAGTTCAGACACCGAGGCCGGGAAAAATACAGACTCACTAAGCTCTGATGCTAACAGTCATTAGCAAAGCAGTGGAGAAAAAACATTCAGCTAGCAGCGTCTCATTTTTACCCGGTGCTGAGCGTCGCTTTTGCCGGTGGTTCGTCAGATCAGCCGCCGCTAACTAATGTTAATTCTACGACCAACTTGATAACAGGCCTGAATTAAACCCGGCGGTCGTCGGTCTGTGTGCTCTTAGCACACCGCAGAGACAGCGTGCGGCGGGAAGAGCCTCCACTCTGTCACGAACACCGTACAACCGCGAGTGAGCTGAGCGGTCCTTCACAGTAGTTCCAACAAATCCGACAGAGTGAGACGTCTTCTTTCCAGCAGGTCGCGTCACCTCACTGTCAGGGGAGGCATTCTCTCAAATGTGCTTCCGTTCACATCATGTAAGTAAATTGATCTTGTAAACTTTACATTTTTAATCCGTGACCTTCAGTATTTTGATGAAGAAGCTCATTTAAAAAAAAAAAAAAGGTGTATGAGATTAAGTAGTCCGTTGTTTTATTTCAAGGTGTCAGATACATAGGCTCCTAAATCGACATTTAAGTAACGTAAATATTAGTACAGGAACGGACTCGGTATCAGCAGATAGAGTAAAGGCCTCGGATTGGGATCGGGGCCGGACTCGACTGCGAGATTTCTAGTTATAATAAATTTAGCTTTAGAGATGCTAATAAGCAGATTCTACCTTTTAGATAGAGTCATGCTAGCTGTTCTCCATGTGTTTCTAGTCTTTATGCTAAGCTAACTGTAAACATCAAAGACCCATCTAAACAAACGAGAAAAACTCTTAATTCTTCAGTATCATATTGTTGTAAATTTTTCGAGCTTCCACTTTCTCAACCTGTTGCACTTGATCCTTATGTTTTGAACCATAAAACCCAAAGTGACACACAGACGAAAATGGCTTTAGCTCGTGAAGCATATTGACTGTATGCAGTAAGAAGCCCTTGCTTGTTTACATTTTAAGCATCATAATCTGTCGTTGCTGCGCATTTACTTCAAGTCAGTAGTGTGTTGTTG
This sequence comes from Xiphias gladius, assembly GCF_016859285.1. Taxonomy (NCBI): domain Eukaryota; kingdom Metazoa; phylum Chordata; class Actinopteri; order Istiophoriformes; family Xiphiidae; genus Xiphias; species Xiphias gladius. The sequence goes on along the minus strand of NC_053408.1, from coordinate 6,311,369 downwards.
ATAAAATCACCAAACTCCCGGATCCTCCCACCTAGCCACCTTGCACGCTGCGCTTGACACCAAAGTACCGCACGGATGCGGAAAGCGGACCTCAGGGTCAGGAAATTGCCAAATTACCAATACCAAAAACAGAACAGCAGTAAAAAAAAATTTGTCCGCATAAAACAAAATAAAAAAAAGTTATTAATGTAACTACAATTTATTCTGTAATTTTATTTCAGTCTAATACTGTAAATGCAAAAACTATTACTGTATAGTATTATATTATTATATATGAACTCTAAATACTGTAACAACTGAGCCGTGCAGTTGGTGCCATCGCTCACTGTTTTTCCTGTTTGTCATCTCACTTCAGAGTCTCGGTGTCGTTCCTCTCTGCTTGTATCCACAAACACTAAAACTCTGTCAACATCTCGAAGGAGTGAGTCACAATGTGGTATGAGTCCACTGCACGAGTCTCAATCTGAGCTGGTGTTGATTGAGAAATTAATTGCCCGAACTAACTGCTCCTCAAAACCTTGTCATATTTCCTATTTTTACTTGTGTTAATACACAAGATACTGCCTGTAAATTAAAAACAGCTTCAGAGTCGGAATGCAGCCGATTTCATTTTTGTCAGAGCTAGGCTAACGCCCGTGCTTCCGGTCTTTGTGCTAAGCTACCCCAAACACGTCCCTGACCTACTGAGATGGAATCAGTATTGATCCTCTTATTTTACCCCGACTTAGACTGCAAACAAAGTTTTTGGAGCCCTCCTTTAAAATGACTTCGCAGAACGATTACCACACTGCTGTACTGAGGAAGCTGTCTTTATTTTCTGAGTACAAACAATGCTGCTGGTAACCTTTTGTCCAATAGCAAAAGGAGAATGGATATCATTTATTTGTAGAATACTACCTGTACCATACTATCTCATTGTACCTTCAGTAGACTATGTACAGATTTAAATGCGGTGTCTTGGTCAGATAGGTCCTCAAAACTGTCATTCCTTGACCTCTGCAGCTGCTGCCTTGCCCGTCAGCTGCAGACACACAGGCCTTGATCTTTTGACCCACAAAGCCTTGCCAGATCCTCCAAAATAGATCTGCTCCCACAATCCGTCAGGACCACTGAAGTCAAATGTGCTTGCTAGGCCGGAAGACACCGTCACGTCAAAAGATATAGTGGTTTGCAGCCATGATGTAACAGCTGACAAACACAAACAGACTGTTTGATGTTGTACTGAGAGAACTTTTAAGGGACTCGTGACTCTTACAGGTTGTCTCCTTTCCTGACTGACATTTTTTTTCCTCTGTGATCACTGGGAGAGGAGGCTCCGAAATTTGATTGACAGCTGTGATCAGACGCCACCTCTCTCAGTCTTTTATGACAGATGTCTGGGAGGGGCAGGGTTACTGCCGGCAGCCAGTACCTGGACTGGCAGACCAGAGGGACACGCGGTATTTGTCTCTGGCCGCTCTGAGAGACAATGTGTCGGGCTGCAGCGGCGTCCCCAGTCAAATCCGGCCCCGTTGTCCAGCCCGGGCTTGGGGCGCGGCTGTGACAGTGGTAGGCTGTCAGTTGTACATTGCCTCCTCCGCAGGTACAGCAAGGCAAGAGGGGCTTTTGCCCAAAGTTTCCACTCGCTCTCATCCCTCTTTGTCTTGCTTTTGAATGGGGCTTGGCAATTCTTCCTCTCTCACTCTTTTCCTCGTTCTTCCTTGTTCTCTTACTGCTCTGCACGACTTCTTTCTTTGCAACAAGCTTTGAGAGATGAGGAGGGAAAGAGGGGAGATCAAAGGATGCCCGCAAACTCTGCCCTCCAATATCATTAGGCTATCTCTGATGGCATTATTAGTGTTATTAGTGCTTGTATGTGTGATTTAAAAACATTTTTTATCCTTGAATTTGAGTGATTGTAAGCCTTTTATGCATCTCCATGTAGCCAGTGTGTGCCTTGCCTTCCTCTGGCACAGCGCCCGTTGCTGCCAATGGGCCGCCCTGCCATCAGCCCTTCCATATTGAGCCATAAATCCAATCTCCCCTCCAGTGCTGTGCATGAGGGAGCTGCCCTCTGTTTGATGTCACTTCTCTTTTACTCTGATCTTCTTCCACCAGAGCCTCACACCAGTGCAGTCATACACGGTAGCTCAGATAATGGAGAAGCACTATGACGGAAAAACATCTGGAGCGCGTAGGAGCAGAGGTCTCGGACCACCTGCTGAATCGAAGCTCACCTCTGCTGCCATTTCCGCACCACTTAAAGAATAAGTTTGGTTCTATTTGATCCTTAATTATAATCATCAAATCTCATTAAAGGCTGGAAATAACAGTGAATGTGCCTATGACTCCACTGTCAACCAGAAACTATTAAAACACCTATAAGAGCCTTACTGTTTCCTGTGCCACATTTGTGCAACAATATTCCTTCATTATGATGAATACAGCAAGTATATTTTATACGTCACCTTAGCTTATCAAACCAACATTAATATATACAATACCTGCCAGCTGCACAGGTACTCTCCAGAGATTGAAATTACATGTACATTGTAGATAAGAATACAAACATAATGCCAGTGTTATGCTTTGACATTGAACCAGTTCTGAGGCCTGTACTACGAAGCAAGTTCAACATAACCTGGATATCTTTTGGTTGTCGGGCTTCACTGAGCCTAACATTGGCCATCCTGGATAACCTTTATCATGAAGCTGGTTATCAACTGGCTCAGTTAACTCAGCTCAGTTAACTCTGGTTTTATTTTTTGTCTCTTTCCAGCTGTGACTGGACAGAGAACTGTGTTCACGCGGTGTTGTTAATTACAAGCAACATCGTCAGAACCTGATACCTGCAGGTAAATACTGTAAATAAATACAGAAGTTACTATTAAATTTGTTACCGAGTGAGTATTTTTGCTCTTTTGTCCGAGGATGAACAAAGTATTATGAAAATGTGATGCAGATTCAAAAAAAAAAGTTAAAGTAATGTCAGACTGGGTCTACTGCCAAAGCTGCGAAAGAGGAGAGAAGAGAATTAGTTCATGCCTGATGAGGTCAATCTGACTGGCATCTTCATATATAATCATGGGAAATATTGAATAGTGTGTGTAGATTTCTTCTAATAAAATACACCAGAGGGTTTAGTTTTTATTTCCATGAATTGCCACTGATTCTCCTCATGTTATTCTGAGCTGAGGCGATAAAATGAGAATGTAAGATCGTCGACACTGTCAGGAATCCTGTTGGGAATCAAATGATCTTTGTACAATTAAAATGAAGCTATGATAGTTATTATGTAGTTATTTAGTGTGATAAACTCTCCCTCAGTTATTTAGAAGCTCTGTTTTAAAACCAGCGTGGCACATGGAAAGCCTCAAACAACAAAACGATTCGACTGGTCTATAAAATATCTATTGCTCTCTATTACGTGTCACTTTATTGTAAACTCTTTTGTCCATTTCGGGATCCCGTAGGAATGACGACTCTGGTTTTCCAGTGATCTGATTGGTCACTATTTGGGCCGTTGACAGGTTTTGATCTGATCCTCCGAAGTTAACCTAAGAAGTGAACCGCCGTCATACGCCTGAAAACCCAGGGTTAAACCTGAAGTTACCTCGCTAACCCCAGATCCTGCTTCGTAGGCACAGGCCTCAGGTGGCTTCTAGCTCACGCAAACCATCTGTTTGTATGCCTATACATGTTTGTCTGATTGTATACAAGTTACTATACATGTATCTAATGCATGGCCAAATCTGGCAGATGTCTTCCTTTGCTTTTTGTGTGACTTCAACATATTTATGTGCGTTACCCTTGATATATGTTGCAGAATTTGGTAATGTATTAACCCGTGGGAAATATTGCAGATTTTCTTTGCCGTCATAGAATCGCATTCTCTTGCTACCTCTTGATCAAATGTATGCATTTGCAATGACCTGCTGCTAGAGATGTCATTTTGATATGGACTGTGGGTGAAATGTATGAATGAAAATGAAAGGCACTGTGGGCCAGCCTTTGCAGGTGGCTGCTCCACATCAGCATCATATGTGATGCAGTATGTGAATTTATATGCGATGGTTAGAGTTGCAGAACCTCTGGTGTCATGGAGTGCCTTTCCACCACCGATCCTATCTTGCTGGATGCTGAAACCCTTCCAGCAACATGCTGAGTCCTCACTTTCGCCCACACACCTCAGAATGTTTTGCTGTTAGGGGTGAAGAAAGAGAATAGGTTGGGAGAAGGAGTAGAAGCAATATAGAGCAAACACGGAGTGTAGGTGTCCATCGGGCTGTTAGTCCACACCTCAATGTTTAAACTACTACTCGAGGTCCATTTTGCCAGAAACTGAAGGTCCCTGTTGTGTATTTCCTTGCCTCTCAATTCTTCATACATTGTCGGTTTTATTGCTCATGTGGAGTTGTGCGCAATTTTCTCCTGTGTATGTGTGTCCACGCGTGTCTGCAAGGCACGGTTGCTGCAACCCTGCAAGTAGCACATAACTGGACTGCGCGAGAAGGCGCGAGCAAGCATGCAAGATGGAGGGACTGAAGGATCGAGAGAGACAGGAGGAAGAGGGAGGGGGCAGGGAGACGGAGCCTGCACAGTTATTGAATCCATAAAGGATGAAAAGGGCCTTGGCAGGAGTCTTAAGGGGCTAATAAAATAAAGTTCTCTCAGATTAGTTAGCTAATAGAGCTGTAACATAGTGTTGTGTCCTAATGCTGGGGGGAACGCGGCCTCCTGTGTGCTGGCTGTGATATGGGGGGAGTGATGAGGCATGAGAGGGCGGGTGGGCGAGTGGGTGTGTGTGTGTGTGTGTGTGGGGGGGGGGGGGGGGTCAGGCACTACCGGAGCACCTGCTGTGGAGAAGCCCTCCGGGTCTGGTTATTCAGTCAGGGGTGAGCAAAGAGACAAGGAGGGGAGAGGGAGCCTACCTGGCATGAAATTACTCTCCCTGCAGCTTCAGTACTTACTGCATGAGATCAATGCACAGGCTATATTAGCTACATGTGTTTCGGTAAGCTCAAGGAAATTAGTGCTTTCTGTAAAGAATCAGATGCAGGATTTCTGCTCTCCCGTTGGAACTCATATTGTCGGGATGGCAAGGAAAGGAGTTCAAGTAATAGTTACTATTATGTGGTACATCAAACAACATGTCTACACGAAGGATTAGACTGACTGAATTGTAGAGTGGCCTAGTGTTACGACTGTTGCAGTTTCAAAACTCCAGGAGCAATTCTTGAAATTTCAATCGTACACAACTTTTTCATGTAAGTCAATTTCTGTGTTGCTCTTATATTGCTTTTGAACTTAACTGGTTAGCACTAGATGACAGAAGTCCACTAGCTGTAAGGTCATCATCAAGAAACCGAAAACAAAAGTCTGCCAACAGCAGAGTGAACAAATGCATTGACCTTAAAAGATTAAAAGCACTCCAGAAAAAACATCAAGGAGGAGCTGTAGGGGAGGACTAAAGTGAACATTGACCGATGATGGTAATGAAAACGTGCCAATTATCAGGGGACAGGATATGAGGAGTGATACATATGGCTGAGTTTTCTGTAATTAAAGTATCTTTGTGTACAAAGAAAATGAAGAAAAAGTTTAAGTTGATGCTTAAAAAAATCTGCTGACCCTCCCTGATTATTGAATCCACGGTCACTCTCACTGTGTTGCATCCTGTCTTGGAGTTGGTTTTGTACCCACAAATGGCCAACGTTCTTCTTTTGAACCGTATTCCAGAAAGCTGCGATTTAATTCCGGCTGCGAGTGCGGAAGTGCGGCTTTCTCCTGCGTCGAACGCCTAACCTCTTTCCAGATGACAGGACATCCACTGCCTTTCTTTTGACATCTCCTCTGCAAGACAGGAGTGACCATGCCTCACAGTCAATCTTCCTCTGTGTCAGTGCTTATCAGAGTGAGGCATTGTGATGAGCGTAGACTGCATACAGAAAGGAAAAGGGGGCCGGAATGTTGTACATCCAAATGCAAAGGTGAACAGTACATACGGTATGTGCACCCGTTAAAAGGGGACTGAGCACGTGACTTGTTGATAGAATTGAGTTGTGTATTTCCAGTACGCGAATGAAGTCTGAAGGCGCATTTGTGCTATGGAAGACTGCAGCTCTCTGTTGGTGACGTCCTCAGGCGCTCAGAGTAACCGCAGGAGGGAAAACACAACTTTGAGGCGGCCTACCTCTTGAGTGGGGAGAGAAAAACAGAGGAGCGTGAGAGAGAAAAACAGAGAAGGCGACGAAGTTCTCTCAAGCAACTGAAGTGGGCAGAAGCAAAGTGTAGGGATGAGCAAAGAGAGGAACCTTGTCTCCAATAACAGTGTGAGTATCTTCCTCAGTGCTGTCATTATCACAGGAATAGTTAATGAGAGGCCTCTCTGAGTGGAGACTGATTGAGTGTGTCATCTTCTATCCTTCTCTTCTAACCCACTGCCTTACGGCTCCCTGCCCCCTTAGTTTGATTCCACTCTTTTCTTCCTCACATCTCATTCTCTATAGACCTCCACTCTGGCTTTCATTCTGTGAAACCCTCATTGCTCTGTGATGTCTTGCTAATGATTTTGTTCTTTTTTCAGCTCATGTAAAATGGAGCTAGTTATCTTCTGAAAAACTGGGTCCATGTGTGTTCCTGTGTTTGGTAGTGGGTTTTTGCATTTAGGTTTGATGTGTGTCTGTGTGTGTGTGTGTGTGACACACACACACATACATACATATATATATATACATATAGATATTCGTATATACACCCACAATATACACACAGTTTGTGAGATCAGGCAGGTCCCTGTCGCTCTCATTAGACCCTACTGTAATGTAGGCATCGGGAAATATCAGCCCATGGCCCTTTTAAAATGGGCATGTTTAACAAATCCGTTGTGGAACAAAAAGGAAAACTTAAATTTAAAGCCCACTTATATGTACACTGCATTCAGATAGTATTCAGATTCCTTCACTTTTCACTTTACTACTTTTATAGTAAAGGGTCTGAATACTCGCTGAATGCACTGTATATACTGTATATACTGTACATTCACATATTCAGTATGCAGAGTTTTTATGCACAATTTTGAGAGAGGGATGATGTCTTTTATCTGGAATGGAAGTGTTGGTTTTGATTATAGTATCCTAACTGGAATCCAAATGTATTGATCAAAGGAATAATGGTATATCACAGGGGCTATAGGTCCAAGCTGGTCTACTGCAAAGTCCATTATTTGGACTGAAGATATGGCACGAAGAAGTTGACATCAGTTTTATAAAACTATAAAATGCAAAACATACAAGCCTATACCCTCACTACGACTGTCAAAATGTCTCAGTCTTCCAAGGAGCAGTGCTATAAATGGACCTTTAAAAAAAAAAACTGGTCCTGAGGATAATTGCCAACCCCTGGTCTTGTAAAAGGGACAGACACCTGAGAGGCAATTCTCAAATGACCGAACCCCTAGCTAAAACAGTAGCAGTTGTTTTTATATACTGCATTGGAAGACGCACACATTTCAGCTCATCGCTCAAATCATTCTGCAATCTGTTTTCCACTCGCCAGTCGGTCTCTGTTCACAGTAAGAGGAAACCTGCTCTAGTTCACCCCATAGCAAATATGATAAATGCTGCCCTTTAGTTGAATTATACATCACAAAGCCAAATGTAGAAGCACTATGACGGCATAGAAATTCGATGGAAAGACATGAGCGGAGAGGAGCAGATACAGATTTGCCCAAGGCATCGAAGAAACATTGGGCTTGGGTTGAAAATGTTTCAACTTAAGCAAAGAAATTTGCTGTTATCGCTGCTTTCATAATGCACAGACACAGTTGCAAAAAGAGAGGCCTTGAGGAAAATAAGTATTACCACCTGTATTACCAAAACCAGCTCTCTTTTACTTTATTTGAAGAACTCAGGACTAACAGACTGAGTTGGCAAAATAAACTGCAACAAAAGCCTGGAGGATAAAAAAAAATCAGTGAATTCCTTTTATATTATACAGATACTATCTAACAAAATTATGTATTCTCTGAAGCCCTACAAAAAAACTTATACTATATAATTTGAAAAATAATAAAGATAAAGTTTTATTGTGAGTTACTACAGCAATATTTATGATTCTTTATTTTTAAAGTATTGGGCATTATTATGTCTTTATTATAGACAGTAGAGAAATGATGGGGAACGAGGGAGAGAGCAGCCCATGGGATCAAATCATAATTTCTCAGATGATATAAATAGGGGTTGTACAGTAGCGGCTGCATCTCAGAAGCAGAAACACACTCTTTTAAATGTATTCACTGTGTTGTTTCACTGTATTATGGCCCACAATGTGAAAAATAAAATCCCCCAAACCCCTGAAATCTGTGTCAATGACATCTTTTCTGAATAATGAATTCAGTGAGCAAGTGCATTCCCAAGGCATTCTTTTTGTCCCTATATTTAGCTATTCTTTATCTGAGAGAAAGCGAGAGTTAGAGTCTTACTGTAGCGGATTACTTGATGCCTGATTTGGAACTCCTAAGCTGTTTTGTGCTTTTCAAAATGAAATTAATTGAGAGCATTTGTGTTCAGTTATAGTAACTCTATTAGTCATGTGGCCTTAATTTACCCCTTCTGGTTTATTCTGGGGGCCACTTGTTTGCACACAGTGCTATCTGGAGTTTGATCTTTGCAATTTCACAGTGCTGCAGCTTGACCGCAAACAGAGGGAGTTCAAGGCGAGTATCATTAATAAAGACTAAAGCCATAGACCGGTGCTGTAGCTGATGCTGTAATGATTAATGAGGACCGGGCTTTAGCCTCAGTGGTGGTATCTCTGTTGAATTAGGCTCTGATTACGCCTGACTGGGTCATACATGACTAATGGCTCTTGGGCCTAATTCATCCTTCCTTGTACCAGGCCATGTGGAATAACTACTGAATGTAACTATCTGTGTCTGATCTGACATCTGTTATAAGAGCTGGCATGCATTTGTACTTATGTATGTGTATTTACATGAATTTCCGCAACAGATATGCTCCCCCTGTAATTTTATTGTCCTGATGATGGCTCTTTTGCCCCATGGGGGACCCCCATTTCTCCATAATTAAGATTTCACTATTAAAATGTGGGATTACTGTGTAGCCGTTTCCTTGACTACAATATATTTCCACCTCCCCAAGGGCTGTTTTTTCCATTAAGACTTCATGAAATGGATTTTTGTTTACTCATTATTATTTGGTTTTCATAACTGGATTGTAATTTGTTAGTTTGAATAGGAAGGAAGGGGCAGGAGCTGGTGGTATGAGACTTTGTAGGAGATTATTGACATGCCCTCTGCCCTTAAAGACAGGCTCAGGAAATTGATTTATGAAGGGAAATATAGTGCAGAGAAAGGTAAATATGCAGTGGCTTTAGCTATGCTACGTCTCTACCCAAGGAGTGATAATTTGGACTTTCATTGGCAGATTTGTTCACTGGATTGACTAATTATCTGATGCTCTGACTGCTGTTTGCCTGACAAACCAACTGTCTGAATACCTGAGTGGGGACCATTGGAGACTGGGGTTTCAACCCTATCACCAGACAAGAATTGATATCAGGTATCTCTGATATTGGACTTCTTCGGATGTCATCTATGGTATGGTTAAGGTTAGGAAAAAATTGTGGTTATGGCCAATAAACTATTGTTAAGGTATGGTTAGAGTTAGGCATATAAAACACTTGGTTAAGATTAGTGAAAGATGGTTACCGTTAGGACAAAGGTTCATTGCAAATGTTACTTAAAGGTCTCTGACAGGACCCAAACTCTAATTTCCTGCATGAGAGTCAGACATGCTACACACCCATCCATTAGCTTGACCTCCGCAGCCTTACTGTCCAACGCACTACATAAACTGCACACTTACCCTCCTGCATTGACAATGAATGTTGGCATTGGATGCACATTGTGATGACCAGAATGGTCCACTATAGATGGAATTCCTAGGAACACTGGGCTGGGGTTGAGCCTTGTTAAGGTAAAGGTAAAGGGGATGTTGGTTACTGGGTCATTTATAGTTGTGCATAATCCATCACAAGCCTGGCTTTGTGACATTTTTTGACCCTTTTTGACCTTTTTTATTGATGGGAGGATTATGGGAAAGGACACTGCTGGGTAATTTATGTTAAAAGAAATTAGACTTTCTGTTGAAACCTTTTTATTGAAAAGACTCTCTTCTGTTTGGGGTAAATTAGTGCCACCACCACAAATTCTCCCTTAAAACATAGCTAATTTAAGTGATATACCGAAGTTGTATCTGTTTCATTACAGTATGTTCAGCTACGGTTCCTGCTTCCTGTTTAACTTCCAAACCAACAGAAAATATTACTGTTTCATTACCCAGTGATCGCCCACTCTCGGGCTTGTTGACTTGTCATTTTGGCTTCGCTAGTCACCATTCTGCTCCATTTCCTTAGCTGCAATCACACTGTCAGTATCTGAGATGGTGTTAAGCTGCAGCTCATTGCACCATGGCTGTGCTTGCTGGGCATGAGCCATGTGGAAGCAGCGGGCATGCTTCTCAGGCCAGAGGGAGGCAGGAGCAGGGTGAAAGTAGGCAGCATGGAGAGCGGTGGCAGTGAAGGGATCCTTTTGCAGCTCCTAACCCTGTATTTTTCCACACGGGCGGGCTTTTTGTTTACTACTCAGCAGTGGCAGCATGGTTCTCTGCTGGGCTAATTTGTCACCCCATAAAAACAGGACAGCATTGGTACACACAGAGTGGGATTCAATGAGCCTGTTATCTCCTAGCAGGGATGTGGGAAGATAAGAGGAAAGAGAAAGATAGGCAGAGATGTAGGCCAGATGCAGAATAAGGAAGTTAGAAGGAGAAAAACTTCAAAAAAAAAAAAAAAGTGAATGGATGCCAGCTTACCAGGCAGGGAGGAAGAAATGTAAAGACAGGGAACATTTATATGTTTGTGTGTATGTGTGTGTGTTTGGATGAAGGGGTTGCTCTTCTTTCATTTTCTTCTCTGTTGGAGTATTCGAGAGTAAGCTTGTTTGCTATTCTGAAGGTCTGCAGCTCATTAGGGACCCTGCAGACTCCTCTAATAGGTCGTGCTCAGCTGACCCGGGGACCGCCTGTGTGACAGTACACTACAAAATATGCTGCTGTCACACTGTGATGAAATTGGCGTAACGATGATATGCTTCCTTATAAACATAATAAAATTCAAAATATTTTCTCTTAATCTGTTATCCTCCCTCCATTTTTCCTCTTTGTACTGCAGTATGTTTTCAACTTTTATTTACCCCATCTCCTCCTCTTCTTCTCCTCTATGTGCTGCGGTCAGTAATGAGCTGGTTCAGTTTCTTTTTCCTGCCACAGGCATATTTTTCCTCCCATCTCCATCATTCTCCCATACCCCTCTCCCTGATCTGCTATCTTGTTTTCTTCTCTCAATGCCTCTTCTCCCCGATGGACTCTCCAGGTTGCTTCTTCTGTGTTTTTCTCTTATGCTCTGCATTCACATTCACATTCATTTATTTATTTATTTTTTAGATTAAAGAACTTTAATTATGTTCAGGTGGTACCGAAGAATCCAACACACTGCACTACAATGGGCTGTCCACAGAAGTTGCTCATGTTTTGCCCATGTGGGTCCTCATCTGTCTCACAGGTGTGAAAATTGTATGAGAACTTGTATCAATGTCCTCAGGCTAGACATACAAAGCATCAGCCACGTCTCTGTGGTAGAATGTTTAAATGAGAGGCTTTCCCTCACACTAGGTGTATAACAAGGGAGCAAGTATGTAAGCATACATGTGCTGTGGTCTGGAAAGTTGCTGTTTAAGGAAGAAACATCTGGTGTTTCCTGATTCCAAAATGAGACTCTCCTTTATTTCCTCTTCTCTCCTGTCTTGACGAAAATAAAAATCCTACGCGGTTGGTGGGTTTTAGAGTTTAGCTTATCTAGCAACGTTTTTCATGACATAAAAACAACAAAACCTCTCGTCCATAGAGGAAATAGAGGAGTTCCTGTGTCCAGGAGAGTATATCCAGTCCAAAACTCTGACGGTTGTCCATTGGCTTTAAGACTGACATATTTTATTGTAACCTTGAACAAGCCTCCTCTCCACTGCTAATTGAAAAATGACAGCCTCAAAAGAAATAGAACCCATAGATGGATTACATGCAGGGAAAAATGAGAGCAAGGCACTTGAGGGAGATAAAGTTGGAGAATTGAAGTAGGAATGGGAGAATTCCCATTAATCAGTTCTTGCTCTTTTAACAACTGGGGTGAAGTGGCGAGTAGTTGCGGATTTACAGAGATGTCGGTTAGACCCCCTTCTGCTAATTGAAACAAGAGATGGGTAAAAGCTACACAAGGGATAAGGAGCTGCTGTTATAATTCACGCTTCTTCACCCCAATCAAACTTAAGCTCTCCTCTCACTGTCATGCCCCGAAGAAAATTCTCTCAAATCCTTTTTGTTTTCCAGCCCCGCTTTAGCAGTCGTGGTTTGAAGTGACCCTGAGAAGCGCTTGCTGAAGAGAGGACTTTGTACAATCCCCACAGTATGTGATTAAACCCAGGTTCTATGCTATTTTGGAGTCAGGTGAATTCATTTGCATGGCGAAAGTGCCTGCAGTCAAAGAATTAGGGAAGGTATTGTGTCGATTTGATAGAGGGGTCAGGTGAGCTAACTGCACTTGTTCAGCATGCAGTGCAAAAGCACAAAGCCCCTACTGATTAACATTGTTATTCATTCATGAGAAGCAGCCCAGCAAAGCAGAGCCATTTGTCTTAGATACGTTAAGCAAATGCAAAACCAGGAGTGGAAAAAAGAGAAACACAAATCTCCTTATGAGAAACAATTGAATAATTATGCCCCCTCAGCTCAAATCAAACCAATGGAGTTCTGAAGCTGTCAGCACTTTTTGTTTAAATATAGCGTTTAATTGTGGGGGCATCAAGTTTTAGGGGTTTTAATTAGTTTAGATAGTGTCTACCTGTCAGCCATTAAACATTTCTCAGTACATGCAAAGTTAACATAAAAAAATCACTACTTTGTTGCCAGCCAACACTGCCAAAAATTTGGCTTGGCTGAAAACAGCTGAGACAAGATATAAGAAGGCAAGAGAAGAGAAGAGAATCAGTGAAGCAGATGAAAGAGATGCAATATAAATATCAATTGATCAATAACATAAATAAGGAAAGCAGTCAGTAAGAACTAGTAGGCCTTTCCTCAGGGGGACAGATGGGGATACATGGATTTATTACGGGCCCGGATTATTATAGAAATATTACAATAGTAGTATATTACGGTATTCACTAACATATTCAGTATTACATGATTTACAAAGTCCCTTATTCGTGCCATTAAGTTTAACTTAATTATTTAAATATGTGAACTGTCAGTCAAGACATATTTTTTATTTTTTCATGATACAAGTAAATAATCTATAAAATTGTTGCCCAGCCTGAAATTTTTATGTTATGAAGTCTGCCTCTGCTCATTTGTAGCAACATCATATGCAGGTCAGCAAACACCTGTCTTGAGCTCCTAAGATTAACGTGCACCTTTTCACCCCAGCCATGGGTTGAACAGCCAAACAGGGGTTGATTCATTGGGATTTTAGTCATCAGATATTCAGTCTTTTTTTTAATGTCACTTAACTGTCTCCTCCAGGTTTCAAATCCAAACAGACTGTTCCAAACAACTCCGTAGACGTCCTGTTTCGTCTGCCTCCCTGGAGTTAAATAAACAGTTGATAATAGATGGTCACGAAGCCCTGGACCAAAGAGTGGTGTTTGTGGCTGGGGAATGTACACATAAACGCTTCAGGATGGGGAGGGAAGTGGGAAGTTACACCAGCGGTTTTTTTGGTCTGTTTTGTTTGGATGACGCCAGTAACGTCCATTCCAGTTATTTTAAGTGCCTTCAAGGTTTCGCTGGAGAACACTGCCTTCTTTGTCTAAGCCTTTGTTAAAGCTTTACCATACCATTGCGATATAGTAGCCTACAATAAAATCCATATTGTTTTTCTGCTGAAGCAATAAACAGAAAAAAAAAAGGATGACAAAAGATTCCACCCCATCTTTTATGTCATAAAGTTCTCTATTTTCAGTACATTTCATGCCAAGTTTGGATAATTTTAAAAGTTTCAATATGTTATATTAATATCTCATGTGCATTTAGAATTTGAACGAGTAGGGATGCTGAATCTATCTAGCCCATAATGATCGCTACTGTAACCTGAGGCTTATTTGGAATTGGACATTACCCTACTGGGTCAATGAGATGCATTGCCATGTATGGCATATTTGCAGGCCTTGGCACCTGTCCTGTCTGGGTGTGTTTTGTGGTGCTCCTACCCCAGCCAGCCCTCCTTAATGAGAGCAGATGAACAACAGAAGCAGATGGAATTGCCTGTGGGATTGTGGGAAGACTCAGGAAGGGCTAGGTTGACGGTTGTGGGAGGAAACTAGCGCCATGTGGTGGCGTGCCCACTCTGCCCTCTGGTCATCTCTGCTAGTCCTGCTTGGTGGTCATCCAGGCGCGCACTGGCCTGCCAATTAAAGATGGGCCCACAGTCAACCCTGGAGGTTCCTCCAATCCGACAGGCCTTTCTCTTCCTTCCTTCATCTTTGTTCACTCCTCTCTTCATATCACTCTCCAGCCAACACCCTGCTGCGCGTTCTGCTCTGTTCTTGCTTTCTGACTCAAGGGGACTTGCTGCGCAGAATTCATTAGGCTGTTTTCCCGTCTCCCCTCCTCAGCCAGATAACTCACCTGCGGTGGGGTGGCAGGTACTAGAGGTGTGTATCTTCTCTGGCCCGGATTTACCTTTCAAGGATTTGTCTCAATGTATCACATCCTCAGTTTTCAATATCATTGCTACTTTTTCCTCAATTAATACAAACACTCAGAATAATCTGAACCCCCTTTTTATGTAGAAAGTGCTTTCAAAGATCAACAACAGACTATGATATAAAAAGCTGCAATCTTTTCAATACCAGTATCTGTGTGACCCACCTAGGTAAATAAATATTACAAAAAGAAAACATAAATCCTACCAATTGCAGTGCATTACAAGGGTGAAAAATTAGGTTTTCACATAGTTTACAACTAGCTTCACAAACTCCTTTACCTGGGCTTTGGTTTTGCTGTAGATTGCAGGTAAAGCCGTTTCTGTAAACTGACTTTATGATGGGAGTTTATATCATGGCTCCTGAGTCTTCACCGGGTGTCGAAGCCCATGGTGCTTTATGACTAGATAAGGCCGTAGATCCTTAGCTATGAAAGCTGCCAGAGATTGGCTGATACTCTTCCCTCTCTCCGAGTTCGACGAAAAAGTTGACAACGACTCCTCAGTTCTTGGCTGATTAGCTGGCTCTTTATGGTTGCAGACGTTAGCTCAGGGTGAAAATGGCTAACGAGGGTCCTCAGATTTGTTGTATTACCAAAGTATTTAGTTTTATGAGGCAGATTTTACACATCCTGTGCATCTCGTCCAGTTTGTGCTTCCCAGTAAGTGCATAAAATCTGAAATGTGCCCAGATGTCTGCTTTCAAAATACTGGGTGTTTTTTTTTTTTTGTTGTTTTTTTTTTAATATCACTTGCTGCTGATCTCTGCCTCCCTACGCCATATCTCCCAACATATAAAAGTAACGTTAGCCTAACGTTTGCCCACACTTTAAAGCAAAAAAGTGACATAATGATGTAACTTTATAACTTTATTGTCCAGCCGAGGCCCGAAAATCAACAGTCAATGTTAGTTGTCTATATTTTTGTGCAGGCTGCAAAGTCCCGATTACGTTTTGTCACTGCATTGATGCAGAAGTCCATATTGAGATGCATCTTGGAACCGACACATTTCCACACCTCTAGCAAGTGCATGTGCTACGATACGGTCAACCATTTGATATGACAATGAAGAAAACCTCTTTGTCTCAAGTGTTCTGACACGCTTGCAGAACTGCACTAAAAGCAGAATTAAGGCTTGGATGAGGATGAACTAAAGATGCACTCATTTGCAACTCAGCAGTATGACCCTACATATGTGAGAACTCTCCTTTCAAGAGTAGTTTATCCAGAGGGGGCTCAGAATTCTTCCCCCTGGGGTTCAAGCAGTCAATGCCAGAGGTCAGAGGTCACTAGTCTGGCTGGCTTTATGTAAGCTGATATCCTATGAGAAAGAGATAAAGAGACATAAGAGAGACACATCAGGACAGTGCAGTAGTTTGGCTGTCAGCAGAGCAGTGAAAACAGCAGACTAAGGAAGAATAGGTGGGATCACAGGGATTAGGGAGGCTTGTTAGCAAGCTCTAGAAGCCCAACCTCACCATCCACCACCTGCGTCAATGTGCAATATCTGTCACTACACTTGCATATAAAACTCTGGAACCATGGTTGTTAACATCGTCCTGTCTCACTAAATGAGGAAGGTATTTGTCTGAAACAACCTCTGCCAAACGTAAACTTACAGGTGCAACTGCTTCCCCTCGCTGTCACCTCTTTCTGTAGGCTGAGGCAGGGTTGTGTTCTACTTCACGTAATGTCCACAGAGACCTCCAATGGCAGGAAAACACTCTGACTTCCATATGGAGTGGACAGATGTGAGGAAAACATCAAGCACTCCCATGTTTGATTTCAAGGGGCGTGTCCTCTCAGATCCTTCAGGAGGCCTTGCAGCTCAGTGAAACCTCCACATTCCAGATTCTGCAGTGCCTTTTCATTCTGATGGCACTCTCTTCTCTGCCGCTTCCTTTTTGTCCCCTTAATGGAGTCGTTGCCAAGGGCCATGGTCTGAATGTCTGTCTCCTGCATTCCAGGTATTGAAAAGTCCTAATGCTTCAACTAGCGAACAAAATGGTTTGCTTTATGAGAGCATGCTGAATTTTGCAGGCAATCTCTGCAGCACCAAATAAAACTGCCCACCATGTTTCGGCTCCATCTCAGGGTCAATTGTATTGATGTAATCTTCCCTGTGTGCCTTTTTTAAAATCAGGATTTATAGTATGAGTCTTGAATAGTAGGAAAGCTCAAGACTTTTACAGTTTTAGCAAATATTTAAGGGTTTTTTTATTTTTCATTTTGTTGTTCAAAATTGACATTTCATTTTAGGCCTAAGGGCAAAAGAAATGGTACTTGTTTTATTTTTCACTGATCATATCTTTTTTCTTATCAATTTCAATCAAAATCACACTATTGCCTTTTCTGTTTGTTAATGGTTATTTATTGTTTTTCTGTTACCTGCTTTATTGTCAGAGCTTAGTTTGCACCTGCAGGAAAAAGCAGTATTGACAAGATGGCCAGAACGTAGATAGTAGCCATCTGCATAAAGACAGCTCCAGTTGTTCTCTGTATTTCTTTTTTTTTTCCTCTCCAGGAGTTTATCTGAGACAGTAATTATATAAAGCTAAGAACATAGCTGTATATATAACCCAAATTAATGTAGCACGTGTTTTTTTTTTTTGTCCAATGTAGAATTTCAGACAGAGGAAGCAGCCTTTATACAGATCTGCTCCTCCCTAAATAAGCTGCAGTGTGCAGCAGGTGACAAATTGCTTCACAGTTGGTATTCTGGTTAAGCTAATTAGGCTTGGACCACATCATATTTTCGCATGGTATATTACCGAGGTTCAGGTAAGTTGTCAATGAAAAGTGTGCCAATTTGACTTTCCTGTCACTGGCCAGTCTTTCTGGCGGTCATAGAATATGGCATATTTGTTTGCTGCCGCTCATGGACCCGCTAATATAACACAACAAGCTCTCCCATTATCTTTATTATTGATTGACAGCCACTGCGGAAATGAGCGGGATTGATTAAGCCTGACAAAGTGAAGGTCTGCAATCAGGCCTACAGTACACAATAGTGTTATCGGATTTCGGTTTGAATAACATGTAATGATTCCTTGCTTCTATTACTATTCTGCAGTTGTTGAGTACTCAGGCCTGAGCTAATGGGATCACACCCTTTGCACTTCCACTTGCATCCACCACATATGCGCACGTTTGTACTTGGTCCAATACTTGCGAGGACTGTCGTATAATGCATTCCCTGGCCCCAATAATGCGTTCCCCTACCCTAACCTTAGTCCCTAACACTAACCTTAACCATCACAACTACATGCCTCAACCCAACTCTGAGTCGAACCTTAACCCTAAAACAAAGTCTTAAGTCTCAGACAGCCTTCTGAAGAAGTGAGTCCTCACGAAGATAGAAATACAAGGAAATACACACTCCTGTATCTCTCTTTTTTGTTGGGACCTTTTGATGTCATTCACACTAACAAATATGTCTCAGTGGGACTGCCTTGAATCAAACGGCATTCCATCATTTGTCAAAAAAAAGTGGCACTAGGATGGATGGTTGCCAATAATGAGCTTGAAAGTCAGATGTTTTAGTCAGAAAAATCAAAGGCCAGTATAAAGCTGAAAGAACAAAAAAAATCCCTTTTTGAATGGTTCAAACCTTCGTTTGTAAACCTGATAAAAAAAATTTTGTTCAGTAAAACATTGATATCAGAATTTTTGCCAAATTCGGGGATACACGTCTGTCAAACAGGCTTTCTCTTGTGTATAATGCAGCAATAAGTAGATTTGTCAAACCACTCAAAATGGTTTGGCACTTGATTACAGGGATCCAAACAACTCGCTTTTCCGTGAATGTCATTTTTTTTTTTTCTCTCATTAGTTTGGTGACCTGTGTGAATCGTCCAGATCCAATGAGTTTTTGAAAATTTGGGGATAGGGGGTCCGTGAGGACAGAGTCGCGGGGAGTGAAATGACAACCACGCCTTCTGACTTCTTTCATCTTTGTGACCTTTTTTTCATCGCCATTGACTTTGCATTTCTGTGAATACAAATCATTATCTCGAACAGTGATGCTCCATTTGTGTTGGAAATTGTATTTATTATGTACAATAATTTATTACATGCAGTGTAGGTGTGTATCTACTTAAGGCTCTTTTTAAACTTCATTTGGATACAGCATGTGAGAGCAGATACCAGCTTTGAAAGTGAGAAAAAAAGAAATTGCTCTCTGGAGACCATCTGAAGATCAGACCTTTGATGTGATCTGCTCCCGTTGTGCTTTGCACTCCAGAAGTTCACCCTCACGAGGCAGAGATGCATCTTCATCTGAAGCACATATTTGTTTATGGATAAGGGGCCCAGCATCATAAAGCAGCCTCCTTACCCAATCAGAAAGCTCCCTGGCTTTCTTCCTTTCCTCCGCCAAAAGTTCCTGTCATCTTAACGTGGTGCAGCTTTTCCTCCTGCAGCACTGGTGCTATGGTTACAACTGGTGTTTTGGCTCCAGTGTCGCAGAGAATCAGTAATAGATCCTACAATGTCTTAAATACGGTGAGATATCAGCAAAAAGCCTCTGTGCGAGTAGTCGCAAATGTAACAACGATTGTTTCAGTGGAGGTGACAAAACATTTTGAGAGCTAATCCAAGGTGTCAGTAGGATAAATTGAAATTAATGAATAACAAACTCACAGGAACAGATGCTGCCATTTTGGGCCACATAACAGGTCTCTAGTTTTTTTCTTTTTTTCTACCACATGGAAAATCTGTACATCTGCTTCTAACCCTTCATTTGGTGAAAGCATCAATCAGTTTAGTAAAACCTGCTGTTCAAGAGTATGCAGGCAGGTTACGGTTCTGTGAACGTGACATAAATAGATTGAAACTAACACCTGTACTCTGTCTGTCACAGTTCAGTTACGTTATAGGCAAGCAAAAAATACCTGTGTGTATTTGTGCTACACGTGTTAGTTTGCACACTGTATATATGTGTATGCATGTGCTAAAATGAATGACACAGGGATGCTGGTATAGAACATTATGTGGCAGTGACTGGATATTTGCTTCAGCTTGAGATGCATCGAATGTAAGGGAAATCAATATAGTTGAGCTGTTAGAGCTCTGTGGTAGGTCATGCCCCTACAAACTACAGTGGTCTCCTGCAGTGTTGTCCCAGTAGCTAGCAGGATTTGTACACACAGACGTACAGATGTATTAAAGAAGGTCTGGTTGAGTGGGGGGGGCGGGGGCAGTCTCAGGGTTGGCATGTCTGGATTGCTCCTGGTGGATTGTACAAGCGTCAGGGGAGGTGTTGAGGCTTAGGAAGGGACTTCTGGCTCAATACGGTTTAATTAAAATACAAACAAGATTATTGCAACGAAGACTGACCAAGAATGTATTTAATCCTGTTTTAAAAAAAAAAAAAAAAAAAAGCGACAATTGTAACATGTTATTAGGAGAGGTAAGACAGTGGAAAAAATAACAATCTGATGTGTTAATAAGAGAAAACTACATGTGTAGATCTCAGAGCTATCAACCTTCAGTTCTCAAGAGTATCCCAAAGATTCAGTTTCATTAGCGGATGCTGGACCCTTGGGGCAGCTGTACAAAATATGGCTGTACCAATTGATATTACAAGAGGACACATGATTTGACAAGTTTCGATTCCTCTAATGTTGGTTTTTTTCCGCTTTTACATGACGCAAAACATTTGTTGAAAGAACTTCGTAAGGCGATACTGTGCTTGACTGATGCCCTTCTTTTCTCCAAATTGTTATTTTTCCAGGAGCTAAGAAAAGACGGTAAACTTTGAAATCGCCTCATTCTAGCTTGCCCAAAATACACTTGTAAGTTTATCTTTTAAGATTTTTAAAGAGGCTTATAAAAGTTTGTGTCAACTCATGGGGGGCACACAATCCTTCAGCCGAAGCTAATAAATGTCACCCAAAGTTATTGTTACATGCAGTCACATATTATTCTAGACTCTTTTATCCTCTTCCTTTAAACCAAAGTTTCCCCTATTCTCCGTTTTCTAGAGACGGTAACCTGACATTAAATATAAATTTGTGTGTTTTTGTTAAAAAAAAAAAAAAAAAAAACATGGGGTGAAAGCATCTAGACACACTTCAGTGTGTTTATGGTTTTGATTTTGAATTTATCTTCCCTCTTGCAAAATTTCTGAAGGTCAAGAAGGGGTGTACTGTATATCGACAGTGGCATCGCATTTGGGGTACTGATCCATTGCAGCGGTTAATCGCTGGAGTCTTGTTGTCTTGACATAAGGTGGAGTGCATGGAGGAGATATTTCCAGCCCTTGAGTGCCAAACCATGCAGCATTAAGCGATACCTTTTAATTAGTGGCTCTGCCTCAGACGGCGGTGAAGGGAGCCTCAGCTTTACACCTCAGCGACTGCAGTGATGAGCGATTAAGCACCGAGCTGGAATGAAAACTAGTGGACCTTATAACGTGGAAACAGGGTTACTGCATCTTACTGCAACAGTGTTTGACAGAGGTGTGGAATGTGTATGTCAGACTTAATGTGTGAGTGTGTCGGGGGGGGGTTGCTGTGTTTGGGTGTGGGAGAGATGGACAGTAAAAAAAATAGATAAATAAAAGAGTGCTAGAGATTGAGGGTGAGATAGAGTGAGATGAAGTGTACCTTCATCAGTCACATGCTAAGTGGCTTCATTGATCACAGATCCTCATCAATTCTTTCTTCCACATGCTCTAGTTGAAATATTTTTAACCTTTTTTTTTTTTTTTTTTTTTCAAGGAGAAACTGATGTTTTTGTGAAGCAATACTGTTTATTTGTTAACTAACCTCATTGGAGTCTTTGAATGACAAAGGTTGGTTGCTAGAGGTTGAGAAACCAAATTATCTGGCTGAATGTTGACCAAGTTTTGGTCACTGACAAAGTTGTGTCATTTCGCTATCGAAAATTAAAACATTTATACAAACTAACACATTTAACCTGAGTAATAGCTATGTCCTGCTAACTGTGCCACGTTCTTTCATTAACCAAATACTCAAGTTTAGTGTGAGATTCTAAGAATATTACGATTCACGCAGGCACAGATAGGTAGGGACAATTTAATTTTCTTATTTCTAAGAAAAGGCCCGACAGTTTATGAGCAAGGTGAATCATTTTTTTTCTGGTTGCATATTAAACCGAACGATCCTCTTGGTTCGGTGCTGACAACGGATAGTCCTCCATCTCACTGCGGACTGTGCTGCTATGCTATTCTGGAACAGTGTGAGAGCCCATTACTCAAATTGGAGGCACAGACAAAGACCCGCTGCCACCAGTCCAGATGTCAACGGCTTTTATGAAAATCCCTAATGTGATTCAACCTGATCCAACCAACAAAGACCTCTTGTATTTCACACAAACACAATCAGTCTCTGTGATTGCAGCTGCTGAGCCCCTCATTATTGATAGATAAACAGCAGAGAGAAACGGCTGACTACAGCGCGATTATAACAAAATGCCTTGTGATAAGCATCAGAAAACCTTGCTTTAGAACCTGCAGAGGTGTTGACATGGTTCAATCAAGTGTAGATGCTTTCTTTCCTTGTGCTCTATCATTTGCATGGGACTCCTAATCGTCAGTGTAATGTCCCTCATAGCTGAGACAAGAGGGTGCTCTTATTCCGGCTTGTTAACTTCAGGCTTTTTCTTGGTGCATGCTGACATAACGGTGACTCACTAGATGAGTGGCTGTGAAGGCAGTTAAGCTCTGTTCCGTGGTGCAACCTTCAGGCCACACGTATTTCTTTTCCTCTACCTGCTGTTGCCAAACCACCTCTGGCCCATGAGTTACTTTTTTTACAGGCTACAAGTGGGCCACTGGCATGGCTTTTCCAGAGGGCTTACTGCTTATTCTCCATACGGCAGAAAGTCTCAACATGGCCTGACCTGACCACGTGTACTTACTTTTTTTTTGCTCTCCCTTCACCTTTCGTCTGCCGTTCAGCCCCTGGCTAGATCACCTGTCCACTGTCGGGTAGAAGACAACTTTCCGACGGCAGAGGCCGAGACAAACGCGAGCACAAGGACAGCGCTCAGCACAAGAGCAGCTGTGGGGCTAAATGAGTGCCATTCATCATTGTAAACTGATTTAAGGAACTGAATGCATATGCTGATGTGGCCGATCTGCCGGTTAGTTCAATATTACCCAATAACACTAGGGCCCCTTTACTAAAATCTCTTTCATAATAGAGATGTGATTTTGAAGGAATATTATGGGAAACCTTTTTATGTTGCAAATGGATGTTAATATCTCTATTATAAAATATAAATGATATTTAAAAAAAAGCTGAGGAGAAGAAAGCCGCAAATGTGTCAGCTGCTAAGTATAGCAGAAAACCTCTTCTTCATTCCTGGTTTTTCATTCATTTTGCATTGTTGCATTGTTCTGGACTATAATCATCTTGGCTCAGAGGAAGTGGCTTTTTACAAGCTGTTTTAAGTTTTCAGTTGGTTTTGAGGCCTCGGCCCCGAAGGCCTTACAAGGGGGTGAAGGCTCAACCCTGCTATTTCATCTCCATATATAGTCAGGCAGCTAGACCACAAAGTCAGGGCAGACTGCCTGTCTGGCGCTGGACTGGGTGTGGCCCACCATGCTAGCGCACAGTGGGCAGAAAGAAGGATGGAGAGTGCTTCAAGCTGCAGCACTTTCTCTTGTGTAAACTCTCACCGCTACTTATTTTACATGTCCTCAGAGCATGAGCTTAACATCGAAATACATGATAATTTTAAAACCCTCTCCACACGCCTTGGCACACACATCTCATAACCTAGATGTTGAAATATTAAAATTCACCCTGTTAAATATCCAACAGCACTGCATCAAACCCACTTGCTGCTTTTCTTTTACAACAAGCATATACAGCAGCCTTGCATTGCCCTTAGACACCCGCGCTGCATGTCATTGGCCCTGTTTTTGTGACTGCCTGGTCAAAGGTATTTAAAGTAAGGAATTTAAGGACAACAGTATATCAAAGAAAAGCAAGCTCCCCTTCGCTGGAAGTAGATCAAGAGTGACAGCTGCATTCGCTAGGCTCTGTTGAAGAGAGTGGGGGAGAGAAACAAGTCTCTTTGGGGCAGATAAGATGCTTCAACATATCTACTGTATGCTCATGCATGCACACAAACCTTCCTCTCAACTCTCACCGATGACCTTCTTACACTGAATCTGAAAGAAGTCAAAAAATACACACAAACACAGTCACATGCAAAGCATCCTCGCACATACACAAGCACACACGCGCACAGCCAGAGCTGTACCAGCTGGTCATCCGTGAAAGAACATCAGGGGGAAGGAATAAAAAAGGAGAAAAAGAGAGAAAGACGAAGGGCACGCATGAAAGTGATAGGGAAAAGCCAAAAAAAAGTCACACACAAGCAAGAGCAAATCAGAGAGATTGATGATGCAAAAAGAGAATTGCGTAGGCTTCCTCACAGCATGCTTATCCTAGAAATTGGTTGACATGTGAACATCAGGTTCCATCTTTTTTGTTCCGACCCCCCCCGGGGGACCCTTGCCACTGAAGACAGGCATACACACAGGACCTGACAGCGAAGACAACTTTTGCAAACTAGTAAGAATTAGCGTGTCGACTCTCTCTATGCCACCGCTGCTAAACATCCCTTATAACTCGACTTGTAAATGCCATCCCGTTCCAAAAGGGGATTAAGGAGTGTGCTGACTTTAGGCGTTTTTTTTTTTGAAGGGAGAAACAAGAATTGGCAGAGAGCAGTGGTTGTGTTTGGTGTGTGTGTGTGTGTGAGAGAGGGATAGTTAGAGATAGAGAATCTGTCTGCAGGACGGTAGTATTGGCTGAAATTGGCTCGGCTACTTTCCCCTCACACTCTTGACATCCAGAGGTGCACGTGAGAGGCATTATGAATTCATAGGCTCCAGGGGACCAAATGAGCTCCCTTCACCTGGAATTTACACGAGACAGAATTCACTTATTCTCAATGTGGTATTTTTCCGTGGCACTTCCACGATAGGTTACCAGTTTTTTTTTTCTAGGCCTCTTTCTTCTCTTCACTTCCTTACCCCCGCATAATCTTTCCCACTGGGGCACAATTTCCGTGGCAACTTGGTCACACATTTGATTCAGTACTCTATATCCTCAGTTTATTCAAAATCCACTTTTCCTGTTCTGTCCTTTTTCATAAGTAGGTCGCCTGTCTAGCACTACGACAAGCAAGCTGTAACCCACTCGATTTAAATACCGGAGCCTGTACTGTAATAGAGGGCACTCAGACGGGGGGGGGTCCGTAGCGTGGGTGAAGCAGACACACATGCGGCAGTTTCAGCAGTGGACCTCTGGGGACCTCACTGGCCCACTTCATGGGAGTCAACATCAGGCCTCACGTGGCATCGACTGCCAACTGGGTATTGAACCAGGATGGATGGACTCGGGGTGGGATGGCGCCCTGGGGGAGGCACCATTGAGACTTACCTCTATCCGTCTCTGGTGTGTTTTTAGAGATTCTTGGAGCAGCCTGTGCTCATCATCCACACAGCCTGTTCCTGTTGCAACAGCTGGGGCGTTATTGTGGCTCTTGTGCGTTTGATTCCCCCCCATGTAATGCCATAATCACAGTCACAATGGCCTTCTCATTTTACTCATAGTCTGCGTGACTTCTTTCATAGGCTAAACGTTCCAGACCCATAGCCATCAGGCGTGTATGTCATTCCATCATAACCACAAGCCATATTCCACACTAAACCAATTATCCTTTCCTCCATTATGCTGTTCATTCCTCCATGGCTTCCTTCTGTTCCCCTTGTGACTTCTCCTCATCCCCTCATTCCCTCACACTCCAGTCACCTGATACCCTTGATGGAGGTTTTCCCTTGGGCCCAAGGCCAAGCGGCTCTCCCCAAGGGCCCCAGGCCCAGCCAGCACCACATGGCCCAAAGAGTTCAGCTGCACCACTGGGGCTGTGGCCCTTCGTGTTCAGGAGGTCACACTCTCTGACTCAGATGTTTCCTCTTGGTACATTTGTGTTTTCTCTTAAAACATAACTAATCCCTTAAGCAGCTTCTCCTCTGGCAAGGCTCTTCTTTACCAGATTTACTCAGGTGTTCCTTCAGTTTATTAATTTACTGCGTGGAATGCAGTTGAAATCCCACCTTAACACAGCGCCTGTATTTCATGGGGAAATGGTTGGATCCCAGCTTGCATTGCTTTTTTAGTTTAAGGTTAAACATGGCTTGAAGAGACATGCTTTTGAAATTCAAATCTTTGTGTCGTTGCTGCCTAGGCAGTGAGATCTTTGCAACCGAAAGCAGTGATCGTGAAGTCCTCACTGTCTTGGGTGGAGATATAAATCATCCGCCACTGACTTTCTGCTGACTGTCATAATCAGCTCATTAAACACACAATTTACATTGCCGATGGCAAGAAAAAGCCTAATGGTTTTCGGCGATAGCAAGATATAATTTAGAAGATTAAATAACGGTCAGAAACTGAGATTTATATGGTTTGATTAGACCGTCTTGTAGTATTGTTTGGGGTAGTTACACTAGTTTGACGGGAATAAAATATTGAACTGTCAATAGCAATCACTGAGGCAGTTGTGCAAACACATGTCTCACTGATAAAATATGAATTCCCCAATGTACACTGTATGATTAATCAAAACAGTAGAAAGCTACTAATTACTCCTGAGTGCTTATGAAATATTATGTCCATAAATAAGCATATTTATTTATACACAATTTGATTTCATTATGCAGTGTTTATAGCCTATTGTTAATGTGTTTGTTTTGCCTCAGCTGTACTTGCAGTAATTATTTTTCTCATCAACATTTCAATGGGGCTCTTTTTTACTTTTCTCAGGTTACAGGCCTTTCATAATTGATGTGTTTAAGCCTGGATGATGAATCTATTAATATCCTCATGTAAATTACTCTTGTGTCAAGCAAGCCACATATATTTATCACCCTGACGGTTTTGTAATGAGGGAAGTTAAATTAAAACATTTTATGAGACAAAAATTGGGACAACATAGTTTTCATGTGAGCTGTCTCTTGCTGTCATCTTTCTGCTTAAGTTTTGTTAAAATGCAAAGTGTAAAAAAAGCCAGACACAAAAAGAAATACAGAGAGAAAAATATTGTTTAATCATTTAAAGACTCAGAAAGGAGAGAAATGAAATATCTGGGACAAATGAAATATCTATCAAAAAAGCTGTCATGGGGGTCGTTTGAGCATTTCCATAGCCGTTTTAAGGCTTCGCTATCCACTTCAAAGAGAAGCCTCTGATCCACTGAGAGGGGTTGGAAACACAGTTTTGATCCATTTGGCCAATTTTTAGTTGAAGTAAAACATGGAGCAATGTTTGAGGTTCTAAATACAACTACAAACCATCCTCTAGCACTGTGAGAACAAGGTTTTATTGTTTTAATACGGAGCATCGTGCATGAAAAATTACAAACAAGTACTTAACAAATTGGCAGAAATGCAGCGCCTTGTAAAAGCAGCCACATTAATTGATATTTCACAAGAACTTGTTTCATTAGAAAGACTCTTTAAAAGAATTCATTGCTAATGCAACTCATCATTTATATGTAGCCCCTCTTTTCTCTTGTCCCACAGCCAGTATGTGCTCAGTGTACACTATGTGTTTCATGTGGTCAGCTCTTAGTAGCTTGGCCCAGACCTTTTTTTTTTTTAGTGATTTCCAACCTAGCTCTCCTTGCTTCAGCAGTATGTGACTGAGCAGGAATGTTGCTACCCTGGCCCCAAGCCAATCAATTACCAGCTGAACCCTGCTGACCTGTGTTACTCTTTATCCTTCACCTAGGAAAACCGGAGAGTTAATGTTCTCATTGAGCCATTACGTGTAGACATTTCATGGGGTGTGGTATTCCAATTTTTTATATTTGTGAATCTACATTTTTCCGAAAAATCCCAGCTCTGGAAAGTCTTCAACTCATGACTTGATGCGGCCCAGTCAGATACTTACTGGTCCAATGATTATTATAGATGGCAACATATAAATAGATTTCTATTTTGAAATGAAGTACTATTCTGCAACTGCGTGGCCTTTTTTCCCTTCAAACTAACCAAACTTTTTGTTTTGTTTTTGTTTTTTGGTGCTTAGTTTAGGAGAAAAGTGACATTTCCAGAACGTGTGTGTGTGTGTGTGTGTGTGTGTGTGTGTGTGTGTGTGTGTGTGTGTGTGTGTGTGTGTGTGTGTGTGTGTGTGTGTGTGTGTGTGTTTGTGTGATGCTGTAATAGCAGTAGCAGGGAAAAGGGAGTTATTATTATATAGACAGGAAGATTTAAGAAATGTCTTTGCTATAAACTTACTTACTCTTCCTGCTTCCTTTGACTACATCCAGTACAGCATTGGTTGAAGTTTCCATGTTTGAAAAAGGAAAACTTTTTATTACCACATCTAATCCACTTAAACCTCCATCCTCCTGCTAGGCTGTGGAAATGACCACATGCACAGAGCGGTACTTTGCATCAATGTATGTGAGAAATAATATGCTTATATAAGTTCGTTCTTGGCCTTATTAAGCACACAAACACTTTACAAAGTTTTTACTTTTGTATGTTTCTATTTTTGTATTTATTAAACCCTTCACATTAATACTGGAAAAAGTGTCAAAAAGGTAAGAGAAAACATTGCACATACTGAGTCTTTGGACACCTTGTTGTCAGGGTTACTGTGAGAGAGAATGCAGGTTTAAATGACAAGTGTGCAATTAGAGACATTACAGTAATTACTCACCCAGGATACATGAGTAGAACTCTGCATGCTAATCAGCCCAGACAGTTTTGAACATGGGCGTGTCTGCTTACCGTTTAGCACGACATCAACCCTTGGAATATTAATTAACGCACAATGTAATAAGTACTTTCCTGTTGCCAATAGCAGGACGCTAAATCTTCACAGAATGGCGACACTGAAATCCTATAGGGGTGGCAAAGAGAAGCCAAACTCTGTTTGCGACCTGTTTTATGGTCATTATTACATGTTGTTATGGGTGTAAATAAGATGATCACTGTTAAGGAAAGCGCACAAATAAGTGTTTTTCAGGCATGATATCCGATTGAGCCCGGCGGATATTTTTTGCATCCTTGGTCAATCTGTTTGGCAAGACATAAAAGACCAGAGGCAACAGGAAGAACAATGAAAGCATCAGTCAAGTGCAAACCTCTGAGCCAAGGCCTAATAATCTCCACAGGTACAGTATTATTTTACTTTTATGGTCAACATTGCACTGAGTAGATGATAGGATAGTTATGTTACGTAAATTTGATCGCACGGTGGGGCTGGGTGACCAAAATCAATAGGTTCTTCTTCAAAAAACGGAATGTGCACAGCAGATTTCCTGTAAATCTGGCCATTAGTTGACCACATGTTGGTCACAAACAAACAATCAATCCGGCAAACTTGGGGACCGAGAGGGAGGTAGAAGCAAAATGTAGGACACAAATCGGTGATTTAGGAAGAGAAACCGGTGAGAGGAAGATAGGGAGTTATAAGGAAATAGACATTGGTGAAAGATGAAAGAGATTCATAGCCAACATTCAAAGAGAAGTGTAGCCAACAAAAATCTAAGAGAAGGAAACAATGGGAGTAAAAGGTGTTCAAAGAAGCAGTAACAGAAGTGCTGGAGGCTGTGCAGTAGGAACAAGAACAACAGATGTGCTTTAAATTAGCCTGGCTGGAGGAATGTAGTCTGTGAAAGAGGCCAGAGTTAGTGACCCCTCAGCCTTGCAACCTGATCCCCCCGTGGCACAAACATTTCTTTTGTGGTCCCCCCTCACCCCGTCCCCCTCCCGCCCGCCACAACCGGAGCACAATGAGTTTGCTGGGTGCTCAGACCACTCCAATCAGACCAGAATAGCAGGCGGCGGGAATGTGTCGGCCCTTGCTAGCTCAGTTTCCCATCATAATGTCTTTCACTCTGTGCTCGTAGAATTACAATGTGACACCTTTTTGACCTTCTGTACAGATCAGGGACATTTTCTTCAACTTCTGTCTTACCCTTTCTTTTCTTTGAGCTAATCAAATTCCATTCCACATATCACTTATTCAGTGTTAAACTCCCATATTCCTTTTTTTCTTTCCTCTTCACTGTCTCATACAGAGCACATTCTTCATTAGTTACACTCCTGCAGCTGTCCTCTGTCCTTGTATTTTGCACCTGTTCTGTCTCTGGGGTCCCCTGTGTTTCCCCCGTCATGATCTCATCTCCCTACGGTGCTTTGATCGAAGCTGACCCATGGTTAATCTGCATGTCTGGATTCTGTCTCACTGTCTGTCTTTTTTTTTTTTTTTTTTCAAGGTTAAGTTTGATATTTAATGTGATGTAATTATAATTTAAGATTTAACCATTTGAGTTTTGCTCTCTTGAACACGAATGTTCAAGAACAGGGACAATAAAGCATTTCAATTAGAATTCATCAAAAATACAAACAAACACAGACACAAACACACACACACAAACACACACACACACACACACACACACACACACACACACACACACACACACATCACCATGCCTCAGCCTTGCCTTGCAGGATGTGTGTTGTTTCACACTATTAGCATAATGGTCATTTACATAGGGCAGAGCTGTTACAGGTAATTCAATCTATATGTAAAACACTTTTGCTATTGAGATAGGTAGCCAGTGACAGCTCAGCTAACCCATGCACCTGCATTGTCATAGTTATAGCCTGCAATCAAAGCCAGTTCCAAGCCATTTTTAGAAACCAAAAGTCAAACCCGTACAGGGCACTGATGCATTGGTCATCTGTTGTGTTCTGCAATATTTGCCACCTTCTAAAAGCTGGCTATTGGTTTGCTATAGGACATCAGCAGACATGCACCGCCTTTTCCACCAGTTGGTAGACTTGTCACTTGGGTTTTTTGACCTGTTAATTTGATATTGAGTCAAGCAGATTGAGACTGCTGCCCTACAAGTAACCCTCTACGTCCCTCACTAACACATACCCATGCAGACTTTTACACACTAACACCATCTCTCTCCTGTACTATTTGTTTGCCAATCACATTATCATCCTGTAATACTGCACTGACTGCTGATCCGTCATGCATGCAAGCCGTCACCATAATGTTATCGTCATAATAAGCCCCTATTCATCCATGAATGACAGCCGACGTAATTTGAATTGACTGACTCATTCTGATTTGCCAAGTTCACGAGCTTCCACCAAACAACAGCAACTCGGTCTTTTACAGAGCATTTATTTTTACTCCCTTTGTTCCATTTACAGTCCATTGTTTTATGTCCAACTCTTCGTCTTCTTCCTCTACCACTTCCTCTTTATGAATAATTCATTGAGTCATACATAATTGAGGAGAGCAGCCAGAGATTTACACAGCTCTTTGTGTCACTGAGTTTTGTTTGGTGGCATATTCAATAATTGTTTAATATATCAAATTGACTGGGAATTGGGAGCCTGGGCCCTGCGTGCAGCACTGCCTTATATGTCTGATTATAGCAGGGATGAGCGCCAAATACGTTACTAGAGTAGGAGACTCCGGAGGACTGCCAGGGGAACTTCCCACTCAGCCTCAACAATCATACAGTCATTCTTTATTTTACCATCGGTTGAAATGCTTTGTGGAATACTTTGCATCATGAAGTCCACACTAATGAAGTACAGAGTCAGTGTATTGTCAGTCATTGTGTGAGGGATTCTGCATTAGCCCTGCGAGGGGGGGGGGTTGCTTCCATAAATGTGTCAGAATATTTGGTTTAGTTCTTTCGTTCCTTACATTCATAGCAGTGAAAGGGAAATTCAAATCTTAGAAGGATTGCTGACATTAGTAATTTCACATTTCACAAAGGACCCAGCATGCCATTTGCTGGTCCATCCCTGTTTACTCAAATACGGGCTTTTAGTCAGTTCTGTTCATCCCAGTGGAATTGCTAGAAACTGTGATTTTTACACCGTTTCCATTGTGTCTTTCAAAAGGTTTATGCACTGTACTAGACCTGTGTAGCATGTTATTATGTCTAATATGTCCGGCATTTAAAATGTGTATTAGCGTCGGGATACTACTTTGTTTTATATTTCTGAATAATGATTAGTTGAGATAATCCGGTATGTGGTTTTTTTGGCTACATCCTCAACAACAATACACGCAAAATACAAAAACGGACAAACAAACAATGCAATAAAATCTCCTCCTCCTGCAGCTTTGCCTAACATCCAAACATCCATTATTGTACAATTTGGGTTTGTGTTTATGACCGAAGGGAATGTCTTTGCCAAGCCAAGTTCTAAATAAAGAACTACTTCTCCCCACCAGTTCCCTAATCTCATAAAGTGACTTGTTAGTTCTGCCTACGTTTAAAGTAATTATTTTAAGTTTAAGTAAGTATATTTCATAAGTATTTGTGTATGGGGCTAATTTTATTTTGATTATGCACTGGGGAATTGTAAAGTTAATTAATCCAGAAAATGAATTCTGGGGCTGGGTCAACGTCTCAGCTTTCAACTGGCCTGAGATCACTGAGATCTATAGAGTTAACCTGGTATCCAGGTGGTCTCTGTAACCTCTGAGCCTGGAGCTGTGCTCTCAATCTTGGAAGTCAGTGAGGCCATGAACGAACCTAACCATTCTGTGTCCTTTGTAGCCACCCAATGGTCCTTTCAACTGTCTTTTTGTCCTTGTCCTAATTGAAAATGAGCCAGGGTTTACTTTAATGTGCTGTATATATGCAGAGTTAAATATTTCATTTGGAACCACTGAGGGGAGGACTGGAAACCAAAATTCGATGTGGGAGTGCGTCTAGCCCTTCCTGGGAACCATTGTTGATATCCTCAACAGGGATATCGAAGCCTGATAGGAGAAGTAGATGGAGGTTGCAAGACACAACTACTAATTTTCAATGTTTTCAATTCATAACGTAGGTTGGTTGGCAACCCTATTTGGATTGATTTGTTTAATTTCAACACTGAATACTGGGCAAAAAGAAAATTGTCTTAATTTTGTATTTTTGACATCAAAGCAATTGGATCATAAGCTTTATATGAAGAAATTAATGACTGAATGAAACACTGCGATTGGCTCTTTTGCTAGCCTTGGAACTAAATTTCAATACGAAAATGGTTTTAATGAAATTAAATATTCATATTTAATCAATTATTTGACACCGTTAATAATTGTATTCCTCTGTTATTTTAGTCAGAATTTTGTCTTAAATTGCTCTTTGTACTAATTACAGTGTGATGAGATTCTTTGACATTTTTGCCAGGTTCTTCCTCACTGCTCTCCAAAAGTGCCATGCATTTTGTTTTCAGTTTTGCTGATGGGCTGGAGATGAAATGTAGACAATTTTTCTCCCAATTCATTGTTACAGTAAATTAACTTAACGCAACAGGAGAAATCCAGGGAAAAACACAGACCAGATTTTGACATCGGCTGCTCTTCTGAAGAACACATCACATGGCATGTCAATGTCAGCTGCCACTGATGTGCCTTGGTACAGAGATATTGTTTCCTCTGGCTTTTCTTCCCAAAAGTGTCACTCAACATCTGCCATTGAGAATCAAAGTGAGAACACCTCGCTACAGGAACATGCTCGTCGGAGATTCTTACATGACATCCATCGAGGCCAAGGCAGATGACACCACTCCAGTTCCAGGCGCCACCAGACAAACTGGACCCCGGGAGGAGTGTGAAACACTTGGCCGTGGAAAACCATCAGACATTTGGAGATGTCTGCTGACTCTTTGTTGCGTGAGGAAGGAGACAGGAGACAGTTGGAGGAATGGAGAGCAAAGACGTGGATTGGTCTTTCAAGCGAGCAGAGCAAGCAGCAGGTGTGCAACGAGAGGCCGAGAAGGAGGGATCATTTTTAGCAAGATTGTATTTCACGCCGTACTGAAAAAAAATTTGGTTACAAACTTCATAGGCACATAAGTCCAACTTCTTGCCTCATGAGAGAGAATAGAAAAAAAAAAACAGGCTTGAGGTTACCTGGATGTGGCGAAAGGAAAGGAAAAAAACACAGTGGAATGTGTCACAATAAATGAGAGCGGTGGAAAAACAAAAGAAGGCAAGCAGGGAGAAAGGTCTGAGGAGAGATCAAAGGAGCGTGAGGGATGTGTGCATGAAGCAGTGCAAAGAGCATTGGAGAGTGAGGAGTGATAAGTCTGTGACAGCTGCAGCATCATTAGTGTATTAGGATCAATCCTCAAGACTCTTATTTGCTGTCTTTGCCCATACAGAGGGCCGAGGTCATTTATATGGGCACGGCCATGCAGCTGTTGCAGTGACTTACAGATAGCCTTACTCGCTTGTTCCACATCTGTGATCTCTGATCCCTCCCCCCTCGACCTCCACATCTCACCATCAGCGCCGTGGCTGTTTCTCTCATGCCCTGCTCTGCGTGCCTTTGTCTGATCCTAGTCTCACTGATCTGAAGCCAGAGCCCGGCCATAAGTGACGTTGCTCTGTTGAGGTTCATCGTTCTTCAGCCTTTACAAGATGACGTGAGAAATACAGAATTCCACGCTAGGTTTTCTTAACTACGACCCTTTCTTTGCTCCAAAACTCCTCCCAGGTGATTCGGCTACACCGATGGCTTTGGCTGCCCTATTGTCTTGCCTCTTAGTTTATCAGTTCCAGTCAGCAGGAAGTAATTTGCCAGGGACTGTGGGTGTATGATTTAAAACCCCTTACTACCCTCAGCCAGGCGGCTAGTACACTGTGACAGCAGAGTGTGGTGGCAAGACGTGGGCATGTCGACAGATTTACGCTGCTCAGACGCACAAAAGAACGTATAGCAGTCTTACTGTGTGTTCCCACATTACTTAAGATGGTGTTTGTTTCGATCTCCGCATGGGTTTGTGTGTTCTCACATGCATGCAGTGTGCATGTGTGCCTGCCTACTGCTGTGCAAACGTGTCCTTGAATAAGGCTGATGCCACAGGGAGCTCGTTTGAAAGCCAACTTTATGGGCTCTGTGGGGCCATTGTATGTGGATAATAAGAAAATTCATGCTTGATTGATTGCTTGTGTCATCATGGTAGCATGTATGTTTCTTGCAGATCATTGTGTGTTTGCACCCATCCCTGGTATTCAGCCCTTTTTCACTCCATCGAGTGCTCTGTTTGACTTTCTGGGCTCGAAACAATTATTGGTACAGTTAAAACGATATTTGGAACATTGCTCATGTCGAAAGAAACATCTCATCTATTTCATTACAGTCTGCTTTTAATCTACGTAGACAAATGGCCTATGAATTCCTTATCGGGTCCCGCGATTAATCCGGGCTTCCCCTTTTTGTTTGCATTTCCAGTCTTTAGAGTTATCTTCATTTTGATCGGCGGCAAGTTTGTGCAGGGATGCAAAAGCCACGTCACATTAACAGGAGAAGAAACTCCTCGCATGTAATTACCAAACAGCCAGGGCTGTCTTTCAAGGAGAGGAGCAGGGCCGAGAGACGGGGGGATGACAATAGCTGAGCCTGCCGTCTCATTTACTAAATGAGGTCTTTGGCTGCCTTGTCTAGACAAGAGAACTGTGCATTGTGGCATAGAGGATCTCATTCGTTCCCTTGTTTCAGGAGTTGATTGTTTAACCTGCTGCACCTAATTATGATACATTAGACTCACATTATTGCCCATGACAGCACATTGTCTGTGCGTTTTATATGAGCTCTGTGTGGTTTTCTTCTTGTACACAGTTATATTGTCACTGTATCATCTATGACACTAATGATGCCCCAGAAAACCATCTCTTCTTCTTTTGTCCCTGAAAACACTTAAGTAATAATCAGTTACTCTGTCACATATGTAAAGAAAGAAATGGTGAAACAGTGTCCTATGGGTTGTGGCTTTAACTTTTGTTTTTTTTCTCCTGTTACATGTAAGCAGCACACCTCTATGTTTTTTCCAGTGCATACAGCACAATACTTTGAACACATGCTAGAAATATCTGATGTCAATGCATTTATCAGAGGTGGTAAAGCAAAGAGTCTCAACGTGGTGGACAGACAGAAACCCTACTCGTAGGTGACTCATACCATTTCCCATGGGCACGGCCGGGCCATTGTAATGGCCTTAACAGCAGCCATGTCTGCGTCTGGTGCATGTGCCTATGCATTAGTATATGCTGGCGAGGGTGTGTGTGTGTGTGTGTGTGTGTGTGTATGCGTGTTCCAAAAATCCCTGCCTTTCTCCTCATCTCTCTAACAGACATGTAGAACCCTCGATCCGTCTCTAATTGCCTCCACCTCACACATCATTTGTGTTTCCGCCGTAAAAAGAAACATTGAAACTCTGCCACTGGGGATCCATAACCATTTTCCAGCCTATATGCTTTTTATTGCTGTATTTAGAGCCTTCATAAATATAGAGCAAAGCATTAGGGAAAGGAGAACTAGTGAAGAATCACAGCCAAGACACCTGCCGCGATTTCTGTAGATGATCAGGCAGAACGCCAGTAGAATGATAGACGGT
Organism: Xiphias gladius; assembly: GCF_016859285.1. Lineage (NCBI taxonomy): Eukaryota > Metazoa > Chordata > Actinopteri > Istiophoriformes > Xiphiidae > Xiphias > Xiphias gladius. Next base: position 6,275,122 of record NC_053408.1, on the reverse strand, counting down.
CAGACGGGCAGTCAGACGCAGACAAAGCAGGACACCGAAGTGATGGCAAAGACAATGGTACAAATCACAGAATATATTTCATGTTTAAACTCACTGTAGAACAAACACAAAAAAACATATTCTCCCTTTGTCTTTATCTTGCAGGTTCATATACGATCACACACACACACAGACACACAGAGAAAGCCATACGCCTCCAGATTGTTTAGCATACAGCAGGCGTTCACTCATTGTTCTCCGGGAGTCGCAAGGTCAACAAGTTCCCTCCCTGATAGACTCAACATGGAGAGGATGGGGGATGAAGAAAGCCAGCGATGCATACACACGCATCACCCCTCACGTGTATACAAAAACAGAGACGCACTTCACGTACACACAGATACAGATGTGCACTCACATCTTTAGCTGTTGTTTCTCTCCCAACAAAGAGAACATTAATTCATCACATCAAAGCCTGCATTTACCGGGGATGTTCTCTGACCCCAGTAACAAGGTATCCAATAAAATATTTATATACTCTGCTGCCTCATACACTGTGCACAAGCTAAACTCTGCACTTACAGCCAAACAGCTGAATATTGTACGGCTCAGACTTGGTAATGCGTGAATCTAATTTACTACACAAGTTAATCAAAGTATGTAGCAGTATTTATCTTATTGAAATATTTCAATAAATATAAAAATATAAATATATTTGCTTCCTTTAGTTATTCATTTTGCAGAAATGTTAGACACATTTTAACCTTGACATAAATGAAATGAATTAATATCATAAACAACTATAAACAGTAGAAGATGGTAATATAATGCATTTATGATGGTGAAAACTAGCAGACAGCTGCCATGCCAGAGTCATCACAGACACCAGGTCCTGTTTCAGACCAACAATTAATGACCCCGATATTTCTCCACATCGAACAAGTAGTGTTTACCTGCCAAACCTTACCGCGCCTTGAACTGACCGTTACCTTACAGTGATATTCCAAGAAGACTTTGGCATTGGACCTGTCCATGGTTTAGCAGAATTGTCCAGCATCAACGTGTTGCCTGGCAAGTTGGGTAAAAAGAACAAGAGACATTTAGAGTCCCATCTGCGTCGCATTATGTAACATATTGTCTTTTGATGGCCTTAATGGATAGACGATGTGTACCTCGCGGACTCATGCAGCGCCGCGCCGACTTTTAGCTCTTTTAACTCATTATGAGTATCTCTCCTCTTCAAGTTTAGCATGATGCTGTCTTTACTTATCTCCACTTAGCCAGAAGGCAGACCGAACACTATGAGGGGAAGAAGGAAATTAAAGAGAAGGTGAGAAAGACAAACAGATGGCTTTTATCATCACTCAATTAAAAGTTTCTTTACTTCTACTGGCAACACACAGACTGGATTCTGCGTGCGTGATCCTGTGTGTATGTTGGAGTACACAATGAGACGCGACTTTATTGCTCAGAGTGTTAAAGAGGGAAGTGGTTGAAATCTCATCTCTTCTCACTGTCAAAATTCAGTCAACCACAGCTACGCCACATCTCACAGCTAAAAAAATTCTACACACCCATGTGTTCCTCTTCTTTTTTTTTTTTTTTTTTCTTCCTAAGAACTCTGACTCTGTTAATGTAGGAGATTTACTGAATTTTTAATTAACAAGTCAACCAGAATAATAGATGGATTGATAGACTGATCAATCAATTGATCTTACATGCTCAATGTAAAATATTGAGCTTAATTACTGACTTTTACTTCAAAGCCTCAAGGGCCATGAATTATTGGTACCTGCTGTGATTTTGTCTATTCCTATTTCTTTTTCATTTCATTGTTTCTCTCTTAGTTTCCTAGTCACTTCCCTAATTTCTTCATGTCCCTTCCATTTAATTTCTTGCCCCAAGAAGCCTTCAGTGCATTCGTTTTTTCCTCTTTGTCTCTCTCTAATTCCGCCTCTGTTTCTCTCCCTTTCACTCAATTCCCCCTTCGCTAATTCTAATTAAAGACAAGAAACGTCATCTTTTATTAATGAAGCTCTTAATGAAACAGGGACCGCTTTTTTTCAGGGACAAAAGTTTTCACCAATTAATTCTGAACAATTAAAGTTGAAGAAAAAGATTCTCCCAGAAGAGTGTTTTACTCCGACTCCCCTGGTGTGGTTTAAAAAAATTTTTTTTATCCATAAGCTAAAAGCCTGAAATCCTTTTGGGGGTTTTATGCCTGGAGGCTATAATCTACGAAAGGTATGCAGGGTAAAATTCAGACTACGGTTCTGTTTGTATTGGTATTAGTATTTCCTTAGGCTAAATCTTTTTGGGTAACTAAGGAGTTTTTATTGTGGGAAGGTTGACATGTATATTTTATTTCTTCTTCATACATACTTTCAGGATTTTACATGTGTTAAGGAGTCATTTCACCTCGAGTACCTCTTAAAGTATGTTTCTGCTTCTCATGCCTCATTCGAAGCGACAAAGCTACTATAATGTTCCGTTAATTGTTTAGTCTGAAACACAGGGTGTACCTAGTCGACAGATAACCCAAAGTTTCTCTCAAATCCCTCCCCAAACACCTCGGGCGGATATAATACACAGATTATGAGAAAATAAGCTAAATATTCCTTGGAACAGTAATGAAAGAATAAATTGACAAGGACCTGACCAAGCATTCAACTTTGCATATGTTTTGAACCTTGATGCTATGGACCCATTTTGTTTGTTAGTCAAAATGTTTTAAGGTCTGATATTCAGCCCTAAGAATGAGCCACTTGGCAGAAAGTCCACCAGTCAGTCAGACAGCAGACTGGATTTTTTTATTGTTTTCAAAAGGGAAGCTAATCGCCAGTGGTTTTCATCGTATCTGCAAAGAAAATGGTAGGGAATGATCCATCGCGCTTACAAATTCCTAGGTGGTTACGAAAGCGATGGGAACCGCTGATACACCAGTGATGTCCTAATTAGCTCGAGGGGCACTGAGTGTTAAACCCATCTGTGTCTCGCTCGAGTGGTGTGTTATTGACAAAACTGCTCTGTGGCAATTTGTGAATAACCGTCCTCTTTTTATGTGTAGGTCTGGGTGTGAGTGCATTCTCCTACTCCAGCGTATGAGGGAACAAGCCATTAAATTGAGAGCACACACACACCACATGGGTTAAAGACAAAGACACACACACACACACACACACGTAGCACTCACGCACTCACTCATCCTGCCTCCTTCACTCAGCATGTCCGGTTTTTTTCCTTTGTCCCAGCAGTGTGCCGTATTCTTCTGAGTGGCTGCTCAATAGCCTCACATGGAGAGAGAAGAATGGACAAAGCCACTGAGAGCCTAATTAACCCTAATTAAAGACTAAAAATGATAATAGAAAAGTGAGTTGCCGTGCCAAGTTGGCTGGAGCTGCTACATGCCGCTGCATCTTTCTTTCTTTTTTTTTTTCTTTCTTGATAGGTCTCGAGTCTGGGGTGGTCAGTTCCACGGAACTGGTGAAAGTGAAGGAAAAAAACCCAGTCGCTGCTGCTCACGTTTGAATCGTGTTTGAAATGAACATGGCGAAGGTCTTGAAATGCATGCCTGAGTGTGACGTGTGTTTTTTACTCGTGTAGTTCTACTTTTAAACTGACATTTTTTTAATAATCAATTAAATATTCAGTACTATTGAATATTAAAGAATAGTAAAATGTGCTCAGGGAAGTTGAAAAAAAAAGAGGAAAAGGTGTTATCTTCAAAATACTGTCCGACCAGCAGTCCGAAATCGAAAAGAACCCTCAATTACCAATGATATAAGACAGAGAAAGTGAGCAAAAACTCATAATTTAGGGGCTTGAAACAGTGAATGTTTGGCTTTTTGTTCTTTGGATAAATGACCTAAATGATTGATTACCTCCCTGGGTGTCTCTTGTGCAGGAGAAACCTGAGAAGCGCTATTTAGCAGCGTCATAGGCCCGGAGAAGGTTGCTTGTTCTGGGGCCAGTTAGAGTTGAGGCCCAGGTATGATAGTGCCTGTGTCTGTGATTCACAGAGCCTGTTCTCAACCTTGCTCTTCATCCCCGCCTCCATGTTGGAGGCAGATTATAGGGCAGACTAATGAGTGTCACTCTTAATGAATGACTGTCGCTGCCAATTGTACTGCTGCCACCACCACCCCACAGGCCTATCTCGCCTGACTAATGATTAAATACCATACACTTACTCCTACCTTCTCATTCCTTTGTGGCTTCACTTCTACCTCACCTTCTCAATTCTTTCAAACAAGCTGGATACCGTCCTAGATGAGAGGAAACATTGGAAATGGCATCCCGTCCTCCCTCTGGATGGATGGATGGACGGGTGCTTTCTTGGTTGTTTTCTTGAGCAGACACAAAACAGGGCTGAGGAGAGGTATAATGGCGTTCTCAGAGGTTTGACAAGGTGAATTTAGCTGCTGCATTGTGCTTATTGCAGATTGGGGGGTTGGAGGTAATGTGATTTCTGACTGTGGTGTGGTGATGGTGGGTTGAAAATTCGATGTCTGCAAACCGTTGGGCATTTCTCAGTGTGCGCAGGCTACTTTCTGTGTGTGCAAAAGGAAGAGGAAAGAAAAAAATTGGCAATGCTCATGTCAATTTTGCACCATTGCAATATAGCGAACAGGAATGATTGTGTGTGTTGTGCCTGGTGTATGGCTATATTGCTGTGTATGAGGGGCTGTATAAGTGCTTTTTGTTTTGCCGAAAACTTCATGTCATGTCTGTATCACTCCCCGAGGCTAGTTTTGATGTGCTGGTATCTGAATTGGCACCCTCCCACCCTACCTCATAACCCCTACGCCCTGAAGGAAACAAATTCTACAGCCTTTCCATTCTGTCTGTCCATTGCTTTTTCCTCTGGGGTCCTGATCCGGCGGGTGTCGGTTCATCACAATGCCGATATGAATGTCCGGAGATGGTTTGTTTCATCCCCACAGGCACCGAGACCTATCTGATGAGTTGTGAGACGGCTAAAGTACATACATGCCGTTTTTTAAAATTCCTTCAGCATATTGCTACCATGATGGAATCTTCCTCTTTTGTTGCAGAAAGAAAGAAAGAGCTTTGTTTTGATCTATGATTGCTTGATATCATTTGCTGTGATCTGATATGATAGAGCATGTCACTTCTGCCGTCTTATATGTGTGTTTGCCATATTCTTGTCTATGGTATAATAGACGGTTTTCATTCGCTATCTCTGCACAGGGAAAACCACTGCTCAGGTCTAATCCTGTTAATGCTAAAATCTGATTACGGGCTGTAGCCTACAGCACAAAGGCAATATTTGTGCGAGTTTGTGTGTGTGTCGGAGATAGCATGTGTGGTGTAATATAGAGTATAGAAAGAGGAAAGAAAGACAAAGATAGTGTGAAGAAGAGACATTTGAATGAATAGACTTGGTTGTGCAGAGTATGTGTGCATCTGAATTTCTAAATTTTGTTGCATAGACAGCCACCATTTGTAAAAATTTTACTCTTGCGTCTACAAAATGATCACTGGTAAGAATTTAAATACATTTTGAGGGGAAAGGGCACACCGGGAATCAAATCAGCTAGATGACTGAAACATTGACTGATGAAATATTGATTGATAAACATCAAGAAATATTTTTAATGTCATTTAATACCCGACCTTTTCTTCGAACGTTATGTCAGCAGTGAAGAACACAGCCAATCTCAGGCAGCAATTGTCCTGAGAATGTTAAGTCCTAAAGTCACAAGATGGTTATGATTATGTGGTCAGTCTTATTCTAAGGTTTTAATGTATTCTGGTGGGGCCCTAATACTGGACTAAATTACTCTTATCAGCCCTCACTCGGATACAATACGTCAAGCTGTCACATATGACTGCACACCATTGATAAAACCCCATATTGCCGGTTTTTGATTGTCGACCACTGGTGAAATTAAGCAGATGCATAAGGGAACATCTCTTCAAACATTAATTCCCCGTCCATACTAATTCAAAACTTTTAGTTGAGCAGTTGTGTCCGTCTAGGTTGGCGCTATATAGGACTGTGGTTGAAAGAGAAAGCCAAACCATTTCTGGAATTTACCAGTTGATCAATGATCCAGTCGCCTTCTCTGATCATGTACTGTGATTGATATTTGGGTAATAAAGATCTTTTCTGACCCAATGTGTGTCACTGAAGTGACAGGCAAGCATATCGCTGAATGATATCGGTGAGAAAAATCATATACGATATGTTTTCGAGGGAAGTTAAACAAATAAAGGGATAACATCTCAACATGTCGCTGAAGATTCACTTTTGCGTGACATGCTTTAGAACAACCTCTGTGTGTGGGTCCTTCCACATGCAGAGCTCAAAATGATAATAGCTCATTCGTAGAAGCCCACTGACTGATGAATAATGGTTTTATGCAGATGTGGGTGGCGGAGAATTTCCCCATAGAATGATCTGGTCAGGGCGATTGGATAATGGATGAGTATTTGCATATTCAGGTGATGTCAGGGCTGAACCACACATCCTAAGTACAAAATGCTGGAAATATGGTATCTCCCACCGGGCCTGGGATTGCCTGGGGATCCCTCTGTAGGTGCTGGGAGAAGTTGGATGGATGGGATGATAAAACATACAAGGTCCTTCCAGTATTTGACTGATTTAGTGCAGTTACTTATCCCCTGTTCTTATTTTGCAAAACTGAGGGGTTATTGCAGTCAGCACTTTTCATTCACACTCAGACTCTACTGAAACTAACTTTTACCTCTTAAGCCTCTTGGTGCCAGTTTTTTGCTAACAATCGTTTGACTCATTAGTTAAACTTTAAAACCACTCTTAAGAGCATTTCTTTGATGAATACGAGTCATTGGTTTTTTTCTTTTTTCCGTTTTACTTTTGTCACAGCGCATCAAAAGAAACATTCAAACTGTGTAATGGAATTGAAACCACCAGCATTTCAATCAAAAGTATATTACAAATGTGTCAGTCTTTGTTTCTGTTCATCACAGAGAATGACAAGGAGAAACACAGAAAAAATGATGAAACAACTGGGAGACATTGTATGGATTCTGGACTTTGTTCTCTTAAAACAAGACACATGAAAGTACTACAGTGACCCAGGGAGCATGTATGTGTGTATGCGAGGGTGTATGTGTTTGTGACTAGTTGATTGAGCCGCATACGCATGCTCCAAGGTCTGTTATCAAAGTGGTAGCCAGGCTGGATGGGAAAAAAAGGAGGCAAAGGAACAAAGAGATGATCAACTAAGCAAAACATCTGCGGTAGTATTCACATGGTATTTTATCTTACCACTAGGAATTCTTCTTAATGGCACTAAAAGTTCTGAGTAAAGAGTTTCCCCTTAAGATGTAAGCACAAAGCTGTGTGGGAAACTTTTATTAGAGAATCGAGAGGATTATTCAGCTTAGAGGAAGGACCAGGTTGACCTGGTTACTTTGGATGACATTATGATCACAATTATAAGTTGATAGGGGACCAGCACCAGCAGGAGGTACAAATAATGTTGACTCATTCAAAATGGCTACATATTCCAATCTAACATGTTGTTAGCCTGCGTAATAACTTGTCCGCAGAGACAGACCCTTTCCCTGCACCGAGTTACTCCCAGCTGTGTGTTGGTCGAAGTGAATACTTATTCCACTTGACAATGACATCTTCATCTTTTGGTGCCGCAGTTATTTGGACATAAATTGCGTCTGTAACACGAACTTGTCATAAATCTGGCTTTTTCTAGAAAGTTTAGAACAAAGTTTGACCCGCTCCGCTGTCAGTAAAATACCCTTGCATTTGAAGCAATATTCAAGAGTCTGTCAGTAAGTCTGTCAAACACACTGACGTGGTGACTGCTGACAGTAGACTCCATAAGGACCGGTGGTGATTAGATCTTATTCACTCGAGTCCTCTGGAAGACCTCTAACTTTTAGCAGACTTGGAAGCCAGTTTTAGTGCTAAAATGCTCCGTCAGTAACACTTGTCAGAGTGCTCAATTAGTACACAATTTGATATTTCACTTCCAGAGGGTCAGGGGACTCGCAAAAGACAGATTTAGATATAAAAGATCAAAATCAATCCAGCAGAATGGGCCAGTTTAAAAAAAATGCTGCATCACGCAGTTCCCATAATGTCGCTGGATAGCTTCTTTACCTGGGACCCCCACTATCTCGTAAGCACCCACGTGTTTCCGTGCCCCCAGTTTGCAATGCAGGCTGTCAATTAACAAATGGAAGTCTTCAAGCCTAAGCTGATATAAGAAAACTTAAAAGAGATAGAATGGGGATGAGAAGAGAGGAGAGAGAGCCATCAATTAATGTTCAGTTTTGATTGAATCTGTTTAAGAGGATGTTGATTTATTTTAATGGTCTGTCACTTGTGGTGCTGTTGAACTGTAATGGGTTATACTGAGAGAGCTGTTATTTTTGTCAACCTTAAGTCATATAAATGGGATGGACAAAATATTAGGAACACCTTTCAGTGTAACCCAGTTACATATATCACTTGGTCTATTAAAGCAAATTAACACCACTCTCAGACAGATTCAGTATAAACTGAACATGATAATCCTACTGAAGGGAGGATTGATTGCAGGGCTGTTGTATTATACTGCATTAGTCTTATCTCAGTGTATCTAATAAAACTGCTAAGTGAGTCTTTGTGTCTCAGCAATCCTTTTGAATTTGTGGCCCAGTATTTTCTGATCAGGTTTCTGTCTATTATTATTATTATTATTATTATTATTATCATAACACAGCAGTGATGTGGAAATTATATGATGATGATTAGATGATTAAATAGAATATTTAACTATTGATGAGATAACAAGCACATGTTGAACAGGCTCTGCACTAGTTGTTTGTAGTTGTGAATATCTGATGAGGCAAAAGACAACTCACTTAGCACATAAGCATATGCTAACAATGGCATTATGAGTTGCCAGGCTTGTGAAAGGCGTGACGGGGCCTCCCCTAGGCTCCGCCTGATGGAGATTCCGGCGAGGCGCGCACACACACACACACACACACACACACACACACACACACGAACAAACACACAGTTTCATGCTGCTGTTGAGTCAGTGGAGCTTAGCCCTGTGTAGGATGACACTTCAGTTCTTGAAGCCAAAACAACATCAAGCTGCCATTATACGAGCTGCTGGGGTGGGACCCCTGTCTGCCCCGCTGTTTTCAGGAGGGGCCACATACCAGGCCTCTGCATCACTCTCACTTCACCTCACCGCCACCTGCTAACTAATGGGCTGGACGCCCTTCAGTGTCCCCGTCCCTCTCTTTTTCCTGTCCCTCTTTTTCTTCCATTTCCCTTTCCTGCTTAAAGAGAAATTCAGGTTCATTACAACTTACCTGGGTCGTACTTGTAGCCACGCTGTGTGGCTCCAGTCATGGCAATGTTGGTCAGTCGCTCAATCCATTGCTTTGGTCCAGACTGAAATGTCTGAACCACTGTTGAGCAGATAGATGGGAAATTTTGCCCAGATTTCCATGTTGCCCAGAGAATGAGTCCAAATGACTACAGTGATTTCCTGACTTTTCATTTAGTGTCATCATCAGATAAAAAATTTTAATTTTTCTTTATAACTTGATACTTTAAAAACACCGCAAAAAAGAAGTCAGACCGGGGAAAGAACACCAGCATTCAGACATTCAGTTATTTGGAATAGAAAGTTGAGGTAAATGGTAAAATTAAAAGCCAGACTGTCTAATGTAAACGTCCCCCTCTGTTTACAGACTTCCTGGTTCAGCTTTGACCTACTGTACTGTGCAGTGAGGGAGGGACATTTCAATTTCAAGTTTGCCTCCGTGTCAGTTCAGATAATCTGGCTAAACTGTTTGCTTGTTTACAACCTGTCCCCATCTTCCCAGGTCTCAGCTATTACTTTGGTAAGTACGATTTTACCATAACCAATAGTAGCGATGGCCAGAACTATGAAAATAAGAGCCAAATTTGAATAAAAGAACAGGAATTTTCTTTGAACTCATTTTCCCACTTATTCTCAGTCTCCCGTTTCTTCTTTTCACTCATTACGTCTCCTCCTCACCGTCTTCCTTTCTTTCTTTCTCTCCCGTTCTCTCTCTGCCACTCGTACTTTTCTTTTCCCTTACCGCCATTTGTCCCCAGCTTTTAAACTCCTTCTCACTAATTTCCACTTTCTCATGTCTCCTCCCTCTGACTTAATGACAGTAGATGTCTGGCCTTCTGATTCTCCTCCCCAGCACAACACTCAAAGTTACAACGGCAACATTTTGTGACATTAAGCTGTTTTTGCTTACAGGGCCCCCCGAGTTGAAAGTGTTACTTCATTTAAGGGGAATCACCTTACGAACCTCTTCCACTGACGTCCTGACTCCTGCTGTGTGCTTTTTACGTGACTTTGCACGACAGTAATACCTTAAACAGGAAATGGCTTTAAAACAGAATGCAGTGGCTAACTGGTGATGAGGACGGTTGAGGGGGGAGAAGAGTGGTCATTTAGCAGGCAGCAGTTGGACATGTATGGCTGCTGATTTTCCTGTGGATAATTGTTTTGTATTCAAAATTGCTTATTTCATGCTTGTCTAAGTGAGGTCTGTTTTACCCCGGTACGTGTGTGTTTCTTTAATGGCTTTCCGTGAATATAACATGCAAGGCGAAAGACGAAAGGGATCACAACTATGAGGAGAGGAGAGAAAATATGACAATAGAGCAGAACAGGAAGAAAAGAGGAGATAGGAGGGAAAATAGAAGCAGTGAATGAAAAGAATGGAATTGAAAAAACTTGAAGAGGTGAATTAAAGAGAGAAGAGCAGAACAGAGGAAATGGGTGGAGAGAAGAAGATGAAAGATGACAATAGAAGAAAACAACAGAAGAAGAGAGGGGGAAGAAGGGCTGGAAATAAAACAATTCAGTTGGACTGAAATGAGTTGAATCGAGATGAATTAAACTGAGGAAAGGAAGGGAAAGGAGGAGGAGAAGGAGGAGGAGGAGGAGGAGGAGGAGGAGGAGAGTCAGTGGCCAGTGTGTATGCAGTATGAATGTTGATCAGGAGATCTTGCTAGCTTACCTATGCATGCTCAAATAGGCTGCCCTGCTCAGACTTAGGGAGCCTTGTTTATGAAGAGAAGACCAAGTCCTCCAATCAAACATGTACGAGGCAGCGGACGCGCACACACACTCTTTTTTTTTTTTTTTTTCTCTCGTCCTTTCTGACATGTACACAAATAAACATCTTTACACAAAAACAGTCCACTCTGGAGACATCACAGTGGTGCAAAAGGCAAACATGAAGGAATATACAAACACACACACTGCCTCACACACGCACACAAGGGGATCTGGATCATTTACTCAGAGTACAGTACATGCATTGTAGGGCCTTGGGGGGGTCTCGTGTGTGCGTAGGTGTGCGCATAATGACACCACACCCCACTCCTCTGCCTCTTTCTTAACCAGAAAACACACGCACAAACCAACAGAGAGATGATGTACATCTCAGCAGACACCTATGCCGCATATTCCCACAGCTGGTCTATTTGGTATTAACCGTAACGCTCCTCTCTCCTGATGGAGTTTTGCAGTTGCCTGCCTAAGGAGACCTGCTGCTTTCAGCTTTAATTTAAAGAAGAAAAATGCTCTCTGCCAGAAAAAAAGAGTTTATTTCAGTTTGCATTTTTAAAATTTTCTTTTAATTATTTCATTGTGGAGAATATAATATATGTTCAGAAGTTATTTCTTTCTTCTCAGCTTTTGTTTAGCTGATGAGTCCGCCTATGTGATGACTCAGACTGCTGACAAAATCGATTCCAGTGTATTCCTAACAGCTAACAGTCATCAGGCAATTTTAGTTGTTAAAATGGGAAGAAAAGTGGACTTATTCATGTGCAATGCAGCTGTGAGATGAAATAAAATAGGAAAAATAGGACATTTGGTGTCTGAGAGTAACTGAGAGGATTATATATATATATATGTATGTCATTCTGTTTGTCATGTATGTATGTTTTTGTATAGGAGTAGAGGGATATGCGTTGATGTGTGCGCGCTGGTGTGAAGGTTTCAACTTTTAGATTAAGGTTAAGATTGGACAGTACAAAGACATCGAGGATGAATGCATTGCCTGTGTAAAATTCCTCCTAAAATACCCTTATTGTTTTTGTTTTTTTTGCTTGCTGGTTTAAATTTTTTGATCTATGGTAATTGCAAATGTTGCCTGCGAGCGAGACACTCGAATGAGAATGGCCACATAGGGACAAAAATTATGCTGAAGTTGATTTTCAATTTTCAAAACTGTGGAGCTAAAAGCAGCCTGTACATATCCCTTATTCAGATTCCTCGCATTATGCCTCTTTTTGTCTGTTAGTTTAAGGTCGGATGAGTGTCCTGTGATACTGCCTCCCATTCTTAATTCCTCAAGTCTTGACTCTCAGTAATAGGTATTTTCTTGTTGACTGTGAAATGTGTTGTGGATTTTGAAGCTGTTCGTCCTGCATATCTGTTCCTGTCAATTTTTACTGAAAAATAACCTAATTTTTAAAAGCAACAGATTATTATAAATTGATTTTCGCCCTAATTTATGTCTTCATATCTATCCAAATATTGTGTTTATTTTTCTTGCAAAAAAAAAGCACACTGTTCATCACATTTCGCAGTAAATGAAGTCCTCCTGTGACATTGACAGCTCAGAAAATACTTCCAATAATTGGAATTGAAAAGGAAAATTTGGAGAAAACACAAATGAGTTGCTGATACACCGGAGTCACCTTAAATAAATAAACTGATAACTGTATATTCTCTAATTGACTTGTTTTCCCAAATTTTCATATACTTAAATGACAAGAATTTCAAGGATTTTTCAAATAATAAAAGCTGAAAATAATGAGCCAAGTGTAACTCAAATGTGTAGAGCCTCTAGTCTTAACCAATGGAAGTAGCAGAGAAAATAACATCTAGGGGGGTGGCATGTCTTGAATAACTCACGAGAGGAGTTGGTATTCAGTTGAGCAGCTGACAGTTCTATTGCCTTATGCAATAACCCAACATTAAAAGAGCGCTAAAAATAGAGCTCTTTTAATGTACAATAGGAAAAAAAACAAAGAATAAATCCCTTCTGAGTTGAAACCTTCAACTCAATTGCTCCTTTAATTAAAGAGTTTGAGATCCAAAGGGTTCAGTTCCTTGTCCCTGTGAGTGTGTGTGGAATATACTACTTAAACCTGGGTCGAGCTAATAGTGTGTATGTGTTCTTATCTTAGTGTCTGCGTGAATGAATGGAGCTAGTCAGAATCTGCCCGGTAGGCCACACCGCTTCCTCGACTGTTCACGGTCTCTTGGGCTGGTTCCCGCCATCACTGAATCTCCCAAATTCAATCTGATAGATAAAAAAAAACCAAAAACAAACAGCCTAAACAAATACTGCAGAATAGTACATTATTCTGTTCTTTCTCTTTCTAACATGAGACCTAATTAACTTCTTTTCTTCATTTAGAATATCTTATAATGTAAAACCAATAACTAAGGATATACTTAGACTACAGTGAGATGAATTACCATATATCCTACCAACAATTGGTATTTAAACATTAACAAATTAATTATTTATCATGAATTACCATATAGCGTAGCAACAATTGGTGTTTTAGCATTAACAATAAGTATTTATCTTTTTTAGACCACTTTTTACCTGTAATATATACCTTTTTAACCCCCTTTTATACATCATTTTAATATGTTCTGCCTTAAACATAAATATGAATTGAATTATCACTACACATTTACTGAACATGTGTATTTAAACAACAGAAATCAGTTTAATCACAATGTAGTTAAGCCCACTAAAACCGAAAGGCTTTAACGTCAGCAGCATAAGTGCAATGCACCTTTAATACCGTGCCACGCTGTCAGCTGTTCCACTAGCCAAAGCTAGCAATTAGCCAAGTGATTAGGGTTAGCGATCTTTTTGGAACATTAATGCTACAATACTGTATATACCAAGGTCACCTGGAAACATTAGACAACATTCTTATATCCCTGACTATTACTCTTTTTTTCTTTCTTTCTTTCTTTTTTTTTTATTAATTAAAAGTCTGAACTTAAACAGCAAGTATGGTATATTCTCTGCTCACAGTGGCTAGCAACAGACTAGCAAAGGAATGTGTGCTACAACCCACCGGAGTTTCAAACACTAACAACTGGACAGAAGCGGTCTCCCTCACGTTCACAGTTGGGATTCTGATTTTTTTTTAAAAACAACAAAAAAAAACTGCTTATTAGCGTTGATATATTGAAATAATCAAAAAATTAAGGACTATTCTGTGATGTTTCCTACCGAGAATTGTTTGGTCGGTTCGCATCACGTTTGCAGGACGTTCTCAGGAAGTGTCGAAGACTGCACGTACTGCTCTCTGCCGTTTTAGATGTGCGGACAACGTATTGCGCTCTCCTTTGGGAACATCATGCAACTGCGCCTTTAAATGCCACATAGGGTTTTAGTAGCCCCATGCTTCATATGGGTTATAAATGTATTAACGTGGTGTGTATATGAGGGTCGCTGCTCCTTTATTGCTCCTACCATCAAGAGGGATGGGACCTGGCCAGAAATGCCTTATTGTTGCTCCTTACTATCAAATCCTGGGGCATCGTTGTGTGACAGAACGATATCACAGCCTGCCACACACTCTGCAACCACAACCAACACAGAGTCTTTGGTCCCCGTATGGAGGCTCAGCCCCTCTGCATTCATGTGTGTGTGTGACCATGTGTGTTCAGGTGTACCCCGGTGGTTTTGGATGGTTTCAGCTGAGCACCCTTGTGTGTACAATAGCGCTAAGGTGTTTTCAAACCAGCGACTGCTCTCTGCTCGTTCTGTCCTGCGTACATCAATCCACCTCTCCTCTCTCTCCCTCCTCCCGACACTCACGGATGAGCGACGACACCCATCACTCATCCGTGAGTGATGGGTGTCTGTGATCCTGTAGAATTTTCGGTGTCCATCTGCACGGCAATCTGTAAACATTGACCATGTTCAAACAGTCAGCAAGTTGGTACAGTATTTAAAGATGTGTGAGAACTCACATGCATAAGTTGTACTACTGGCCTCCTTGTGTACCTGCTGGCAATTAAAAACAAGTCATTCACTTATCAGAAGTGTTTGCTCTCGCCCACTCAAATCACACCTCCTCTGCAGCCCACTACCAGAAACAGGATTTTGTGTGTGTGTTTGTGTGTTTGTGTGTGTTTGTGTGTGTGTGTATCTGCGTCTATGTGTAAGAGAGAGGGGAGGGGGCACTTCTCAATATGACACTTCGCAGAGTGTGAAATTTAATTAAACACGCCTCACAACCATCCACACATACAGATACACATACTGAAAATCCCATGCAAATACAATACAAAAATGCTGTGCACATTTTTCATTATATACACATTTTCTCATGCATAGGCCTCCTCCTTTTGCCATTATTGCCTTCTCAGAGGCAATAACTTTTCTAGTAAAAACATTTTATAGGCCTTTTTGTAAGCGGTAAAGTATACAACTATGAGGGTCAAGTGGATTCTGTAAAGACTACAATATGGATCAGTTCTGTAAATAGTCCCGAGGATACGGATGACTCGTGCCCATACTAGTGCCTTTGAGCAAGGCACTTAACCCCCAACTGCTCCAGTGGAGCTGCTCAGTAGCCAACAGATGGTTTGGCTGGGCAGCTTCCAGGTCTGTAACTCTGAGTGTGGTTCGGCGTTCTCAGTAAACTTGCATCTATTAAATAAACCAACAAAAAGCCAGGTTGTGATGTGTTGGGTGGTTTGTTCTAAGCCAGCAAACTAAATTGTTAAGCCAATACTTGTTCTGACCTATATTGAATTTGTTAAATAAAGTAGGCCAATCTTAATTAAATGTGTTCAATTAATAATGCCAATGACGTAGAGATTTTCCCCCTTTTTCAATTAAAAGTACCACATGGACTTTTTAACGTTCGAGGCCATTCTCTCTAAATTGTAAATGTTTGATGAGTCAATGTTGGCTCTATCTGTTTCTTTTTTTTCTGTTACTGTGAAACAGTGAGGCTCCTCTGAAGCATTGCTTTAACTGATTGGAAGATCTTGTTACATATACCCCTGAATAGCTATTGCAAAAACCAGTTGGCATATTTTAATTGTGCTTGGATGATGCACATCTACAGCCTTCTTGAGGACTTCCCCGTCCTGTGAGGAAAGTCCACATGGCCTGAAACATTTGCATTTGTGGATCTTGCACTGGTTTTTTTTTTTTTCTTTCTTTTTTTTTTCAATTTTAAATTACATCTCACTAAATGGGGACCATATTTCCTGACTTTTAGTCCAAAGTATGAGTCAAGCTTTAATAACAGTGTATCCTACATTTCCCGTAATGCAGCCAAGTAGTGTCTGTCATTACACCCACCCTGCATTTACATCTTAACCCCAAATTGAGATAAGCCTGACGATATCACCAGTTTTTTATTTTTTTTATTTTTGTTTGGAAAGACAGAAGACATCATACCACTCTTTTTACACTCATCATGACAAGTAAACTGAACATCATGTTTGAAATCAGTGTGCCCTTTTAAGACAATATAGTAGGTATAATAATTTTCTAAAACCCATTATTTTGGGTCTGTTTTTGAGAGGCGCTATGACATGTTACTTACCTGACCATAAAATCTGCTTTGCCTTTTAGTTTGGTATTTTTGAGACTGTGCAAGGCAAGGTCTTGGCACATGTATTTAAGTGAAAAATGGGTAATCTAAAATAGACGTTTAAGGCTGGTCCTTGAATATCTAATTTTGACTACAAACTGATAATTTGGTGATTCTGCAAGTAGATGTAAGAAGGAGTAGTGTGCCCTTTTAAGACAATATAGTAGGTATAATAATTTTCTAAAACCCATTATTTTGGGTCTGTTTTTGAGAGGCGCTATGACATGTTACTTACCTGACCATAAAATCTGCTTTGCCTTTTAGTTTGGTATTTTTGAGACTGTGCAAGGCAAGGTCTTGGCACATGTATTTAAGTGAAAAATGGGTAATCTCGCTTGTGCTAAAATAGACGTTTAAGGCTGGTCCTTGAATATCTAATTTTGACTACAAACTGATAATTTGGTGATTCTGCAAGTAGATGTAAGAAGGAGTAGGCCATATGGAGCCAACAGTAATGTAAGTGCGCAGTAATGTGGGTTCCCATATACGGTGTGTATTAATGAAAGAAAATACAAAAACCATGTTAAAATCCTTCCTTGTGTTGGGTAACCACAAATCCCTGACGTGGAATAAAAATAATCAACAATATTCAACAAAAGTGAGAATCGAATTGATGGCACAGAACAGTCATAACTTTTCAAAGTAGGCCTATATTCAAAACTTGCTCACTTTGGCTTGGCCTACATGTAATTTCAACATAGTTTTATCTATGGATTTTTGGAACGATCTTCGTTCGACAGTCCGGCTGGCGGTCCTGCTGACTGGTTTAGTTTTGGTGCTGTTGTGGCACGGTATAGAGATGGTGACTGCACCAATGTGAAATGACACAAGAAGGAAATACATTACATCTCACACATTGGTGCAAATGACAAGGATTTCATTATTTGTGTACTTAAGCGTGGGTGAGCGTGATGTCGGTGTCCTCCGTCGACATGAGGGCTCTCATTAAGCGCCGTGAAATACAGTAACCAGTTAGTAGTCGTACTGTACATGGTTGTTTATGCTCCTAAATTAAGCTACAGCATTTCCTCTTTCATGTTATACGAAACACCCATTTTTACTGCTGTTCTTGTTCTAAACACATACTGTCTGTCAACCCTAGACAACATGGGGCCCTAGGCAAGATTTCCTTTGTGGGGCCCTCCTTACATTGCCTGGAGCTGAGAAATATGAAATAAAACTATAAACTACATATAAGTAACTATATATATACAGAAAACAGGTTTCCAATGTCCTTCTAAATGGAACTGCTAGATTATGTGAGGGGATTTAATAATGCTTAATGGGTTCTCAACTACCCGTGACAATATCCTGTTAATACCACCAAAAAAAATCTACTGGTTGAGAAATATGTGGCCAAATTTGACAAACAATAAAAACAGATTCCAGTTACTACAGTGCTACAATGTTCTCAGCTCAGGAACTGGCAAAACAGGAGCTACACAAAAAGTTGCATCACTGCGACTGTCTGATGATAGGCGTCAGATATCTTTAGTGACACAATTAAATCCTGAACATAATTTGTAACTTCTATGGCAAAAAATAAAACTGGGCAAAAGATAAGCAGAGGAAAATAAAATGTTTTAAAACATGTTGAATGACAATAAAATGGTGGAACCATTAAAAACTTGGCAATTTGTGGTTTCCCTAAAGCCATAAAGCTTTTTTTCTGTTTTTACTGTTTGTGTGTGTTTGTGTTTGTGAGACAGAGAGAGAGAGGGTCAGAGAAAGAGAAAAGAAATAGGTGACAGGACACAGGGAAACTAGCCAATTCTCTGGGGATAGTGTCCATGAAGGAGTTCGTTAAAGAGTCTTTTGTTTCACAGGCCTGGTGGTTGTGTGGCTGCATTGTTTGCTTTCTTTTTTCTCTTTAAGAGCGGTGGATTGGTCAGGATTGCACTGGTTTTGATTTACTCTTAGTCCACTCTCATGGTTGCACGGGCACTTGTCATTTCCTCCTAACAAAACAACAATAGCTGCATTACCAAAAGACTCCACATCAAAATGCAGCGAGAAGAACTGCATCCCGCTTTAAGTCATCCGATACTGTTCCTTAATGACTGCACACACACATTGAACTTCAAAATCTCTCTGGCACAGACACATGTATGCACAGGAACACACAAACACACCCAAGTTAAGCTAACTGGCTGCTATTCACTTCTGAATTGCTAAAGAATATCAGTTCCCTCATTTGCAGTGAATAACTCCATGACACATTCCTGAATCCTGACTTTGCTCTCTGTCTTTGTTTCTTAATTTTCTTTCGGCAGCGCCAAAGGGCATATTTGCATTTTCGACGCGCCATTATGTCGTTCAACATATCGTACTTTAGCGGCAAGATGACTGAATTGGACAGTTGGCGCAGCCCCTGTGCCAATCAGAGAGATGTTGATCGGCATAACGTTATGCGTCTCTCTGGTCAGAGATGTTGATTGGCTTGACATGATCTGTCCGTTCTCTGACTCAGTACAGGGGCCCCGTGTACTGAGTCAGAGCCGTTGATTGCCTTTATGACTCCTAGATTCTATCTTTATTTATAAAAAACTTCATTTGTCTATATTTTAACGGCCCTACGCAATATTCAGCGTATAGGGCGGGTGGGAAGTGCGGTCACCTACTACTTGATACAGATGTTGAATCTGTGTTCGACGTCTTGAACTTCTGGATGAGAGCCACCTCACACAGTACACAGTATCCCTCCCCATGGGACATGATTTCAACCACCTCGCTAGTCTTTGCTCAGGTTCAGGTGTGAGTGGTGCTCTACCCATTGGGATTCCCTGCAGCGTGAAGGAGGAGATAGTAGGAGAAAAGAAAAGAGAGTTCAACTCAGGTTCTCTTGACATTGCAAGTTCTGCAAAGCTCGCAGGAGAGACTGACTGGTTTTGGGTGATAGTGGGCTTAACCCGCGCACAACTTAAACCCGTTGATCACATCTTTGAGGAGTTTTGCGACTGGCAACCTTTCTTAGGCAACGCATCTTGAAACTACCTTTTCAATCCGCCCACTTCTGTTACCGCAAAGTATTGATGCCGTCCAATCTCTTCATCTGTTTACAGAATCGTCTTCTTTTCCATTTTTTTCATTTTCTGCATCCTTAATTACCTCTGCCAAGGAGGTTATGTTTTCACCCATCTCTGTTGGTTTGTTTATTTTGTCAGTAGGATTACGCAAAAAGTCCCGAACTGATTTGCACTGAACCTGGTGGAGGGAGGGCGCATGGGCCAGGGGAGAACCCATTAGATTTTGGGGCAGATCCGGACTATTCACTATGAATTTGAATTTTTTTCTCTGAAGTCTGGTATATGTCGTTTGACATTGGCGGTGGCAGAGGTCTGCGCTCTCTTGGAGTCATTCCAGTTCTCTGCTGTCACAATTTTTCCTAATTTCCGATGTTGTCTAAAATTAGTATTTAAATCAATATAGGAGAAAATGTGTGAGGAATAACTGATCATCATGTAAAACAAAGTGCTCTCTTCCTGCAAGCTTTACTTAGCCCTGCCAGTGCTTTTCCTTGCGCCTATGGCAGTTTCACAAGCCACTCAGTCGTCTTCCACTTCATGCCAGGAAAGCCGTTAGATTTGACCCATTCGCTGACAGCTCACAGCCTGGGCCTATCACTGATGGGGCGGGAGGGGGGTACTAGATTAGGAGCTTTTTACGGCTTGTAATTTCCTCAGGCTTTTTCCCTTAAAATTCCCCTCTCACAGTCACTTCTCACACTCAGTGTCACGAATGGCAAGACAGACTTAGGTGGCTTATGTAACAGTCCATTAAGTTTGGCGTAGAAATGGCCTGTATTGCCTGAGAGGCTGCAGCAGACACCTAGAGATAAGTAATGTCAGAAACAGACAGCGATACGGATGGGGCCTCTTAGATCTTTTATGGAACATTAGACTGAGTGAAGAGATGACCTAATTTGAATTGATTTGGCGTATATTTGTGCTCAGGAGGGTACATAGGGAGACACGTGGAGACAAAGAGAGACACACATTTGTGCAGGCACCCCACATACCTACACGAAGATGCACAGTCACACACATTCAATCACAGCTAATTTAGGTCTCTCTGCTTGTATGCTACCCAGATGTAGCTGCATATCTTTGGCAAGAACTTACATGTTTTCAGCTACATAAGCTCTAGCTTGATTACACCCCCCCCAATGAGCCTTTGTTGCTGAAATCTCCCTACGTACTGTTGTTGTGCAGTTCACGGTCCAGTGGGCTACTGGCCCGCAGACGTAATTGTTTTAAGTTGCTAACTGTACGTTCACTCAATTAGGATGAAAGCTAAATTCTGTTTTATTTCCTTTGCCCACTGCAGAATAGGATAGAAGACATCATCTTGAAGCAGCACTTATTGTAGCATGCACAACAAATCTTAACCACTAACACACACACACACACACACACACACACACACACACACACACACACACACACACACACACACACACACAAGCACTTGAGGAATGTACTTCTGTCATTTTTCAGTTCTTTGTGTGCAGTATCCAAGATGACATACTGTGTTCATCTTTAATCCCATGTTCTTTCTTTTCGTGAGTATTTTATTTTCTGCTTCCCCGCTTTGTCAAGGTTTCTCTGTATGCATTCTGTTTAATTAGAGAGCTTTGGTACTAGCCTTTGGCAGTGGACTGCGTATTATTGCATTGTTTGTGTGTGTGTGTGTTATTCTGCTTTTTTGAACTCGATCATTTTGTTCTCCTATTTTACGCTCTCCATATTTTAGGGTTGTGGCAACTTGCATATAATGCCTAATGACTCATTAAATAGGTGAAGTCAAAAGGCTTTTAAATGACTTTTCTTAAATTTTAATATTTCTGTGGATAGACACCAGATTTAGTCTTGAGTGGGGTTATTAGGAGTCAATAGTACTTTTGTATCAGCCTCTAAGTTTAAGGTTTTAAATTTCAGTCATTTGGTTAAAGATTAAAACTGCAGACCTGTTCTACAAACCCAGAGTCAAGCTTTTGCAGTTTGCTGCAAGATTATTGGGAGTTCTACACTTGTATTTAGCTGACGTATCTCACTGAAAGTTTCTTACAGCAGCAGTATGTTCTTTAGATTTTGTGAGCCTTGGCAAGTCTGTTATTTTCATATATTGTAGCACCTTGGAGTGTATTATCATCCCTCTACCAGGGCCACAAAACGAAGCAGAATTTGTCCATGTATTTTATGCTTTTATGGGTGAACATTAATTGTCTATTTAAATAGTAAAGTAATGTCATGGTAACAACATTGTAGCCCACGCATGAAAGAATTCCATTAGTCTGCTGTTTTGTTTGTGTATTACGCTGCAGCAGCTCTTAGCATCAGTGGCCGTTTGTAAGACACTAAATTAAATATTACTTAAGACGCAGACAATTGAGAGGATCTAGAATATATTGCTGTATAACTAAAGTGATAAATGTGCTAGGTGACAATTATCCACACAGCAGCTGATCACTGAAGAAAATGTCAGAATCAAAGTAATATTAAATATGTCTGACTGTTCATATTGGCATTTTGTTCTTCAGTGATTACAGTAGCTGCTGTATGATCATAGGTTGTTGTCATGAAAAATGCAAGTTTATGATTTTTTTTTTTTTTTTAAAGGAGGGATGTTATAGGCTGTATCTTCACAGGGATGAGGATAACAAGCAAGAGTAAGTGGTGGTAGATTTGAGTTCAACATTCCCATTACAAGTAAAATTTGACCTTCTCGATATTTTTGCGGAACATCCGTCGGTATAACATAGAGGAAATTAGCCATAAAACAGGTTTGGTTGTAATCTTGAAAGACTTCTCGAAGTCAATTTAGTCATTTATTAACTTTTCTGGCATTTGTGTACCGGGGGGGAAAAAAAAAAAAAAAAAAAAAAATGGGCCCAGAACAGACACCTGAGGTATCCTGCAAGTCATTTTTGCAGCTGATCACATGCGAGTATGTTAAGAGCATGTTACAAGTAGTCAAACCTGCCAAGTTTATCAACTATATCAAATCCTGCACTGTAGAATCAAAACTGAGGACTGCTCTCCTATAACTTTATAGAGGTCAATAATTGATCACTAAAAATAGAGCTGTTGCGATGCAATATTAATGATATATATTTTTTTCTTTTTGTATAGAACTCTTAGACCAGAGGGTGATTTTTGAGATCGGTCTAATCTAGTTAATAATTCTAACTCTACAAATGACTTTGCAAGTTATGGTTGTATGATGGCATGATTAAAATAGACAGGGGACAGTACCAGTTGTTAATGATAATTGATAGGATATGTGTACAAATAGAATCTTATGCCTCTGTTGAAATCTTTTGAGTAGTCTGTCTTCTGTAGTACAGAAGGAGGGCTTCATTTAAATCGCAGTCTTAGTGAGGGTTTTGGTGGAAACCAAATCAAAAGACTCAAGACAGACAGACGCTTTCATCTGAAATTTTACATGTTCATTGGAATGGGTGATCTGCCTGTGAGTTTTTGACACTTCGTTAACAAAATCTGAGGAACTCATACTTGGCAAAGGCTCGCTTGAAAAGCTTGGAGTGTGTAGCACTGGTTTTACGAGGATTATGAGGATGTGTATCAATAAGGTCAGCAAACTCAACTCAAATTCAACATTGTAGTGTCTCATCAAATCTCTCAGAGTTTCACCATTTATGTTCAGCAATTTGACAGTCCCTTTTCAAACTGCTAGAGTTATCTAAGGCGAGGAAGGTTTTTTCAAATTGAAAGCTGCAACTGGACTACAAGCACAGAACAGGTACTATTGAGGCCATCTATTATTGCATCAGTATCAAGGAATATCCCCATTTCAGTGGTTGAGAACGTGAATAGTTTTGAGGACCATTTTGAAAGAACACAGTCTTGACAACCACGTTTGGAGTCATGTGAAGAGTATATGAAGAATTACTTTACCAAGCTGTACTTAAAACCCACATTAATTCCTTGGCTTTGTTCCCTCCCAATTACATTCTTTATGCTTCCCCCTTCGCCACCATCTCTGCACTGCCTCGTCTTCTTCGCCTTTCTCTCTCTATACTGTATCATCTGCCTTTTCTCTTTATAGCAGGATTAATTGCCCTTGAATGATTTTGTAATTGAGAGATGGTGGTCTCCTGGGTGATGGTAGGGGAAATGCAATAATAGCCCTTGGAAGTCTTGAAATGAAAATAAAGGGAGGTGTCAGAGCACCCCGTTAGTCAGCGTTAATAGTAGGAGAGTGCGTGAGTTTGTATATCGTGCGGGTGTGTTTTCCCTCTGACAAATGTGCGGTAATTGTAAATGAACTGATGAATACACACGGAAATACTTTATGAAATCCACATAGCATTTGACGCAAATGTGTTGTGAGACTCTCCCCTCCTTAAACAGACAAATACACACACACACACACACACACACACACACACACACACACACACACACACACACACACACACACACACACACACACACACACATTTGGTATCCCCTACAGCTGTGAATATAAACAGATGTTCACTTGAAATTCATAATTTTGTCATAAATGGTACATGTGAATGTTCTATAGTAGCTGTTCAAACATGAAAAATTTATGGCAGATTTATGGATATTAGGTCAAAGAAGCTCATGAGATTCATGCAGATGTTGGTTTGTTAGCATACCACTGTCGTCGGGCTTTTCTATTTCTTTTAACCCGCGTCATACTGACACATTTCACCCTTGTTTCTAATCAAGACTGGAATCTAGGATCAGAATCTGGGTGGTTGTGAACACGCTCGAGACTGCCACTGGGCCCGGCTTTTCAGCCCGTGCGATTTCATCAGGGCCCAGTGCAGCTGGGTATGGGAATATGGAAGCAGTCGAGACCTGCCAAATGTGAAATCTGAGGAAAACAACTTAAATCCCGCAAAAAAAACAAAAAAACACAACAACAAAAAAACAGGGGCTGACCACAGGGGCCAGATGCTCAACTCTAGAAGTTGCTTTACAATTCAGTTAAGAGACGCGAATCACTAAAATGCAACAACATGCCTTAATCAGCTAACAAGGCAATTACACAGTGAGTGAACGGCATTCCATGAACTGCAATAACTCCAGTTCGAATCTGTGATTTATAATGGAAAGATATGTGTTGCTTATGTGCCACGAAGCACGAAATGAAGGACAATCTACTTTGGAAATTTGAATTTTGTATTTTGATTAAAAAATTGCTCATTCTGTGAGCATGCCTTTGTGGCATTTGAACGGTGTGAATGGCTTCCTGACTGAATGTCAAGCCCGATTTATTTGTCAGAACTGGTCAAATTTGCATCGACTGTGGTTCACTGACAGACATTCACACAGAAACACACACAGAGCAAAAATGTCTTTAAAGGAAACCAGCTACACTTTGTCCTTTTTATACTTTGTATAGAATGTCCAATCAGTTTTTTTCTTTCTCCCGTCTCTGTTGTCCATGTGCATAAAACCACATGGGCAATTTCGAAGCATTTTATGTGAGGAGAAGAACCCAGCAGTATTTGACTGCACTTTGTGGGCAGTGATTTTTAAACCCAGCTTGGCGTTTGGGCTCCAGAGGCCATTTTTAGTTTGCCACCGGCATACCGTTTTGAGCTAAAAATCAAAAAAACTGTGGCGAGCCACACTTCATTCCATGAAATCTCCACTTAATGTGAAACCAAGACTTTCCAAGGCTTCTGTGACCCCTCATGTCTAAGAAGCATTAGCAATGTGAGTCAGTTGAATGAAAGCGGTGGAATATCCAGAGCTCTTTTACCTTCTTTGCTAGTTTTCAAAGAGACAAGTGGCTTTTATATAAGGCCAAAAAAAAAGCAATCACAAAGCTTTTCTGTGTGTAGGGAGGGA
This sequence comes from Xiphias gladius, assembly GCF_016859285.1. Taxonomy (NCBI): domain Eukaryota; kingdom Metazoa; phylum Chordata; class Actinopteri; order Istiophoriformes; family Xiphiidae; genus Xiphias; species Xiphias gladius. The sequence goes on along the minus strand of NC_053408.1, from coordinate 6,249,610 downwards.
GCAAAGTCTGCCTTTTTGTGGAGACATAATTGGAAATGGTAGACATGAGCAGCCTTAATAAAAATAGGAATGATGGGATCAATAAAGCTGGATTGCCACCATGAGAGGGAAACTGGCAGACTGCTTCACTGGCTGGGCCTTAACGGAGAAACTGAGCTAAGTAGAGGTCTCCTTTACAGCCCGAGCCGTTCCAATTACTCTCTGATAGAATAGCGCTCCACACCTGACCACAGATGACACTGTTAAGATGTCTAATGAAATTCTGCCACGTCCAGTGTAGCAAAAAGGGGGAATTATTTGCAGAGAGATACGGGCAATTTATAGAAGTTAACTTAATGTTGTATCGGCTTCCCTTAACCGGATTGTTTCCTTATTATCTGCATGGCTGGCCCTAATGCAATGCAGTGAATCTGGTTGACAGTCACAATTAAAGACTGTGGCGTGTGCGTTGTACATGAGGAACAAGGAAATGGGTTGTTTTTATTTTTATTTATTTAATTATTTGTTGTTAATTATGTAGCCGAAGAGAGAGAACATGAGATTTAGACTATTTTTTTTCAACTGACAGAGGAAAAAATGTCAAGCATTAAGGTAAAAAGCTGCGTAAGATTTTGAAATAGATATGACTCTACAGTAGGATAATGTGTAAGAAATTAACATTTCATGAAATGGGGGCATAAATGGACGCTAATGTGTCTGATGCGGTTAGCTCTTACTCAGGTTTGTGGGAATGGATGAACAGTAAAATATCTGATACCATTTGTCAGTGCTGCTGAACAGAGATAATACATCTAGAACCCAGCTCGCTTCTCACTTCTTTCTCAATGGCTGAAAATTGACAAAGCCTTATTTAGAGCTGTCAGATTATGGACTTTCTCTGAGTTTTGCAGAGGTTCTCCTCCCTTCTGTTTCCCTTTTTTCCCTGCAACTCTTCCCTCACATCCAGGCCCTCATTTCCCCCTTTTTTTTTTTTTTCTCACTCTTAGGCTTTCACTTGTTCCCTTTTTTTGACTGGCTCTCAATCCATGGGTGATGATAGTTGTGAAGCATAGGTTGGGCTTGCTCTTCAGTTTATAGAGCACGAGTCTTCCTGAAAGCGGACAAGATGAAATAACCATTTTTTCCCTCTTTGTATGCTCTTCAGCTCATCATTTTCTAGCTCTCTCCACCCTTCCCTGCTTCTTTCTCATCTTCAATTATTTTTATTCTTCTTCCCACTTGCTGCTACCTCTCTTTTTTTTTTTCCTCTCAGCTAATGGAACTATAATGGAACCATGAATCTAGAGAGTTGGGTTGTTTAGCAAATGGCAGTGCATGCTCCAGTCAGAAAAAAGGGTATTAAGCAGCCCCACCTTACATAGTCATAGAATATGTATGGCACCTTTTCTTTTTGTCTCTAGCAGATGCCTCCTGCGAGAGCTTTTCAGAGTTAAAATTTGGGTTATTTTTTAAAACTGTATTATTAAAACAATGATCCTGCCGGCAACTCCATACACTAGCAGGTTGCTGCTATCCACGTACCCTAATCTCATCATATAGCCAAGCAGAGCTTGTAGCTTAAAGTAAAGGAATGATTAGCAATATGACGTGATTAATGTGGAAAGTTTTGCTAACTAATATCATAAACAATGTTTACTTGCCCAGGTCCAAATTTTGAAACTGATGTTTGTCCAAGACTGTTTTTTTTCTTTCGTCTTGTTTTTTGATTTCTTTCTTACTGGTCAGACTCTGTGTATACTCTGTACATGCTTACATTGGGTTCATTCAGTTGTATTATTCTACATTTGGGCTTATTCGTGAAGAATAAAACATGAAATTCAGGCTTAGGTAATTTAACATAGTGCCTATTCTAATCTTATTTCTCTCTTTCTTTTTTCCCCTGGTGCTGTTCACTCCAAATGGTTGCAAATAAAGGTAAGAGCCCTTTTTTTTATTATGCATGTTTTTTGCATATAGTGAGGCTTGAGCAGAAATTTACAAGTAGCTTTGGGGACTTACTAAGACCTCTTTGGATAATTACTTTAAGAAAGCAATTAGCAAAACCCTTAAGTTGGAAAGTAAGTAAAAACCTTATGGCATATATCAAAGTAAATGAAGGACAATTAGAATATTGTAAACATCTACAGACAACTATTTGGTTTTTCTCCCTGGATTTTGCTGGTTAACTCTCATGCAAGGGAGCATGAAGAAACTCTGTCTTGAACACTTTCAATATCTACTTTTATATTTATTCCCTTTTAGCCGTGAATGAATTGTACTGTTTACGGCATGTTTTACCACAGTATGGTGAAGAATAGGCCACAGTGGAGATATTTCATTTTTAATATCAATCTCTTGTTGATTCTTTTTATGCCTCCATGCTGGCGACGGCCGTGGCCGGTGGCATTGTGTTTTCAGGTTGTCCGTCCGTATGTCCCATTCTCGTGAACATGATATCTAAGGAATGCCTGGAGGTAATTACATTCCATCAGGCACAAATGTCCACTCGGACTCAAGGATGAACTGATCCGAATTTGGTGGTCAGAGGTCAAAGTTAAGGTCACCGTGACCTCACAAACCATGTTTTTGGCCATAACTCAAGAATTATGACAAAATCTCGTGATGACATTTTTTGTGCAAAAGGTCAAAGGCCAACTTCACTGCGACATCATAATCTTCTGCAAAAATACTTTTCTGGCTATTATTCAGTGGCATAGCTCCTTGTTTTACTGTGGTGATGGTATAGATCTTCTGTGCTGCCAGGTTGAAAAGTCTTCACTACATACAGTATATGATATGAGTCTGGACAGACATGGATGTAAACTGCAACTTGTCTGGTTGGCGGAGGCATACAACTGCAAGGTGGTAATTCTAGTTCTGCTTTGCAGGAAGACCATGGGGTTGCTGTCAGCAAAAGGACCCCTTACTTTGTCTGTTGACATTTCTCTCCAGCTATTAGTCCAGTGCTAATGATGGCGGAGAAAATCAAGATTGGATTTTTTTCCATGGAATAGAGTTAAAAAATCTAAAGAAGCCGATCCACTTGTGTTGTACTTTTTAGTAGAGGTCTGCATCAATTACCATGAATATACAGAAAATTCAACTGTTGTTTGGAGAAAAGTCTCCAATGGTTGTGGTTTACCTCGCTTTCCCAGCGTCATGCTGCTTAAAGACCACCTGACAGTAATGTTAGCTGACCCACAACAATTGCAGAACAGAAGCAACAAATTTCAAACGTCCAGTCTAATAAGAACAATATATTCCTATATAGTATGAGTGCAAAAAGTGCCATTGCAGTCACATAACATGTGTCACAGACAATGCTTTTTATTCTTTTCTTCAGTTCTCTGATTTTTAGTTCTCTTCTATTCTCTTTCCTTCCCTCTTTCCTTCTTTCCTTTTCTTCTCTCTGTTCGATCTTCCAATTCTCTCTGGAAATCACAGGGCTTAGATTCAGCCATGGGTTTCATGCACCATGTCGATAGGCTTTTCACAGCCCTGTGTGTGTTGTCTGTACCTAACCTTAGGCGTCTTCATTGTTAAACAAGTCAACCCTTGAAGGTGGTTTTATTTCTTTAAAAAACATGACCTAAAGCTAAAAGAAGATGCTTTTTGTTAACGTAACAGCTCCCCTTAGCTCTGGTTACATGCATTGTAATTTTATCTGTTTCCACTAGTATCTCTAAAATATTTATTCACATCCATGGCAGTGGATTTTACTGCTGATCCCATAAAAGATGTTTTGAGCAATCAGTCGTAACATTTTCACAGAAAGTCTAACTTTCAGGCTTTCAGATTACTTCTACCCATACCTACCTATTATCCTTAGCTCATTCCAAATTTAGCTTGGCAAATGTGTTAGACTGGCAGTCCACTCTAGCCCCTCCCAGCTCTAATAGACTGTGCCATGAAGCCCAGACTGGGCGCTGGCTCCGTAATCCTTCACTCTGTCTTCTTCCTTATGCTGTTATGACTGGTAATGAAAGTTACAGGCCTGGGGTTGATCGCAGTATGCAGAGACTTGCATTTAGACATGAGTCAGTACAGGCTGGGCTTTAATAAAGCCTTGCAAACAAGATGAGTGGTCGGCTAGGCTTTGAGGATAAGCCCCCCCCCCCATGCAGGCAAGGACGATCTGACGCTGCACTGCCAGAGACAATAAGTCACTCTGGCACAATAAGAGAAGGGTCCCCAGCTTTCGATGAGGCATTCCATATGGGATTAATAACACCTCTAATGACCACCCCTCTGCTTATTACCGCTGTGATTACGAGCCATTTGTTTGCTTTATCATGGCCCTAAACCTCAGGGGCTTTAATGAGAGTTAGGATGTAAAACTGTCTCCCCCAAGGATGGGAAGGTCACGGGGATTGTTTGATGTGGCACAGAGGGTGTTGTGCTTTTTAACACATTCATCTTCGCTGTTTGTGAGTTTGTACTTATCATAACCACAACTACTGTCAGAATTATTCATGGTCTCTGCTAGGAAGAAAGTTCAAGTTGGGATTTGTAAAAAACCAGCGGAGAAGAAAACATGGATGAATATAGTTTTTAGATGTGGAAGCTTTAGTGATAATGAAAGATTTTGGGAAAAGTGGTTTAGCTGATGATAAAAATGATGTCTGGGACAAGGAAAAGGATGATCATACAGAAATAGACTCCCTAAAATGGCAGAATGAGTTTTATTGTTGTGGCTGTCAAGGGTATACTAGTGTAATTGTTCTCATTAGGGCACCATAATGACTTGTATTGTTATTATGTCTGACTGCATCAGTTTGCCATTTCCTCTTCATCTTTCACTGCAATCTCAGTGGGCTCCATTATCAATAATTAAGAAATGGCAGGCACACCCATGTCTGTTGCAGCCACCTGACGGGATGCATGCACACACACAAACCCGTATACGTATACGTGACGCACCGGAGGAATAGCAGGAGGTTTGGGCGGCCTTCATATCTCTCCGTTCTCCATTAACCTTTCAGTAAGACTCACAAGGCAGCTGGTGAAATGCAGTAAATAATGAGCGAGAGCCTAGTCGAGAATCAGCATATGAGTAATTAATGTTTGTTTAGTCACACCCATCTCCAAAGAATGAGGAGATAATTCGCTCTCTGTGTTTGCCACCTGCAGGTCAAACAATATGGCTGACATTTGGGTTGAAGTATTCGTCAAGCAATCTCCTGAAGGGATTAGGCTTCACACCAAGTCCTGATTATCAGTATCAAAGTTCCATTACGGCTTCCTGTGGCATGTTATAACTAGGAGGATCAACATGTTTAGGTAGCGAAACTGTAGCAGTGAAATAAGAGATAGTAAGAAAGATAAGCTTTCTGGTCAAAAAATCAGAACTGAAAAAGGAGTTTCCAGCTTCCCCTTGACTGTGTTTAGGGTCAAAATCAAGTCATGAATACAATCAAGTTTTGTTTTAAATTCCTGGTTCTATAGAATTCATGGTGAGCCCTCTTGTCTGGCTCCTTGGCCCGCTCATTAAAATGACTAATTGATTATGGGCCAAGACCACGGCCGAAGATGCATTATATCAATTATTAAGCTGCATTAATAGATTAAAGTGGAAGAATATGCAGAGCATTTAACTTCTGTAACCCACTGAAAGTGGAAGCAATTATGAAGTACCTCTTGGACAACTAAAAAAAAAAAAAAATCTCTCTGTAGTGAAACCAATGCTACGGCTATTTTCCCTAAGGGCTACTTGTCTGACCCCGCTAATGGCATTCAACATAATTAAAAACAGTGGTCCAGATTTTCCCCCTTTTATGTTTCTTAATTGATATTTGCTTGTCTAATGATGACAGGCAAAGGCTGGAGAGAATGGGCAGGGCCCACCAAAGTGGCATATCTTTCTCCCCATATTGAAGCACCAGATAACTGCCTATCTAATAAATGAAATTATGAATATTGTCAGGCTTAATGGTTGCTCTTTTGGTGGCCTTTCAAAGCAAAGTAGTGCTTCGATCCAGGCCACTGCTCCCACAGAACGATGAAAAATGTGCCCAAATTAAAGTTATTAATTGTGCCTCTCTCGAAAAAATTGTTGAATTGTTGAATACTATCGCTAAAATCATCAAAGGTGACTGATAAGAGTCCTTGCATTTTCACGTACTGTGCATTTATCATCATAAAGACAACAGAAGTCAACAGATTGGGTCCCACAGAGAAATATGTTCAGGCTGTAATTTAACCTCAGTGGTACTTTGTATAGCGTCTTTGGTAGAGTAGGACTCTACAGTAAGAATGAAATTCTGGAAATAACCAAAACTTTAGCAGGTACAGGAGAGCGAACGGGCCTCTTATGACAAATGGCACGTCAGTCAGTGGGGCAGCCTATTGATTGGGCGACCTCTGGCTGTGATTTATGCCTGCCATTCCTCTCCCATTTGAAGGGGGAGGTGTCAGGAAGTGACAGAGTTATGTACAAGTCCTCCACATGATTGGTGACCCCAAGGTGGGCTCTTTACCAACCTTCCAGTCTGTCCTCCTGCAAAAAGCTACACAGGAAGAAATGGTATTTGATGTGAAATGATGGAGAGGGATATACTGTGCTCGACTGTAGGGCAAAAACGGCATTAATATAATAACCCTCTCAACTCTGATTAGGATGAAACTTCTATTTGCTTTGCCATTGCCTTGATTAAATCTCACATCTTAACATGGCCCCTGTGGCATTGCAATGCAGAGGTACAGGATGAAATGAAAGTTTGCCATTTTTCAGGAATGATTGCTTTATTGAACCTGGCAATGATGACCATCAGCAGGCATGTGTTTGCTACTGACGCTTACATAATGGGGGGGGGTAAATAAATAAAAGAATGGAATGGTAAGAAAAAGAGCTGCACCGCCTGCCACTTCCAATCTGACTCCTCTCCATCAGTTGCCTAACTGACACGAATAAATCAGCAGAATGAATCCCTATGAATGTTTGGTACCATTGCAGTAATCAGCACTCTTTCCCGTACAAACTATAAATGGATGCAGACTGCTTTTTTTTTTTTTTTCTATTTCGTCTTTATCCAATTCGTTTCAGGCTGGGTATAGCAGTGAGAGCTGGAAGGTTGGGCAAAGTGAGAGTGATCAGGGTTTAGATGCCTTTGGCAGATGTTTCCTGTAATTCAGTGGTTGATGGAGAGAGCTGATAAGTGAATTGGTTTCCTGGTTAGGGCTTTGGAAGGTCCTGAGCTCTGTTTTGGTACCCTGGCATGAGGGCAGCTGTGTTTTTGTGGCTAGGGCGCATTGCTGTTTTAAGAAGAATTGGAATCAAGATGAAAAGTGAACATTTCAGTCTGGTTCAGTGTTGAGCTTAATAGTGCAGAGTTGGGTTCTAAAAATGTCAAAAGTTTGGGACTAAAGTTGGAAGTTTGGCATCCGAGCCAATAAAACTTTCTTCTGTCAAATGGGAACCAAATCAAAGTGTAATGTGACACATTTTCTGACCCAAACTTAGTTTCAAGGAGTTAAGATCTGAAGTTTTTACTAGACCTTTGGTGACACATAGGACATTGAATTTTATATACCATCTGTCTCAGTTAGAGTAGATCACAGGATGGTCAAGGTTATCTGAAAGTGTCAATTTCAAAAATGTTTTACAACGGGATTTTCAAAAATCCTGTCATGCTGCAGCATCACTAATATGTTTTTCCTATATCCTGGATCCTAGTCTATTTGTTGAGGTGAGTACATTTGTAGCATTGTGGGTTTTGCCTGGGCATGGTGGTGGGGAAAAGGCCATTTAGGAGTGTTCAAAATTAATTAGTTTCAGATAAGAAATATATTAGATTTGTGCATGGTAAATTATATTTAATGAACAGCCTACACATAAACGGGTGAACATATGGTCCACACAAGATAGGGACCAAAGCTCCAACTGTGTTTTGTTGTGTCTCTTCCTCTATGCTTTTCATCGTTAAAGCTTAGAGATGAGCAGAGTCTCTCTCTGTTGTTTGCCTTTCGAAATATGCTCCCCATGACTAAGCCACCATGGACACCTTTTTATCCGCCCAATCAGGTTTTGTCCACTTCAGATATTAAGCCAGTTAGCAGCATGTGGGCTGCAGTATTTCACTCACCCCACTGTCATTAGTCCTGGTCAAAGTCAATACATAGACACTTGATCTGTGAGTGTTTGCTCACATGGTATAAGTGCTATGTGTTGACGGGGGCCTGTCAGTACATGAAAAACACCTACGCACACGAAGGCACACACAATGGCCCATTCACCTTTATTAGCCTGACTTTGTGATCCCAGGTCTTAATGAGAGCTGAGAGAGAGCAAAACAAATCCAATAAGCACAAACTAGGTTGCCTCTGCCGCTTCTTCTCCTCTTTCCCATTTTGACTAATGTAATTTATTCAAAAAGAAATTATAAATAGCATATCAATACCACCACAGTTTTCCGGGCCGGGCATGCAACACCACTCCCGGCTGTCAGGGTAAGTAGGTCGGTTGTATATCTGAGAACACACTGACTAGTCAACCCCCCCCAGTGCTGTGTGTGTCTGTGTGTGTATATGTGTGTGTCTGAAGACAAGATTTAACAACAGTACACTTCGGGTCACATCCAAAAGACAAAGTCATGGCGTGTGATTTTATAGGACTGTCACTGAATATTCTAAATTTGATTATAAAATTGAATTTTGGAAAAACAGACAGACATTCAGTTGTGAAAATTAATATTCGATTGTGGGGGGAAAAAAAAAGCAGAACTATCACAGCTGTCTGCCTCACGAGATCTTGTGTGGGCCTGGGCCTGCACTGAATGATAGACAGGAGTCACAGCATCTCTTTGAGGGATTGAACTTGAAATGTAGGTCAAGGTGAAACGAGTGAATTCATCATTTAACAGCAACCGTGTGGTAATGACGGCAAAGAGCGCACAACCTAACTTGGCCGCAGAGAGAGTGATTTGCACTCTAAGAAATCCAAAAAGCCTCGTTTGGAAATACTTCGGTTTTTCATCAGTAGATGGCAAAATTGCGGAACCAAGAGATAAATTTGTATGTTAGCTATGTAACCACAGTTAGCCGTTCTATACTGTAACCAGTTTTATTTGTTTATTTTGTAATGTGTATGCATGTATCTCCTTTAAAAGACATGTTTATGTTGAAATAAATAAACCTATACAAGTAGGTATGTCTCTCGTTGTATTGGTTTGCCCTCTTACGAAAAAATGTGGAAAAATCGATATCTGAATGGCTGGAATCAAAGTTCATTTTTGGCCAGTTTTGACAGCGCTCGTGGTTTTAATCATACACCAGAAGTTCCTTTCCATGAGCTCAGAGAGTTCAGAGGAATGAGTTTGAGCTAGTTTGGGTTCAGATCTGTTGAACTTTTTATCCTACAGTTCTTTTTTCAGCAACTTATCAAGAACACTTCAAAGCACTTGGAGGGTGACAGATTGCCTAAAGCGTTGTTGATAACCTCAAGAAAGCAGGGTTCAAATCCTCAAGTTGATGATGGGCACTGATATGTGTGCGCGCATCACAGCTACCTTACCACAACTACTTTTGTAGAGTAGACCTGTTGCTAGTGTCTCTTGAACCAGTAAAGTTTATTTGTTTCTTCAAATTTGTCTCCCTTAATTAAAATCACGTTGTGCCAGCGAGTATGTTGATGCCGCCACCTTCTCATTCAGACATCCTTCCCCTGGTGTCCTGAACTCAATGGCCTGTCCCCCCGATTTTGCCCTACCTGTGCTGCACTCTTTATATTAATACTTAGATGAATATGAATGTCCTTGCAGCTGTTGTGTTGTTTACCGGGCTGCGCCACTGCCTCTAATCTCTCGGTGTAATTAGTCAGGTAGAGCACAGAGAGACACAAGATAAGTATGAAAGAAATACAAGGAGGATGCGGTTAAAAAATGAGAGAGGAGTTGGTGGCGGAAAAAGGATGGCAGGAGGTGAGCGCAGTGGTGGGGGAGTGCATGTGAGCCTTGCAGGCTTTTTCTAATTAAGTGGTTTTCAAAAGGGGATCAGTGAAGGAACACAGTGGTGTGTAAATAAGCTTGTGGGTGTGAGGATATATATGTATGTGTGTACATATATATATTTTTATATATGGGAAATAATAGGAAAAAAGAGCAAGTGAGTGAGGAGAAACAGATGTAAACAAGCTGTGGTATAAGAGAAATGTAAATCTGTACAAGAAAAAGGATGAGAGATGTGTGTGTGTGTGTGTGTGTGTGTGTGTGTGTGTGTGCGCGTCAAGGCAAGAAATGGAGAGTAAACAGTTGGTTTTCCAAGTGGCTCACAAATAGCTAATGATTGCAGATATGAGGCAATCCTTTGGGGAGTTTAAGGAAACGTAGGGAAGAAAAAGTAAAGTCTTCACATTATTTTCTTCCGTCCACCATCAATCAAGGGGTGAATGGAGCTAAAGCTTGCACAAGCTAACAGTTTGTTTACATCAGAAATATGTCTGTCAGCACAGCTGTAAAACAAACTTATATTTCCATTCATGATCCGTTTAAAAGACATAAAATGCATATTTTTGATCATTAACACAAATTCTTCATTTGTGCATATGAACGTACGTCAATTCTTCTGTATATATATGGCCAAAAAATAAGCATTGACCCTTTAAATATGAGTGATCCTTAATGGAAAATATGCAAACGATGCAAACACAGTCCATAATTGCTAATTACTGTCAGGTCATATCAACTGAGCCCAGTATGTTTTGGTTACCTGAGCATGATTACGGTTAGCAAAGCAATGGCCTGGTCAATGATAATGCTGACAGTGAGTGGGTCTGTTTGTGTATGTACTGTATATGTGTGTGTGTGTGTGTGTGTGTGTGGGCTCCTTTATTCAATGCCAGACAGGATGGATGAGAGCAGAGGAACATTGCTTGTCATTGCTGGATGACTGAGCCCTTTCAGCCCCCCCCCACCCCGAATGCAAAGATCAAACCACAGATGGTAGTCAGCACTGTGTGATGGAGGTCGAGGATGTTACAGCGGGCTGGGCCAGTGGGCTGTGGGTGTGTTGGTTTTTTTTTTTTTTTTTTGTTTGTTTTTTTTTTTTCCACTTGTTTTCACCCCGGGTCTGGAATCTGTCAACTCAGGACAAATGGTGGCATTTTGTGGGGTAAAAACTGGCTGGGTACCAGGCAGCTTTGTTATCAACAACAGGACTGGTTGAGTTTTAGAGGACACAAGCAGGACTCTGTCTGTGTCCACAATAATATGGAGTGAGTATAAGGCTTCTGATGCCCTTATTACAGTAGCATTGTACTCTTGCCATTTGGAAAGTGGAATTTACACTCTTGCCCTTTTTTTTTTTCAAGCCACAATGTAAAGTTATTAATTCTTCAGTAATTTTTTTTCTGGGCCATTTAAGCAATGTACAGTTCATTCCATTGAGCTTATTATTCTTCATATGTCTAATGAATTAAGATGATTCATGTTAAGGTCAGACACCAATTTTACTGTATCCATCGTTTATCTAAGGATTTGCTTGATGCAGCACCGAGTTCCGATAATATGCCGCGGTTAAATTCTTCCACTCTTTAGCGCTCGTCAGTGGTTTGGAACGAGGCCCCACGGTGTTCAATTACAGCACTTGAAATACAGAAAATTACCCATTGCCAAAAATATATCTGGACTTAGCTGTCCCCGCTCTGTGTGTTTCGATGACGGACGGGGGACTTGAGGTTAAGAGACTCTGGTCTGGCATCTCAGCTGTGGGTGAACAACAGTGCAAATCCACCAGATGCAGACAGACCCTGAAAGGAATACGGAGTGAAACAATAGACTTTGCTGGATGAAGGGAGTAGGACAAGAGCAGATTAAGAGAGCAACAGGAGTCAGGGGAGAGGGAGATGATGGGAGTTTCTTTGCTGAGTGATGGCCAACAGGGATCACTGTCAAAACAGTGGATATCAATGCTGCCCTACTCAATCCCCTCTCCTCCCTCTGCCCCTATCCATCAGCTTAAGCAGAGGGGAACACGGGGCATGCTGTGAGAAGAAAAAAGAGAAGGGAGCGCCGGCGGTAGTGGGGGTCAGACACGGGGGCCCAACCTCGTCACGAGGTCTAAACCCTGCAGTCAGTCATTGTTGACCCGGGCCCACCCCTGCAGCCATTGTTATCCAAGAATCTCATCTGTCCGGCCGTGGTCGGGGAGGTGAAAGAGACGACGGTTAACGGAGTGCTGTATGAGTTTGATGTATGAACCCGCACTGAGGATTGACGTGGGAGAGATGGTGAATAACAGGTTCCATCAGACACAGCAGGAGTCTGGAAGTCTGAACTGTCAGCTGGCGTTTTTGTTTTATGGAGTTGTCTCATCTTGCCATTTGGGTCAATATGCCCCAGAGTGAAGAATGTGGGTGTGTTTTGTCTGCTTGAGGCTGTTTGTTTTCCTGCCAGCGCCATTTTAAACGCCTTAATGTCATCTTTGAAGTGAAACCAAAGATGGAAGGTTTGAAAGTTTTATTCTTCTTTTGGCTTCAAGGGTTTTATACCATACACTCTTTGGGTTGTTTTAATTCCTCTTGCCCACTGGCTAGACAGCAGTATTAACTGGAGATATAGCCACTTTATCACTTATCCAGCCTACAGTTAAAACACCAGATAATATTTCCTCCCATATACTTTAGTTGGGTCCTGACTATTCATTATTTATGATCTATTCCAAATTACATTATCTTTCACCAGGCTTCAATTACACCCTTCCCTGAGGCTGGGTAAATGACTGTGCAAGGGACTGTACGAGAGAGAGAGAGAGAGAGAGAGAGACAGAGGCTGATCATTTGCGTGTGCTCATATCCACCACAGTGAAGTGGAAGCTCATTTTTTCCTAATTTTCAGATGTCTGATCTGACAAGTTAATTGATTGGACATAACGCATTAAATATCTATGCAGTGATGCAAAAATATATTCTGCAAATTGTGATCGTTATTGATGATACTGTAGTGAGGAGGATGATAGCACACTGTAATCATCCAGAATCAGTTGAATGTGTACTATAGTGTCTATAATTAGGAGCAGAGGGGTCTCGTAAGCTATCGTCACTGAGGGATAAAAAAAAAGGGTAATGTTAAATTAAAAAGTCTCCTTGGGAAGGCATAATCAAAAACATAGAGTCATTGATTAGGTACTTAACATACAGGTTCATCAGAGAGAAATCAATTTTATTTATTTTACTTTACTACTACCAATTTCCAGCTTTACACTTCAGTTCAGTCGGTGACCGTAATGCACATATAAACCGGCGAGCTGAAATGAAACCAGAACTTCCAGCTTTTGTTCCAGAAGCAAGAAAACCTAAATCCACACTACAGGGGCATTTGTAATGACGCAGTCCGGCCATGCAACGAATCCTGTTCAACAGTATGTCAGCACTTGAGGTTTACCCCGTTCGTGTTAGTATTTTCTCATTAATATTTTTGTTTCCCCACAGCCACGAGACGGTTGGACAGACTGAGCCCAGTCAATTGGCGAACTATGAGAATGGAGTCAAACTCCCTAGTCCAGACAGGACAATACAATAGCACACATTCTTACCTTTTCTTTCTAAAGATGATGAAGATAGTGAATAACTATGGATAGTTGGAGCTGTAACAAAATAAGAAAATAGCTATAACAAGTATTACAATAAATACTAGACTATGGATGGTAAACCCCAGGTTACAGAGTTAGAGAAGCTAGTGGAACAATGGCTAGTGCCGATGCGATGTCATGTCTTTGGCTTTGCATAAAAATGGAGACGTTACTTTTAAAGAGAATGTTGTATTTTGGGTTGCTGGTAGCCTTAATGTTGCTAGGCTAGCAGGATTTTACCCACCCATCTACAGTGCATTGGCTAAAAGTCTTCAGTAACCAACAGCATCTGCTGGCTCATGTTACCTGTTCTTGAGAGCATCTCCCAATGTGATCACTGTAGGGATTGGAGAGAGTCCTCTGCCGGGCGGCGTCACACCATGTTAGACGATGGCAAGCCCAAAAAGAGAAGTCTGGAAAATGCTAACAGTCAGAGAAAATCTTCTCATGCTCACAAAACTAGCCTCCCAAGAGATTGATTGGGGAGAGTGTACGAGTATGTGACTGAAAAACAAAATGAACGAATGCCCATTACTAGCTGCCCTTACATCAAATTTGCTTGTAATTCAGTCTGACATATTTGACTAGAATTTGATCTTGAGTAGAATTTATAATGACGTTCTGTGAATTTTTACAACACTTGTCAACACAATTAAATTGGAGCTTTCGGTCCATAGGGATTGAAGAGGTTAAAATTACAGTTTCATTTTGAATCTGAGATTGTACATGATTTCCTTTCAGTACATTTAGTTCCTCTAATATCTTATCAGTGCCTTGAACAATTATTTCCCCTGAGCAGATCAGATTAGTAAAGCTTTACCGTCCATACTTCTTTTATTTTATTATTATAGCTATCTGAGAGAGAGACTGGGAGCTGACAGAGACAGAACGAGAGGGACTGAGAGGGGGGAGAGGGGAGTGGGAAAAAGCGGAGAGAGAGCGCGAGAGAGACAGCATGTTTAACATGACAGTTTAGTATCTAATTACCTCTGTGGCTATGTCAGCCTCCCAGACCAGGCTGCCGTTTTCACACGTAAACCATCCCTGGGTCTCTGAGCTTGCCCCAGTGTCCACTTGTCTCCTCTGTGTGCCCTCTTCGAGCTCATTGCACATTTAGTGCTGTACAGCAGCAGTGACTACGTGTGAATAACAACTTGAAAAATGGGAAGCTGCAATCATTGAAACCAATGGAAGGAGCTAGGCAGAGAAGATGAACACCGTCATCCTGCTAGAAAGGTTTTTATCCTTGCTAACAGTGTATTGTGTCTCATGAATGCAGCGTGTTAAAGGTCATGAACAAAATACCATGTATGCAGAGTAAATATTAATAACCTTCTAAACTATCTGATAGCATGTTCTCCTGGAAATTGTAGTTCACTGTCATACAGTGCTGCTCTTCAAACTTAAAAGAAGCAATATAAATATTTGACTTGTGCAATTGGTATAACTGGTAGCGTGCTTGCCAAAGAGTGCTCCCATTCCCGTCTCCATCATCTATGTCTTCAGTGTATCCTTTTTGTTGAGCTTATTTTTGGAGAATGATAAATGAAGGAGAACCTCTTGCGTGAGTGCGTTTGAAGCCGTGCTGCAGAATGTAGGCAGATGATCGCAGCGGAGGGTGGTGTCTGTTGGGACAGAGTTCAACAAAGGGAATCGTTAATACACAGCTGACAATTTTATGGATGTGCAGGCTGATGTCTTCTCATATAGTCATGTATAATTCACTCCCCTCTTTAACTTTTTATTAAGTCGAAAGAGCGGCATATCGTCCATTGTCATCAACTTTTCCTGTTACTGTCCTTGTCTTTTTTCCCGTCTTTCTTTTTTATTCTTTATTTTCCTTTTTATCTTTTTAATGCAAGAAATATCGTAGGACAGATCTGAAAACAGGAAAGTGCCTCCCACACAATACCAGTCCATTTTACTGAAAGTGCCCGCAGTTGTTAATGTTGGTGACTACGAGGTTCTGTGATTTCATGCTGCGTCCACTTTTCTCAGTCATCACACTGTTTTCAGTCCCTTTCAGCCAGGCGTGTGTTTGTCAGGGTCAAATTGGAGAGGAGGAATGTTGGTGAAGATTAAAAAAAGAACCAAGAAACAAAGCCATAGTCTTTTTGTCTTTTAATCTGTTGGTCGGATCCTTGTGTTTCTTTGTGGAAACATCACCATCACTGCGCCACAGTATTTGTGGCAGGTGCAATATCAGACACTGAAGAATTCAACTAGAGCAGCCTGCTCTATAAAGTACAATATCACGTCATAGCTAGGTGCAATCCTTAACATAGTAACCGCTGTGTGCTCTACTCTGCCTTCCTTCACTGACTTTGTCTCTCTGGCTTTGTTTGTCCCAGTGGTGACATTTCATGCCTGTCATAGCCGCTGTCTCGGTGGTCGGGCAACATTGAGGTGTAACTGTTAGCATAGTCACCGGCAGAGTCTATTAAAGGCAAGGTGCTGCAATTCATCCTTTCATGCCGAGGGCCTGCCTTCGCTTTCAATGACACGCACAGTGATATGTGTAGAAAACCCGGCAGCATGTGGCAGCATCCGATTGACCTCTTTAGGGTTGAGGTGCCCAATATACCGCGTTCTAATTCTCCCGTCTGCTGTGTACGATGCACTGTTTCAAGTTGTGTAATGGCATGTTTCTCAATGTGTAGTGTCTTTTTCTACATTTCTAATTCTACTTCAGGTTTAACTCTGTTGGTTGTAGCTTTTCAAGTGCTGTGCATAGCTCCAAGCAATTGTGGTGGTAGAATCTGAGGGCGCTGCAGTAATTTCAGACTCTACACACTGTGCACACAATTAGTCAACACTCTCTCTGTGGTATTCTTTCTATGATTGATTCACGCAGAGATGAATTGCTACATCACACCTTTACATCACACCCATTTCTTCCTACTACTCTCATCACTGCAGTAACAAAGGAGAGTGTACACAATATGCCCAGCATGTGCTGCGGTGCACACACTTCCTCAAGCATTCTGCAAACAAAGAAGCTCCTGTGAATGTTTATTATGTATAGGTTTTTCCAATATACCAGATATTATATCCTTTCGGGGGAACAGAGTGAGCGAGATGGATTGCGTAGTGTGCATATTTGCAGAATGAAGGAAGAGGAATCTTTTTCTGATGTTTCAGCTAGATGCGCTGCCTTCATGGGATTGCATTGCAATCTCTTTGCCCCCATGTTGTTTTTCTCCTCACATTATTGCATTAGCGAGGTAATGTAGACTTTGGATTAAGAATAACTTGGGTTGAAACATTTCACCCAAGGATATAAAACGTCTCTTTGGCCTTTATGCACCTTAGAAGACCAACGCTCATAAAAAGACAATAACCTGTTTATGTTTTACACCTTTATTGCATGCTGTCAAGGCTGCCATTGTTGTGGGTGGCGAAATTGAGTCTGGGCCTCCCGCTGAGAGAGAAGAGTGCAGTGTGGCCGGAAACCGTCAAGTTTTGGTAAACCTTTGACTCCAGAGTGCTTCATCTTTCCCACTACCGCATGTCTGTAGATTTCCGGGAGCGCTTAACGCACATTTCTTGTGATCATCCCGGTGTGTGATACAACCACAAAAGTGCTGCATTTCCAAAAGCGCTGCATTGCTCAACAGGAGAAGCTTAAGATTTCACCTTTTTCTCAAAATTACGCTTTTAACCCAGCCTCATACCAGTGTGGCTTATCACGTGAAAGCAAGACATTTTCTTTCTCTCAGTATGAAAAAAATGCATAATTTGTCCTTTTCTCCCCATCCTCACAAGCTGTGTTATGGTAGTTGTATGTTATTTACTCTGTGGCTGCTGAGGAGCGTTTTTTCAATTCTCTATTTCACTCAAATACAGAGCACCCTCAGATTCTCACATGAGTACGAAAGGTAGGGGAGTGACATTGTGGAAAGGGAATGGATTTTCTTGTTCCTAGGGTGGTAGCAGCAGGTGGGACAGTAATAGCAGGAGGTGTGTGGGAAGAGAAGAATGGCACTGTACCAGCTTGTAGTTCTCTGGGGATTTTATAACATGTGGCTTAAAGAAAGGGTCTTATGCTGTTTGTGTATTTCAACCCTGCTGTAAAATATGACTTAAAACAGGCCCCAAATGTGGACTTTATTTGTTTATTTATTTATTTTAGCCTGCATGCACAGTACATGTTATTTTAGGTATCAAGTCGCTTCAGCAACTTAAGAGCCTGGAAGCTCATAAATCCTTCTGCCTGTTTACAGGTTGGCTCATTCTGGACGAGCAAACGCACTCACAAAAACACTGCCTACTTTTAGTCATACTTACGCCTGCTCCCAGTAGAACCACAGAGCTTTGTGGAAAAAATACCACTTCTGGCTTACAGTAACACATTGTGTCTGGTAGTCTAAGTGTTGAGCCGTGAACAGGTGCACGCCCACGATGCTGCACCCACTTGTAGAAAGAGCACGAGTCGATCATCTCCGGCGCAGAATCATTAGCTTATCTGACTGACTGCTGCCGGACAAGACACGCAATCGGTTTAACCAATTTTGTTGTGATTCACACCTTCGACGGAACACTTAGCAGGGCAGGGAAGTAAAAAGTAATAGCATGAAAGTGTTTCTGTAAATTGGCTCCTAATTAAATTGATGTATGTTATGCAGAGAGTGTGTCAGTGTACATATTTGATCGTATTTGTATGTGTTAGTGAAAGACGCACTAAATCAAAGATGAGAAGAGCAAGGAGTATGGGGATTTAAAAAAAAAAAAAAAATCATTGTCGTACTATGGAACCTAAAAGAAGACATGGAAGCCCATTAATAATGAATCAACTTTCTCTTATGTTTTAATCAAGTCGATAAATGTGAGGCATAATATAAATTAAGAAAAAAGAGAGAGAGAACCAGTGTAATGAGAATGGTCTCTTGTGGTTTGCCTGTTAGTACAGAGCCTTTGGAGTCCATGTCTTGGGCTGAGGGGAGATTATTCTTCTGCGGTTTTGATGATAGATGGCCTCCTCAAAATGCTCTTGTACCATGACACAATGGTAGACGCAGGACAGATAAAGCTAAAGAAGATTAATTTAGAAGCTAATTATGAGTTATAATTTTTATGTATCATCCCACGTATTCTCACCAGATACACCTAGGGTCCCGTCCACACCCAATGAGGGGGAAACATTCCTGGGGCAATTTGAAATTCATCATCTTCCTAAAGCTTTCTACAGTAGTAAATATTTACACAGCACATCTAGTACCAAGCCACAGCTGGACTAAATATTACTGTCAATGCCACAGACGGAAGCAGAAGCCCAAAGGCTTATAGCCTTCCTTCCTCTGATTCAACCTGAGCGTCGAGAGAGAAAAATGGAAAAAAAGACTGCACAATTCTTTGGTGCTGTCTCTGCATGTGACAGCACGGGAGAATGCAAACTTCTCTAAATTTGCCCTTTTTCTTTCTCCTTTAACTGACAGCTGGCATTTTTGGCCATGTGTAAAAGTGTTTTATGACCTACTATACATGCACCTAAACCTTTTATTGGAAAAGGTTGGAAATGCATTTGAGAATCCATTAGTTTGTCCTATTTCCTAAAAAAGTTCACTTTTTTGACAACAAAACGTATATTTGACCCTATATCTGACTTTTTATACAAACGTCTGGTAATTGCCCAGAACGTTTGATCGGACAGCGAGTTAGATCATAGATCCACACTGCACTGTAATATCCATATCAAACCAAACTCTGTCAGCTAGAGAGAATTCTGTGGCCGTTGCATTTGGACTCATGTTATTTTGCACCAAATAAATGAAGGTTAGAGCTCCTGCCTGTAGATTTTTTTTTGTCCCTCAAACAGTCTGACTGAAAGTTTATTGAACTTCTGAAAATATACGATTTCTAAACATTGGTGTTGTATTTTTCTCAGTGGAACTTCCATTTACCAGTCAAATGCTTTAACAGGCAATTTCATCCACTGTTTGTGCAGATCTCACTGTATTTTGACATTCTCATCTTTGTGTTTTCTTTTCCTCTTCGCCTGTCTCCTCTACTTCCCCTTTTCCATTTCACTTCCAGTTATCTTCTCTTGGTCCATGCAGCCTTGTGCCATGCCGGCCATTTAATCAGAGTGATTATCTTACCACCAGATGCTGAAACATTTATGTCTCCTAACCGCAACCTGGCATTTAACAAGCATAAATATGGACCTGACCTTAGATGCGCACAAATGCATATACTTACGCAACGCTACTTGTGGGTTTTACACACACAGAAAAGCCCACACTGGTGACAGTTAAGGCTGATCACCTCACTGTAAATCTAGAAACCTGACCTGTAACCATATCTGGCCACAATGATTTATCTGCATATGCAAATGTGTGTGTCTGTGAGTGTGTATTTGTGATCTGCTGGAAAAGCACACCGGGACTCAGAATTTAAGTCATAATCAGCTTAGTTAGCAGCGTGTCAGTCTCCACAGTGACTGGTCAGCGTTTACCGAGGAGTCCTCAAGGTGAGAGGTTGAGCTCCTCGGCAGGAGGCTGACTCTCTGGATGTTGGGGTTATCGCTGCAACTCATACCTGATGGACAAAGTCGCACACTGCATACGCAACTCAACTTTATAGTGAGCCTGGTTCGTTCTTGTAGGTGTCTGGCAGTACAGTGAAATTAACAAATAGAATGTGACTCTGAAAGAATTGTTGAGTTTTTACAATGCCAATGTCTTACAGTTTAAAATGACGATCATTTATACTTATTTGCTTGGTAAGGCTGAAACTTGCTAGAAAGAGAAAGGTAGAGTTTCTTTCAAAAAAGTAAAATGGAATGACATGAGTGGGCGTGATTAGACAAACATTTTCCAATGGCAGCCAACGTCTCTGATTCGTTCATATTTCCTGTTGGGCAAAAGATTTTTTTCTTATTCCGGGGATTTATGAATCTACTTCATAGATTAGAAAAAGAGAGACACTGAAGGGAAGTAACAGAAAGATCCCGAGTTTCTGGTCAGTTCTGAGATCAGAAGTTGAGCTACCCCATAGCACACACAGAGGCGTGATCCCTTATGCACATTTGCCGCATCCGTTTCTAGCCATCTTACAACTTACATTTGTACGGTTGGTACTGTGGTACAAAATAAGTGTTAGAAAGTATCTAGTTCTTTGGCACAAAAGTTAAAGGTTTGCGCTTGTGTACATAAAAACTCAAGGAGAGAAGTCAACTCACGAGGAGCATTTTGGTAAGAAACTTTCCATCACAGAGATTTAAATTCTGCTGTGTGTGCCGGTAGATTATCTTCGTGGTCATTGCCGAGCTCTCCAGACCTTAGTTTGCTTACTTGCCCGATGCCTGTTCCTGACTGTTTGCCTTCCTGCTTGACTACCATTCTGCCCGCCACCCCTTTTATACCATTGCCCACCTGGTTTGTTTGCCTTGTTTTGAACTTTCAAGCAAAGACTCATTACGCGCAATCATCGACGCTGATCTGGATTTTCTGAGCGGGATTTTACAGTGGTAACAAGTACTTCTGGGAGCAGCTCCTCATCACAGCTCTACAGAATCACTGATTAAAAGGTTCCCGTAAAAGTACAAGAACAACTCCTGAATCAAAGTAACAACAGTGCTTTGGCAGATAATGTTAGCTGTCAGGTAGAGATCAGCTGGTGCTCAGGCCACATGCGAGCCCACAGTGACCGACAGCAACAGTGAGGTGATGTTACCAGTGAGTAGAAACCAATTTCTTGAGGCTATTTAAAGAGACAGACAGAATAGAGGGAAACTCCCATGACACAACAATCTCCGCCCAGTACTCAGCGCTACTTCCTGACTGTCCAATTTCCTGTCAGCCTCACCGAGGCTAGTCAAGCGGTGTGTGTGTACATGCCCGCTTGTGTTCTTGCGCATGCACATTTGTGTGTGTGTTCAAGTGCATGGTTTGCCAGCTTTTCTCTAATTTCCTCTCTACCTGTGCCAGGCTGAATTGCTTCCTGTGTGTGATTGATTTATATTTAATGGGGACACCTCTTTCTCTCCCTGGCTCTGTTTTTGTCTCTCTATCTCCATCCTGTCCAACCTTGTGTACATACATATAGTAGAAACAAAAGATGATAATATGATATGATGAGGGGGGTGAGGCCTGGTACCTCAACTCATCAAAAACCCTGTTATTACAGAAAGAAATGAACCAACAGTTAATGGCTGTACTCAGTTCAGCGAAAATGAGACATCAGTGGGTCAGAATGAAACTAGGCACCATTAGTCAGGTAGTTTTGTCTCTGATCTATTCACATGCTCTGACATTAATTGCACCCATCAGTTATTTGAGAAGCACACTGAGCCTATGAAACGGCTCAGTTTTCATTCAGTTTATTGCCGAAAATGTATTAAGGCTGTTTTTTTTTTTTTTGCCAAGATAAAGCAAAAGCAATAAGATTCTTTCACAGACCCTGTTTCAAAAAATGAATGATGAATGGTGGCAAATATGAAACACAAACCAAATCAGACACTGAGACTTACAGAATGGAAATGAAATACAGTCTATCTATAGTCGACTCAGTTTTAGTTTTTATCCCCACCAGATTTACTTTTCAAAAGAATATTTCCCGCTGTTATGACGTTGGCGAGAGAAATAGGAGTAACTCACAAAGCCTCGCGGAGACCGGTGAGAGATTGGTAGTTGACATGGGCGTCTCAATGAAATCATTTCATTTCCATTCATTAAGTTCATTTTTCAAGGTTAAGTGAATTCATGTGCAAAGGCTTATTAAGAACATGTTCCAGAGTTTATTAAGTGCATTTTTTTTTAGTCATTCCTGAGTACATTTTCCCTCGTCAGCAGGCCTCGCAACTGTACAGAGTGTTCCAAAGGACCTCCAACTGCTGCAGGATTTAGTCACTGAAAGTAAGAGAGCTCTGGGCACACACTCAGAGGAACTTCACTTGAAAGGCTGCACTATTTCAAAGATATTAGACTTTTGCCCCAGAACCGGGGGATTGGAGGAGCTGCTGAACTAGAGTTCCAGGCAGGTTTCCCTTATGAAACTCTTCAAAAATTCATTAGTGCTCTCCGTTTCATTGTTATTATTCCATTCTCTCTCCATTTTTCTGTTTCTGTCTGCATGACAAGATGCCTGCCATCCGTCCAGTCTCTATCCGCGTCTTTTTTTTTTTTTTTTCCCTCTCTGTCTCCCGCTTTAGCTGCCGGACAGCCAGAAGCACTAGTCCCCTCTCCCTCTCTCTACTTGTAGCCAGCGGAGCTAGTCTCAAAGGACTTCTAAAAGCAGGCTGAAAACAGTATGACGAATGTGTTGCTTGCCGTCGCTGTCACTATCACTGACATACAGTTTGAAAGGTTTGCGAAAAAGACACGGAAAAAAGCGAGCAAAGAGTCCAGACTCCATAGGGGTACCGGTGACATCAGAGGGAGCTAGTCCCCCCCCTCCCTGCTCCTCTGTTTGTTGTACCATCTCTCCCTCTGTCACTCCCTTCTTCCCAGCGGCTTTTGAGCTCACCCTTTTTAACGGGCTCTGGTGTTCAGCTGCTGACCTATAAAATGTGGAGCCTGTCAACATCTGTTGAAAGACACGGCGAGTGATGGTGATGATGGGATTTACATACTATTAATGATTTGGAAAGGGGAAGACTGCGAAGGGAGGGTTGGGGAAGGGAGAGAGGAGAAAGGGGGTTGGTTAATGGATATGTGGATGTGTTCCAAATGTTAATGTGCCATTTTAGGACCAAAGAAGTCTGTGAATGGAAAGGGAGAGAGAACTATTTTCAGTGTTCAGACTCCGGGATGTGTTTGTGTGGACCAACGTGGTTTTTGGCTCATTACCCTCGCTTAAAGTAGAGACTTTTTACAGTCATTGTGGTGTTGGAGGGGTTGAAGAGGTCTGCTTCCTGTACTTTTACCACAACTCATAACCACTCTCTTCACATTAAGAGGAACTGGATTTGTCTGTTGATGGCCACTCCCTCACTCATCAATAAAACTGGAATTTGTCCAGAGTTGGATGGGTTTACATTCTACTTTCAGACACGTGTTCTAGACGCGTGCAGAAGAGGCCGCTTCCTCATGCCACTTAGCTGAAAGTGTGCACTGGGTGACAGTGTTTTCATATTTATTTCTACAATAACAAATGCATACCAACTACAGCATGGTTTAGGTTTTTATGGCAAATAAAAAATAAATGGTTTAGCTATGGTCAAGTTTAGGCAACTAAAACACGGGTTGTGGTTGCGGTGTGGAAGGTAGACGTGCTACAATACATGCCTTCCACCACCCCAGCTACCACACTGTTACTTTCTGCTTCGCTACAGAACCTACTGCTCCCCGCACTGGCACTAGAGACGTTCCATTATGAACTTGATTCCTAAGCACGCTTGACTGATTTCACATTAAGCAGCACACACTGTAGCATTTTAGTCAGTTACCCATATTTTTTACAGCGCCACTGATAATTGTTCCACTTTGAAGACCTTCGACACTCAGAATCACAATCATATTTTCATTATTCTAAAGCTCACATCTGCAGTCAAATCACAAAAAAGCTTTGCACTTGTGCGTGTGCTGTGTTTTGCAGGTATGTTTTCATTCCAGTCTTGTGTAGCCATATCAGTGATGTTGTACCGGGTCTCTTTTCCTCTCAATCTTTTTCTCTCTGTGATCGAAGGCTTGATTTGGATGTGATATGCTGAGCAAAAGGTGTGAATTCACATTGTGACACTCCGACAAATGACAAATTTTTTCTTTTTTTCTTACTGATGCAGTCGTCACATTTCCTTTTTTTTCCTCCCTAGATTTGTATTCATTTATATCTGTGTTAATGCATTTGTACATGTGTGCAGCATGTTGCTGCATGTATATTAGCCTGCGTGTGTGGCGTTCTGTAATTTGAAAATCAAAAGCCCATCCTGGTCATCCGAGGGAGGCGGAGTAGCCAGTCCGGTGGAGTGGCACAGCCATTTTTCACCCGACTCCAACATATTACCTCATTTCCCCTGGTACAGACGCCCCCTCTCCCCACTGGCCTTACTGCTCCGACCTCCAGATGTAACCTGCAAAAAAAAAACTGCCATCCACCTCCATCCCTCCTTCCAATTCTTTATCCGCAGCTTTCTCCTCCCTCAATCCGTGTGGGGCCAACAGCTGATGGATGGCCCCTCAGGAGAGGGTTGCGGGAAGGGTCAGGTCTGCTTTCTGGGAACCTTTCAGAGCTACAGTGCAGAGATGGATAGAAACAAATTGAGGCAAGATTGGCGCAGATTTGAGGGAAGAGAGAAATGAAGGAAAAACCGTTTTTGGGGCAAAGGAAGTCCAGTAGAAAATACTAAGAATTATCACTCTGCACAAACAATTCCTTCCCAGTGTTGCGCCTCTCTGTGTTGCAGTCTACACCTTCTCCTCCCATCTCTCCCCTGTCAACCAGCACATCCCTATTTTTCATCACCTACGTCTTTCCTAGTCCCATTCTGCTGCTGTGTTGTCTGCTGTCAGTAAAATCGACTGGGGACTGCTGTGTATTCTGGTACATATTGGTATGGTTGCTAGAGTGCGCTCACTAAGTATTTGTTTGGGCTGTCAAGGTGTCTCCTGAGCGCCTGCTTGCCTTCTGTTGAATATTTATCACTTATTTAATACCACCCCCCCCCCAGAGAGTTGGACTCTGCTTCTAATACCTCCCACCCTCTTTCTCTCTCTCTTTTCCTTTTCTACATACCTTTCTGTCTTTGTCTTGCTTTCTCATGTTTTTTTTTTTTTTCTGTTTATGCTGCTCGGCATGCAGTATTTTCGGTACATTTTGACTGTGTCACACTTTCGCTCTGTCCCTTCCCCCCTCCCATACTTTAATCCCACTCACACATGTACTTAAACATGCGTAAATCCACTTCTGTTGTTACCTTTTTGTTTTAAACAACCCTGAGTGTCCAGACAAAGACTGTTGCATCATAACTATCCATGTTATTCCCTATATGTCAATTTTTAAAGAGCTATAGTTCTTCGTTTAACACCATCAAGACATTGTTACTGGACAGATCAGTGGAGAACAAAAGCTAGAACGAGATGTCGAGGGAGAAGGTGTGCCTGTACCTGGAAGGAGAAAAAAAAAGAATAACAGAGTGAAACTTCATAGAGAAAATAGTTCCCCCTGTTTGTTTCTCCTGGGAGAGATACAGAAAAGGGAGGAAAAAAATGTCCTGCTTTAAAGTGCGATTCATCGCAAAAAGAGTTTGATTTCAGACAGGAACTGTGCTTCAGTAGCATCTGTGTTTCTCACTGGAAATGTCACCCGACTTGACGTGTTATGGACAATAAGAAAGCAGGGAAAGAAGGGGAGACAAAGTTGGAGGAAGAATATAGGTAAGAGTGTAAAGAGTGAGCTTGTCGGTAGTTTGATCCGACAAAAGAGTGACAGAGGCAGTGAGAGATAAAGTAAGTAAAGTAGAGAAAAGCTGTGTCAGGCTTTCTCTGTCATTGCAATTCTAACACAACACCTACCATGGCAACCGCAAGAAAACAGAGCGTTTGGTCAGTGTTCGACAGGCGAGGTTGCCACAGAGATGCACTTCCTCCTAAAATGTAAATCATTCGGTGAAATACGGAACATTTACTTTAACCAATTCAAATGGAATTCCAACTTTCGATGAACTAAATCTCAGAATTTGAAACACTCCTGGCAGAAGGAGACGGGGCATAGCTTGCTGCCCATTATATAACAACTTGCCACAACCTAAGGGACAGTGAATGACCTAGACACACACACTCACACATGCATACAATATACTGTAAATATGTGATTACTATCTACAGTATATGTATATCCATCTTGGTGTTGTTTTAATGTTCCTTTTTTCTGTTAGTGTGTAATTGGCTCAATTATATTTTGATGCTTTGGCGACATTGTTTTTGAGACTTTCATGCCAATAAAGCACCTTTTGAATTTGAGTTTGATATTGCTCTCTCTCTTTCTTCTGACTTGCACTCTGTTTCAGTGGTTACTCGCCTGCTTTGTTTTCTGAGATCAAAGTCTAATATCCATCCAAAAAAAAAAAAAAAAAAATCACAGGGTTCTCGGTTACATCATTCTGTCCATATCACATTCACTATGTTGAGAGGCATGCTTCTTGCGCTCAGTCATAGCCTTAAATAAGAAGCTGTTCTGGATCAGCTATTGATATCTGGCACACAGACAGCCTTCAAAGCCTTGGCCCTGGCAAAACAGACGGTGCAAACAGGGATAAAAAAAAAAAAAAACAAGGACACAGAACCTCAAATTTACCCATGCACATGTCCCCGAGCTAGAGCTGAACAATGTTTTCATATCGAAATAGTCAACAGATTAGGACTTTTGAGTGCAATTTTAAAATTGGCAAAAGGCACATGGTTTTAACTATAACTTGCATTATTAAAAATGTCTTTTGATGGTATAAAAGGTGAAGTATTTAGTTGGTGACCCTCAGTTTTGCTGTCCGCGATGACAAATGTAGCCAGCTGTAGCTTATTCAAGTTAACACCATGAAATGGACAGACTAAAAAGTGAAACTCTCAGCTGCTCTGTTTTGTATGCTCCCCTCATGTAATTAGCTGTACCGTTAATGCACTGGCAAAAAAAAATGAGAGAGAGCGGCACTGCTCTGTATCATTTTAATGTTTAAAAGATGCAGACTGGACTCTCTCTTTTTTACTGTTCAACGAAGACCAACAGAATTGCGCCTTATTTTTCAAGTTGATCGCATCACATCATTTGTGGACAGACAGCTTACAGCTAGCTTGTTAGTAAGCAAGCCTAAATGACTGATAGGTGGCTAATAGTGAACAGTTGTCAGAATCTCCCACTTAAACTTTAAAGCCTGTCAGCCTGTCATGGCTATTTTAAGCAGCTCGTGTGAGCCAGCTCCTCCTGTCTTTTAAGGCAGCGCTCATATATGTAGCCTATTACCAAGAAATATCGCCACCACAAACACCACCTTTTGAATGCCATCATTCTGTCTAAAACTTATATGGTAATATAAATTGTACAGACACATTTTTCCGCCTGACTGGTTTGAAAAAGAAACCCTGGGAGGTAAATGCATCTAGTTCTCTTGAATTGCGATTGTAATAACAATATAGGTCAGAAAAACGCAATTACATATTTTTCCTGAAAATGGTCAGGCTTCGCCGTGAGCACTTCAACGCGGGCACTGCACTGTGCGCGCACACTCACACGCTACCCCCTATTGTGTTGAGGCCCCCCCCCCACCCAGGCCCCCCTGCAATCAGAAGTTCTTTGATTCCTATCGGCTCTATTAGAAGTCAGGACGGTAGCGCTGTCCCCCCATCTTGAAGCCATTTTGTCAGGAAATGGTATAATTCCCTCATCTGGATCCCATTAAAGCCAGGCAGACTGCTATTCCTGTGATGCCTGTACAGTGTAATTAAGGGCTTTGTGTCTCACAGCCAGCCACAAGTCAGATTTCTTTCTCTCAGTATCACCCTTTCCTCTATTGCTTTTCTCCTCGCTTAACCCCGCGCAACTTCTCCGGAGACTCGCTCACATGCCCACTGGCAGATATATGCTAAACACGCAACCCCCACACACATGTAGACCAATGTACAGTCAGGTGACAAATTAAACGGAAAACCTGAAAAATGAGTGGAGAGACAGGATGACAGTGTCCCCATCCGTAGGGCCTGAGGGGCCACTGAACGGATTGACGAGTATGAAAATGATGTGAATCGTATGCTTTGGCCTTCGCAGTCACCAGAGCTCAACCTAACTGAACACCTATGGGAGATTTTGGACTGACATGTTACACAGCGCTCTCCACCGCCATTATCAGCCCACCAAATGAGGGAATATCATTTGGAACAGTGGCGTTCCGTTCCTCCAGCAGAGACTTGTGGAATCTATGCCAAGGCGCATTGAAGCTGTTCTGGCAGCACAATGTGGCCCAACACCTTACTAAGACACTTGATGGTAGTTTTTCCTTTAATTTGTCACCCATCTTTACATTTTCTCTTACTTTTTAACTTTTTTTTTATCATCCACATAGAGTACAGAGACAATATGGCAAAACCCTTCACACAGTGTGTTCCGCGTGGCCTGGCAAAGTGTTATTTTAAAAACATCGGACTCAGAATGGATTGCAGCTAGCTTCCACTGTAAAAATTCTTGTATTTACAGCCACACTGGTTCTGTCTGCGTTGGACCTGTTCCATTTATCACATACTAACCTACTTCCTTAAAGCAGAAATGTTTTGCCAACACGGAATTGGAATGTGCTGTTTCCTGCAACCCGGGCATAAATCCTCATACCAATGACAACATAGGTTGTGGGTCAGTACCTACCAAGAATGGGTTTTCCGATCCGCTACCTCTATGGATAAAGTATGGTTAACTTCTTATTTAAATTAACGGAAAGTTCACATTTATGGTAAAACCTTGTCACAGTAAATTTGCCTTCTGTTTGCAGAGTTAAACCTTGGGGAACTTTTCAAGATTAAATTAACTGTGTCCTGTGGTCTGCAAGTAGCTACTGCATCACCACACTTCCAACAGCAGCTATCTTTGATAGGAGGTACAAATGTCTTTTTTTCAAAGCTATTTTATCGTAACATACTTGCACATTTGCTCCCGAGAGAGGACAATCATTATTGGCATGACCACAGTACGTCGTGAGAGAAACCTAAACATTGGCCTTTCCAAGCATTTGAACGGACTAATGTTTCTCTGTTGAGGGCAGTTTCAGTCATAATCCACAAGTTTTCTTAAACCTAACTGTAGCATGCAAGCGTGAGTAGAACCATAACGATAGTTTGAGGATGTGTGAATGACACACATGACTCAGATTTCCAGGGTGCATTTTTACTTTATCCCACATCACTTCTTTGCCAAAGAGCGATAAGAGGGAGCCAGTTTTTAAAACAAACGTCATGGAATCTCATTAAAATACCTCATTGGCTAGACCTCCCCAGCACTTCAGCTCTCAAAGTGGAACAGTCTGCTTTGTACAACTGGGAGACCGGATGGCATCATTACTGAAACATGTGTGTGTCTGTGTTTGGGGGGGGGGGTCATTTTATGGGCATGACACACACTGCACCCTAGAGGCCTGCTTTCCAAGAGCCCAAACATGGACAAGTATGGTGGTTGTCCTAGATAAGACGCATATACTGTACACACCACTGTGCATACACAAGAAAACACACACATATACTCACACAAGCTGAGTGCACGCACTCCCACAGTTCTGCCTGCACTGTGATCTTGAAACCCTGAGTCCGTGTCATTGGAAAATCAATATGCCTTGCTTTTTCATCCAATTAATTAGTGACTGGTGGATGAAGCTGTATGTCTGTGTATGTCTAAGGGGTAAATGTGTGTACAGTATGTGTGCACTGTCTGTCTGTCTGCCTGTCTGTCTGATTTGCATTTTTACGTGTGTAATTACTCTTTCCTTGTTACAATGTTTTCACAATAGCACAGCATTAATCTGGTGTCAATTTACTTTCAACAACATAAACAAGCTGTATTGTAATCCTATGAACACTGGACAGCTTGCAATGATGTCACTAATACCTCTTCAAGCTAGCAGCACTTAAAAGACTGTGACAAACAATATTGTTGTTGTAACACCAGATTAGCCCAAAGCCCTGTGTCCTGGAGGCCCACTTCTGGCTCCTCCTCTGAGGATGAGTGTAATCCTTCGGGCCTTTATACACCTGCTCGGTGACAACACAGAAACACGATATGTAACGGGCCACTGTGCTGTGCCAGACAACCAATGGAAAAAAAACACTGAGCACAATTCACAACGCCTTGCAAGGCACAGCAGCAGCGCACAGCGCAGGGAGGCACGGTACTGTGGCACGCAATGTACTGTAACATATTACAGCCCAACACAATGCAGTGCAGTAATGTATAAAACAACGCAATGTTATTCGATGCAATCCTATGAAATAAAACACAAAAATTTCAGGATGAGCCAATGTAATAGCAAAAAAGAATACTCAAGTGCCATCCTTCAAAGGCAACAGCGCATTGTTTGAAAAACAGATTTCAGATTTTACAGCCAGTGCAGTCAAACTCGCATAGTTGTGCTTAGCTGTGCAATGTTCTCAGTTTTTCCTGCATATATCAAACCTAGTTTCCCAGCAGTGGTATTAAAATGTGTGTACTTTGTTAATGACAATATTATGCAAGTGGACTGTGGTTTGGAACAACAGTATAAATGTCTGACGAGCATGAGCAGACGGCAGAGTTATAAGACGCACTCTGATTCAAACCCAGAGGGGAAAACGGCCCTAAAAGAACTTAGCTAGCTGTCGTCTCTTCTAGCCCCAAATAAGACCAGCAATGGTCAGCTTTCAGGCTGGAGGGGGACATACACAAAAGAAAAAAAACCCATACCACAGAGTCACATTTCATGAAATTCCCAGCTCATGGAATATAGTATGACCTGATACGAAAAGGGTCAATGGTCGGATGCAACATGAGTTCAATTACTGAGTGGAAATCAATGTTAAGCCCTCAGTGATGGAGGGATTGTTAGCTATTGTGCGCACCCTGAGGTCAGAATATGTCAGTGTAGGGTTGCCTGACTGATGTCAACACTAATACCAACAGGGGCAAAGGGCAAGGAAAAGTCGCACCATTGAGGAATAAATAGGGATGACTGACTGGAAGACAGCAGAGGCTTTGGGTTTCACTGGGTAGGTATTAGTGTCAGTGCCTTCTTCTTCAGGTCCCTTTAAATGAAGACTGCTTGCAGGTTTTTTTTTTTTTAATTAAAATAGTCTTTACATTTTGTACACATATTCCATATGCAATATTTAAGTTCATAAAGTTTTAATTCCAACACAGAGTTCACATAAGTTTAGCCCATTTGAACTGGGTCCTTATCTTGTTGCTCTTCTCTCGCTATCTGTTCTCTCTCGCCTGATGGTCATTATCATTTTCAACTTATTTTTAACCCTCCTGAAAGCCTCAAATGTGTGTCTCGCATCCCAAGTCCGTCCCCGGCCAGTCACGAAGATAATGTAAAATTTCCAATCAGTTACACTGCCGTCCAGAATAGGCAGCCACCACAGCTCAAAAGTATATGAAATTAATTTGTAATGACTTCAATATTAAATCGAGTCTGTGCATGCAGAGCGGGGTACACATGGCAGGGCAAATGAGAAGTCCAAATATTTTTCCTTCATGTGGAAAGACGGCAGTTAACAGAAGATTTCATCGCTTGTGAAATATAATTAAATTCACAATGGAGGAATCATGGAAAAATTTCAAGCCCATTAGAGCAAAGAATTAATTGTGTCTCTATGTTCAGGCTGTGAACATGACGGTGCAATGATTGAATCTTGTTGCATATAAGGTAGGAGTCAGTCAAAAATATTTTTATGCCACCAGTTGTAAAAAAGCATTTGGTGTTCAAATGTTCAAATTTTCTTCCTTCCACTCTGAGGACAGTACAGTCGTTACCTATTGTAAATACTCAACCCAGCCAGGGCTCCATCTGTATAAATGAATGACAGACCTACATTATCTATCTGTATCCAGTGATATGTGCATCTTTGAACTATAACAGTATCACCTTACCCCTGCCTCCTCTATCAGATTACCATTGACCTATTATTGGAGCAGCAGCATCAGAAACTGCTTCTGAACTGTGTTATAGGGTCTTTGGAGCAGTGGTTCTGAAACTTAATTTCTCGGGTTCCACGTTGCCAGAACTTTCACCAGAGCCGACTGTGACACACTGACACAGTCATCAGCTCTGTCCATCAATACGAGGATCCATTTTCATTTCCCTGTTCACCCCCAGGCCAGTATTTGAAAACTGCTACATGGCTGTCATTACTGATGGTGGATGGGGCCTTGGTATAGTGTGTCCCTGGCTCACGTTACTGTAGCCTGTTCTACCAAAAGGCATATCAGAGTTAGAAAAATCAATGGAAGCCTGGGAATATAGATCACAATGTGCACAGTTTCCAGTGCCACTCCCTGTCCTGGTTAAGTATGTCACCGTGCTACAGGGTGATGGGCAAACTTGATGTTCAAAGTATTCTGTATTGAAGTTACAGACATTTCAACATGTTGAAATACATACTTTAAAAATGCACTTTTAATTACAATAGGAAAAAATGATGGTGCTTTATTTATTGTATTTTTGCAAGTAATAATTTAGAAGTAGAGTATGTCAGACCATTCTTACAACCTTTGTCCCTAGTCCCTATGCAGACTCTGTCATATTACTGATTACATTTTTCAGACTTGACAGGTATCTTCCTTTTAGCTTCAGAAATTCCTATAACTTTGCCTCCCTGTCTGTGCGTCTTTCTTCCCGGTCAGCGATCTTGTCAAAAAGCTTTTGGCCGCCCACATTCTCAGCCCGCCGCCCACATTCTCCCTCATTCCCCACATTCATGTGGCTCTGCGAGAAATGGCTAGAAGAGCATCATAAGAGGACTCAAAACTACCACCTTTCTCTGGCAGTGAAACATTTAATGCGCTCAAATATACTCTAATGTCATGTGAAAACAGGATTAAAAAGCAGAGCAGTTCAATGACGCGCCTGGCATGCCTTCATTCTCCTTCAGCTTTTCTTTCCTTTCCATTGGCAGCTTTTTCCCTCTCTAACTATGCCACTTCCTCTCTTCTCCATCAGAAGCATCCAAGGGGTGCCAGAGTAACTATGGGTGTCTTTAGGCACTTTTATATGACTAATTACATTTAGGGCATTTAATGGCCTGAAGGTAGTTCAATTTCTTTCATCCTGTAAAGTGAACCATTCACACTCTGCAGGTTGCAAGATTTTTTAGCACGTCTTAGCGCCATCGTCACATGAGAAACGGCTTTTCATTCGGCTATTTGGGTGTTATATATGTGGCTAGAATAACACATAAATCTGAATCTGAACCTGAATTTTCAGATATCTGAGATTTCCGCTGCTACCCCAAAACAATGCAGGCAAAAATCTAATTGCAACACATCTGTCCGGAGACAGCATCCCTTTTACTCTGGATAATTCAGGACATGGAATTCTTCACATCCTCCCGTCAAAAAGACACTGTCATTGTGGAACCGGTGTGTTGATTGCTCTCGGATTAGATCACACTGTTGTTCTCTGTCTTTACAGGCTGCTTGTCTTTACAGTTGAAATGATCACACGCATCTCCACTATCATGCATGTGAAAGCCAGTAGTTATAACACTGAAGGTGATTACTGGGTACATTTAACAGCTGGAATATGGCTTACAGGAGGAAATATTGGCAAACAATAGTCTCTGCTTTGGGATAAATAAGCATAAACACACACATACAGTATAGATTCAAATGCAGGCAGATGTTCACTTGTTCACTCGGGAATGACGGAATGGAAATTGATATTCCCACCTCACGAGATTGTCATTTTCCCTTACCGTGTTTAATTGGCAGCGGTGCTATTACCAAGTTAAGCATCAAGTCT
Organism: Xiphias gladius; assembly: GCF_016859285.1. Taxonomy (NCBI): domain Eukaryota; kingdom Metazoa; phylum Chordata; class Actinopteri; order Istiophoriformes; family Xiphiidae; genus Xiphias; species Xiphias gladius. The sequence goes on along the minus strand of NC_053408.1, from coordinate 6,215,667 downwards.
AATTTTATGTCTTTTAGCTGTAATTCAAAAACACATCTCGCACAAAATGAATTTTTTTTCTCCGTTTCCCTACTGAATACTTCTTCCTGCTCCCCTACAGCTTTTCTTTCAGATGTCTTAAGAATTTCCACCAGCTATGGCTTGTGAAAATCTTTAGTCAGGCTGTCAGTGTTCTGAGCCATGCCTGCCAGACAGCAGCCTTTGATTCAGACTCTAACACTTGGGAATACCTGCTGTATGTGGATTTGTGTCTGTCATGGGACTGCCATTTCATTACTTCCTTCAGCCATCATATAGATTCAGGTTTATTTCCCTCCCCCAGGTGGAGTGAATCTGGTCCAGGGCCAGGCAGCCACGCTATGGAACAGTGCTATAAAATTAAGCCTAATCGTCCTGGCTCCTAAAAGTGGTTTTACCTTCAGGGAGCCATTTTGCTCCAGACAGACATGATCAGGTTCTACGGCCATGACCAACCGCAGCTCTGCAGTGTCATCCAAGAGCAATAGAAGTCTGAGGTGCCCTCGCCTTTCAGGCAACATTTCCCACCCCACCAAACCCTTGCCCATGAGAGGGGGAGTGTAAATACATAACTCTTTGTAGGGACAAATCACTGAGTGCATGGAATGTAGTTATGTTTCTTCATGGAAGGTAACCTTTGGCTCCTTTACAGCAGGCCAAAGGGAGAATCTTTACTCATGCCATTACTTGCTGCGGCTTTGTCGTGCACTAATGCAATAGTAGTGGCTGAACGAAATACACTGAGCTTCAACAGAAAACAGATATTTTGGGGATTGACCTCTGTTTACCAATTTATTTTTGTCGAAGCTGTACTTATCACGTCTGTTTTTGTGACCGTTGGATTGTATAGCATAGCTGCTAAAAACGTTTCTGTTTTTAACAGAAACTAAAGGTACGAAGTTACGGGTTTGATACCTTAGTATTGACGTGAACCGTCCGCTAGTGTTAGATATCTTTTGAAAATTGACTTTTCTGATGCCAAAAAGATAACTGAATTTCAGTATTCAACCAAAATGAACAGCCCCCCCCCCCTTTTTTTTTTACTTTGAGGAATATAAAAAGAAAATCTACAAAAGCCTTTTTTTCCTTTCTAACAGTATAAGAGAACAAATGCATCTGTTTTTAATTTTGTTGAACATTAATTAATTAAGGAAATATCGGATCAAAGAACAAATAAGCTTATGAATCTGACCAGGCATTCTTTGACAACTTTCAATACTTGCAAGTGTGCAGCTCCCAGATTGAGATCAGTACCAAAGTAAGTATTCAGTTTTGATACGGTGCCTTTGTAGCTACATACTGTGGGTATGTACTGTGTCTGCACAAAATAGTTTAGCGAAACTATGGCCCGTTTATTCACTACATATAGACCTTGTTTCACCTTGCCTTTGTAGGTATTCGGCTTAATGAAGTCTAGTAGAAGCCTGCCTATGTGTTGTGCCCGAATGCCGTTGTTAATTACACCTTTAATGGACTTGGTGTTCCTGTGGCTTCGTTTCTGACGGCAACCTTCACAGCATTAATTGAAACTCCCCCACCTTCACAAGGGGGAATGCCTCAATTAACCTCTCCCAGTGGCTGTAACTGGTCAATTACACCACCCCCCTCCGTTCTGCATGTCAGCAAACACAGTCACAGTTCATGTGGTGTGTCATCTAAAGGCCACGGTGTTCAACCAAAGGTTGTGGAGTATGCTGTGGGTGTCTGTTTGTTCTTTTCCTTTTTTTTTTTTTTTTTTGGTATGTTTTTTCATGCGTCCATGTGAGCGATTGTTCTTGCAAGGTTGTGTTTCAATCTGAGCGAATTAGTGTTTTCATCTAGATAGTTGAATAGAGTTGTGCCCTTATTAAAGCAGCTTTCATTTCCTATACAGTATGACACTGATCCTGACTGGCATTCTGACATTGAGTGCCAGTCGATTTCAATTCCCTTTACCCACTTATGCAGCAAAGTTTGATTTGCCTCCAGTACCTCATATTGAATGCGACCAATTGTCCTTCAGAGGGAGACCGAGGGAGAGAATAAAAAGAGAGAGAGAGAGAGAGAATAGAAGAGAGGCCACCAGAGAAGCTGAAAGAAAATTGGACAATGAGAGAGCTAAACAGTTGGAAGAGAAGAATCAGACAAGCAGAATAGACATGGGTCAGTCTTCTGTCCTGTCACACAGTCAGACTTTCAAAAAGCAGAGAGGAAAAAGAGGAGTCAGAAGAGAAGCCATGTGACTCATGTCAATTGTTCCCTTACAGTTATCTCTTTCCTTTCCTTCTGTTCTTGTCAGTCTCCTTTCTTGTCCTGTTTTTTTTTTCTTCCCCCCCCCCCCCCTCTGGTCGTCCTCGTGTTTTTTCCCCTCCGTCCATAGTGCAAGATGGGCTTGTTATCAGTTAGTGGAGAGCTGCTACATCAGTCCCTCATGGCCGCACAGGCAGGGCAGGCACACGCATGCACATACAGATGCACATACTCACACCCCCAAAAAAAAAAATACACACACGAGCTGGCTGGTTGCCAGAAACAGTATCCTGCCAGAGTCAGGAGAGAGAGAGAGAGAGAGGGGGGGAGAGAGGGAGAGAGGGGGGAGAGAGAGGGAGAGAGAGGGGGAGAGGGAGAGAGAGGGAGAGAGAGAGAGAGAGGGAGAGAGGGGGAGAGAGGGAGAGAGAGAGAGAGAGGGAGAGAGGGAGAGAGGGAGAGAGAGAGAGAGAGAGAGAGAGAGAGAGAGAGAGAGAGGGAGAGAGAGGGAGAGAGGGAGAGAGAGGGAGAGAGAAAGAAAGACGCCACCTCATCTAAAGCTGCTCCACAGATAATTCACAACACCTGCAAGTAGTAGTTCTGGGAAGATAATGATGACTGGAAAAAGTGTGTGTGTGTGTCAGTGTGTGTGTGTGTGTGTGTGTGTGTGTGTGTGTGTGTGTGTGTGTGTCTGCGTGTATAAAGACCAATCAACAGGAAGGGAAACAGAAGTAGCAAGGGCAGATAAGAAAGACAAGATAGAACATCGCAGCCCTCCTCCTACAGGCTACCTCGGTGTTTTGTTTTTTTTATTTCTTTTTTCATAGTTCAGAAACTCAACAAATTGTGACTATCTAACTGTGTCTTTTTAACTTCCATCAGTGATTTTTGTCCAAAGCACACAAAGTGCGAGAAAATAGTGCAAATTGCTCATCACAATTTCCCAATGCTCAAGGTAACGTCTTCATCTTCCCTGTTTGTTCGAGCAACAACCCCAAACCCGAATTAATCTATAAATATGTAAAAATTAGAAAAACAGAAAATCTTCACAATTAATTGTCAAAAACTTGTCACTAAATCTGCAACACTAAAGCAGAGTTTCCTGCCACATATTGATTTTCTTCTTTATTTTTTCTTTTCCACCATTTCAAATGGGTGAAATCTTGTCGTTTTTTGGCTTTTCCCTGCAGGAAAGACAGCGGGCATACCTGCTAGTCAATATCGACTGCTCATGCAAGTGGAAATCGTTATTGTTAATTCTTTAACTCTGACGCTGAATGTTTGCTCCCTCAATCCAGGTGAATAATGAAAAACAAATCTTACGTATTCGTAATTTCGGGATATTTTCTTTTGTCCTCAGATAATCCATGTCAGTGTAGGGTGTTGCCAGCATACACGGAATCCAATCTGATAGTGCAGGCAGAGAAAGAGAGCTCTCGAGGAGAGTGATTTAAGCGCGCTGCCTTGGCAGTGGATGTGGGCCAGCTATCTGGAGGACATCTAAGTGATCTATGAAGGGGACAGGTCGACCTGGGCAAGCCAATTTTAAACCATTTTTCCACAATGCACATCCCCAGGACTAATGTGGAGCAGAGTGACACTCCATAGGGGAGTTAGATGAACTTTTTGGGCTCTGAAGAGATCAGTGATTATCTGGCTAATCTGTAACACCTCCTGACTCACCGGGACCGATGTAGCGAGATGATGAGGGACAGGGATGAAAAGAATCGTGAAGAGAGAGAGAGGTAAAGGCATAGGGAGAAGAAATTACTGTTGATGTGTAAGATCTCTTCCCTCAGTGTTTTATGTTGTTGCATTGACACTCAGGGGACACAGCATTCAAAGGTTAACCTTGCATTTCCTTACTGGAGAGAGAGCGTGTTCATAGTGTCCAAAGTGTTGCGGTTTTCGCGATAGGTTGTTTTACACCCTGTTGGCCTGGAACTCAGTGGGTGGCCATTGTAATATCGCTGTCTAATACTTCAAGGTCTGCTAAGCTGTGAAACCTGCGGACAAAGCACAGTTCATTTTCAAGAGAGTACATGGTGCTGTGACAGTTACAATAATAACTATAATAATTATGCCGTTCATAATACAGGTTGTCATGTACAACCAATATGTATACGTATTTATCACAATGAATTAATAGTTACAGTTTTCTTTAGCTCAAATTTCTGAAGCCCGTGATCATCATGCTTTCTTTTCATCCCATCCACAGTCATGTTGTCGTGCTTGAGTCTTGGTGCCAAATCCCCACCAAGTTGAAGCCAGTTTAGCGCATCCCCACAGCCCCAAATTGTTGCCCGTGAATCACAGCTTTGGAGACTTTACAGATTGTAATTATTCTAATTAAAAGAGTAGAATTTCAACAAACTGAAGTTTTAAACTAATGCGCTTCCTTTGCCAGGCTTTATGGCACTCAGGGAACCAACACTGGACTCACATACTGAACAAAAATTGCAAAATTATACACCCAGTGTTGGGGTGCTTACTCTTGGTGAATGATTGTAGGTGAGAAGTAAAAATGAGATGAACTATGATGGCTTTGTGCCTGAAGAAGAGCCAGACTGGACTCAAAACACTGTGCTCTTCCTAAATGGAATAAAGAAAAATGTTTTTTAAAGGGAGCATTCGACAGTGTTTGCAGTCCTTCAGTATCTACAATTTTGTTTTGGGAGTCAGCACCTGGACGTGAAAGATGTGTGTGTACTTTGTGCACTTTTCTGAGAAGATTGTTGGCTTTTATACCAAAATGGTTGCATTTTGGTTAAAATTTCTACATAATATTTTCAGGTTTTTGATATGTTTTGATCTGAACATGGATCTGTTCTGATTATTCTAATGTGTTTTGTTTTTCTTTCCTCTTTCTCTCTCCCTGCTGCTGCCCCTCACTGATGGACACAAAAACAGGTAATAAACCCATTCTATTATTTCTCTGATTTTCTATCTCTGAATGCTGAAACGAATCGTGTCAGTGACCTACTTCCTCCAGTTTAAGGCATCGGTACCTGTTGCGATATCTGTCTTTTCTAAGCACTAACAGATGCCAGATTATTTATGCCTGAATTGTTGATTCCTCAGGCTACCCACAACTGCAGAAATACACACCCAGACATAAAAAGGATAACTAATGACTGGAATGATAATTAATATTTGGTATTTAGCAAATGGAGCCAGCAGCTGAACAACTAAGGCACAGAAATAGCAAGCAGTTATCAGAGCGTTTGACCTATGCCTCTTGGTTCCTCTCTGTTTCATCTCCAGCACTTGCCTCTCTCCTCCCTCTGAGGTGTTGGCTCACCTCTCTATCCAGCTCTCTTCAACCATATCATTTGATACTCTTTGCTGCCTGACCAGTATCGCCCCAGACCCCTCACTGTTGGGTAGAACAATCAGAGGTACTGCTGTGTAGACATACAGGCATTTCACTGGAAGCAGATCAGTATCTTAGATAAGGACCTTTCTTGTTTGCCCCTGTATTTGAGAAAAAAAAAACCTTGTGCCCACATCCTGCATTTTCCTTTGCTGAGTCAGCTCCCCTGACTTGTTCGCACACAGAAAAAGAGAAAAAAAAAGTTCAATAATTCCCATAAAAGCAGCCGGTGCATGATGCTGTTAAAATGCCAGCACAGCAGTCTGCAAACCAAATGCAAATGCAATCCCTGTGAGGCGACAGGCCTTTTACCATACAGTACATTTTTCCAGAGCACCTTACGGGGCCACAACTGTCTACCTGTAAGCCTGAAAGAAGAAGCGCACTCTCAGATACGGTAGTGTGCCGTCAACCACCTTCGTTCTTTTTTTTTTTTTTTTTTTTGTAGATGAAATTTGAAGTTTACATTTTGGTGCAGCCACGTTTTTTCAAAGAGTATCATCTGCTTCTGCTTCAGTTAGTCACTTCCTGGCATGACTTTTGAAACACCACTGGTATCCAATTTCTCTTTTGGTTCAGAGGCCTTTGATTCCAATCAAAACCTTACCCCCTCGTCACAGGCTGGAAGTTGTAAACAAAACTTCGCCATAAACAGTTGCCTATTTGCACATCCAGAAGGGAAAGAGCAACACGTCATGTTTCTGGTCACTTGATAAATGTCAGTCCTATAGTCATTCTCCTTTTAGCTCCGTTTTGGACTCGGCTCCTAGGAAAAATAGGCTCATTGGCTGCTAGGAACTCCACTATGTTTACAGGCTAGATACTAACATTTATGGGATGTTGTTTGGTACTAGGCAGGCGGTAGACAACGAATTTCCAGTTTTCTTGCTGAAAACATCTGCCTGCTGCTGCTGCTGCTGCTGCTGGAAATAAGGTTGATAAGAGCCGTGACAGTGAACCAAAGCAGTAAAGTTGTACGCTGTAAAATAAAAACAATGTTTCTCGGTCAGTTTGTCACTACAAGCCACCCCTTTCACATTACACATAGTAATTTGATCTATTCTTAATATATAGCTGTCGGTCAGTGCAACTTTAAATATTGGGTGTTCATTTTATATAATACTGTTTTTTTAATAACTTGTTAAACTCAACGGATAAAAGCGTTATAGATTAATGAAATGTGGGGAAAAAAAGAACGGTTGCTACAACTACTCGACTTTTGTCAATGTTTGAACAACAACTTAAGTTTGCGTAGAAGAAGAAAGAAGATGTTGAAACCCCTCTGTCTGCCGTGATGTACCCATAAACATGCTCTTTTGGATCTGAGGTCTTGTGGACCGGGACACAGGCCAGCAGGATGCGTTTAACATTAGTCACAAAATGTTAACGAACCCAGCTGCTCCCGCGGTGAGCTCACTCAGTGGTTCCCCAAACACTTCCATTTGTCTCAAGCAAGTTAATGAACATCGATGTTTGCTCCAGTCTCTTAATGTCCCAGTAACCTTTGTGTCAGCTCTGACGAATAATTGTTAGCTAAGAGAAGAAGAGTGATGTAGACATATATAGTGAGTGGCGGGTAGTTCAGGCTTTCAAGAAATATTATGTCATCTCTGACAAAAAGAGACGGGGGGAGAAAAAAAGCTTAATTTAATGAGCGTGATTGCTCTTAAGTTTTTGTCTCAATTAACCAATGTGACAACTCCAAGGGCAGTTAGCCGGTCAGAGAAAAAGATTTTGTGAAGAAATGCTGCCCGGGTCTCTCTTTAGGTATTTTAACTCCTCAGTAACTGTTGAGACAAAGCTTTGTCAAACAGCGGGGCTGGTGAGGAGAGACGCATTGTTGTGATCTGTCATCCTCCGACCCAGTGAGCTATATATGGAAGACAGCAGGCACATTTGACAGTGATATGTGAGACTTCCAGCAGAGTCAAACACACTCTGAAATGCAGCCAAGATAACAGGCTATTAGGAGCCAGAATACACCAAAGTAAAGGTTATAATGACTTTATTTAAAACATTTACATCAAACATTCCTACATTATATTCTTCATAATGAGTGCCTTGCCTTGCTACCAGGAAGTTGTTGTTGTATTACTCCTATATAGGGCTGTAATTATCAATTATTTTTATTGCGTTGACAGTCAGAAATAATTCACAAAAGAGTGGTTCTTTTGCTTTGTTGCCAAGAGTGAGATGAGAGACGGATACCAGCCTCACGTCTGTGCGTCAAGTGTGGCACTAGAGTCGGGAGGCAATCGGTTTAGCTCAGCGTAACGACACCATCAAGTCATCAATTAAGATATTTACAAACATCGTTATCTGATTTGAATATACTTCCCAGGATGCTTTGCATTAAGGTTAAAATTCCCCAGTAATAATCCTCATATGAAAAAAGTTACATAATGGAGGCTGCTCTGTGTCTTTTTATACGTGTGTCTCCGAGGTGTCATATGGTGTTCTCTCTGGTCAAAAGTAAATCAGTGCAAAGGTATGCGATTCCTATCTCATTTATGCTCATTTGTAAAACTGAAAATTCCAGGTTGGTACGGCAAAGAGACTTGAGTTTCTTAAACTCACAAAAGAAGAATGCACAAAAGAAGAAATTCATGGTCATGTAACAGGTCATAATATTTTATTCTAGCTTGTAGTAAATTAACAGAAGTAGAAAATTCTAAGATGGATAAAGTCAAGAGCTAAACATAAGAAATTAAGTTAAATAGCCTAACTCAAGGTTTATAACTTTGAAATTTTGAGTCTTTGCAACTTTTTCTTTTTCACACTGTGGAAACCTCATGGTGACGAGTATTGATCTTCTCGTTTAACTCTCAGCAAGAACGAGAATAAGAGTATTTCTCCACTGTCAAACTATTCCTGTAATTTTTCTGTTTATCGAGTATTCATTTCAGTACCACTCACAATAAAATTAGGGTTGATTTGGGAAACGATGAACCAACTAGGGTCATCTGAAACGTTATATTGACCTGAACCTTTTTTTGTCAGTAGGTAGAGAAGATGGGAGCCATGACTTCAGCAAGCTACTGAGTATGACTCTGTTTGTTTTGTGGAAGTTGGTAGGACTTCCCAGGAGAGAAAATGAAGGCAGATTACTTGTGCTCCTCTCCAAAACCTGTGAAGAGAGTTACACCCTGTTCCAAGTTGTAAGCATAGCTGTACAGCAGTGTTGCCTCAAATCCCATTACCACAGCAGGTCTTGGAAGCATTTCTGACAGTGGCTGTGAGCCCATGTCATGTGTTCAAGGTTGGTGCAGTTGCTCTTACTGTAATGGCAGATGAACTTTGCTATGTATCCTCTGGCAGCAGGCTCGTGTTTGCATGAACCATGCCAGAGTTTATTCAGCAATGTTTAAGCGAGGAGATACTGTATCTTCTGCTGTGTACGACTTTCTTTCTCCTCTCCCTACCTCCCCTCTTCGTCCTCCTCTGTCTGTCCAAGTGGCTTCGACAAGGATTCTGTTGTGCAAACTAAATGGAAATGGAGAAAAGGGTAATGTAGCCTGACTACTTGCATCGTTTCATCTCAGGGCCCTCCACCTTAAATGTCTTCTGTGACAATGTAAGGTGGCTGGTGTAGGGGAGGGTAGGTGGATCAGCATTCACGATGACAGCCAGCAGTAGGGGAGGGAGAGAAGAAACAAAAGACTGGGACAAGGAGAGACAGTGAAAGCAAGGTGTAGGAAGGGGGGAAATGATCTACGATTGCTCTCACTTTGCATTCAATGGGTCCGCAGAAAGATGCAGATTGAACTCTCATAAGTTATAGATAAGAGAGGATATTACAACCAGCCTAAAAGGAGAGAAGTTTGGAGTGAAATAGAATAACAGCCATTATTCAAATAGGGGCTTATTGGTTGGCTGAGTGGCCTTTCGCTCACTGTAGGGTCTGACAGATGCAAAGCTTACCACCGACCTGGCAGATTGCCTTTTCTCTTGTGTTATTTTGTATTTGGCCTTGTTGTTGATTGAGATTTAGACCTCAGAGAAAATGGGGAGGGGGCTGTTTTGACAATCTTTACCCCCCACGTCAAGCAACTCCCACCACATTTCAATCAGATTACAATAAGAGTTGATGATGGGACATATGGCTACAACAGACCTCCTTCTGTGGAGACTTAATAAGGAGAGAGTGGAGTAATCCCCATTTTTCATCTGCTCCTCTCTGTCAACCCCATAGGGATCTAAAGCAGCATCAGATTTCTGTCCCCTCTTTTATCTGATGTAATGGATTTGCAACAGCCACAACCTGGAGCAAAAACCCAGGCAGATCAGCTTTCTAGGGGAAGATGGCTGAGTCTGAGAAAAGTGTGGGAGGGAGTGAGGAAGAGTATCACGGGTGTTGGAGAGGCGGGTTTTGGAGTGGAAAGATGGACGACTGAGAGATATACACGGGACAGTGCAACTCTTTGTTTTATCTTACAGACTGCAAATACAAGTAATCAAGTGGGAAAACATTTTCAGGTCAGCCTTTTAGTTGTAATTGTAAGGAGATAAGGGGAACTTCTGGCTTTCTCTCTACAGCTACAACAACTACAGGAGTGTCTACAAACTGGTGCCAAAACAACACCTAAGTTATCATCCGTGTAGTTAAAAAAGAGCCAATTTTAGAACTAAAACATTAAATGCACTATTCAAAGAGGGACAGCTTGATTTAATCTAGTAACTTTTTAATGAACCACTACAAGTATGTACTGCAATAAAAGTGACTAATTTAGCCTTATTTTCAATTCATTTGGTATGTGGACATTTCCCATTCTTCCCACTCAGCTAACATGGCGTGAATGCAGCATTTGCTCTCTCCTCATCCTCAACATATTGTTTTCTCCCTAAAATCTCGGTTGTTGAAGAACTTAAATAAAAGGCATTGATTGTAGAGGGAAAAAGATAAATTGCTGCATCAGTAGGATGTAGAACTCATAAGATGGAGTGATTAGTAAGCTGATCAAATAATGACAGTGTGGGGAAGGTTACGACACATTTGTTGTTTGTCCATCTCCTTGTCACGTTATTATCTCAAACAATTCCGTGAACGGACTGGCCTGCTAGACAGAGCAACTATTGAGGGATTCAGATGCAAGGACTCAAGTAAAAGAATAAGAGCAACATTAGAACATGAGAAAGACTGACTGAACATGCGAAGAACAGCACTGATTGTTTATGTGTGCAAGTATTGTGGAAAATATATTCCCATTTTCTGCACTGTCATCCAAAATGCCTCTAAAGTGAGTTGACCTTGCAGCATGTACACAGGCTCATTCTGCTGTTTGGCCCGGTGAGATCTGTTTGAGCAGCAGTTAGCCCAGATGTGTATCAGTCTCGTCTGATGGCAAGGGGCCATAAGCCTTAAAAACACACACTTTGCTAATCTCCCTGTGGCGACTTTAAACATCCCACTTTCTCTCTGATTTTCTCTGTGTAATTATTCTTTGGTGGCTTTGTGTCATTATTTATCATCACGCTCCTCTTTCATCTGTAGTCTTATCTACAAAGCCAGCTCCCTCTGCCAGCCTCACTAGGACTACGGCCAGCTACATAAACATTACACTGACAAGGACGGTCAACTGTTTACTGACAAAGCAAAAGTCTTACTGGCAGCAGTCACAATATGGGTATGGATTTGTGTGTGTTCCTGTGCATGAAAGTGTGTGTGTGTGTGTGTGTGTGTGTGTATTAGAGAGAGAGAGAGAGAAAGAGAAAGGGATAACAAAGAGAGCCCCTAATGTTCGGCCCCTCTTGGTCTGGACACCTACAGGTCTCCCTGTGGGGGCCCATTTGTCGAATGCATTTAATGCTGACTCCAACCTTCGACTCAACTGTATGTCTGAGCACTACATAGTACAGAGTGGAAGTTATAAGGAGGGCTCTCTCTCTTTTCTCGTCCACTCACACCTCTACATCCTCCTCTCCTGCAGCCTCATGTGTTCCTTTCTCCTCGCTCCCACAGTCCCACTGTGCTGTTCCTCTCCCACTTTCCTGTTCTGCATCTTAACTGTTATCAACACCATTGTAAAAGTTTCTATTCTAAAGTCCATTTCATCTCCTTTGTTTCCACTTTAAGAGAAGCACTGAGTTGTGCTTTAAGATAAATTCTAATGTCAGTATGCTAACGTGGGAATGACATTAGTTTTGCAGGTGTTTGGTCACAAACCAAAGTACTGGACAATTAAATTAATTAAAATTAGATGAAAAGTCACAGGATCAGCAAAGTCATTAGTATTCGTCACGTGGGGACCATGGATATCCATACCAAATTTCATCAAAATCCATCTAATATTTGTTGAGATAGTTCTGTCTCGACCAAAGTGGTGGACCACCTGGATAGCTACAATTGACATCAGTGCGGATAAAACATCTGAGATCCAACTATAGGAAGAGTCCTGGTCTTTCCAACTTATTCCATTTTACAATTACTGATGTCAGTGTATTCCTGGGAACAGTGAAAGCCTTGGAAACAGTTTTATACCCTTGCCCTGATCTATGCCTACTCAAGGATAATTCAACACATCTCAAGGATAATTAAAGCAAACAGGATGCACCCTACCACAATTTTGGAGTGCCACAACAAAGGGTTTGAATACTTACTACTAATGTCACTTTTTGATTTTTAATACATTTGCAAAAATATCTAAAGATGTGTTTTCACTGTCATTGTCATTATGGGTTATTAAGTGTAGATAGATGGGCAAAATGGCAATTCTAACACTTTAAAATTAAATCTACAGCACACAAAAGTGTGAGAAAAGGGAAGGGGTTTGAATACTTCCTGAAGCCATATATTGAAGTGTGTGTCCAAATTTTTCTGGGATCAACAACATAATGCAAGGATGCCTTTTTATTTAGAATTGTTTTTGCCTTCTTGCCAACACACCTGATACTATTCTTGGACGCGCATACACTATGTTGTGGCTTTAAACAGCAGATACAAGCAAAGACTGGGGGCACATCTGGTGTAGCAGCTACTCAATAACCCTGTACTCACATTTAACCCACTAATACACTTGCAGCCAACAAGTGCAGTCCTAATTTCAATTTAACACAGAAGTCAATAGCAGAAGATATTCCAGAGTTGAATGAATTGGTCCACACTAGCAGCAGCATCTGATTCACTGGAGGAGGAAGTGGGACACAAAGAAAAAGATATTACTTTGAAAAATTGCTGACTTGTGAAGCTGAGTGCTGTAACCCTGTGGCCAACTGGGATATATGCCTTGGTTGAACACTGGAAGGACTGCTGTTTTATTGTCCCTTTATTGTCTGCGATGTCTTTGATTAAGTTTAGCACAGTGGTTGTTTGAAGACTCTTTGAAGACAAATGTTTCTCAGCCTACAGTGGCGTGCTGACTAGGGCAAAGAGTGAAAAAAGTATTAATGTGCCAGATGCCAGCTCCAACCTGGACTTCATATTTCTGTACAGGTGTGTCTTTGGGAGAGGGGAAATTAGTGTGAGGACAACAGCTGCTGGCATTTTCAAACACATAGCCATGTCCACAAAGTGACACACAATACACAAGGCTGTCCAGCGCCAACGGGTCTGTAGGGAGCAGCTGCCTTTGTCATCAGGTATTCAGGCCAGTCATCAAGCTGCTGAGTGCAGCCAGACCAGGGCCACTGGCTTTGAACTGTGAACATGTACCACGCCAGGGTCAAGCAATGGGGGAAGCAGACCTGACTTGCTCTGTGTTGACACACATACTCTCGTACTGTATGTCCACCCTCAAACACAAACGCTTTGAGCGTGTTATTTGGAGTACACACAGAGTATGGCTTTAAATGTAAAGTTGAATATTACTGTGTGTATACGCATGTTTCCAGTTAATTTGTATAGCCCAGTATCACATACAGAGTCTCAAAGGGCTTTATAGCTGCACAAAAGCAATTGCTCCCAATCCCACCAAGGTTTGCTAAGCGGGATTTTACACCTATCCTGCTTTGTGTGGTTGAAAAAAAACAAAGAGGGTCTCAGTCTGCTTCCATGTGTGCTAGGAAGTTTCATTTGGGATGCAAAGCAAACGCTAAGTGGACCAACTACAGGGATGTGGGACAGTAGATTGGTGACATTTTGAATTCCAAAGCTACACTAGTCTTACATTTACACGATCCATCTACTGTTCATGGCAACTGTCAAGGAAAAGAAACACATCGTATATAATTAAGATAATTTCAAAACCATGGGAAGACGTATTCACATCAGCTTGTAAGTGTGGGGATTTTCCCATATACATCAGAATAGTCTAAAGGGGTTAAAACAGAGGTGTGCTTGTGTCCTACTCAATGTAAAATGAAGCTATAGAACAGAAAATATAAAAATTCAAAATAAGTAGCTCCTTCTATCAGTTTATGTTCAAATGCCCAGGTAGAATGGATCTATTGGGAAAACAAGCAATGCACATATTAAAGATAGGTTAGGTTACATTTTATGTAGAGATGTTTGTAGATTAAGGTAAGGTTTTCGGTGTGTGCATCCAATGTGTAGTGGTTTAGTTTAATTTTTTTCTTTTTGGGTGGTTTGTTTTTGTGTGCATATTGAAGAAATGCAATGAGGTGTGAAGCCAAAAGCAAAAAGAGAATCGATGCTTCAGGCTGGTGTAACTCAACCCAGTTATACTGGTCATAATTCGCCCAGTGCCTTGGCTCTTCACGTACTGTGGATGTATTTAGCATCGGTGTGTATTGACACTGCTGCCCAAATGACTGTTCCCAGAGATTGAGCTTTTCTTCGATTTTTAAAGTCCTAGTTACCCTCTGAACTAAGCTGACCGCAAGGTCAAGTTACACACAAACAATCCTGTGTCAATATATAAACAGCAATAATCAATATTCAGTCTCTGTTTGCTTTGATTTCTCTTGTTCAAACATGCCTGTAAGAGAACTAGTTGCATGTGCAGACAATGTAAACTTTAATGACAAGCCGCTGTAATGAGAACTGCCCCTTATCAGAAATCAGGGCTCCTATTCTCCAACACAAAGATCAGAATGGTAGAGAACTGCTTGCCTCCTGATTGATCTTGCCTGCTGATGGGGGGGCAGGAGTCAGACAACCAGGCTTTGAGAAGAAGACTAGTATAAACAGCGACAAACGTAGAATGACATGTGAGAGATGAAAGGGAAATGACGCGTGGTACGAATCATTTATCATCACTACAACAGGTGCAACGGGGCAAGAAATACGTACGGTCAGAAAATCAGATTACCGGATTATCTAAACCACTTTATTTCATTATTTTTGGCTTTACTTAAAGTGAGCACATCTGAAATGTTGATTAAAATCTCCCATTGCATAGCAAAACAGGTGAGAGTTGAACAAGGAGGGAAACTCTAATGGATGTTTATTTGGACAGTTAGGGTAATCATTTTTTTTACATTTACCATTGTTTTCTCTTGTTCTAAAACCTGTCTGACTGCTTGTTTTCCTGTCAGACTTGATGATGTGATGTTTCCAGGGTTTTAGATCTAAGCATTTAAAAGGGAAAGTCTTAAATGACTAAGAAACTGCTCATTAATTTCCCACATGCCAGGAAGCACTACTGCAGGAAAAAAAAAAAAAATCATATTAGTAGAACAACAAGAAAGCCAGCATGGATATTGAATTTTGTTGTCGAGAAACCACAGATATTTAGGCTGTAGCCACCTTCCACAGGCAAATTATTTTTATGACTATCTGCATGCTGTCTGAGTTTAGCTTTTCACTTAGATCTATAGGAAGTGTGTGGACTTCCAGTAGCTTTTTGATCTTGCTCCTTGCAGTCTAAATTTATGGTTAAGTACTGTACAAACACAGACGCAAACATCATGCACACGTTTTCTTACACTTATACACATTCACTCAGCTGTCTCAGCTACCTCCTACACACACGTGCAAACACACACACACACACACACACACACACACACCAGCACAATCCTCTGTCTTACGTGACTCATATACTGCAGCCCCCTCATTCATCAATAGTGCCAGAACAACTGGACCAGGGGTCAGTGTGCCACTGCAGCAGGCAGGCAGTAGATGTAGAGAGGAATTTAGCAGCAGGCACTGCGCCCTAAAGAAACAGCTCCTGCCTTCCTGTAGAGCTCCTTTCCATCAGTAGCGTAGAATTGTAGCAGTGATGTGTGTCAGGCTTGATGTGCCCATTAGGTGACACCAAACCACATGGCATCGCACCCAGGCAGACAGCCGTAGCACTGTGACGATATATGTGTGTCTACATTGGATCAATTACAGCAATGGTGCTACTTTTACTACTGTGCCAATCTGTCCATGTGCACCGGATGCACAAAGTGTGTGTGTGTGTGTGTGTTTGTGTTTGTGTTGGTATCTTTTTGTAGTACTGGATGCCTTCAGGTATGGCACTAGTACATTCAGTGTGTCAACCCATGCATGCTGGTGGATGTTCCGTGTGTGTGGCCTGTGCATGTGTGAATCCATCTGGTAATGACTTGGAGACGACTGGGCCAGTTGGCATTGTGCAGCGGTGCCATTTCCAAGTCCCTGTGCCGACTCTTTTGCTCCAACTCTCCCTCTCTCCTTGTCTGACACAGACAGTCACAGACCTTCACAGCTGTGTGGTGGTATAGTTAAAATCCATAGACCCCCCTTCTGATGCCTGTTACAGATGCATCCCCCTCTATCTAGAGGGATAACCGCAAACTCTCCTAAGCACACTACAACCATCTAGAATAAAAGCCACCCACATCCAGGGGTACAACAGATGAATGGGGGCTTTTTGTTCTCTTTTTGATGGTTTTCTATTTTATTTTTGCAAGCTAGTGCTGGAGTGATTTGTTTTTTCTTTTATTGTCTGTTGTTTGAGTCAAAGTGTGCTTCAATGGTATGACTGTTATGTCATCTCCACTTTTCTTTCATTTTTCCGTTTTTGAACTAGGGCTGCAACTAATGTTTTTTTTTTTTTTTTTCGATTATTTTTAGAGGACTTTTCGGTCTATAAACCATCGGAAAATAGTTTAAAAATTCCCATCACAGCTGACGTCTTAAGATTGCTTATTCGACCCAACTGTTCGAAACCCGAACATGATCAATTGTATCAATCTGTAAAACCACACAACTGCCATAAACAGTATGCGTCCAATGTCTCCTTCATTCTGCACACTTCACAATGGGCCGTAACCTGAGCAGGACTGTCAGTAGTTGACAGTCGCTCACAGACGGACACATAACACACATTCCACAACGGAGGTAGAACGGCGGCATGTGTCACAGCTGGACACGGGTCCGTCTCCGGTCCTCCTCTTTTCATCGCCTCTGGCTCGGGAGATTTCACAAACTACATCTGAAACTTTATCACTCCACATTGGAGAAAGGCTGGAAGGCTGGATGGGTGGGTGTGTAAACAGACGAAACCTGAGGAAGACTTCTTTCTCGATCAATACGGGCCAACTTATATCCAGTGTATCGTTATCTGAGAGCTGCAAAGTCTCAGGGAACCGAGCATGTAGCTAAGGTATATGCTGCGGATGCGGTAGAGAGTAGAGTGCGTGTCTGTGTTGCCTTCCTCTAAATAACTGACATACCGAGGGAAGTGGGTCAGCACAGATTTTCTTTGAGGGTTGCATTTCATTTAGGCAGAGCCAGCAAACTTCCTCTAGGATTTAATAGAGGTGCTCAAGGAAAGGGATAAAACAAAGTACATTAAAAAGTACCCTCTCCTCTGAGGCTCATTAAGAGAGTGCTCTATACTGGAACTCTGTGTGTATTTGAACATTGGTTCCATCTTCTGGTTTCTAAAATTCCTTTTGCCAGGTCTCTTTGTTCCTGCCTTTCCCTCTCGCCTATTTCTCTTCCTGTCCTCCTCACTCCGGCTTGGGTCTTCCTTCCCTCTGCAGCCTGCATCTAGCTAACAGCGGTGACACTGTGTCTAAGCTATCTCTCCCTGGCAGACCTCGGCACAGTGGAATCACTTTGTCTGGCCAAGCTCCGTGTCATCTGCATGGCCTGAGAATGAGAGAGAAGGAGGCAGATAGAGAGGGGAAGATAGAAAAACGAACCAAAAAAAAAACAAAAAAACAAGGAAAACCAGGGAGATATGGAGACACAGGAACATACACACACACACAAATGGAAAAATGATGGGCATAGAATGAACGGAAAAGGGGAAGAAGGTTAAAGAAGGGTAGAAAGTGCAGTAAATATCTTTTTAAATTTTAGTTTTTGGTCCTGTGAGCACCACACACAAAAGTCCATTCACTTTCATTGTACCGGGGCGAACGTAGTCAGAAAATGAATTAATAAATAAAATCCAACCTAAACTATCTAGGTATTGCAAGAGGTAAAGCCAGATATTTTCTTGCTAATGCTAATGGCAGATTCTCACAGAAGAGACTATTCTTATGCCATAGCTTTTCAAATAAAAGCGGTAGAGAACAGTAAGGGTTTTAAGATTAACCATCACATATCAGAGATTAGGCTAAATCGATTGTTTAAAATGTAAAAAAAATAGCTACAGCTGTCAAATACTCATCTTGCAAAGTCAATCCCTCTCTCTCTCTCTCTGTGCGCATGTGTGTGCGCGTGTGTGTGCGCGACCCCTACATCTCCTGCTAGCTTGCTATGCTCCCTAGGACCTGCTTCAAGGAATCCATTACCCTCCCACACTGAAAAAAATGTACTACCGTGTTGAACGCTGCCTGAAATCCTTACATTGCCTTACCATTCTCTAAAATGCCCAACTGTATCGTGAGATGAATAGACCCGGTGCATGTACAGCTAGTGTTAGCAGCTAATCCTAATGATACAACTGCCCCATAACTCCTCCTGGTTACTTAAGCTAATATTTACAGGAACTTGCAACCATAAAGTGTGGTTGAAAATACTCGGAGGCAAAAACTTACCCGGGAACTGAGTAGAACAAAACCCAGTCAAAGTTAAAGTTATCCAGTCTATCGTTTAGATAGACTAGATTAGATTTAATTTTCCTGGGTATTTCAGATCCATTGATTGAATCCGATCGAGTCAGCATATCGTATTGTTGCAAACTTAGCTGTTCGGAATATGGACTTTTGTATCTGTCCAACTGTCTGAGAGATGGAGAGACACATCTCTAGAAAACAGCGAGGCTCTAAATGGCATTTATCAATTTCATGTCCTTTTCTTACATGCCAGGAAGTACACTCGCTCCAAGAGCAAAATCACATCAACAAGAAAGCTAACGCAGAAATTAGATTTGCTGTTGATGGCCCGGGACCACACAAACTTAAGAGGCAGGCAATTTCCATGGGCAAAGAGGTAAACACGAGCAAACATCTTTTTGAAATTTTAGTTGTTGGCTCAAGTGCCATTTACTTCTCTGGGTACTGGGTTCTGTCATCAGGCTGCCATCTCGAGGCTGCCTGCTCACACAAAATGGCAACTTATGGTTCCCTGTTCAGAACAGCAAGACTTTTAACCCTAGCCTTAGCTGGCCTCATGCGGTTTCATTGCGGGCCCCCGTCATGGCCATTTCTTTCTGGTTTCAACTCTTGACTTAAATCAGAGATCTCAAAGCTAAACTTTCGCTCTGTTGTCAGGAGAGAGACACAGAGGGAAAGAGAGAGAACGAGTTATAAGAGGATACTTTCATGTCCTTTTTGATTCATTTTTGTTTTAAATTTTGCGCAGATCCATTCTGTCTGGCTTTGCAGCTGCAGGCTCAGTGTCTCCAGTGGCTTGCCTTGAGAAGCAGGCATGATTCTCCCTGTTATCGTTTTTATCACGTTTCTGATGTCGATTCGGTGTTTGATTCTGTTATCCTTGACTGTGTATGCTTTTAGTCATAATGCCAATAGAATGGGTAATACCAAAGGCAGAGTAAATTGAGGAGGAGTGGAAGTGAATATCTGTAGCAGAAGGCAAAAAAATCTGTGGCTGTGAATCTAAGAATGTTTCAGAAAACAAGATTCTAAATCTCTCCACTTACCTAATTTCTATTTTCTTTTTTTCTTTGCAGCTATGGCATAAGAGAGGTTAAGATCCAGCCGCAAAATGGCTGTTACCAAACTTTAGAGGGGGGTTTGAATAAAATTGTGCCATGTAATTTTGCTGTGCAGTTTTCTGTGGCCCTCAAAGTTAAACAAATTGAACCAGCGTTCCTGACCTGCAGATGAGAGTGTAAGTCTTGTTTTAGTCAGAGCTAGAAGTGGTAAAGTATAGAAGCAAAGGGGCAGTATTTTTAGTATTGATTTAAGAATAAAAGTCTGCAGAAAAGCAAGGTCAAATCCATTTTAACCCGGCCTTCATTTGCCTGCTTACATTTGAACAAATCACTTCATAATATGTAGAGTTTAATCTATGCAGAAACATGACTTCTTACTGAGTTAACCATAGTTCAAGGATCATGTACTGCACTAGCTATAATGGATTGCTTCTAGTAGTCATGGCTGTTTTAATGGCCTTTCAGATTCCAGCCACTATCTACACTGTCCCTGAAACCAGGTCAAGCCTTGCAGGGCGGCTGAAGATGGCCATCACTCGGAAAGCAAAGATTGTTTCGCAATAAAACCTCTCAAACAGTTATCCAAGGTTTTTTTTTTCCTGTCAGATAGCTTATATTGAAGTCACAAAGCTTTGTAAACCTTGTGAATGTTAAATAGTTTGAGTGTGTCGGAACTGAACGCAAATTCTGACGATTACTGTCTGCTTCGCAGATGCGCCCTCCCACTCCTGCCCGCAACAATGTTTTCTATTGAATATCTGTCTGCAGTAAAAATAAAATGGATTGGATCTGTTTACTCCGTAGAAATGCTCACCGTTAGCTGGTTAAATAAGCTACATTTATGAGACATAAACTAAGAATAAGCCGTATCAAATGCCTTTAAAGGCAGTGAGCTTGCTGATTGCCCGAATTAGAGTAAATACATCTCTCGCTTGCATTGAGATCCATTCAGTACCAATTCCAGTGAAACCCTCTATTTCAGATTCCACTAAAACACGTATAATCTTTGCAGCAATTGTTTTGTTGCTCAGCTGAAAAGCAGTATAGCTGCTGCGTTAAGACGTATGTCTTTCCTCTGTGTTGCCTTTTTCCAACCAGTAGTGCATGAAATATGGTGGTTTTTCCCTTTAATAGAGATGTTTTTGCGCCCAATAAAAGTAAATAAATGTAGGCAGAATAGGAAAACCACCTCTGAAGAAATTGTAGTGTACACCAGAGCAAGTAAACAAAAGAATATGTAACTATAAATGTTACATACTGTATTCATCATACAAGAGATGAGGTTCAGAAGACAAACAAACTGACACTTACTTCCACTGAAGCTTGTTTCAATTGAACAAACCACTGGGGGGACACAGTGTACACAGTGTACTGTAAAGTCAAATCAAAAGGTGCGACAGTGTTGCTGTCATTAGTCCGCGTGAGATAGTGCCATACTAGTCTTACCCTCACTGCAGCAAAATCTGCATTTATCGCTATCTTCACAGTTGGTTTCATTGAGTCGGAAAATGTATTTTTTTTTTTTTTTTTTTGAACAAACAACAAAAAAATCTGCCGGTGGGATACGTTTTTCAACCTGCTTCCTCAGAATAATTAACTTGTTTTCAAGATGTTTTTACACATACGTTGTCCTGATACCAGTGCAGTAGCTAGACACCTTTTTCTACAATAAATCGTCAAACTAGGTAAACTGTTCTGCATGGGAACAACTGCATGGACTCCCCCCCAATTTCAGAGCACTTTCTCATTTTAGGATGTTTGAAGGCTTCTTTTCATGAGTTGTTACGGTGGATGTGTTTTTTCGGTGCAGTATTATCACGGCTTGCACCTGAGGTACCCACAGAAATGAGAAAGACGTGAGCTTCCTTGAGAGTTATTTTTATATTACTTACAGTAAATTCTCACTCTCACTCACTTCTCATTCACTCTTCCTTCCCTCTGTAGCCTGCGTCTAGCTTAAACAGTGGTGATACTGTGTCCAAGCTGTCTCTACATTTGGGTATCATGCAGAAATGGCCAAACTATAATTTACAAGTATCATTTCAAATATTGAGTTCTGAATCATATTATCTCCCAAACCCCCATGCTTCCCTCTTCTTCTTCCTTACATTCGTGTTGCAGCATTCAGTCCTGCTTTGTCTCTGTGAGTTAGTCTTACTTTCGCTATCCCCCTCCATCTCTCGCTGTCTCTTTTTCCTCCCGTGTTCTCAGTCCCGGGCTCTGCCTCCCTCATCCCGTCATGGTTGCTCCCAGCAGCAGTTAATTTGATCCAAACTTCCACGGGTCTCCCTACAGTGACATATCAATCAACTGAGAGGTAGAGAGGAAGGAGAAGAGAAGGAAGGACATACCTAAAGGAGGTGTCCCATGCTCTCACCCATCTCATTCTTTGTTTTTACCCCCAGAACAAATGGGCAAAACAAAACGAGACAGATGGAGGAACTGTGATGTCAGCAAGGCACAGGCACAGAGACAGGCAGTGAAGTATGCTGGCCGAATCACTTTCTATATTGTGACAAGTATAAGGAGGAAAGAGTGCAGTATAAAGTGTGGGTTAGAATTTCCACCCCACAAAGCTATGCATAACTGTTTTCTGGTTTGAGTAGACTTCGACCTACTTAACTTACATTGTTGAGCACACCCGCTGTTTTTTTTGTGCATTGAGGGATTATTACCGACATTAGGGGTTCACTCTCTTTAGGTTCATTCATGCTTGTTGCCATGTTGGACCTATTTTTAGCAATATCACCATATTCTCACTAATTCCTTTAGTGACATGATAATTTAGCATTTTTGGTTGGAACTATACTGGGAATTGTCAGCCCAGGACCCAGTCTAGAGACTTATTGCATTTAATTTTTCAGCATATATTGTTCATTGATGGTTGACAAAAGCATGTCCATGGTTTTTCATGCACATTCTATGAACACAATAACTAGAAAATGCTGACTGTTATCATCCTGGATCCCACTTAAACAGGCTGGGCTATGACCAGCTAGACAACTATGCTTTCGTGAACGTTCCACCCACTTTGATAGAAAACTGCATAAAATTTATTCAGTATCAAACTTTCAACCTCTTTCGCTTTTGTTTGTTCGCTGTTTTTGAAATATTAAAAGCACTCTTCTGTCAGAATAAATCAATAAAGGTTTCACAAGTTTCATAAGCATACATATTTCTACAGTATTTTGCCTCTTGTCATTCAATAATAAATACAGAAGATTAAGTTTATATTCATTGTAGAGTAATTTGGTGCTTCTTATTCTCCTCTTCTATTCTGTCTCTTGATAGGATCTTACATTTCCAAAGGTAGATGGCAAATAACATGATAAACAGCTAGGGTCCTTAGTCCCTTACCCCCAGTTGTTAGGCACAGGTAGGAAGCAAAGTATAATATCAAAAGAGGTTCAATGACATTCTCTGAATAAAGTTGTTTTGCCCTTATTGAAGCCATCCGCTGAATGCACACACCCTCTTCCTGGACAGCCGATGCCGATCCATCGCCTGTGGCCAACTAGCCATTTGGCCTCTCCTCTCTATTCATTGTCTCTCTCCCTGTTGCTGCCTCACTCTCTCAGTGGCTCTGCCAGCTGAGCATGGCATCCGGCATCTTGTTAGAGCGCAAAGTAAAGTGAGGGAAAGAGGGAGGGGGAGGTAGACCAACAGTTGTAAAAGGAATCGGAATCTGAAAAAACTTTAAGGACCGGAGTTTCCGCAGGAACAAGAGTCGACTCTGGCCCAACCTGTAGAGAGCCGCAGATTTCCTGGTCCAGTCCAGTTTGCTGTCCAAGTGGACACTCAGGTATTTGTTCCCCTTTACCACCCCCACAGTCTCTCCCTTAATGGAAAGAGAAGTGGCAGGAGTACTGGATCCCCTGAAGTCTACCATCAGCTCCTTTGTTTTGCTGATGTTGAGCTGCAGGTGGTCCACCACCCTCTGGTACTCTGACGCATCTTCCCCCTGATGCATCCAACAACTCCAGATTCAGCGGAGGACTTCTGTAGGTGGCAGAAGGCCGAGATGTACAGGGTAAAGAGTAAAGGGAACAGGACAGTCCCCTGCGGAGCTCCAGTAGTACTCACCTCTGTGTGGAACTAACAGTTTTGAAGGTGCACATGCTGAGCATGTCCGGTAAGGTAGTCAATGATCCAGGACACCAGATGAGTGTTGTCCTGCATAGCAGTCATCTTCCTCCCAAGCAGGGCAGGCTGAATGGTGTTAAAAGTGCCGGAGAAATCAAAGAACATGATACGGACTGTGCCCCCTGACCTGGAGCAGTGGGTGTGGGCGGGATGGAGCAGGTATGCGATGGCATCACCCACTCCGACATTTGGTCGGTAGGTGAACTCAAGGGATCCACTGACGGCTTAAACCAATGGCCGGAGGGAATCCCGGACCAGTCTTTGAAAAGCGTTCATGATGTGTGAGGTCAGTGCTACTGGTCCGTAGTCACTGGCAGCACTTGGACGAGCCTTTGTCACTATAGGAACCAGGTGTGATGTCTTCCACAACACAGGGACCTTTTTCCCCCTTCTTACGTAAACCGAGGTTAAAGAGTTGCTGGAGAACGACATATAGTTGGTGGGTGCAGGCGTTGAGCACCCTAGGGCTGATGCCATCGGGACCAAAAGCCTTTGCCAAGCCTACTCTGCACACTCCTCACCTGGTCAGGGTGGGCCTTTGTTATGCCTTTGGCCAAATCTTTTTTCATTATATATTCCATTAGTTATTTTAGTTTGCTTTTTAGTCAGTTATTGAGGGGCCATGGTTCCGTTTTGATTGTCGAGTTAGAGGCCACTCACTGTAGTACATCAACAGCTCTTAAGACAAGGTGACAAAGGAGTACAACAGCTGAACTGTTCAGACACAGTTCAGGGGCAGTTGTGCTCCATCATGAATAAAAAAAATTAGAACGCTTTATCCAGTAATACACTTTAAATAAGTAAAAGTTGGGAGAAGGGAATACATCTCTCTCCCCTTTTGCAAATATAATCATAGTGACCGAGGATGAAGATAGCAGCCAGCATTCAAAAGCTTGCAGGATTTTGAAAGGCATAGTAGTGAGGTGAACAAAAGGAAGAGTCTGGCCTTCTGTGGCGGTCTCCATCAACATGTGATCAAGGTGCATGAAAAAAATACAAACTTTCCGCATGTCTCACATTAGCAGCTCTGCATTTTACTTTTGGTTTTCTCCAACGCCGATTTAAAATGTGATGCTTTGACAGCTACAGTCTCTTCCATCATGCAAATAGTAAAACATTCCGCTGCTGTCTATTTCTGCAGCTGCATTCGTTTTTATACAGGCGAAATGTGTACATAGCCCCTTTTAGCATAATGCCGGGTTCATCTATCTGTTACAGTAATAGCTTTCTGGATTTCAAACATGGGTCTCTGTTATGTCGACTCTGTTCAAACATCACAGGACTTTTATGGATAGAGACACACAATAGGGGAGATCTGCAGCCCTTTTTTTTCCTTCCTCACCATCATGGAAGCACAACTGGAGAACAGCAGTGAGTTGAAAAAAATATCAAGGAAGCGGATTGTTTACACATGCTGCCTCAGTGATGAAATATAAATCTTATTTTGCAGTTGACCATATGCGGTGTTTGGGGAGAGTCTCAACGCTGCCTCAGCAACCCTGTTAGTAGCTGTCTGTAACTTCCCTAATAAATTTTCTCATGAATTTCATCATTCATCAGATATGATATTTTTTAATTCTGCTGTCCATTTTACATGGCCTGACAGCACACATGCCAGTACAGCTGAGCTTTTTGCTCTGTTCCTCCATGTTACAAGGGAAATATGCTCAAAGAAAACACATTTTTAGAAATAAGCATATTAGAAGGACATCTGAAGGACATCTTAGAATTGTCAGTGTTACATTTCTTAAAACCCCTACACACCCACAGTCCACAGGTGTTTTCACTCTTGTTGCTTAAGTAGACCTCCTCTCAGGATTGTTTGCTTGTGTACAAACCATGCATGATTGACATATCCATCACTCTTCCATTGGTTTTGTTGCACCTGTTTTGATGGGACAGTTTACACCTTCGAGGCATGGTCACCAAAGATTGGAACCGCAAAATTAATCAGCACATCTCCATGAGATACGTTGTTTCTAGAAGCTTGGTTGACATAGTGACTCACAGGGCTACGGGTTGAACTACTGTAGCTCGTGAAGCGTTGGCCACCTGGGACACGCTAGCACTAATCAGTCAATACTTCCTTAGCTTCTTTCTATTTTCTCCGCACTCTGCCAATTACTCCCCCTTGGTATTTTGTTTTGAGGATTGTAAATCATTCCGTAAAGAGTTTTATTGAAGAGTGGGGAAGCTCTCCATTCTAATGAGCTTGCTAACTGCTTGCTAATTGTCAGTAATGAATTTACTGTCAGTTAGCAAGCTCACTAGCTCAGTCACTAACTGGTCAATAACTTGATGCAATTTTTTTCAAAAGATGAATATTTACGACCGACCCCTGTATCCTAACTGTCTGCAAACCATTCCTCTGGGAGCTGTGGACTGTGGAGTAGTTTATACTCCAACAGAGGAGATTAAATAAAAGTGAATAGAGCAACACCTTCCTTAGCTCCACTCAACTTCTACCTTACTAGAAGTCCAATTAGCAGAGGTAATTGAAAACACAGAATCATTTGATGATGATGATTTGATAAAAAGCCCGTTCTTGCTACCTTCACGGTGACCCTCATAGACATGAGATCACCCGCAGGGAGCAATTGAAAATAGACAAATCCCTGCAGACATACCCTTGGCTGAAGTAAACAGAATGCAGTGGAGTAGTGAGCCTGCAGGGAGGCCTCATGGGGGTTGTAAGGTCCACTTATCCAGACAATCCCTACTAGCTTAGTCAGGGGACTGATGGTAGTTAGATCTGAGCTGGAACCTCAGGCTTTTAAAGGCATCTCAACCCAACCCTGTCAGAATAATGGCGTCTCACTCCCCAAAGGTCACAATCTATAGGCATTAGCCCTTCATCTACCTCTCTACCTCCATACCTCCATCTCTAGATGTCACCATCAACCCATTAGCTCGTCCCTACACTTCAGAGTGAGGCAGAGGCATCGTCATACGGCTCTCAGTAGCTCTGCCCTGTCACTATTAATATCTCTCCTCTTTCCATCGCTCTCTTTCTAACTCGCAGCCCCTTTTTCCTTTTCTTTCCTCTTCCCACTCATTCTAAGCTCATTTTGAGAATATACTAGACAGAATAGAGAGGGAGGGAGATAGAGTGGTCAGTCAAGGAAGAGCATTTTCAAGGGCTATCTCACCTGGGAGTGTGCCCAGATGGATACAAAAAAGAATCAAGGATAGGGGTCAGTCAGTGTTTTGAAGAGGTGACACCCATTTTAGACTAATCTAGACTGTATTATATGTCAAAAATATCCAGATAAGAGACATTTGACTCCCCTTTTTCTTATTTTCAAGAAAAGTGCAATTTAACTAAACATGACATTGAACCATGCATGGACAAATTTAAGATACACTAAGAAACTGCAGGCTCAGCTGTGAGGCACTTGAAAAAATAAGGAAAGGTATGGTTCTGTCCACCTGTTTTTGTGCGTATTTTTGATTTGCAGATAAAAAGTTGTCATTAGAAAAGTCATAAATTTTAAACATCGATAAAATATTGAAAAAAAAAAAGTTTCAAAATCAAAAAAGAGATCTGATAAAGGGTGATCAAAACGACTTCTTCCAATACCACTTGACACTGAGGTACTTTACCTGCTTCGGCTTCTTCTAATGTTGACAAGATACAGTACAAATTAAAAAGAGCCAGGGTGTCAGGGATGTACATAACTGGTTCAAGTCAATGGTTCAAGTCCCTGCAGAAGTTATTTTTTCATGTCATCCCCTTCTCTATCATCTAGCATCCTGTTAGAACACCACGGGCTGGGGCTTGGACCAGTTTCACTCATTTTTTTTCAATTAAATATTGTCAGCATCACTTACAAAACATTTCAGCTTTAATCATGGAAACCATACACACAGTTTAATTTTTTTTCCATCATAGACCCTTTTGTGCATTCACAATATTTTAATGTCAAGTCTAAACATAGCTTAATCAACAACACTACTGGTGTCATGAAGCTGTCTGCTCCATTCTCTCATTTTTTTTCACTCAAATTTATAGATTCTCCCTGGTTGTTCATTAACCCAATAAATGAATCATATCATTCATGCAGAATCTGACAAGTGTGATTTATGAAAATTTAAGCAATAATCAGAAAAATAAGCCCTGAATAACACACAGAAATAAACACACCGAAATAAACACACACAAAGCAAAGTAGGAATCATCAGGTTTTCAAAAAAAAGCATATTGCAAATATCCAAACTGCCCCCAAAGGAGATGAGATGTAACAGGACAGATTTATGTTATAAGCTTAAAAAATGGGTTGAAATAGAAAAGAAAAAAAAATGTCTATTGCCAGACATGCATTTTATGAGATTTGGGTTATGTAATATATTCAGACCAGTTCTCTTTCTTAAACATTTATGGGTGCTTGTGAATGGATCCCATTTAAGATGGAGTATTCAGGAGGCCCAACTTATCCTGTGTGGTGGCACAAGCCATTGTCTGAGTAAGGGAGTACAACAGGACCGAAGACCAGGCTCATATTGGTTCTAGGCTGGGGGATCAGGGGGAGATTAAAAGTGGATCTATGGTTCTTGCAAGGAGGGAAGCGGAGATGAAGAGAAGGGCACTGACCCTCAGTGATTTTCTCTCTCTTGCTCCCTCACACACAGACACACACATATCAAGACTTGTATTCACACTCTGCTGGTCCAGAGCGTGCATGGGATTGCTTTAGTCAAAAGTTTTATAGCCTCGGGCAAGCCCCTAGTGTGGCCCGAGGGGTGTTATGGGTAGTGTCTACCGCTGAAGCCAAGAGCAACCAACCTCTTCCACTATTCAATTAAACCCCTGGCCTAAGTGGTGGGGTGGAATCACAGGGGAGAACTGCACGCATAAATATACAAATGCTGAAAGCATGCACACACATACAAACACCGGAAAGCAAAGACTGGAGCTCTCTCTCTACACACAGGCTGATGCACACACACACACACACACCTACCTGCATTTATATCGGGAATATGCTCACAACCATCACCCACACACACATTTGCCCTTTGTTTTAGAAACAACAAAGGCTATCTCCAGGAATGCAATACACAGTGGATTGCCAGGAGAGGAGAGGGAAGGAAATTGAAGCCATTAGAACCCTTATTACTTTTTTATCAGAAACTGGAGGATAAGCTCGTAGAATATAGAGAAAAGGAAAGAGAAGCACTGAGAGAGAAGAAGATATGAAGATGGGAGGGGGTGGGGGGGTAATAAAAAAAGAGAAGAACAAGTAAGACAGACTGATATAAGTGGAAAGGAAGGGGATAATACAGAAAGGGAAATAAACAGCAAGTTGCTGACGAGAGGAGAAAATTAAATGAATCAATGAGAGTCTATGAGAAAATAAACAAATTCTTGCACATCAGCTCTGTTCCTTCAGAAAAAGCTTGAGCCACGGGTGCCAGTTGCTTAAAAGTCAAATGCTTGGCAAGAAACTACAGAGCAGCTCCGTGTCCTTTACTCTTCTAACATCCTCCTTCAGCCCGTTTACTTGGCTGACATAGAGGAAGCTACAGAGTTATTGTGTGTGTGTGTGTGTGTGTGTGTGTGTGTACTTTCACTGTACTTTTTGGGTCTGACAGCTTTGTGTGGACCAAAATGTTGGACCCCACAAATTTAAATGGCTGTTTAAGGGGGTTAGGGTCCAGGTTAGGCATTCAATTGTGATGCTTTAGGCAAGAGTAAGAGGCTAGGAAATGCGTTATGTCAATAACGGGTGCCCAAGAATATAGTAAAACAAAGGCGTGTGTGTGTGTGTGGGTGTGTGTGTGTGTGTGTGTGTGTGTGTGTGTGTGTGTGTGTGTGTGTGTGTGTGTGTGTGTGTGACTTTACTGCTTTAACCACATTAAATGTTATTATCAGGCACCTGTGTTTCAAACTTAAAACTTGCTGCAGACACACTGAAACAACAGATTAATGCTTAAAATATAAATAAAAATGGCAAAGAAACTAACGTTTAATGTGGTTAAAGCAGGAAGTAAGCAAATCAGTCTGCATTGATCTATGAACGAATGTGGGTGCTTCTTACAGTGTCTGCTGTCCACAGCTGCTTTATACTGTATGAAAAGCTTCTCCTTCAGTTCATTAAACCCCTGCAGCATCTGAAGTCAGCAGTACTGATATGTTGTTAAATTTGCAGCCTCTGAGAAGTGATGCGCCAGAACGCAGTGTCGTCACACATGGCTGTTCCCTGTGTTTACCTTCATAAATCACCTGAAAACGACACCAGGCTGAGGTATAACCCTACAGACCTCTGCCCAAATTTGACTAGTCAGTTATAATTCGATATTCCGCTTTTTTTTTTTATGAAGGAGATGTCTCGGCTCATCATGGGCTCTTTTCCAACTTCCTTTTTTAGCAAAAGTAGCATCTCATGTTTTATCCTTGAGACGCATTGCAGTGCAAACGCTGTTGTCTAACATTAATTACTAAACTGCGTGACCGTGTCTGAGGTGAGATACATTATAATTATTGCCAAAAATAGCTTCAGTCCATTAAAATCATATAAAAGGTTTCACCAAATCGTTATCATAGTAACTGATGGAGAATCATACATTGATACATAAAAAATAAGAGGGCCGTTAATGGGGTTCACATTTAGATAAAGAGCTTGTTTTCTTGGTTCTTTTTGGTTGGAGGGTTTAGATGAAGCCTGACCGTTGGCAGACACGTGCTCACGCACATGCGTGTGCACGCAGATGCATGTACACATGCAGGCCTGTGTGTGTTAGGAGTCCCACGTGTGTCTGCAGGGCTGAGTTATACTAATCACACACAGACACATATACGTACACACACACACACACACGGGGGACTTTTAGAAAATAATCACACAAGCGTATGTATATGCGCCTCGTCCTCCGTGAGGCTTTTCACCCCCCCATACTGTGTGTGTGTGTGCGTGTGTGTGTGTGTGTGTGTGTGTGTGCACACGCTTGGAGTGCTAATATTGATGAATGAGGGTGCAGTGGATGACTCATGGGAGAAAGGGTCGATGCGGGTGTGTGGAGCAAGTGTCTGTGTGTTTCTATGTGCCTTGCGTCTGTGTGTGTGCATTAATGTGTATGCAATGTTGTAGATGTATCCACTGTTGTGTTGGTATCATATACAGCCGACACCTACGCCCGCCGAGTAGCTTGCCATTTGCTGGCGCACACTGTAGATTGAGAAGCAGAAGCCACATTTTGACATCAGATTCAGGGCTGAGGTTGACGTTGCACTTCAAAGCGTCGACTGCGGAGGAATACTGCATATTCAGCTTGCCTACATCGACCTTCCGACGTAAACTGGGTGTCTCTCGACCCCCCTCAATCTCTCTCCTGTCCCTGACACTCACACGAGCTTAAGGGGATGCATCGTCTTCAAATGAGGAGATGTCTCATAGGAGACCGGAGCAACGGACTGGAATGCTAATTGTCCTGTGCGAAGGCAATAAGAAATGAAATCAGCCCGCAGACACGCGCGCAAGCACACACACACGCATGCACGCAGTGTGCAACACATAAACACACCCACTTCCTCTTTCCATACTGAGTGTGCTAATAGTTTAGATACTTTTAGTTACCATGCAGAAAAGTATAGCAGCAGTAGGACCCTTGTTAAGGAGTCTGCAAGGACTATACCAACTCACACACGATGGACACACTCTAGCACTTCTCACACACACTCCCGTATGCAGACACAAAAGCCCTTTGATCCACACTGTTATCTTGCTGTGTCAAACACTGTGGTAGTTTTACACCGCTGACTGAGAACAGATGATGAAACCATAATGATACCATAACGTGTGTGTGTCCGCCCATTATCTTTGACTTAGAGCCTATCGCCAACACTGACGGGCCCGATGGTTAAGTGCCTGTAATAAAGGTCTTAAGTGTTTTGGGCAAAGCCTGAATCTCAGAGGCCATTTGCTGCAAAAAAAAAAAAAAAACGCTCAGGATACCCCTCTGCCCCAGCATCATCCTGTCTATGGAAATGATTCAGGCTAAGATAACTTCGATTTCACCCTCATAGAACCTGAGGAAGGATTAGAGACACACAGATTCATGAAATGTAAATAGCTGCCTGGAGGAGACTTATTTACCTCTTGCAGATGACGGGATATGATTAAACATGAGGAAATGGGAGAGGGTGGAAGCTAACATAGCTCAGAGGTAAATCCTTCTCATCCTATTTATTTGACAGTGTGTGATCTCCTCCACATTTATCAATTATCCAGAAGTGTGAAACAATGTGAACGTCTGTGAAATGTGAATACCGGGGTCGCATTTGCATTTTTAACGGTGTGCTCATGAGAGACATTCACCTCCAATCCAGAGATGGAGGAGAATGTCCTGGTCAAACCTCATTACTGGGATTCAGCTGGAGTTTTCGTCCAAAAAAAGTTTGATCAGCACAAGAGCGCACACCGACAACTCTGCTTTTGTGGCTAGAGTGTATAAGCCGGAGCTCTAACAGCTTTGATTGGACACAACACTAGACAGGGAAAATCTCCCCCCAGGCATTTTTTCTGTATTTTCATTTAGCCTCTCATCCTAGTGTGTTAATTTGACAGTTACATCTCTAGGAACTCCCTGGTGTTTGGATAAGGTGGAAAGGCCTGGCATAATACAGCAAAGATTATTGGCATGCATATTCATTAGGCCGAATGGAAAGTGGAGGACTGGTTGTTGGTTCTTCTGTTGCGGCTGTGGTGCCAGTGTAGCTTTTTGGCCTTGCCAAGGCTTCAGCAGCGTGGGATGGAGGAGCTGTGAGGTTACTGACCCACACTAACAAGAACTCAGAGAAGAGGTCAGTTCTTTTTTTCCTCTTTCATTTTTGCGTTTTTGCATTTTCTCCCTCTGCCTCTCTCTCTCACAGTGTCTGTATCCATGTCACATATTCCTAAGTGGCAAAGGATTTAAACTTGTATTACAGTCTGTACTCAAATCCTTCCTTTGTATTAATCTTTAGAAGGAACAGGGTTATATTCTGCATGTAAATGCCTTTGAAGCAATCAGGCATACGCTAAGAGATGAAATGTATGAACTGACCACAGGGATTATTATATTGTTTTATAAATAAACCCCCCTCAAGGTTGTTGGCCTCTTTACATTACTCAGTGATGCCTATAATGTATCGTACATGCCATTTTCACACGTAATCCTTGAGCCGCTAAATATGCTTGTTCATGGGTGAGTTCTATAGTCCCTCCTCAACAAACCATGGTCAGAAACTTGAGTCTTTCTGGTTTCAGTAAAAACCTTAAGTCTCCAAATATTTCCTAAAAACCCAGCAGGGAATCCACATCTTGTGTGGAACAGCTCTTTTTTTCTTTGTTTTGCTCCCACATGTGTTTCGGCTCCAAATACCTGATCAAAATCAATCAAAATACCTGCCGCCTTACACGCCAAAGAATCATCGCCTCAAGCCAACGGAAATGGCAGCTATATGAATCCTTTGTCACTTGCTGACGTATATACTTAGTTTGCTCTCTGAGGGCTTAGTGTTTGAAATGAATCACCATGCCAGCAGGATGAGTGAACAGAATGATAGAAGTCCAGGCCGGCACGGCAGTGTTTTCCAGCCAAAGAATGGCAGCAGATCTGTAAGGCGTCGCCTGTGCATTGAATTTTCTCTAAGTTCCAGGAGCCTGTTAGTTTAGTGTTACCTCTTAATGCAGGATCTGCCGCATTCTGTGTCTGCGACGGAACAGAAAGGCAGGATCAGAAATTTGCCACAAAATTTGCTTTATTGTCAGAAAATGTTTTACAAAAGGAAACCATCCCTGTTAATGTTGGCCTATTGGCCTACCGGACGGAGTGACTAGCCAAACCGAGCACCTGAGCCAGAAGTTAATGTACTTGCCTGTTCTGAGTTGCACTGAGGAATGGCAAAGCCGAAGGAGAAGGGGATTAAAAAGACTGTGTGGTGTTTCTGATGGGTTCTTAGTCAGTGCCGGGGCTTTGAGCTAGGCCCGTGGACTGTGTACAGTTGAGGGGGGATTTTCAGGACATCCGCTTTGTCGAAGTGAAACAGACCAAAATGGGCTCTAAGCCTACTAGAGCTCCCCAAGAACACAGAGTGGGCTTACCATCTACTGAGGATGAGAGCAGTCATTCTTTTTTCTCTCTTCTTCAGATTTTAATATTGATTCCTCATTAACTGCACTGCCCTTGTTTAATTATTACCATTTGAGAGTTAAGTTCTCAGAGGCCATTTTAAGAGATGTGATTCGTCACTGCCTTTTCTTTAATGCCGGAAGGAGTAGAGCTGTTTACATGTCGTGAGATATGCTTACTCCGGTCAACTGTGCGCAGTGGTTTGTCCTTGTTTACAGCGTTTCTCCTGATGGTGCTCAGCTCTAAGATTCCAAAGGGCAGCACTATCTCTGCAATCCACAGACCACAATGAGGCCTTGCAGGAGAGAGAAGAGGAGGTAGCTTAAGAGAGAAGTAAGAGAATAGAAAATGATATTGGATAATGGGAGACGGAAAGATGACAGAAGCAAAGGGAGAGTGGAGAATATAAAAAAGACCTTTCTAAAGACATATTTAAAGTTTGCTGTAGCTCTCTTGTTGTATCTGCTGTACCAATGCAGGTAGTTTTGGTTTTATTTGCTCTATGTCTCTGAGTCTGTTGCCTCTATCCCAATACACTTGAGCTGATGGCAGGTTTATTTGAAAAATTACCTTTGAAAAGCTGTGTCTTTCCACAAAGCTCTTATTACTCTGGATATTCCACAGACCCTCACTGTGGACAATTTTCACCGAAACTGCTTGCTACCAAAGACAGAGTCCCTATGAAAACTGTTGACAGCGAGGTCCGTGGACCCTCCACAGCTCAAGACCAGTCATTGTTTCTTGAAAGACACACTGCTGTTTTTCAGATATATTTTTTCGACATTTTAGCAGAACTTTAAGAGATGGAAATCTCAAAAACTTTAGCACATAGCACCGAAACTATTTGCATGACTAGATACTAGTAGGGTTAAAACAATAGTTCAGTGTTTTGGGAAATACGTTTTTTCACGTTGTTTTGATTTTTGTGATTTAGGTGTAGGGGTTGAACTGACCCTTTAAATTCCCCTCAAACCGGATTTTGGAAGCCTGCTAAATGTTTGCAGAGCCACTTTATATCCAGTCTCATCGATGCCTTTCAGGCTCTGATGAGTTTTGAATGATGACACCTTGGAGAGACCTTGAACAAGAAACTCATTTCTTAGTATGCTGCCACCCTCACTTCGTTCCTCTCCAAACTGCCCTCCCTCCAGCTTCGTACCCGCAGTCTATAAAGTGGAGCAGAAAGACTGAATCATAGGTGCTGCTGGTTTTAGGAGCCTGAGGTTCAGATAAACAGTGAAACAATGGTCTGGCCTAGAAAGTTGTCACTTTAGATAAACATAGCGGGGGAGAGAAATATGGTATGCCTTTTAGGACAGGCTTCTACTCAGTGTGTTTGTGTGTGTGTGTTGGTGTGTGTGTGTGCTTTGTGGTTGAAGGGATGGGCCACTGTGGTTTACAGTGTCTCCATCTGGAAACACTCTGTTTTGGTCTGCTGTTTTAACTGGGGATGTGTAAGTTGTCTAAATAGTCACATAACACAAAGAGGCAGACACACACACACACACACACACACACACACTAAGAGAGAGGGAGAGCGAGCCCCACACGTACGCACGGAGAGATACTGTACACAGAAGGATTTTGTTTCCCTTTGTCATCTGGAGGACCTGCAGATGGACAGCGTGATCGAACAGTGCAACTCGGGTCCTAAAATAGAAGCTCTGCAAAGAGTCCGGAGGGCCACGGGAGATGAGACATCTGCAGATAAGAGACAAGAAGTGGCTGGGGGGGCACGGCGAGACAGTTCAGTCCATTTTACCTGGAAGCTCAGAGGGAGACCTGTTATTTTTGCTTCCGTGGAGCAAAGTGCTTGACCGAGGACAGGCTGGGGATGGATAAGTTGTGCCTGTGCTGTATGGTGTATGTGTATGGTATTGTGATGTCTGCCTGCTAGTATGTTGGAAGGAAATAGTCTGGGTGGTCAGGAGGTGCTGCCCGCGCTCTCAGTATATAAAACTGATTTAAAACTAAGGGTAGCAGTTTCAAACCTCGACCCTCACAGAATGAAAAATACACAGAACACGATACCGCCATTAAATAGTGTTCATGTCGCAAGAACAACTTTGTGAAACTTAATCGTGTGGAGACAGCACACCTGACACAGCTTACGTCTTTCACGGCCAGGAAAAGCTTAGACCTGCGCTCGCAGGCACATGATTATGTAGCGCCACTGAACACATGCACGTGTACACCCACAAATACGTACGCACACACACACACACACACACACACACAATACATATATATTCTGCAATATACCTAGTAGGAAATGACCTGAAACGAAGGAACTATGTACATAAAATGATTTGGTCACTCATATTAACCTGTTACATATGCTTGTATTTACATGTATTAATTTAAAGACTAATCTGCAGTGGCAAACTAATACTGGCCTAGTGCTTTATACTATACAGTAAATTCCCATCTTTTCTGCGGAGGCTGTTCAAAATTACATTTTATTCTCTTAAAGCCAGTGTCATGACTAATTTCAGACTGTTTGTTTTAGGACTGAAAAACATCCACTTTCGCATACCTTCATCCGTCGCAGTGTGTGATTGCTGACTGTGATCAGTCAAGTCATCCGTGCTTTTTTCTTTTTGTCAGTTGTCAGTGAAACTGTGTTCTATTCTAGTGCGCCAGCAATGGCAGCGTCGCTGCAGAGGGCAGCGCACACATTGGGTG
Organism: Xiphias gladius; assembly: GCF_016859285.1. NCBI lineage: Eukaryota > Metazoa > Chordata > Actinopteri > Istiophoriformes > Xiphiidae > Xiphias > Xiphias gladius. The sequence continues at coordinate 6,179,175 of NC_053408.1, read as the reverse complement.
ACGGATTAATTTAGACAGGTACGCACACAAGCGCATATCACGTATGCAGGGCATGCGTTCCCGCACACTGACAAGCATGTATACACACATTAGACACTGGCAGTGGCATACAAACAACATATAATATACTGTCACATCTGCTCTTGTACTATTTAATCTCACTGATATTCCTCACACACATTTGCTCCGGCACACACAAAACCACACGGAGGGTAATCCTACAACTGGTGTATAGCTGTAATAACTTTGCTGACAATAATAGCTGATCTTGCTCCCTGTGCAGCGGGGTTAAATCTGACGCTTAAACTAACGCACAGTGGCTCTCCACAGAACCCTTAAACGTTGAGCCTGCAACGTCTTAAACAAAGCGCACGCACACGCACACACACACACACACACACACACACACACACACACACACAGACCCCCTCGCATCCTCACGCAGTTAGTCAGCCAGCGCTCCGCCACAGTCCATTAAATGGGTGTTATTGCTACTTTCCCCTACAAGCATCACCTAGACCATTAGCATTTTTGTCTCCTCACCCCCCTCACATAGACTTTGGTTCTGCTCTGCGTCAGTCCCTCCACCTGATCACAGACCCTGACTTTTCCCCTGGCCAACCGGAGATGTGACACATAATTTGTACATTTATTTATCTCTTTCTTGTTTCAGATATCTGCGGGTGACAGATGAGAGACGCTCCCTTTTTGCACCAGGGCCTCTATACACATACTCTGTTTCCGCCTCCCTCTCATCGTGTTTAATTCAGTTAAATGGACAATGACTATTAGAAGCTTCACACTGGACACCATGTAATTTATTGTTATGGACATTATTAGTGTGACAAGGCCATTACAATAATTATGATTGTTATTATTTTTGATTAGGCTTATGAAGGGAGCGCCAGTGGGCAACTATTGATCTGCACATTGTGTCAATGACCATGCTTCACAGTGGGAACACATTTTCCATGACACGGGGTCTTATGATATTACTGCTTTCTCCTTGGCATACATAATTGCTCTCGCTTTTTTTTTTTTTTTTTTTGGTCAATTCCCTCTTTTCTCTTTCTGCATTGTGCCAGTGCATCTTGAAATGCAAGGACTTCTCTAACAGTGTTGTTAAAGCCCTTTCCACCTCGCTTTCCTTTGTGTGTTGTCATTTAGCAAGACGGATAAGAACTCTTGAACTGCAGCCGTTGGCCTTGGGGATACCTGTCAGGAAAAATTGTATCATGTGTTTTTCAGTTGTTTTTTACTTTTCAGTTTTTTTTACAGTTACAAAGAGATATAACAAGGCTAATCAACAAGCCGCCTGCTAGCTCTAACGTTGTATTTAACAGACATGGCAGTGGTATCAATGTTCTCATGTAATTCTCAGCAATAATGTGAATAATCTCATTTCCCAAAATTTTGGAATATTCCACTTCTAACAAAATGTAGTCTCGCAAGTTCATTTACGTCGCTTTCTCTGTGCCCCTGCTGTCAGCTGTCAGTCAAACGCGTACGCTAAGCCGCCCACTCAGAGGCTTGTACTTGTAGAACGTTTGGCAAACCTAGATTTGGCACTGACGATGATTTTTGTCTGGAAAAATGAAAAAGAATGACTCGTGATTTCAGACTATAACCATTTCGTAAATGTAACACTAGTACAAAGGTTGGTTGGCAGGGTTCAACATTTTTCAGCTTGAATTCCTTGATTACTTTTCTTTGTCAAGAAATATTGAATAGAAGTTAACATAAAGTACATTGTAAAAAACATTAAAACATCCCTTTAGTTTCTACTCATTGCCAGAACAGTAAAAGTATTCATTTTATGTTGTGTCACCTCTGCAAACCTCTCAATTCCACAGCCCTGATGCCTTTCTCATTCTACCCGACACTCGCACAACCTTGCTCCTCGTCTTTACATCTTTCTTCGAGATGAAAAATTGCCCTCTTTGACATGAAAAGTGAAAAGAGCACATAAAAAGGCGTGGAGTAAGAGCAGGGCTGGAGGAAAACATTTGCTCCAAAGGAAGAGCCCCCGAGCCGTGGGTGTTAACTTTCTCCAATCCTGTGAGCGTCACAGGAGTTTGACCTTTTGTGCTTCAGTAACATTTATCACATATGAATACAATGCCTCCAGTTGAGTGTTGACCAGCTCAGATGAGATCAAAATTCTCTCTGTGTCTAACTCAGTCGGAACTTAGTGCTGAGCTGTGAAAACTGATTTTCTGAGGTGAAAAAGTATTTGAGACTGAAGTGGAGTGCGATGGAGGATGGAGGCAATAGACAGTTTGCTTATTTTTGAACAGTAATCCTTTGATCTGGAAAAAAACATCAATATTGATCTTCCAAGTCCTAGTCCAGAGGAGATCGCAGAGGCCAATAACATCTTTGAACTGCAAACAGTGCTGTTCGGGCCTGTAGCGGGCCCCAGGCAAGATCTTATTCTTAACTCCTTTCCAAAATCACATCTTTTATGTTTGAGTGAAGTGATGCACTCTATCGTGGCATATTATATAGTGATTATTAATGTCTGGAATAAGAATACCATCTTTGTAAGACACATTTCCACAATAATTATGCACTTTTATTTCTCTATTCCCCGTGGCAATGGGAGGAAACTTGTTTCGTTGTTGCATTTTTCTGAATTTTTAAAGCCTCTCATCAACAATAGAGAGGCTGAATTATCATCTGCCATCTGCCAGAGATTCATACTTTGTAGACGATCAACTCCATTACCCAAGATGAGTGTGGAGTTGATTCCCTTTTTGTGCCGTACCGCTGTCACATGGTTTGGTGTTTTGCCGGGTTTATTGAGCTGCTAGGAATAGGCTTGCATCATCCCGTGTACAGTAAACAGCGCTTCTACACAAGTCAACAGGCAGCTGTAGCCCAAGGTAATGATGAAGGGAAGTGGGTCGCTTTTGATGTAGATGAAGAGTGAGGAGCAAGTCAGAATATTGACAAGGAAGACAAAAGCAGATATGTAGCATTTGATCCTGAACATCAATCCGGGTCTTCACCCACACTCTTTCTAAAAGTCAACATTTGAACTTTATGAATAAAGAAAATTCGAAACATCTGCTGTCAAGCTTTATCAACATCTGGAGAAAGGATAGACAAGTACCTTTGCATAGAGATATTACACAAAACAGACCCTGTCACAGAGGGTCACGACTCAAGCTGTTTAATAGAAAACAGCCAGCTCTCATGCTTTATCTGACAGTATGTATTTGAGGTTATGCCCTTCTCATCTGTTACACCATACCAAGGTGTTAATCAACCCCCAGCGTCACTGCACTGTTTCTGGCAGCCCCTGCTCTTCCATACCTGTGGCTGTCACATCTTACTCTGCACAAGAAAAAGGAGCACACAGCCCCGTCTGTAACTTTTCATACGGCTCCAGGCTGCACTTCAGATATGCCCGCAAATATCCAAACAACCAAGGAAGCTTTTGGTCTCCGATTCCCCTCCTGGTCCTTGTTTTGTAAAACAAAGAAAAGAGCTGTGTCTTCTCAACAATTACTTTAGGAGCTTGTTGGGTCAGTGCATAGCTGGACCTCTAGTTGAATCTGCTCCGACATGCAGGAGCTGTAAAAACCCGAAAAATGACCTCTGACCTCCTCTCCAAGAGTCTCTTACATCTTTATTAAGTTTTTAAAAAGCAGAATTTGGGTTAGCGGCTATACTGAAATTGTTTTCGAGCACAGGTTGCATAGTCTGCACCCATTAACCCGACCTCCAGCCCCCCGTGCATCCCTTTTACCACACTGCCTTTCCCCTCACGTAACAACTGCTGAACCGGGAAACGTACAGTAATATCCTCGGTGATACCATTCGGAGGACTTGTGGATTATAGTACATCACTGGATTAGGGCCATCTCCCGCCACGACATCTGTTTTACTATAAAGACTCGTGGAGATTATAGCAGAAACCAAATGCTCTGTTACAAACACACAGGCACAAGATGTAATCTCATCAAATGATTAAAATCTGTGTTCTCTCACGATACAAACCGAAAGGGAAGAACAAAAGGCAGAAAAGGAGGGAAAATTATTGATCAGAAATTGCTGAGAGCTCAGTCTGTAGATTGTGTCTCTTTGGATTCGAAGGCCGGACTGTGGTTTTTTCTTGTCTTTTAAATAAAAAGCCGTCTCATAACAGCTTCACTATATACATGTGCAGTACGTTTTTGGTCTTGCTGCACCGCATTATCCTTCCACAGGGGGCAGCTTCAGGGATGGTGAAAGGGAATAGCATTAGAAAATCACCCAAAGTTACAAGAAACAGCATATTCTCTCACTTACACCTCGGGGCATTGAGACATACAGATAGTTTCAGACAAACAGTATGTGGCCAGGTTTTGAAATATCTTTGAACTTTTTGATGCCACCAAAGTACAATGGATTTGAATCGAAATTTCCCTCATGGTGCTCAGTGGGGATAAAACTGTGTCTTTAATGCGCAGTCAAATACACCCATTCAGCCACTAGATCAAAACCAGTTACCGATCTTAATGTTGTTGGTGTATACATACATTGTAGAGTAATGTTTGCCACCGCAGTCAAAAACATTTAATCAAATTAGTTTTTGTTTTCGACGGTAATACTAATTAACTGAGAGGAAAACTCAATTCACCGAGAGTAAAGCGATTTGTATTGCAAGCAGAGTGTTTGACAAGCAGAGGACTCCGGAGTTGTGGAGGCGTTCACAGGCTACCAGCAACCGGGCCTGGTAGCTTTGTATTGTGTATTTGTACAAGGGATAGACAGATGCACAGTTTTCGTGTTTCTTCAATAGAAAGTAGTTTTTTTGTGATTGGGGATGAGCTAGCCCATATTTTAGCACGTGGAACGACATGCGTCCTGCTTATTTTAGAGTAACATCCCTTATATTGAGTATATACCAACACTGTATAATACTGCATTTTGATGCCCCATCCTATGCACAAGGATATACACATTCAAACTTCTTTCTCTCCATCTCTCAGGCAGATCCTTAATTGCTCCGGTCAACCTGCCTCTCTTAATAACAGTCATATATTTACTGAAAACACACACGCAAACACACACCGCCTCTTAAACACACACAAACATGTTTGCACTTACACACAGGCAGACAGAGCATATACTCCCCACCATCCACTACTAATTAGAAGCTAATTATCTAGGCAAGTGTAAACAATCTCAGCAGATGGCAAAAACTGTGGCATTAGCACTAATGACCTTGAGCAGTGTGAGACCAGGGGCTTCCGTTCAGGAACAGCCTCTCTCGTTATGATATGCTGCATTATCATTAAATGCCACACAAAACTATGCGCACACACCAACAGTCAAGGTTACCATCAAACCAGTTATTTTCAAGCTCAAAATGTTGTTTTGTTGTGTTTTACGTAGAAAGTTTGGCTTTACTGTATCTTCAGTTTGAAATTGGCTAATTTAGGGTCGCTGCTTCTAAAAATAAATGTTAAAATGAATCTCATTTTTCAGTGAGGGCCCTGACAAATGTAGTTACACATGTGGTTTTACTTGTGTTTTATGCGTGCATATGTGGGGTTTTTTTCTGTCCTATTTACCTACTGATTTGACTTGCTGATGTTGTTGGCTGCCTATGTGGAACCGAAGTGGATTAGATAAGTACTTGAGCATTGTGGAGAATTTACCAGAGTGCATGTATACCACTGTAAACCACTTTGATTGTGTATAAGTGCTGTTTTTGATTTCATTATACATGTATAACATCCACTTCTCTAATGTTCTTTTAATGTTCCTAATTTATGATTGAGCTCTCCCGTTCAAATGCTGTTTATTGTATTAGATAAAAATAAACCGTATTGATCCCTTGCAGGGAAATTGTAGTATAGAAGATCAGAAATGTGTTACTTTAAGGCATTGGATCAAACCAAATTTCTCTCTGGTATGTTTATATATTATTTATTATATCCTGTAATCACACATTTCAGTCAATACATATCTAACATACTGTGTGGCATATTTTGCTAGGCAATGGGTTCAGGGTTCATGTATTTATTTATTTAAATTCAGTTTTGAACTGAATCGGAATCTGCTATCCTTCATTTGACCTGAATGTATGATTGAATGTCCACGCAACTATCCTTGTGCAAGGTTTTATAATGAACCTCCACTCCCTGTTTACTGGTTTGTAGTAGCCCCCATCATGCTGAACCCTTCACACGATTGCCCAGGAGGCAGAGTGAATAGCAAGAGGATGCAATGACTGGAATGAGATGAGACCAGAATAACATGCAATTAAACAAACATTTTTACATCTGCAAGGCTGCAGATGTAAAAATATCCATCTTGAGTGTACACTGTACATAGACATGATTTTCTCATCTGTGTCTCTGCCCACTACTGTATCCATGAGACATGTGATATCAGCAATAACCAACAAAACCTCCCCTGAGTGTCCTATGATGTAGAGTAAATTGATATTTCAATATTTTTTATTTTAATTTGAATATTTTTATGTTTAATTCTCATGAGAAAAGGATTAAAAAGGCAAAACATATATATACTATTATGGAAAAATGTCACGTGAGGATATTGCTGTAAGTCTTCTTGTAGACCTGAGATGACTAATGAACACGCACACTCCACTTGTAGTTGTATCTCAAAGCAGCTCCAGACACACACTCAGACTGACTCCAGAAGTGCCTTCTCTCATCTTTATCAATGTAAAGTACAGTTTCAAATTCCTCGCCACACCTGCTGAAATAGTGCTGTCATAACACACACTCGTGCTCATTAACGCACATCTGTACCCTCCAATCAAAACAGCGTTGTGACGTTGTTCTCCTCGGAGAAATAAATTCAATGAAAGGGAGAAGAGCCCTTGCTGATATACCACAGATCCTTTTAAGGTTGATGTTTTATTCCTCGCCATTTCTATCCCTTCTTCTCCCAAACTGTTACACTTCAAAAAAAAAAGTATTTAATTCTCCATCTTGTGGCAATGATGCTACATGAATTAATCATCCTTTTAGGCCCAGCCACTCTGAGGGATTCTTGCTTGCTCTTGTGCCTAAGTGAGTTGTAAAAAAAAAAAAAAAAAAGACCAGTAGACTTGAGGGAGCTGGTCACGAAAAAGAACAAAGTGATGGTGTGAAAAGGAGGTGAGTGCTGGGAGAGCACAAAGAAAGCGGAAGCAAGGAGGCTGCATTGTGTGACCCCCGTCTGGGACATACTTGGCAAAGGCAAGCGGTTTCTGATTTCTTGCTTCTCATCTCATCTCATCCTGCCCGCCCAGCTTGGCAAAGGCCATTCTGCCCTTTTACTTACAATAACAACACTCCTCTTTCCAGGACAATGCATCATAGGACTTTGTTTGGCTCTGATCTGCATTATAAAAGAGCCTGATGGAGCAGGTAAGAATTGGACAGGCTGGGCTAATTGTAGCAAGGATGCTAGCCTGGTTTTCCTGTGTGTAGACAGGTAGCGGGCACAGGGAGAAAGAGAACTTGTCCATAAGAGAGTTTTAGTTTGGAGCTGAATGATTAGATTTTTTTTTTTTTTGCAGCCTTGGAACAATTTAAGCCAATAAAATATCAAAGACATGTTAATAGTTTACAATAGGCTACTGAAATGCATTACAAAGGACCAAATCAGGAATCAGGATGCACCTGTGATATGAACAATTTTAAAGTATTAAATTCAGTTGATTACAACTTGGCTCCTATGTTCATAGTTTTGGCCGTCATGCCCATCTGTAATAATAACATTATACTCACCAAATTATTTGCTGAGATTTTTAAATGCCACATCATCAGTAATAAGTCCCACTGGGCAAGAAAGGCGAGCTGTCAGTCATACAGGTTTTCAAACAAACTTCCAGTGCACCCTCTATAGAACCTGCAATGTGGGACTTTTAGGGAGTGCACTCTTTTTTTTATTACTTCCAACAAAGCGGCTTTCATTATCCGGCTAAACTGTTGGGTTTTTAATCATCTGTCTGATCATCTGAATTCTTGTGTATAGGAAGTGTGTGCAAGAGTAGCGAGTGCTTTCAAGCGCACAGGAATACACATACTGTCAAACTGTATGCTTTTGTGCAACATATATAGTGTACCTCCATGCATGTGCACCTGTGGGATGTAAAAAGACAGCTGACGGGATGTCAATCACAGGTGCTTCATTTTTTATGGTAGTGCTGCCGGTGACAGAGTGAGGGATGGCTCCGACCTTCAGTAGTGACAAGGGAGCAAGGCGGTACAATTAGACTACACTTCTGCATCTCTCCTATTCTCCCGCTCTACCTTCCTTCTTGCCTTTCATGGATGACAGACCACACCCTCCTCCTCTCAATACCCAGAGTTCAATGTCACCTGATGAGTGCATCGTTTCATGTTAAAACTGACGACGGGGTGGCACCAGACACATACCAGACACAGGGGCCGTTATACGTGACACCCACCTCCAACTGTAGCTATAGGAATGGGAAAGGGAACAGGAGTGCAAGGACAGAGTGAAGGGCTGAAAAGGTGAATTTAAAAAAAAGCAATTGAAGAGACAGAGATAACAAAAACGGCAGGGAAAAAAACAATCAGAGAGGTTGTAAATAAACCCTCAGATCAGTTAGATTTGTTTGGAAGGGAATACGAAGGTGCACTGTAAAATTATTACCCAAGCTGTCCATTGTAAACATATATCACAGTTTTCAGTCCAACTTCCTGCTCCAGCTTTGACCTATCTTTCTCACTTGCAAACACTTGGTTTTCCTGTTCAATGATGGAGTATTACCGACATTATAGGTGCTCTCGCTTTCAATTTTACCTCTAATTAAAGTGGCAGCTAATTTGGCGAAGTTGTCAGCTTGTTGCAGCGTGTATGATTCTTACTACCTATGTTCCATGCCCTTTTGGACCTGTTCTTAACACTTCTGTCACATTCTGAGTTGATAGCAATTAACTTGGTGCATAAACAGTTGTTGTAACCAACCGAACCAATGGTCAGAGCTGCAAAAATAAAACCCAAACTGTAATAAACTATAGTTTTAGTAAAGAGCAGAGGGGCTGGTACAGAAAAGCAAACAAATGGAGGGACAACTTATGAGCAAGGGCAACAGGTCACTGATAAAGGAAAATGGATAGCAAGCTTAGAACGGGTAAAGGACAGGTGAAGCCCCACATTGCATGATGGGGGTGTGATCTTCCCATAGACAGTGATGAGCGCAAGACCTCTGATGGATGGTACAACCTCGGCCCTCTCTGCAGTGTCATTAGACAGAGAGGTTTGCAGTACTTGTCTGAATGCAACGTGCAAATCCACTGCCCATTCATCACTAGGCTGCGGTGTCTGCCGAAGCCATTAAGAAAAAAGTTCCACTGTTGTGTATACTGAAGCTTTGGGAAGTGAGGATTTTGCTGTTGAGTGTTGGAGTTTCCCCATTGGGCATTGCTCAAGATGAATTTGCGCAAACAGTTCCTATTACATCACCAGGGACTGCGTTACGGTTTTGCCAACTTAGCACCTTTGTCGCTACATTTACCGACTTTTCAGACCTCTTTAGCGACTTTTATCAGGATCATAGCAGTGCAGCGCAGCAATTTCGAAATGGCTTGGAGGTGACTGCTGGTTATCATGTAGTCTTAATGAGCCGCGTTTCGGTCAATATTTCATACTTGTTCCGTTGTCTGACAACAGAAACAGAAAAAACGTGAATAAGAACATCTTTATTTGTCATTCGGCATTAGCTAAATGACTGTGTATGTGAGCACAGAGTAAGAGAGAAGCAAACAGATACAGGGCCTAAACGGCTGACACTAGGTAGAATGCAAATACGACTTGGTGATGTCATGAATATGCTAATTGGTGTATTACAACATGTAGCAACTTTTGGAGCAGACTTTAGCCATTTTCCATTGAAAGTAGTTGCCTACAGCGGTTCCACAACAGTTTTCAACCCCCTCCCTAATTTGGCACATTGACCATATGCGGTCCAGCCATATACTAGGTTTTGACCGAGTCTTTTTCTACCCATGTGCTGGTGTATGTATATTTGCCACTGTGAAAATTAGAATTCTAACTCAAACTCAGTAATTTCAGTTTGATTCAGTGGGTTTCCACAGTTATCTACACCTTATGATTCATCAATTCACACTCATATGATCTGTTCATAAACTCAGTGATATCCAAACTGGCTTCCAGCATTTACTTTTTCTCAGCTCTTTTACTCCTGTATCAATTTGATACAACTACATGGCACGGATACAGAGAAAAGGGCAAACTAATTTCCTCTGTGCAGTCTAGCTAAAGTGAACCAAGGATAGCTTCATACAGCACTATAAATGCACACCTGCTTCAGATGATATGAAATCTTGTTCTCATTTCTTTCACTGATGGGCATTAAACCTTAAAGGATGATGAGGTTATTCTGGGATTTTACAAATTTAAGGCGGATTAGGATCCTAACATTGTTTTGTTTTTGGTTGTTGTTGTTGTTGTTTATTGTTTTTTTTAGGACGGATTGTAATGCTTGCAGCGAAATTCGTACAATAAATCATAAATGCAAAGCTGTGAATTTCTAAGAAAAAGTTGAATTAACTATGTGATTGAAAATTAAAAACAAAAATTGTAAAATTGATTCAGTGATTGACACCATCTAAACCTTCAATAAATAACACAGATACGGCCACCCAGCAATATAAATTTTGGCTCAGGTCAGCATATCGCCAGATTGGCAGGCCTGGTGTGTATGAGGTTTCTTCAAGCAGGGACATTATGCGAGCACCGTAAACTGGAGTGCATCTTCCATAAATCAAATGGTTTTTATATTTCTTTTTTTATGTTCTATAAAGCGGTGGAGGAGAGCAGCTTGCTAAGAGCAGTGGAGTGGCTGATTGTGTGTTTTGAGGGTCCACTTTTAGACGGATGCTCATGACACAGTAGGAGACATGGTTACAGAGGTGGGAGGTAAACCTGTCAATCACAGCACAGCCAATACACTTCCATTTGAAGAAGCTGTCAGTCACCCGAGAGCAGTAATGGCACGGTTGTTACCAAAGCGAGGGAGAGAGACCGGGCAGGAAGGCTGGAGCAAATGGAGGGAGAGAAAATGATTTGGTAAACTGGAAGGAGAGGAGCTGCCACTTCTCTGAGACCGTTCCTGAAATTGCTACCCACGGCTGTTGGAGATAGTTACTGTATGACTCCAGGGATTGTTATTGAATTAGCTACGAACATGAAGTGACGGCTTTAGGTACGTGTCTGTTTGCTATTCTCAATAAGTTTCTGTAGTTTTTTTTTTTGTTTGTTTGTTTGTTTTTTTTGTTTTATTTTGCTTTTTTCGGTAATTTTAAAGGAACAGTTTCACATTTTGGAAATGTTCTTATTCAGTTTCTTTCTTGGGATGTAGATGAAAAGATCGATACCACGGCTATGTCTATACATTAAATATGAGGCTACAGTCAGCCGTGACTTTCGTTTAGCTTAGTTTAGAACTAAGACTGGAAACATAGGGTAGGAGCTAGCCTGGCACTGTTCAAAAGTAACAAAATCCACCTACCAACACATTAAATGCTCCCTAATTAAAAAATGATGAACAGCCGTTTTTACAGTGTGGTTATGTGCCAGACTATTTCTTAGACTCACACAGTGACTTCCTGGAGCGTTGTTGTCACTGTGAGGTTGCTAAGCAACTAGACAAGACTTGGTAGCTTCATTTTTACCATACAGAAATGAGAACGGTTACTGACCTTCTCATCTTACCTTTTGCGAGAATGCAAATAAACGTCACATCAAAATATTCCTGTTTTACAGTTTAATTCAGTAGTATTTATTCTTGAGGAAAGGTTTTACCTGCTATATGCCGACTGCCATTGCGGCATCGTACATTTTGTGAGGCGATGGGCTTGGAGCTTGTTTTCAAATTTGCAACATGCCTTAAATTTCTCTCAGTCGTTTTGACACGTTTCATTAATCAAAACAAAAATGCTAGACCTTGTAGGATTTGCAGATTTAGATATACAGTCATTTGCAATTAACAATCATTTGTGAAACTTGACACTGCCGCCATTTGCAATCTATGTGTAAGCAATGCGCGCAAATCACTTTTGTGGGATTAAGGGTCTTCATTTTTTTTACCCCAAAAGGCATCTCATATTAGACAAGAGATTACACCAACAGCAATTCATTTTGGGTAAAACTTACAAACTGTTTTTCAATTTCAATTTCTGCTCCTGTGTTGACAGAATGTAAGAAAAAGAAAAACAAGATTCAACTTTCCACCTACCCTTTAAATACATTTCTTTCTAGGGTTTTTTTTTTTTTAAACCACAAACAGTCCTTACCATTCATATGTTGAGAAAAAAGTTCTAGTTTAACCTCTACTGAATACTCTACTGGAAAAAAAAAAAAAAAATTCCTCAAAACTCTGCTGAACTTTGGAAGAGAGGTGTTGCTGAAGAACTTCTGACTTTTATGAATGGAAACATTGTGCTTTAGAAAGTTCAGGTCAGGTTTTGCGTACAGCCCGTCACAAAACCAAACATCTGCTCCACAGAGCAATGAATGAAAAACCTTTATTTATCTATTGACAAACTCCTCTGGGCCTCCTAAATGTCAGCGTAGCTTTGGATATAGTACATCATTCTATCCAGTTTTAGTAATTTTGTCCTGTACTGTCTTTGATATCTTACGCACTCAGGTATCCATCTAAGCTAGAGTGACCCCCAACTGTCTCCAAGGCATTCAAACCTTGATGTCTAGAAATGTAATTTGCTTCGACTACAAAATTTCCAACCAGCTTTGTCATTTATCCCAGTTTGTTACTGAGCATTGTAGAAATCTTGGTGTTATTTTTGATAGCAGCTTCAGTCTATATAAGGACTTCAAAACAGTTCTGCCATACTGTTTATTTCAACTCAGGAAAATCTCAAATATTAAAATATTCCTTATCACAGAAACCTGCCTGCCTTCATAATAATCCGTCTGGAATAGCAGATGAGTTTTCCCAGTTGTCAAAGAAATATAGATGTTTAAATTTCCATTTTTTTGCTGAGTGTCAGACTATGTTACCACTGAGAGAAGAAATAACGCATTTGTCTTATTAACGAACAGCAAATTCATCATCAATAGAACCACATCCTTGCTCGCTTAGTTGGCTTAAAAGTGCAGTTTTCTTTTGTTCTCTGTGTGGTGGATGTTTGGCCTTCCATCCACATCAAACTAGCATTTATGACCATTGACAGCGGTCACTGTTATTATTGTTAACGTTAGTATGTCATTTAAAGACTACAGTCGTGCTTTGGATGGGTTGGGAGGAGATGGGAAAACAGTTAACGGTTCCGTCTGGAAAACAGTTCAATCCAGTCACAATTTCTGGGCGGTGTGTTTTGTGCTTAGAAGCCAGAAAGGCAGAGCATTTTTCTCGATGAAGACATTACAAAACACAATTGTACTCACATTAACAAAACAAAAAAAAAGACTTTGTAGAGACTTTGTCACTTTGTCTGCTGCCACCCTCCACACTTTCTTCCAACTCTCCTCTCTCTCCCCCTCTTTAATCGTTATGAAAATATTGTGTCAAAAAAAACAAAGAGCATGAATACGATGAGCAATAGTTTGCTACTTCCTGCTAGCTTGCTACCTTGATCTGCCATGGCATTTTGTTTTACAGAGTATAAAGCATAATTTGACAGTAAACATACAGAGACACTGCCTACTTCCAGTCAGCCTCTGTGCAATAAAACATCCAGCCCTAATACCCATCCAATAAGGCTTGTGGCTTAAGAGTTTCTGTGTGCAGTGATGTAAATAAAACCTTGTTTTGCTCCATAACCTAATCCTTGGACTTTATTATACAGTTTAGCGTTTAGAGAATGTTTTTGTACCCCCGGCCTTATAATCGCCCTGCTCCTCCAACCCATTTTCTCTCCCTTCATCCTCCTCTTTTATGCTTTATCCATTTTCTCTAATTCCTTCTTGTGACCTGAGTATACTAGCACAATATACTGTGGCCTGATCACAAATAATACCTAAATTTGAAAGGTCATTAATGACAGATTATGGTCCCCTCTGAATAGCCGCAGTGGTCTTTTACTCTGCGCCCATATATGGTACAAAGAAGCAGACACAGGGGACAAACATTGACCCCTGCAGGAATATGAAAGACCACAGCAGAGCTTATGTGCCAACTTTTAAACGCATGCTCTTGACCAGAAGTTATAACCCCTCTACTAATAAGATAAGAATAAACAACTTTTGTCTTATTAAAATAATGGAAGAAAATAAAGAAAAGCTAAACATGGCTTGGTACACTAGAACATTTAGTCTCCTTGACTACTGCACTTGTGTTCCTTCCTGCTGCTACATTTTGGATCTCCAAACACTTATAAATAGGTACTCAGTGGAGGCAATCAGAGGGGAAAGGAAGGTAAGGGGTAAACCAACGGTGATTGCTGTGACAGAACACAGCAGGAGGTCAGAGAAAAATGTATGGCAGAAGGTAAGAAGGAGCTAATTGGCTTGCTGAGCAGGGAAACCAGCCCTATCCATTCCCTTGGCTTTATTTAGACATGCCCTTCATTAGGTGAGTACAAAGGGGACAGAGCAATGATCACATTTATCCCAGTGAGGTGTGTGTGTGTGTGTGTGTGCGTGCGTGAGTGCGTGCGTGTGTGTGTTTTTGTGTGTGTGTCACGGGGGGACGGGGGGGTCTCCTTGTTTATACGTATATGCCTTTGTCTCTGTGTGAACGTCAGACAATGAGCAGAAAGCCCCCAGCAGAGACAGGGATGAGATGGATGAGTTGGGCAATGCGTGTGCGCATGCAGCTCTGTTTGTACGGAAACTTTTGTCAAGATCGCAGCGGCACACTGTCTGCGTGTGCAGGAAAAACATTGATGGGCGAGCGTCTGCCCGCTGTTTGCATCCAAACACACTTGGTTGTACACAGATACACAGACTGATGGATGCATGCACATTCTTATACATGCTGTATATACACAAACACACAAGTATATAAATATATGGACCTGCCCGCACACAAAGCCCATCAGCTAACACACATATATTAATGCATCATCTTCACCATCTGGAATAAATTTTACACCGATCAACTGTCTGAACGGTGTATATTTATATGTGTGTATGTATATATATGTGTGTGTGTGTGTGTGTGTGTATGTGTATGTGTATATATGTGTGTGTGTGTGTGTGTGTGTGTGTGTGTATGTGTATGTGTATGTATATGTATCTATGTATATATGTGTAGGTATATATATATATACATATACACCCTTCAGCAAAAACATTAAAACCGGTAACTGGTTTTCATGTTGTTGCTTATCGTTGTATGTCAGTGTCATAAGAGACACACAAGCCTAAAAGAGGAGAGATGCCAATTTGGCTGATCAAGAGACTAAAAACAAAACAAAAAACATTATAACAACATTACCATTTAAAACATTTAAACACATTTATTGAGGCATCTAGACTCCCTTTTTATCCAACATATAGCTGCTATGTGGCAATAATAAAGGCTGAATAAAAAGCCCATTCTAGTACATTAAGGGTCTCTAACAAGGCCACGAAGTGGAATTGTTTGCTGCAGTGCTCAACAACTGTTGAATTGGGAGACATGCTGGATAATGGCCTCTCCTTCAAACTATCTGAGGTATCAAATGCTCCGCATATTGACCTTCACTAATCATCTTCACTAAGTGGCAATTTAGACAATTATGCCCCAAATTTCTCTTTTAAAGCAACGGCTCTTTTACACGAATTCACGTTTGCCAGATCAATGTGCACACACTCATGTTAGGGAGATTTTAAGAGGCTTAAAGGCACAATCTGTATCTGCTTTGACCATATTAATTACAGGTCTGGTTTTCAGTTAAAGATTTGGTACCTGGGTGTTTCTCAACGGATGATAATTGGAAATATAGGCCTCTTTTTACCACTGTGTTTACAATCACGGACTTTACATTAGATTAGATAGCTCTTGATTGTTAAAGTTCCTTCTTGACCTTGTAAACAGTTTGACAAAAAGAAAAAAAAAATCGTAACACAAGGTCTACTTACTAATTGGCATCATAAGCACAGTGTTTTGTGTTCACAACTTTCAAGGACAATGCAGTATTACTGACAAAGAGCTGCAGTTCATTTCATTGAAGCCTTTTGTAATTGTACCCTTGATGGAGTCGTTAATTTTCATTTCATTCTGACTCATTGTTTGGTGATTGGTTCTTACTTTTTTTATCAAAAAAGTGGCGGTATTTATTCATTATATTCTTTTTATAAATGCTGTTTGGATTGTGTCATGGTCTCATGATGAAATGCCCTTGATGTAGCTTTCTTTTCAGTCTAACGTAGCGCTGACAAAAAAAAAGAAAAAAAAAGACTAACTGGCAAGTCCACGGTGCTCGGAGTTACACATTAGTTGGACTGCAGCCATGAACACTGTCTTTTGAGCCATTTCCTGGTTTGTGTTCTGATATTTTTTTTTCATCCCACCATCCTAGAATCTTCAATCTTGTTTTTTTCGAACTGAACTTAAATGTAGGTTGAGGAAACCAGATTGAGGGAAAAAACAGAGCAGACCAACTGAACTTTTTTTTTTACCACAGTTTCACTTGTTAAGGCTATATTGAACTGAGTCATTCGCTGCTGCAGGTATGCATTAATACGCTAACCTGTCATTCTTAAATAATTAAATTTAAACATGTTATTGAGAATTTTGCTTTTCTGCTGGATTGAATATTGATGCTCATAAATACTGATGATCGTGATGACGGTTCTGTGGTGTCTGACCTGACCAAGACATCGGTTCTGAACATTGCTTGTAACATTTTAGTTCTAACTTGCAGCCCTAACACTTGCCATCCAGCCATTACAGTAGTAGTTGCTTACCAAATTGCATGACTAGATATGTGTTACAAAACCAAATGCCTGCCCTTTCAGCATAACTGGCAGGAATTCCATCCTTCAAACTTATGTGTAAATCCTCTGAGCCACTTCAGGCAGACAGTTCAAGTTGTCCCCGGCATCATAAATCAAGCATACCCTTTGGAGCAAGGCAGTGCCCACTCTGCCCACTCTTGTTTTACCAGTGCTGCTGCTGTAACACAGCTGTATCCACCTGTAGACTCTGCTTAAGTCCCCTTCCTGGGGGAGTGTGTTATGTGGTATCTCTCCAAATAACAGTGATATCAGCACAGAGTATTGTATTTGTGCAGAGTACTTATAATACTGCCTTCAGATAATAATAAATCCATTCCAGGTGATTTGGCTGACTGAAATATAATGAATGGTGACCAAGACGAGTGTGAAATGTGTTATTTTGTGGCTGACATGTCATCATCACGTGAGCACACTCTTCAGTTCATTCTCACACTGAAGTATAAACTTGGCCTGATAAGCGGTAGTGCACACATGAGCGGTTATGAAGTTCAACTCAAAGTCTGGCAAACCCCAATACCTGTGTGTGTGTGTGTGTGTTTGTGTGTTTGTGTGTGTGTGTGTGTGTGTGTGTGTGTGTGTGTGCGCGCGCTTGCATGCATGTCCATTTACTTTCCAGCCATTGTAGTCTCCAGAGGAAGTGAGCAATCGGAAGAGTGGACTCCTCTTTTCTTTTCCTGTCTATGATTCCCCTGCTGTAACCTGCCCATTCATTATTGAGCACTAAAGAACATTGTTCCACGACGTTAATTTTTCAGCAGGCCAGGGGTGGACTGCAGACGCACCCCATTCCTAAGCCGTGGGTTAGTCAGGTCACTGATGCATACTGTCTTGTGTAGTTGTGTGTGTCTGTGTGTCAGTGTGTGTGTGTGTGTGTGTCGGCTATGTGTTTGGTCATTTATTTCTTCTGACTGCACTTACTTCCCCACACAGCGCTAGTGCCATGTCTGATCTAAAGTCCGAAACTCTTTCATAACATCATACTGCAACCCTTTATGTTCCTCAGATGCTTTTACCGTTTTAAAATTACCCAATTACCTTTTACCTCACCTGATTTAAAAATTGTCTTTTGACATAAATTCATATCCAATCTTAAAGTACACTGAATTTTCAGAGGAAGATGTGGGTTTACATCCTTCCTGTTTTAGTGCACAAGGACCTCAGGGGAGCGTAGTGAAGGTCATCTGCAGGGCGTGTTTCATGCAGGATTTGTAGCCATATGATGCTGACACAAGAGAAGCTTCTCTGCTTTATTGTGTCCCATAATACAGGAATTGATTTGCCTCCATAAACATAATAGCATATTATGCTCAGTGTGCTGTGCTCCACATAACCACCACTAAGGAGATTTTTCTTTCTGGATCTTAAGGGAAATTAAACCAGCTTGCTCCTGAGCAAGCAAACACACACACACACACACACACACACACACACACACACACACACACACACACGTTCCTAAACACACATATACAAAAATTTGCATGTGGAGGAAACAGGCAATTAAACAAAAGTAACCGGAATGGAGAAGCATGTATTGGCATACATTATATCACATTTCTTTAATTTTTATAGCACATAATCTTTCTCACACCAGTGTACTAAAACTTGACTTTTTCTTTGTCCAGCTCTGTTTGAATGCACTAGCTGCTTAGTCTAGCTTTGCAAGTCATTATTGGAGGATTGCTGTGGGGTAAGTGATAAAAGTAAGCATAGAAACTGAGAGCTTAGCCTTTCGTGGCTAAAGGTTAGCTCATAGATTTACGACTGCCGTCCCTCTTCGCCCAGGCTGCTTGAAAAAGTAGACGCTTTTTATGTTTGAGCCGCTCTGATTGATTGCGGCCAGACACTGCTGTCTTATCCCTATGGTGAAGCATATGAGAACAGCGGAGAGGACAGAAATATGAGTAATATGAGTTCTCAAACTTCTTTAGCTTTTGCTGTTAACACCGACTTATAATAAATTGTTTTACTGTAATATCGGCGTATCATTTGATATCCCCGACCAATGGTTCCCAACCTTTCCAGCTTGTCATCACTTTAAAACAAAGTCTACTTGCAACACCTCATCACATTGCAGATTTCTGCAACTAAAGAGTAATTTCTCCTTCTCTGATTCTCCCAGTGGTGAGGTAGAAAAAAGTAAAGATTACAGACATATATGGGGAATCAAATCACATTTTATTTTAGCAGTATTTTTTAATCATCTCTTGACCCATTACATTTCTCTGGTGACCCCTCTGGGGTTCCGTCCCCCAGGTTGGGAGCCACCATCCTAGAATGAAGATTTAACCCCATAGCAACATCAAATCTAATGTGTGCTGTTTAATGTGTATGTGGCATGCTTAATTCTGAGCGGGCCAACAATTATACCATAAAATAAATTAGTAAAAAAGACAAATGAATAAAGCATTTGAAAAATCAGTGAATAAATAAAAGTCACTGATGAACTTGTGACCTTGGCTCGGTCTCCTGGACAATGCAGGGCTCTTTGGACCTGCGCTCAGGGGCGCCGCCAAGGACTTTGGGCCCCATGAAAAGAGATCACAAGAGGGCCTACCACCCCAAAACCACAGAAAATAAAACACTGCACACACATGCAGTCAACATTCTGCATAGAGGGGAATTTACTATTTGATGCTAGACTGATACCCTCCATGAGAAATGTGCTAAAGGCCATCCTTTACAATTTCAATGTAATTTTAATGGTAATATTGTTGAATGGAAAACTTTTTAACATTAATGAATAATTTAAAATAATTGTAACTTAAGTATACATTAACCTCTTCAATTATAATGGGTAACTGTCACTTTGCTGTCAGGTAACTGTCACTTAACTTTTTGGCAACTGTCACGCAACGATGCCTCGACCATCTGGGAATTGTCACGTAACCGCCAGGCAGTTGGCACTTAACTGCCACTTAACTCTTGGGCCACTGTCACTTAACTGTCAGGTCAGTAAATGACAGGTAAAAGGCAGGAAACTGACTGGCTAGATTTAAAACCAAGACTAGATCATTTTCCCTACAGGCAGAATTGTTCCTGTTTTTAAGTCCTAACTTTATTTGTCCAGTTTTCAGAGTCTCGGTTGTATCTGTTAAAGGCAGTGACTGAAGGTTTTGAGGTCTGTGATGAGTCTCTATGTTGCTTCCTTTCGGCCTGCGTCTGTGACGCAGCAGTGGGGAATATGTGAGTTAGCTTAATGCAGTGCCTTTTATGGGAAACGCTTGATTAAAGTTAGCTTCCTCTGTAATGTTAGTATGCAATGGGGAAATGTTATAGCAAATTGAAGTCTCGGGTGATTCTGAATTTAGACATGAGGCATTGTGCTGCTGGATCACAGCAGGTTATGTAACTTTGTGAACGGTATTCTTTATATCAGTAAAATACGGTTGAAAAATGTATCTATAACTTGATAATATCCATAGATATTATAGAGGGATCTAACAAACAAAAGAATAAAATGAGCAGCAGATTTTTTTAAGTGGACATTGGAATTACAAAATAATCAGCTGTAACAGTAAAAATGGACGATGGAAAACAAAATGGAAATGGAAATTAAAAAGGCCTGATGGTGGCACTAGAGGATAATAATCATTAAGTGGAAAAATAATTACAGTGTTTGAATTGTTATCTTTGAAAACGATCAAATAATTTTTCCTTTTTTACATAATAATTAAAAAAAGAGTCCCGCAAACCCCCTGCAATGATGCCAGCTGACATGTCATTCAACACAAAGCTCCCCTCTTTCTTCAGTCGGGAACAGGGCTTGTTCAAAGGTAGGGGTGTGGCTGTGGGGAGACAGGGCTGCTGAGCCTGAAGCTGCACCTGTTGGCACCAGACAGGGTTAGGGACCACTGATTTAATGTGAATTGTTTGCTAAAAGTTTCCCTGCATTGATTAAATGTCGGCTAAAAGAGGAATGAAACGTAAAGAGACTTTCCTGTGAAGATATTAAGTAACTAATGCTAGGGGAGAGAAAGGAGACAGTTTCACTATGGACTAAGATAACAGGTTAATTTCCACCACTCACGGAACTCACCCACCTTTCTTTGAGAAAAATTGGATGACATACTGTCGCCTTTTCTTTTTTTCTCTCCCGTCTTTTATATTCTGGCTTTTCATTTTTGGAAGCCAGATTTTTATGGTAATTTAATAATGAAAAAAAAAAATTACCTCAATGTTCAAATATTTTTTTTCGGGCCCCTGTTAGTCACAGAGCCCAACCCCCCACACACACACACACACACACACACCACACACACCACACCACACCACACACATCCATATGGCGCCCCTGCCTGCAGTGCTGGAGGACTGTCAGCTGACGTCGTAAGAGGACAGTAGACCAGCAAGAGTGGAGAGAAGTGGCCGACAGCACGGTCTCCAGGGAAAGGCACTGCCACAGGCGAGGAGGAGGAGGCGCCACTGAGCCATGAATGGAACAAAAAGGGCCAACAGAAATATGCTGGAGACGTGCCAGAAGCTGTGTGCTAGGGCAAATTATGTGTGTTTGTGCACATGTATATGTATGGAAATGTGCGTGTGTGTGAACAGAAAAGTGAACAACTGATTGGTTCTGTATAATCCATCTGCCGTATTCTGTATGTGTGTCTGTGTGTGGACAGAGGCTAGTGGAAATCAGCAGCTGGCCCTGGTGTGAATGTCCCTTAGGGATGAGTAAAATATCAGTCAGCACACCCACACACACACACTACTACCAAACCGCTCTCTCTCACACAACAGATACACACACAAAATGTACAGTTCTGTGCTGACATACATACACTGGCACATTTTGGAGCGCCTCCATTTTCCATGCTGCACACACACACACACACACACACACACGCAAACACACACAGACTCAGCAAGAGGGCCAGACCTGCGTGCTAAATAAAGACAGACAGTAGAACAGATTTTCACACCCACTGGGGCCATTAGCAGCTCAGTTAGACCACCAGCAAACTTCCATCCTCATCAGCATCACAAACACACACATCCAGACACCTGCCACCAAAGAATGACACAAGCACACACACAAATATTGTAGAAATAAACAATTCAACTGCACACTCACAGATACAGATACAGATGTCCACATACATATAAACACTCATTTGCACTCACGCAAACATTCATTACACATGAGTAATTAATGTATAGGTCGCCTCTGTCTATCAATATGGATGGGAATTGATAAGATTTTATTGATGGCAATTAGGGTTGGGCGAGTTCTTCCGAATTGGAATATGAAGCTGTCTACAGTGAAACATCACGGTGGACAATGACATCGTCGGGGGGGATAAAGTGTGGCGCTAATGTTTTTATTACATAGGATAGTTACCCTCAGTAACAGACGTGCTGCTCGGTTGGGAAGCAGTGGCACTTGCGCGTAGAGCGTCAAATACATGGCACTCCTGGAAAAGTTGCGCGGGAAGATGTTTCAGCATATTGCCGGTGTTTCCACTGATACTTGGAAAAACCATTTTACAGACACTACAGCTAGCACTGCTGTCATCTTTCTTCATGGAATGAAGCCACGTTTCAGACCATTCCCATCCCTAACTATCAACACCTGCGAGTAAGTTTTTGGTATGCAAGTGTAAAAAGTATGAGCATGCACGTGTGTGTGTGGGGGGGGGCCTCAGGCTAAAACTGAAATATGTATGCTGTGTCCGGGAGCGCCGAACCCCTGAGGATTGAGGTAGGAGGGCGGTTTCTACTCATGGCTGCCACTGCAGCACCACGGCCTTCTGGGAACGGTAAAAGTAGCCCGCCCTGTGTGCGTCGGCTGCCTGACTAATCTGTGAAAACTCAGTGGTGTGTTTCTGCACTGGACTCACTAAAGCTTAGAAAGGGTGTCATCTCTAAAGCTGGCAGGCTCTCAGCAATACTGTGAAGAACACAAGTGTGTATTTTCATGAAATTTGTAAGGGGGACATTTCCTTGGCAATGGACAAGACACAGAAGTGATTGAACCGGCAAAATTAATTGAAAACATCTAGCCTGCATCACCTTCAGCTCAACGTGTTATTGTTCGGCTTAAAAAAAAAAAAAAAATCCAAGGACGATCCTGAGTACAGTGTAAAACAACCTTTGTCTGAGGTTGTGGATTCGCTGTCATGCAAAAGCGGCGTAAAATCAGTCATCTGAACTCTGAGATGCTTCACCTGAAGTGGGAATGGACAAATACAAATCAAGTGAAATATTTCAGGGTTCAAATGCTATAGCAAACAGGATAGAAACATGATAGAATTTCTAAATATATCTTGATGTTTTTTGTTTAGTTATTTTCTTTAGAGATGTGATCTGATCGTGTTTTGTGTGCCCCTGTTTTTTTCAAATTATGTCCACTATATTTTCCATCAACACTGTGAGACATTAGAGCCTAAAGACTGCTGCTGGTGAGGACATTTTAAAGGGTTCTTTTGACCTTTTTAAGTTTAGTATTTGTAGGGAAATAGGAGACGTTTCTCATGCTAAAGCTCTCGTTATTTTAGAAATGAATTTTTCCAAGTTCTTCTCAATTATGAATTCTCACCTCAGGGCAGGCATTTGTACCTTGCGCTGCTCTCATTAATGAGAAAGCTGATTTAATTGACTGTGTGCTGCAGACTAAGTTGTGAGCATGTGTCTGACACGCCAACCGGCGCATACACATGAACACATACACACACAAACGCCCCGGCTTTGACTCGACCTCTGGCGTGAGCTGCGCTCTGTGCAAACTAGGGGGCCTCTGTCTCACGATAATTGCACTGTATTGCACGGACAGCCGCACGGCGGAAGCTCAGGTTGGGTTGAGTTTTCCAATCCAATTCAGTTCAGTTCAATTTTATTTAGGTAGCGCCAAGTCATAAAAGAGGCTATCTCAGGGCACTTTTCATGCAGAGCAGGTCTAGACCGCACTCTTTATAGTTATATTTACAGAGACCCCACATTCCCACATGAGCAAGCACTTGGCGACGGCGGCGAGGGAAAAACTGCCTTTTAACAGGTACAAACCTTGAACACGACCTGGCTCATGGTGGGCGGCCGTCTGCACCGACCGGCTGGGCTGAGAGAAAGAGATGGGGGGGGGGTCTTGAGTTTGGTCTGTCTGTGGGTGCATTAGTAGGACCATTTCATATTCAATGGACGTTTATGGTCGTGGTGGCTGTCACTCTGCATTTCGTGGCATGGCTGTGGCATAACACGGATGATACCGTATGTTACCTAAGCCTCATTCATCAGTCGATGCAGTAGTATACAGTATGCACTGCACTTATGTGATGGTCCAGTCTCCAACGGCTGCTATGTCTCCTGTAGGTGACTAGATATCTCAATTCATTCAACGTCAGCATACAACCATCATCTCCCTCTGATGCCCTCAAGCACTTCTACGTGTTACGTGAATATTAGGGGTATTGATTCATCAAGATGAACAGCCGGTGGCACTAATTCTGTAGTTGGTTGCTATTAAAATCAGAATCAATCATCAGTCCATTGCATAATTGTAATTGTTTAATATTTATTGGTAGTAGTATTTTTGTAAGCGCTATTCTCTGACTTTGATAGACTATATGATTAATTGATTGATTGAAAAATGATTGCCATATTAATCGTTAATGAAAATAATGAGTTGTTGCAGCCCTAAGCCCTAATGTCAGCACATCTCCCCAGAGTGCTTTTCTCCCGCTGCGTGTCCTGATTCCCCAGTTAGATATCACTGATGAGCTCTCATGGACTTCCTAATGAGAGGGACTAGTGGAGATACTCATCAGTGATCAATGCTTTCTTTGGCCTCACACCTTGCTGGGGGTGGAAAGAGCGCCTGTGTGTGGGTGATACTATATGCATGCTTACGTTTTGTTTGCATATCCCCTCTCTGCCCCGCAGTGCATTGCTGCCTGTCTCTCTCCTCTCTCTTCCCGCCTCCCTCCTCTTCTGCTTCCCCCCTCATTCTCTTTTATCTCTCCCCATCGTAGATAAAAGCGCAGCGCACATCGCCAGGGAACAATTAGTCTCGGCCATATCAAATCACTATTGCACATCTCAATCTCCCCCAGTTCTGCAGCCTATCTTCCTATGTGCCAGGCATAGCAACCCACACTGCTACTGGAGATGTCCAGGCACTCCAACTCTAAAGCCACCTCAGAGTCTATTTTACATTTTATCTCTATTTTGCATCTGTTAAGCTCTCTGCTGCTCTCTCATACATTACTTTACTAATTTTTCTCGTTTTTTGCTTAACGCAAGTTTTCCTTGTTCTTCTGGTTCATTGCGCATTTGTTCTTAGCATCGACAGACTTCACTTCACAGTGTAACTTTCTGATTAGCCGTGTCTCTATTTTTGCTTTTTATGCTTCTGCTGCGAGGAAGCCTTTCTTCATGTTTGACTATCTTAAAGGATCAGACTTAAAAGAACTCAGCGCAGTTAGGATGGCAAGGGGCACGGTTTTTTCGCATGAAAATGCTAGGTAGTAGTGTGAGTTGAATCTGACAGATCAATACTGCCTGATGGTTTACCGAGTCTTCTCTATCCTCTTATATTTGTAATAAATTTTTATTCACAGTGATAGGCCTAAGGGCTGGCGCTGTGCTCAGGTTAACAAAAGTCAGAAGTCAGACAAGGTTTTAAATATGCATCAGGGAGGAATTTATGAATATTCATTCTTGAGATATGTCTTTCACTTTTGCAAAGAACTGCTGTTCATATTTCACCTTGGATATGTTTTTTGTGAAGGCAAAAATATTCCTGCCTATAAACTTTACAAATACTTTCACAGTTCCTCAACATAACTTAAAGTAATATTGGAATTTGCAGTCTGCTTTTCTAGAATACCATGATTAGTGATCTGCCTCTTACATAAATTCTAATTAGGTACATCTACTGCGGCTAAAACTAATACAGTCTAGTACGACAGGCCTACTATGAATCCTGCCTTCATGAATGTATGTTTTAGGTATGTGTTGATTCAGATTTCTGGTCATTATGGAGGCTGTAGTTTGCAGGGCGGTGTAGCTGCAGTGCATTATACGGAGAGGTGTTTCTGATGTTTTTTCCAACCCATTTATGTCAGTGAGGGCGGACTAAATATTACAACAACAACATAAACAAGGATTGCCTAGTTAATTGCGAATATTTTCAAATGAGAACATTTAGAACGATAAATTAAAGATAAGATACTATAACTCACGCTACACTAGGAGTGTTAATACCGTTCTACATATTAACAAATCTCGTCATCAAAATAAGCATATACTGTACCTCCAGAAGCCTCAGTAGTATTAAATTTGAATGTGAGTGGAAGGGAAAAGCCTGTAAATCATATTTGGTGTCTCACTTTGTTTTACTTTCATCCCCTATTTTCCTCACCAATCCTTCACTCTTATCTGTCTACCTCCAGTGGAGTTGCTGAGCCAAAATAGAAGAACTAAATATCAGCACGATAGATCATCTTGACAGTTTAATTTCAATGCTTGATTATCAGTCAATTTGATAATTATATTGTCCAACCATCCAATTAATATGTTCTATATTTACAATGATCATCAAGTAAGCTCTCCATTTTTGCATCATTTATCAAGGGTGAGATATTAGAGCCACAAGGGACCTTGACAGTTTTTGTGTGAGGCCTCTAGATTGAGATATAAAAGTCAACGTGTGTCTTTTGCCACGTTCAGTATGTGCGTTACCCCGTGGAGAAGTTGTCGCTGGTCCTCCTCAATCCATTCCTTCACACTCAACAGAGGGCGTATTCAAGAAAACACAGAAAGAGCGAAACAGATTGGAGGCAAACAAATGATGAAAGGATTTCATGCCTCCTCCTCGCCTTTACAGCTCTCCTGTCTGCTCTGTCTAGCTGGGAGGAAAGGGGTGCGCTGTGCCAATGACTAACTGAGACACAAATACACAGAGCAGGAGATGCAGGACCAGTCCTTCATGACTTGACGCTTCCTCTTCCCTGTTAGCCAGACATCTCCGACACTCCCAGAGCAAGTCAAGATCACCTAACACAGGCAGCAGTGCTTTGCATGAGATTAGGTAGCTCCAAATGGGACCCGATCAGATAGGTTTTTTTTCCATCTGGAGTGTGGCAGCTTGGTGTTTACATGCCAGTGGTAATCAAACACAGCAGAGTTTGCTTTGTCTTAGATACAATCCCAGCATCTGACCATCTGCAATTTGCTACAGCCAGATAGATGTAAGCATTAACTGAAGTTGCCTCTCTCTTCAAGTCGTCCCAATGGTTTTAAGTAGTCTTCTGTGCCTACTGTATCACGATGAAAGTTAAGTTCACATTTAAGTAAATTTGCTTCTTTCTCTCTTATCCCTACAGCTCAAACCTTTTTTTCTGTCATTCCTTTGTCTGTGTTTTCATGTGCATATTTGTGCCTTCGGGTTCATGGATGTGTGTGGGATTTAGGAGTGGGTGTTTTTCATTCCGACGCTTTTGAGGTTTTTTCAATTCGCTTGGTTCAACAGCAAGATGTCTCATTAAAAAAAAAAAAAAATGTAAAAAACTTCAATTCTGAACTCTGTTGTTTACTCTTTACAGATGACGTGCCTCCCTACTTCAAGACAGAGCCGGTGCGTAGCCAGCTCCACCTGGAACGCAACAGGCTGGTGCTCACCTGCATGGCCGAAGGGAGCTGGCCGCTGGAGTTTAAGTGGATCCACAACAGCACAGAATTAACCCGCTTCTCACTGGAGTACAGGTGAATACAAACTGAATAACTTTGATTAAGAAAGGGGAGAGAGAGCGAGAGAGATGTATTACTGAGTGAAAGACCGATACAGTGAGAAACTTAGTACACTGAATGGGATGGAAGATTTATTTTTGTAGCTGCCATAATTGCACCAGTCGCTGATACTCTCATACTAAGCCAACACGCAGTTTACATATTTCGTTAAAATGGAGCCAGTGTGTCCTTTTTTTGACATATACCACACTATGTAAAAACTATTAAGCCAAATGATTATTTTCTTAGAAAACTAATTTAACTAGCTAAACTAAACTAGCTAAAAACCTAGCCAAACCGCAGTGTAGCAGTTACTTCATTCTAGCTTTATTATGGTGAGGATGGTAAGAAAGAAAACGATTACAGTGACCAGTAAGTCTTTCAAGCCGGTCTGGTTGCCAAAGGTGGCCTTAGCTAAAGCCAGATGTATCCACATTTTCCTACAGTAACTGTTTCCCATAGTTTTGATTTTTTTTTTTAAAAGCGTTCTCACATTAATAGTTCAGTACCGCAGAAATTATGCCGTCGCTAAATCAAAATTCTGATGAAGATAGCAAGTAAGATAAACTACTAAAAGGTAACAAATGTTAGCCTAGCATAGCAGTGTAGCAGTAACTGCCATCTCAGTGTCTGTATCTAATGAAACTTCAGTTGCTTGGTGTCATTAAGCTACCTACAATCATATATTAGAATTCATTAAATTATTATTATTTATTGTACTAGTTTATTAGTTCAAATGTGCAAGAAAGCCGAAAGAACATATTTAATTTGCACTTGTGCATTTTATTTAGGTTGTCCAAAGACAGAGTGTCTGCATTTTTTAAGGACTTGTGTGACAATGATAACTTAAGATAAAATATGGTAAAAGATAGACATGTAAAATTAAGGTTAAAATTAAAGCTCAAAACTTCAAATCCTTTTTTCACCATCACTGTTTCTGTAGTTATTTCTCTCTCTCTGTAGGGCACTTTTCTGTCAGTCCATTTTTGCCAGCAGAGTCGGTTATAGTTTCATTATGGACTAAAAAAGGAAAAGCTCTTCCTGTTTTGCTTTTTCTCTCTTTTTTGCTTCTGCCACTCTACTTCCCCCGGTGGCTCTGTGACCTCCATCATTCTCTCTGGAGAGGCAGCGAAAAAGCAAAAGGCGTGAATGAGGGTTAGGGCAGGAGATAAACCGTCTTTAATGGTAACTGGAAGATCCTAATCATGTGGCAAACATTGCTCTTATCTCAGAGAGCAGTGTGTCTGCACCAAGTGTTTCTGTGTGTATGTGTGTGAGTGCAGACAGCAGTGTAAATGAATCTCTAGAGGATTGAAAGAAAGTTCATTGACACACACTTTGCTGATCTTAGCTGAACTGTTGTGTTCTTATGTGAGAAAGAGAGTGTATGTGAAAACAGCAGGGGGTGAACATACAAGCAATAGCAGCCTTGTTGAGATAGATAAGACCAGAGTGGGAACATGGGGGTAGGAAGGGCAGAAGTGACACACAGATGCTAGAACAATTGTTCAGAATGGACTGTACTTGAGAATAACACTGACTGTTGGAGCCTCCGGCCCCCTTTGGCTGTGTTATTGGGTGAGCGATTGATTGATAGAAAGGGTGATTAAACAAGTAGTCAGACACAAAGCAGCACGGGATTGCGTGTGTGCGTGAGTGAGTGTGTGTGTGTGTGTGTGTACTGTATAAATGCATGACTGAAGACAAGCGGAAAAATTTGTCATTTTCCTAAAAGGAAAAAAAAAAAAAAAAACAGTGAGATGGCGTCGGCTGCTAAAATAAAGTGACAAAGATATCCACGGCATATAACATGCTCTGCAACAGACAGACATGCAGAAATTTCTCTAATGCAACATATTTATACAGCCAGTATTGATTATGCAGCAGCTGACAGATTGCTTGTATTGAGTATTTGATAACAGTCTGTCATTGTGCAGCTGTGTGTGGTGTAACTGAAAAATATATCGGTCTTTGACAGTTACATACCATACTGTATAACTGTCCATTTTTTTGGTTTTTGTTACTGTGTCAGTGCCGGCTCTGGCGCTGACACTGGTGGGCTGGCTCGGCTCGACTGGCGCACGGTGCGACATACTCTGTTTTTAACATTGAGTGCCGGCTCCTACCCGTCTGAATCTTTGGGTACAGCTACTGGAAAGAAGTGAACTCAGGGAATTGTTAGTATTGAAGCCCCCCCTGCACAAAGAGACATAAGCCAAAACACTAACAAACAAGGCGATAACAATTCCCCTCAAATCCCTTACATCAAATCAAATAGTCTTTTATGTGTGTTTGCGTGTGTGTGTGTGCGTATGTGTGTGTGTGTGTGTGTGTGTGTGTGTGTGTGTGTGTGTGTGTTATGTGTGTGTGTGTGTGCAGTCCTCTTATTCTCGAGTCAGCCTTTCTCTGTTTCTGTGTGTATGTGTGTGAGTGCAGACAGCAGTGTAAATGAATCTCTAGAGGATTGAAAGAAAGTTCATTGACACACACTTTGCTGATCTTAGCTGAACTGTTGTGTTCTTATGTGAGAAAGAGAGTGTATGTGAAAACAGCAGGGGTGAACATACAAGCAATAGCAGCCTTGTTGAGATAGATAAGACCAGAGTGGGAACATGGGGGTAGGAAGGGCAGAAGTGACACACAGATGCTAGAACAATTGTTCAGAATGGACTGTACTTGAGAATAACACTGACTGTTGAGCCTCCGGCCCTTGGCTGTGTTATTGGGTGAGCGATTGATTGATAGAAAGGGTGATTAAACAAGTAGTCAGACACAAAGCAGCACGGGATTGCGTGTGTGCGTGAGTGAGTGTGTGTGTGTGTATAAATGCATGACTGAAATCAAGGACAAGCGGAAATTTGTCATTTTCCTAAAAGGAAAAAAAAAAAAAAAAAGTGAGATGCGTCGGCTGCTAAAATAAAGTGACAAAGATATCCACGGCATATAACATGCTCTGCAACAGACAGACATGCAGAAATTTCTCTAATGCAACATATTTATACAGCCAGTATTGATTATGCAGCAGCTGACAGATTGCTTGTATTGAGTATTTGATAACAGTCTGTCATTGTGCAGCTGTGTGTGGTGTAACTGAAAAAATATCGGTCTTTGACAGTTACATACCATACTGTATAACTGTCCATTTTTTGGTTTTTGTTACTGTGTCAGTGCTCGGCTCTGGCGCTGACACTGGTGGGCTGGCTCGCTCGACTGGCGACGGTGCGACATACTGTTTTTAACATTGTTTTAAGTGGCGGCTCCCGCCTGAATCTGAATCTTGGGGTACAGCTACTGGAAAGAAAAGTGAACTCAGGGAATTGTTAGTATTGAAGCCCCCTGCACAAAGAGACATATAAACAAACACTAACAAACAAATCGATAAAATCAAATAGTCTTTATGTGTGTGCGTATGTGTGTGTGTGTGTGTGTGTGTGTGTGTGTGTGTGTGCGCGCGCGCGCATGTTTGTGTGCGTACGAAGTCCTCTTATTCCTCGAGTCAGCCTTTCTCTATGCCAGGAGTGAATTTGAGCAGAGCAGACTCCCATATTAATGAGGTTATGGTAGAGGTCCCCAGTGCTGAGTGCTGTTTTAAATATTGACACCATGCGACTTGACCTTGTGTCCTCTGGCAACCGATCAATACTGCAAGGTATGTGGCTGTGCCGGCATTACTATTCAACATGTAGCCCTGTGTGTGTGTGTGTGTGTGTGTGTGTGTGTGTGTGAGAGAGAGAGAGAGAGAGATTGCTGGAGGAGGTAAAAGAGTGGCAAAGTTTTAGTGATCTGCTATGGGAAGTGCCACTCTCGGCAGAGAACGGACTCAGCATTGACTACTATCAGATAACAGCAACATCACCTACATACCATCTGAGCGCCAACCGGCCTCAAACGCATGTATTCACACCATTTGGCCAGCATTCTGCTTTATTTGTGCCCAAATAATATTTTTAAAGATTTATCTCCAAATTAAAATTCAACTTAATTAAGCTATTAAGATAATATCCAAAACAATTAAGGATTTCTGAACCCATCAGCCATAGAATTATCCCGCACACAATGCTTTAGTAGATCAAATGGTCTGTGAATGCCCAGCATAGCACCACAGCTTCCTATCACATGACCCAAAACCTCGTGGGCGATCACCTGGCGCGCCACAAGTCTTTTATGCTGAAATTAAGAGAGTTAATTATTAATCTGTTCTCAAGAGTCATTTTCGGTTGTCAGCTGGCTCTTGGCTGGGTGGTGGCCTCTGTTTCCTCTAGGGCAGGGGTTCTCAAACTTAATATTCAAAGGTCCGTATCTGATTTTTATTCAAGGTCAGAGGTCCGAAACGATTAGCGATAACAAAATAAAATTTAATCGACTCACTTATAACTTTAAAGCAACATATATTCAAGCTGAAGACAGTCAAAATAGTTCAAATAGATTCAAGCCTAGTGGAAGAAATGACATTGTTTGCCTGCAATCAGTTGCTTGAACCTAAGCACAAAAGCTGCGATTGCCAGACGGAGACACTGATCCAAATGTTCATTGGTCAAGCTGCTGCGGCATGAGCTTTTCACCACATTCACTGTAAAAAAAGCAGACTCGTACCAATATGCGGAACCAAACATGGCGAGCACAAAGATGGCCACCTTCTGGAGGTTGTGAGAATTTGCTGCTTTAACCATCTTTGTCCAGAAGGTCACGGGGTCACAGTTCACCTCACTCAAAGCCACATTCTCCTGCCGATCAATCAGTTCTCTCTGCAGAGATGCAGCACTTGGCCACGGGAAGATGCTCTTAGCCACTCTTGAAAATTCCTCAACATTCTTCACCAGAAATGGCGATGCAGTGCAGAGCAGCACTTGCCCGCCCACGTTGAAGCCGTCAAAGCAAGATCTGAATTTTTTCATCCAGTCTCTCCAGGAAGGAAACACGACGATGGTGGTGATTACCGTTAGTGTGCTGTTGAAGAGTTGGAAAGTGGAGATGTGCCTCTGTGCTGTCGTTCTTGAAGATCTCCAGCCGCCTTTTCGAAGGAGTGCATTGCTCTCTTTACATCACACACCGTGTTTCCTTGGCCTTGGATCTTGAGATTGGACTCATTTAGATGAGATGTTATTTCTACCAAAAAAGACACAAGCTCCATGTTGTCGTCAACCTGCAGAAAATCCAAGGGTATTATGTAGTGGTATGACAGGTCTGGATGGTACTCTTTCAGCGTTTGACAACTACCTACTCCTTCCCAATCATGGCTGGAGCACCGTCAGTTGCAACGGACACAACAATTCAACTGTCAGCGTTTTTGGCACACACCCCGTCTAACCCCGGAACTCTGGTGCGGGATTACACCACAAATGTCTCATGTCCTATAATTGGGTAAGCACGAAACCGAGGCAGACACAGCTCAGACAGTTAGTCCATATTTATTTCTGACTCTGACATATTCTTACAGCTACATTTACACTACTTGTAAAAACTGTGTGCTGTGAGAAAACGAGACAAATTCTGTATCTGTGATTTAGGAGCTGATAGCAGATTTACTGGTGTAACATTAATGCGTGAACTCGGCAGCAATAACGCACAACACTGTCGCCATGATAACGATGTCAAAAAAAAGAAAATAAGCCATATTAAAAGCACATTCATCTGGGGACAGGATAACTGTGAATAATCTCCAGCTACACTGTAGATTCAGTGTCAACAATTTATTGATCAATGGAAAATTCATTTCAAAATAGAACGTATTGTGTTCATAACACAAGGTATGGGCTGGGTCTGGATTGACTTGCGGTTCAGTCTAGATGCAGACCGATGTACGGATTTTTAGAAGCCATGCTGTAAGGAATAGAAAACTTTTTTCCACTTTTCATATTGTAATGAGATGGACAGACAGAAATTTATAAAAAAAGGTCTAAAGGACTTTACAAAAGCAGAAAAAACAAAGTAGATGTAATCTAATCAGCAGTACTCACAGAAGAAAATGAAATGACATTATGGAGAGGACATGACCGCCCCAGCATCACCAACTCATTCTGATTGACTTTTCAACTCTTTGTACTTACCTTCCCTTGTTGTTGTCAATTTCTGAGGAGTAAAAATTAGTTTTCCCTACAAAGCAATCACGACGAGAGTTCTTGGTCAACTCTGCTTCTCCCAATCAAGACAGAAAAAAACATTAAAATTGAGATTAACATTTTGACAGCTAGCATAATATAATGTCACAACAGTCTCTCCAGTAATGACTGGTCTCTGTGAAATGATAAAATGTCTTCAGAAATACACCAGTAATACATTTGTATTGTGTAGAAAAACATGTTTTAAGCGATAGACAGGTTATAAATTAAGCTGCAGTCATGTATTTCTTGAAAATCCCCACTCCATCTTCCCGCCTCTCTTCACACTCTTGATCTCTCTCATCCCTCTTCTTTGTTCATCCTGTCTGCCTCAGTTTAATCCACTCATACGTGAACTACCACTGAGCATCCATATTTTTATTTTTTTTTAAACAGATATAATTTCATGGTGGCTCTGAACAAATTAACACAAGTTCGGTACAATATTATTCCATGTCTGGAGGGAAGAGATGAAGAGCTCAGCTTCCTAACTAGATTGGTATGAAGGAAAAACGGGGGGGAAAGTAGCAGTAGATGACAACGTGTGTGTGCGTGCGTGTTTGTGTGTGTGTGTGCGTGTGTGTGTGTGTGTGTGTGTGTGTGTGCGTGTGTGTGTGTGTGTGTGTGTGTGTTTTCAAAATGATATCTCCCTTTGGACTCAGCACACCAACAAATATTCTGATGATGTGATACATGATTGAATTTCAGACCATTTAGTTTAATGAATAAATGAGTTCCAAACTTAACTCAAAACAGGATGGGGTATTGCTCTGTTTTTGTTTGTTTGTTTGTTTGTTTTTCCCTGAATGTTTGGTCGTTCCAACTCTTGCCAAATAATCCCAGCACGAATAGAAACCAAATTATGTTGAAAGCAAAAGTCACCTTTATTTTTGGCCAAATTGGCTGCCATAAACAGTAATTTGTCATAAACAGTCCCAAAATCCCTAAAACAAGAATAAAATTGGACACTGTAAAGATGTCCTACTTTCATTTTTTTTTTTTTTTTGCATTCTCCATAAATAACTTAAACACGCAGCCAACACAGCTTGCTCGTTAGCAAGTTGCAACCAATTGGACGTACCACGTGTAAGTGTAGATCAGGCGGAGGGCTAAGGTGCATGTGTGGAAAAGGAAATGGGATGAGGAATAAAGCATCAAATAAGATGCTGAGATCCAAGTTTGCTTGTTCACTCATTTTCATTCTCAGTTTCCATATTTAATCCTCCCTTTTGTTTTCTTCACCATGCAGCACCCCACACAAATCCACAAAATGCTCTTACTGCTGCTGCCGTTGCTCACTTCGGCACTCCATTGTTTCAACAAGTTAAGTTAAAATCAAAGATATTGTGTCTGTCAGGCCAGTTTGTGACACCCCTTCTCTAATTAAGCTATATGCATTTCCTCTACATCTGCTCTAATTCCTTCTCTTCAGGGCCCTGAAATGAGGCTGCCAAGAGCAATTAAATTGTGGATAAAAGGATTACAAGAAAAATAAATGAAATAAATAATAAAACATGTAGAGCAACTTAACTTGATGAAATGACAGTGTCCCTGGAAAAAAAAAACAACTAACTGGTAATATATGTTCATGTACCATAATTTTCCAGAAAAAAAAGGACTGGTGGATTTTAACAGAATGTGAGAATTTCCAATCTGTAAGCAACAGACATTGATAATGTCTAACTGGTTGGATTTGTGAATTAATTTGATTTTGTTATCCTTGTTCATTTTGTCCCAAATTTGAATGATCTCTCATCCCATTTTGTTCCAATGAGATCAGCGATATTCTTCTTAAGGAGAAAGAGTAGCAGCGACATCCGCTCACAGGCAGAAAACTCGCTTGCTCTTGGGTCTGTACTTGAATCCCATCATGTGAGAGACTGGCAGGACTCGGACAGAGCCCAGCCAGGAAGCATCTCTCTCTGGATGACCTTAATGGATTCCTGTCTCTATAACTAAAAATGTTCATTTTCTGTCTCCCTGGCATTCTCCTCCACAGCCCCCAGATAAAATAGATTTTTCTTTTTTTTTTTTTTAACTTTCTCTCTGCCCCCTTGCCATTGCTCACTCCTTGTTTTCTCTGGTGGATTGGTGTGAATTATTCGGATGGTGCAACTGAGACAGCGACAGTGAGAAAAAACACACAGCATTTGTTTTATTATGCGTATGTGTTGTGTTTGTATATGAGTGTGTGTGTGTGTGTCTGACCGAGCTTTAGTGTCATTGTACTGTGTGCAGGTACGACTGCTTTTCTAATGGATGATTCACAGCCAGCACTATGGAACATTTCTGAAAAAGCACAAGGTCATACATTAACAACTAGACCGAGTGTTCAGCTTTTCACATTAAAATACTTTTCTCTGACACGATGAGTACTTGAGGATGTCCCATTTAAAAGGGTCAAGTCAAGTCTATTTTATTTATATAGCGCCAAATCATAATCAGGGCTCGTTTCATATAGAGCAGGTCTAGGCCGTACAAGACCTGTGTTTATAATATTATTTACAGACAGCCAACCTTCCCCCACGAGCAAGCACTTGGTGACGGTGATAAGGGAAAACTCCCTTTTAGCAGGTAGAAACCTTGAACAGAACCGGGCTCATGGTGGGCGTCCATCTGCCTCGACCAGTTGGGTTGAGGGAGAAGGATAGAGGACGAGAGAGAGAGAGAGAGAGAGAGAAGGGGGAGGGAGGAAGAGAGAGCTGGAGGAAAGAGAACATAGCAAAATGCAGGCTCCTCATAGAAATGTATAATAAAAATAATAAGACTATTCATAATGATTATAAAGCAATAATAGGACTAATAATAAGACTAACAATAAAACTACTAATACTAATACTACTACTAATAATAATAATAATAACAATAATAATGATAAATAATGAAACTAATAATTGGGGCAGTAGGTGGCCTGCAGTCACAGATCCAGACTCTGCAGCTCCAGAGGCAGAGATACCTGCAGAAAGCGACAGGAGGAGAGAGGAGAGGGACGAGGAAGCACAAAACTACGGGAGAGAGAAGATGCTGAGTTAGTAACACGCATTAATGGGATATGTATTTGTACAGGTGGAGAGGGAGAGGTGGAGAAAGGAGCTTGGTGCATCATGGGAAGTCCCCCGGCAGTCTAGGGCTATGGCAGCATGAGCAGGGAATGGTCCAGGAAAGCCTGAGCCACCCGTAACTATAAGCTTTAATAAAGCTTAGATGAGCTTTATTAATAGTTATGTTTCCTTGAAATATCCCACTTATGACTGTGTCGATACAATATGGTGTGACTTTGCATAATGTTGTGTCTACATTTGGATACCATATGATAGAAACATATGTTGAGGTTCCCAAGCATTTAGTGCTGACCTACATTCAAAGGGTGCTGGCAGGCGTGCAGGCAATGTTGTGTCTGTAGGCTTCCCCCTGATTTAAACAGACCCAACACAATATTCCAAAAGACAATGAAGGACTGCTGGTATTGTGTCATACAGTGATTGCAATACACCATGTGTGTCGCAGGATGGATAGAGAAGTGCTGCAATGAAGTCCTTGCACACTTCAGAGGTAGATAAATCATTTGGACTGCAGAATTCTATGAAACAGAGCGTGAGTTTCGAATTCACACCCAAATCTGGCTGATCACCACCTGATTTAATTAAGCACCCACTCACAAACTAGAGTTGGTGATTAAATGCCTGGTTTCGAACATCAAACCATTATTTTTTGTGCAAACAACAGAGAAAACACTGTTAATTAACATATTTGCCAAGCAACAAAATGTTGATACTGGATGAATTAGTAAAATGTTCACAGGCAGTGTATTTCATTTCTTGTTTTCCTATAATATCTGCTTTTTCAATACTATATTTACTCATAACAAATAAGACAAATTAAAATATTTTCTATGGTTATATATTGTTAAAAGGGGGGAAAAAAGGTCTCCAGGGAAATGTCAAAAATGCTCCTTTTTGTCTCAGGGGGCTGGAGGGGCGCGTCAGTGTTTGACAGCAGCTGGCAGGCTGAGCTCCTGTATAGATCTTGTGTACAACAAAGGCAGCAGGGGAACGATTGAAACCTAGCAAACAAACCTGCACACTAGCTTAGAAGGCATGAGCAGACAGCGTGTTGTTAGCAGTGGTATTGAACAGTGAGGATCACGCCTAAATTTAAAAAAAAAAAAATCCTGATTTGCTGATTTAGATGAGGAAATACATGCTTAATTTAATATACACATAATATTGGTTGGTAATCCAAAAGTATTGCAGTTCGGCCTCAGGCTTCATCCGAGCAGATGCAAGGACTTTTGTTTGGCACATATTTGTGATACAACAGACATTTGTGCCTATATTTCAGTTGACTTCTATAATGTCATGTGAACATGCAACACTGAACCGCTGATGGCCATCAGAGATTCCTCACTGCTCTGAGGACTGTATAGCAAAGTCTGTGCAACTCAGGGGTTATTGGCTTTCACAGGGATCATGGCTGGTGAATTGTAGGGAGAACATAATAATAAAACAGACAAATTAATACATGAAATGGAGTGACAAAATACAGTTGGCAATAGTTGGTGTAAATTGTCACCATCGGACAGTTGTCAATTTGTTTTATCCCTAGAAAAGATATGTGGAGGCTGTCCCTCTTTGACTGTAGACGAATTACCTACTATTGATTTTCAGTAGCTTAAGCCGGAAGTAACCATTACATGTCATGTGTTGTATGTGATGGGTATTAAGAAGAGAGAACAAGAATGAAGACTCTCATCCTGTAGAATTTAGAAGACATCACAATACGTGATTCAATACACTTTCAAAGGACATCCTGTCAAAATATATAGTGCGTTATTGATTTTCTTTGGAAAATGTGGAGCTGCTTTCAGAGACATCACCAATAGCCGAGTGAAGAACCGGAAATGTGTGTGTTCGATTTTGTGTCAATGTATTTGTCATGTAGTAGCATTTCGCTTGACTTGTTGCTTTCTGTGATGGATATTTTGAGTCATGATATGCCCAGCGCAAGCATATCATCATCCTATTACAATAATTACACACGTCAATCCATCATGATCCCTAAAATAAAAATAGTAATCAGGCTGTCAAAAGTAATCATTTGCCACCGCTATTGCTTTTGTTCATATGGTACTGAATGTATTACAAGCTGTTGAAGTCATACAAGTGTGCCACAATACCCTGAGAGATGTCATTAACGAAAATAAAGTGACATCAGACTGTTATAAGAGGCTGATGACCTTTTCATAAACCCTAAACAGTAAGATGCATCGTTAAAAGTGAGCCATGACACTCTGTGGCATGCGTCTGCTTTTTTAATGGGCTTTAAAACAACTGTTGCATGATGTGATGTACTGCAAAAGACACTTTTAGATCAGGTTTAAACTGATTTGCTGTGTTTGGCAGAGAAATTACATCATCCCAGATTCATGATGCTTTATAATGTATCGTGATTTACTTTCATGCAGTAAGGCTATAATTACAATGTCCTGGTGAAGTGTGTATAAGGGTTTATAAACTTACTGTATAACTAGCAATTTAAGTAAAAATGTTATTTGACCTAACCTTGGGCACAGGTGTCATTTTATTATAGAACCAGTCACTATAAAGTGCACTGAAGCCATCTTCAATCAAGGATTATAGTTTTGCCAATCATCCCCTACCATTCCTTCATCTTTCCCTTCCTTTTGGTCAGTGTTTCCCTCTCTTCCTTCTTCCATCCTTTCCACAATCTCTGCCTTCCTCCCTCTCCAACCCACTTCATACCCAGTCCCCTCTTACTCACGTCCCTCTATCCATCTCCCTGCCACTCCTCCATCTAATCATTTCTCCTGAGTGGGGCTAATTAAAGGGGATCTGACTGAGTGCGCTGACCACAGGAACATCAATCAATCTCTGTCCAACACAGTGAGCCCCCGCTGACTCCCCCAACCTGCTGCCAACGTGCAGCTCTGCAAAGGTTAATTGTATTCATTATATAAGGGACAGAGCGAAAGAGGGAGAGGAGAGAAAATACTGTCTAAAGTCACCCTGAAGATTCTGGCTTTGGGGTGAATTCTCAGTAGGCCTCAGCGGGGTTAAACCTGGAGCAGCGACACCACCTGTCAAATTCTTCTCTCTTAATGTCTGATTCTTCTCCACCCAAACCATGATGTGACTAGCATTTTTACTTTTTTGTCACTCCCTTCCCTTACACACTATTCTGATATTTATTCAACTCATCTCCCTTGCATCTCTGCACCTAACACATAAACGTAATTTTATTAATTTAGTTGATGGAACATATGAAATGAGTCACACATCATTAATAGAGCCTCCTGATTAGTTGATTAAGCCTTAACAGACTTTGGGCTAAAACTCATTTAGTCCTTCGGGTCCAACTGACGCTGCTGCTAATGAGGTTTGATACCGCTTCATTTTTTGTTTCAGATATTAACAGCTTTCCAACACACCCAACCATTTGCTATTGCAGCACTATTTCCATTTATTAGCAACTGCTTCCAAAGCACAGAGGCTACTTTCAAGACATTTTCAAGCTATCAGGTCAAATTTTGCATTGTACTGACGTTAATAATCTGGCACATTAGATGATGATCAGACTGA
This sequence comes from Xiphias gladius, assembly GCF_016859285.1. Taxonomy (NCBI): domain Eukaryota; kingdom Metazoa; phylum Chordata; class Actinopteri; order Istiophoriformes; family Xiphiidae; genus Xiphias; species Xiphias gladius. The sequence goes on along the minus strand of NC_053408.1, from coordinate 6,138,845 downwards.
TTCAACATTTTGTTTCACGTTAATCATGGAGCCTGATACTGTGTTCATATTAGATATTTTCAGTTTGGTACAGGGGGTTATTTTGTTTTGTTTTGCATTAACCAATCAATAGCGGGTAACTTATCTGCCCCACCAGTATCATTTTCTGCCAAAATGGAAGCTGTTGTTGTAGGGAGCAGTTAGCTTTTCACAATAAGCAAAAGAAATATGTAGGTTCAAGATTTGTTATTTCTGTTAATCAACTGCCAAGAACCTGTAATGCTGTGTCAATCTCAATCAGACTTACCACCATTTTGGTGACCATTTTTGTGTCACTATTTTCTGCTATCTAACCATAAAGAGTAGGATGATTATAATCTCTGATTGGTCAGTTGTTTATCCAAATGGGGGAAGAAGACATCAACGAGTACACCAGACCTATCTGAATGTGTGTTGGTATGGTAATCATGACGGGGGCAAAGGAGGAAGTTAGGTGACGTAGCATATAGAGCGACTAAGTCCACAAGGAGGAGGTTGGGGTGGATGGAAAAGGTCAAAAAAAACACTTCCATGATGGTTCCACAACTTTGACTGTTTTTGTTATTGTAACCATGACGACGAGTCCTCTAACCTCTAACCTCCAACCTTAAGGAAGTATTTATTTTAACCCAAACCTCGTAAACCTAACCAGGTATTTTTTGTGTCTAAACCCAGCCAAATCATGACTGTTCCACAATCTTAACCGCGTGTTTATTGTTGTTACCATGCTGACAAAAGTCTGGTAGACCTGCCGCTGGTACAGTCCTACGGGTCATATCCGAGGTTAGGGATAAGCGACCTATATGGTCGTTTAAAATTCGAGGACTTGTGTGTTTCAGAGGTCTGGAGCGAGACTACCACCAAGGTATTCATTGATGTCCCGTTTTCATGTCAGTGGCAAGGCAAACCAACAGGTGAATGCTATGAGTGAGTGAGTAGTCATGCACATTGAAACGTGGCCAGAAATTGAGTTTCCTGGGAAAATAGCACATAAAGACCGTTGACAAATTAAAGAAAAAACCTGAACTGAGTGGATAAACAAAACAAATGCAGACACAAGGGGTAACTGAACTGGTTTAATAAGTATGACTGGCTGTACTCTCCACTACCAACATCAAAACACCAAATGAGAGGACATATTTTGGAAGACTGGTTTTCAATTCAGTTCAGAGACTTGGAAAATCTCCACCACAGCGCATTGAAGTTGTTCTGATGGCCCCTGGCTGGATGGTGAATTTTCCTTTAATTTGTGATCTATTGGTATATTTATATTTGATCAGTGTAAAAATTAAGTACCATTACTCTGAACAACCCTAAAGGCATGTAGATTCCTGGAACTGTAAGGCAGGATTTTTGCCAGCCTGATCAAAATCACAAGGACTTCAAAAGATATTCTGCTTCTCTGTGGACAGGTTTGTTAAAATATTTATAGTTCATATTAGGTTTCATTCCAAAAAAATCTGTGTTTGGTAAGCTAATTTTACACACTGTTAGAGTATAATTCTATTTTTCTTCTTTTCTTCTTAGCCTTTGGCAGTCTGTGAAAACTTTCTTTTTTCTGTTTATACATTTGTAGTGAACTGCAGAGCAGTCAAGAGGAGTACTTTTTTACGCAAAATCGTACACAAATATTAGTGCTTATTTTAGAGGAACATTTGTTATGATAGCTCCTGTAATGTGACTGCCTAGTTCTCAGTTTTGGGTTTATTTTTGCTAGTATCCAAACTTTCATGCAAACAGCTTGTTGAAAGCACTTCTGAACTCTTGAATTGCTCTCTTTCATTCACTTGCACGTTTGCAGATTCATGCAAGCAAATTCCTTAAACTAAAGGTTAAATCACTAAAAATGTTTCGATCAAATTGCATTTGGTTACTGTAGAAACCAGTACATCCCATCGCTGAAGGTTAGAATTAGAAAATCTGCATGCCAGTGTTCGAAGCGCTCTACAGCACATATCATGCAGGAATGTGACAGAAAAGATGGCAAGCGCACTGCTAGAGGCAACGGTTTGACCTACCATAAGAGGTATTTATTTTGACAAGAATATGTGTGCTAGAGAGAGACTCAAATTAAACATGTAACACTCGGTGTAGGGTAATTCACAACTTCTACATGTCGTGATGCCATCAAACATGCCATTAGAGACTGCCTGTGCAAATACTTCAACAGTTGGCTTCTCCATGTATCTCCCACTTCACCACCATTTATTAGTTATTGGAAGGCTGTCAAGAGGTTGATGCATGGTGCCCGGAGCAGCCTTGATAGCTGATCTCTGAAATAAATAACTTGAATGACTTGAATGACACACAAAATCCACTATGTATCATGGTGCAATTGAGGTAATCTTTTACATACATACCCTGGTCTTTCACTGAAAACACACATACACACGTCAAACAAGCATTGAACCCTAAATAGTATCTACAGTCTCTTCGTTGAAGCTAATAGACTGGTTGTTCGTTGACAAGTGATGCTTTCTAACAGTGGAATCTACAGGCTCCTATACCTACACGCAAAGGACCATTGGGGGCCTCAGTATGCCTGAAACAAACTAGTTCATATGACGTGTCATTTTGGATGGTCACGTAAAATCGTGATACCATCCTCCCGGCTGAATCACACTCTCCTGGCAGTTTTCTCTCTCTCGTCAAGAGGTCTGCGTCTTTAAATTCTCAAATCAATGATGGTTTCGTACTTTAAGGTAAATTTTTGGACCCAGCCCTCCAATTTTGACCTTCCTAACATTTTATACGTTACCTAACATTTCTACCACACAAGTGAAAAAACTGTATATTTTACCATAGCGAAAGTTTAGCTTTTAAAAAATAAAGTGTGTTGAAATTTTTCTACCAGTCTATTTCTGCCTAGTTAGTAAAAGAGTTACTAATATAAATGTAATTAAATTGCATTTTTGCACTTTAAGCAACATTACTTGAATTCGGATTTAGTATACTTATTTAAGTGTGCACTAGTATATTTTTTAATTCTATATACGTGTACTTTTCAAAAGTGTATTGTTACCTGCATATATCATGTAGTATAACATAAGTAGTATTTTCACTGTGATTTATGGTGGATCTGTAGCAACTTGCAAGACAAGTTTTAATTATAGCCTTATTGGAGCATTTGCAAAATATATAAGAGCCAGCATTTTTAGCAATCTCACTTGCCACTTATTCTCTTTCCATCAGCTGTATCACCAGATGTGACTCAAGAAAAAGCATACATCTAGTCAGTTGTTAGTCAACACAGTACAGACCCTGACATACAGCACCTGTATAAAGTATATGTTACGCTGCCTCCAAATGGCAGGGAGGCAGCACTGCGACCGCAGCTGGACACTGAAGTCAAGGTCATGGGGAGAGTGTCAACTGCTGGAGACATACAGCTTCAACCTTTGTCCCAGGGGATTTTTGTGGATATGTACTTGTACGTGTGTATGTTTTCATAGAGGACGTTTTAAAAGTGTTTGCTGTCTGTGCCTGTCTACGTACGCGTGTGTGTGTGTGTGTGTTTGTGTGTCTTAGGGGAGAGCCTCTCTATGGTAGCTGGTTAGCCTCTTGAGCATCATTATCACTGGCATAAACAACAGCTAAGCTCCGATGTCCTCTGTGCCCTTGTTCCTCTTTTAGATGGTCTTAAGTGTGTGTGTGTGTGTGTGTGCGTGTGCGTGTGCGTGCGTGTGTGCGTGCGTGCGTGCGTGTGTGTGTGTGTTTGTATGCACGCTCAGATGCCAAAGTGTGTTAGTGCCTTTTCAGGATGCTCATGATTACATATTTGTAAGCAAGTGCAAGTGCCCTTACATAACGACCCTTTTGATGTCTACTTTTGTCTTAATTAGTTTTGTAATTTATTGTGATTTCAGAGAATTCTCATCCATATCTTTTGTACATGCTTATTAAAGGTACCTAATCCCTTCATTGGACCGCTCCCATGCTGGCTTCTACCGCTGCATTGTCAGGAATCGGGTGGGAGCCCTTCTACAGAGGCGCACGGAAGTACAGGTGGCCTGTAAGTATTCACAAGGGATGGAATAGAGAGAGAGAATGTGTGTGTGTGTGTGCGTATGTGCGTGTGTGCGTGTGCATGACTGTCTGCAGCGTACACAGTATGCCCTCACTCTGTTTGGTTGCCTTTGTATCAAGGTCTGACAAGGGAGGGACAAATGCTGGCAGGGTGAAAGATCTACCTGCATCTCATTCGGGGTGTTATCAACCCAGACAGCTGTTCCACTCAGCATTCTCATTAGATTGATATTGTTGCCGTCGATGTTTTTAACTTTGCTTCATTTTAATATGACCGTCGCTTATTTCATTTTGTGTCTTTTGTCAACAACATCTGTCGTTTCTTGGCGAAAATGGGGCTCAGATGCGCTGTGTTTCTGAAAATTTCCAGTGCCTGTTTCACACCGCTCGGCTCCCTCGTCTTGTTAACGAGCTATTACAGACGCGCCACAGATGTGTCTGGAGTGTTGTCACACCAAATCCACCCACAACCCCCATAGGCACGACCGTCCTATGCCCATTATCCAGCCTTCCCAGGGTATGCCAGGTTCATTGGTTTCCCCTTGTTCCAACGACATTTTAGTGGATGTGACACACCGCTGTACCTGACTGAACAATGCAGCTAACCAAGCGTGAGAGAGAAAGAGATGGGAGGGAGACAGAGAAGATTTAACAGTCCCAGTGGTCCACTTCTTTAGTATTGGGTAAACATACTGTTGCGCAAGGCAACTCCTTCTTTCTGCATGTTCTCTCTCCTCCAGCAGTCTGACTCTGTCGCTTCCATCACAGTTTCTTTCTGTTGTTGCTTTCCTCCCTCTCTCTTGACTTTGTCTGTCGTCTGGCCACCACTGCTTTCTATTTATTTCTTGGCTTCCACCCCACTGTTCAGTCAGTTTCTCTTTATTCCCACCTCTTCCCATTTCCATAATTCTCTTCTTCCCCCTCATCAGTTGCTCATGAAGGGGTACAGATACTAAGGCAGAGTAAAAAGGAGAATTAAGGACACCTGCAGAAGAATTGGATGAGATAGACAGCGGATGGAGAGGGAGAAAAAGATAGAAAGGGAGAGATGGGGAGATCTCTTTTGCAAGCTATTCCATTGAGGCTGCACAATTAGGATTGCAGAGACACACCTCGGAGCAAGAGAAACATGCCGAGGCATTAGAGATTAGAGAAGGGGAGGAGGACATCACATCGCCGAAACTGCAGATCAAAGTCAGGGGATTTGCACACTTTCTAGATTTTCATTTAAGCTAAGCACCACAGCTGCAACGCAAAGCCAGATTACCTTTTTTATTCTGTTTGAAAGAGAGCGAGGGATAGAAAGAAGATTGCCATCGATGCACAACCACTCCAGCATCCCTAGTTCAAAGCCCCATACCTTGATCCCTACATGTTTCAAAGATGTTATTATTTCTAAACTGTGTTAGAACTTAATTGAGTGTTTGATGTAATGTTCAAATAATTTTAGCAGTTTTCTTTATTGTTTCCGCTGAATTGAAAAGGCAAATATATGATCTTCTCATCACCTCTGAAGGAGCTAAAAAAAACAATCCTAAGGTATTCAGCTGTCACTTCTACAAAATCAGTCTGCACTTTCTCTTTCAGACAGCTTTGGAAGAAGAAAAGACAAAGTCTGCTTGTCTCTGCTGTCCTAAAAAGGTTTCCAGTCAGCATCCACCAGCCTGAGTGCATCGGACAATTCCACAGCTGAGATAGAAAATAACAATTGAAGTTAGGCTCAATCGACGTGAAGTCCGTCAGGAACTCCTAGCCTGCCCATAGATCTCACTTAGAAATAGGCAGAGCATGGAGTAGGAATATTAGCATAGTATTTTTTGTCAGTTTTTAAGACATAATGAGGCGGGAGACGAACAAAACCACGGTAACAAATGAAATGTATTAGGAGATGATAGAACAGTGGCAGCTCTGGTCATCTACTATGCTGAGTAATGCACACAATTAAGAGTGTGATCAAGATTGATTGCCCTCGATGGATCCACACAGGAGGATACAGAATATGAATACGAGTCAATTTAGTGTCCCCTCTGAGTCCCTCTGAGTCACTACATCTTGGTTCCTTCTAGCCTTTCTTGATGTGCTGTGGAAACCATGGCAACATCAGTGCGCTGTCCATCAAAACAGCTCGATGTAACATTACAGAACAGAAAGCAGATGTCAAAAGCTAAGCGGGCACCAAAAGCCAAATTCACGAAAGAAAAGGGAAATTTTGCCTGTGACTCTACGTGCCCTCTTCTTTTCTTACTCTCTCACTGTTTTGCTGTTCATGTGTGTATTGTTTGTTTGTTTTCCTGTAGTTATGGGCAGTTTCGAGGAAGGTGAACGGACCCAATCAGTCTCTCAGGGAGAGGGTGCCGTTGTCCCAGCACCACGCATTCGCAGCTTCCCCCAGCCGCAAGTCACCTGGTTCAGAGATGGGCGCAAGATTCCACCCAGCAGTCGCATGTAAGTCTTTTTCTTTTTTCCAATCCCGTGGAGTCTTTTTTTCGTGCTTTACTTTGTATTTCTGTTTGATTCTGTGAACACGTTTTGGGTCTTTGTTTGTTCTTGGAGGTCTTTGAGGGCTTTAGTTTGAGAGCAGCTGTTCCTACATATCGTTTGTCATTCATCTTGCTACATTTTGTGGTTAAGGAGGGTTCAAATTTACCTTTGCAGAACAAGGGCTAAGACCAAAGCAGTTTTGTCACTGTGTGAAATGGAATCGATCCTTTTTTCCTCATCTTTATTTCAAAAGAAAACCTGAACCGAACACTTTTATCTCACCTTATCTATGTCTCCGTCTCAGTCTTGTTTTCCTTCTCTATGTCTCTCTTCATTTTGGTCTCAAAATTGGAAGTTGTGTTTCCTGGGGTCAGCTATCAGTGTTTGCCAGCCAATGGCAGTGGGGTTCGTACAATGCCATCAGTGCTAGTGAGCACTGGGGCTGCTGACAGCATCAAATGGGATTGTTGTTTTGCTTTCCTATTCAGTCCACTTAAAATTGAAGGGTGTAAATGGAGAGGCGGATTGGGAAAGAGGCGTTCTCTCTCTGATTTGCTCTGTGGCCCAAGAAAGAAGCATCGGCCAATTTTCGTACTTAAATTCCCTGGGTTTTGTTCCTGTATGCTCCAAACGTAGAAACATTAAAAAAGAACGTACATTTTATTGGTATATGTGGGTTTGTATATTATTAAAAGAGTACTAAACTGATTTAGCATTGCACTCCTATAATACTGTCAGAAACAAAAGGATCGAAATTAATGCGGCTAAACCTGAGATATCTTTCTTTTTTATTCTACGCATTCTTCTTTGTCTAAAAATGGTGCCTACATTTTCCACAATGCAGTTCAGCCACTCAAAGTCTATATGGAGATGTGGTTGTGTTATTCTAGCAGCAGCTCATGCGAGCTGGAACCCTTAATGTTTCACAGTATCCATATTGATAGATACAGCTGCCTAAAGGGTATACTGTACATCTACAGTCAAGGTGATACCGCTTCTGTTTCTCTTTCGACGATTGTCTTTTTCTTTCACTGAGAATGTGCACAGGATTTTTTACACACATCTCTATGTTCCTGTCTTTCTGTGGGAATATTTTGAATGTGTGTACCTGAATCTAGGTGTGTTAAAAAGGCACTTATCCCCATCTCATCACATCTACATTTCTTCGCAGTGGGAGGTGACCTCGCCCTTGGTTAGAGTGAATCTTTCTTATCAGCGCCTCATCATCAGTAATCATACCCTGACCTAGAATGACAATGAAACAAGCACCCAGACTGACTGAGAAGCTGAAGGCCATGGATGGCCGTGGGTAGGCCGGTCGCTTCAATTTTGCTCTGTCTTGTTCTGGGTTACTTTTGAGTTGTTAAGAAAATGATGAAACAACAGTGTCATCTGGAGCTCAGTGTTTGTATTAAGCCGCCCAAAAGTTGGTATTTGAAGAGATTATTGTTATGTAAATTTGATGATCGATTATACTCTGTTGACGGATTTGGTGAGAAGGGTCCATCAAAGAATTCACACACTCAACTCAACTCTTTGTTAGTTTCACATTTCTCTCATTCAGCTCCTTCTCCTCTCTCGCTTCTTGTCTTGTTTATTTTTTCTGTCCGTTTCTCTCTCTTCTCACAGTCTCTCTCACTCCTTTTGTCTCCATTATAGGCCACCCACCGTGTGTACATTGCTTCTCTTACTCCTAGCTTCTTACCCTCTAGCTCTGAGAATGCTAATTCTGCACGCACTACCAAGGTCACTGTGTGCAAATGAGCCCCGTTGATAACAGACGGCCTTTTTTATTGAAAATCATTTAATTGAATTTGATTCGTGCCACTAGCGTTGACTCTGTTGAGGCATCAAAGTCTCACTAGTGAGGGAGATTGAGGAAGCACCACAGAGAGATCTGCACCGAGCCACAAATGTTACCTTGATGAAGGCTCTTTCCAAGAACTGGTGCTTTCCAGAGTCAGTTCCAGCTGTGTGGTTTCTCTAAACATCATCATATGGGCTGCTGTGTGTAATGGTAATAGTCACTGTAAGAATGGTAATCCCATCTGGAAGATCTGTGTGTGTCAGGTTCCACAGTGCTCTGCCATGGGCCAAGTTACATTGTAGAATTGCAGTGAAAGGAAGAAGTGGAATGGAGACCAAAAAAAGGTTCCATGGACTACAACCATGATGACTATTTATTATTTTCTCTTTAATTTAAAATATCTTTCTTAATTTCTTTGTACTCCCTTTTTTTCTGTCTTCCTTCATTGTCCCATGTTCCTGCTATCCCTCCTCAGGTGTCATAACTTTAATTTGCTAGCTCTCCAGGGGTTCGTCTTGCTTCTTCTCTGTGTGCTGCTTAATCACAATGGCAATAGAGGAGAGGGGAAAAACAGCCAGACCCAGAATAACTGTGGTAATCATCTCCAACCAATCTAACAGCTAATGAAATTCACAAATCCTCTGCAGGATGTTGTACTCCAACTACATGTTTTATTGCATTGTGATTACCTTCACGTTGTGATCAGTTTGGCCTGTAAAATATGTCAACATGATGTGAGTTTCTTGAGTTGCTTCTTCAAATTGCATCATGAAGTAGGAGGGGGTGTTCTTGTCTTGTCTTGCTCTTGTCTGATGCTTTTTTTTTGCAGTAGAAAGGTGGCAGATGCTTGGAAACCACACCATGATGCCACTGGTTGTTTGCATGTATTGTTTCAGGTCCTGCGCACACTTAGCAAATACATCCCAAGTAATCTGATCACAAGTAGACACCTAAAAATATACAGTAGGTGTAATTTCAGCTACAAACATTACCAAAACACTGGGATTAGATTTAATAGAAATTATTCAAATCTAAATCAAATATCAAATCCATTTATCAAATGCAAATCCTTTAAATAGGGAGTTTGTTTAAGGGAGTAGGAAGACAGTTTCTTAGTTTTTAGTACATTTAGATGCACATAATAATTCTGGTTTTGAGTCTTATCCAGGTTTTGATCATTTTTGAGATATGGTGCTTACATGGAGCAATTAGGTATTCATCATTGTGTCCAGGTTTCTGATCATCTCTCTTGATTCCTCAGCCTCTCAGCCACTCATTTCCGTACCAACTGGGTTACCTCAAGAGTTGAGAATGAAAACATTTTTGTCCCCGGTCGCCTGAGCTCTGCTGTATTTAGTTTTTTCATTTGGTCAATCTGGTCACTGGTAATGGAAAACAAGAGCTACAGTACATTGCATTCCTGATGTCAGACTCTCCCTTTATTTCAGTGTTTTCTTCATGGTAACATTTCCTATGACATTTATTTTCCTGACTAACTACTACATGACTTGAGTTGATGGTGCACCTGCACACATGGCAAGAGAGTGATCAGAAACATGGATACGGTGTTTATATCCTGGGAAGAGAAATGAGAATATAATGCTTACATGCAAAAATTATAACCAGGATACTCATGCGCATCCAAATGCATTCAGTATCAGATGGTTGGTACACCACTTTGGTTCAGGCTGATATTTCTCAGCAAATGTTGAATATATTGTCACAAACTTTTGTACAGCCATTCATTGTCCCCAGAGGATGATGCCTACTGACTTTGGTGATCCCCTGACTTTTCCTCTAGCACCACCATGAGGTTGACATATGTGATTTTGAGTGAAATGTCCTGCTGACTATTGGATGGAATGGCCTGAAATTTGCTACAGACATTTATGTCCCTGTCAGGGTAAACTGTAACAACTTTGCTGATCCCTTAACTTTCCTTATAGCACAGTCATTGGGTCCAAAATTTAATTTATTCAGTACTTTGTTTATAACCAAATACCTGCAAAACTAATGACACCAGCATCAGATGTAGTTTATTTTAGTGCACATTGACAAATGTTAGTATGCTAACACACAAAACCAAGATGGTGACAATGGAATACACAATAACTGCTGAACATCAGCATGTTGCCGTGTCATTGTGAGCATGTGCCGATGTTAGCATTTAATTCAAAGCCTAAAGTACACCATAATAGAGACTCCTAATCGTGTTATTCACTCGGTACTGTAACCAAATGGCTTTCAACAATTATGTGTTACAAAAGTTATTAATAACTCTGAGTATTTTTTTTTACATTGTCTCAATTGAAGAACTCAAGCCTCAGTTTGTTCTAAATAGATTAGATAATTATTATTCAGCTAAATGACCAGCTGAATGTTTAGTATCCTGCTCTTTGGCAAGAAAAGGAAAAAAGAAGAAATGAACGATTTGATAAGAGACTTCTTAGACTCCGCCATTAAAAATCCAGTATTTTATCAGCTTGGAAAGGGATCCAAAATTCAACAGGCTACTGGAACTTTGCCCTCAAGGTCAGGGATGTATTTAAATTCACTCGTAGTATAGTGTGAACACAACACACCACCCAGACCCTGAATGTGTAAAGGAAACTCACAGAAACTTAGGGAATGCTGCATTTTTGCTTCCCTGCTGCCAGTTTCCCCCTGGCAAGGCAGTGTCTCACTATGGGACTGTGACTACTCTCACTTTACCATGTTGCCTCTGCAGCTGTTGTTTTTGGCACAGGCAAAGACTCCTGTGCTCTCTCTCACAGCACACCCATAAACTTGTGGATTCACTTATTGTAATGTTTCTGTCTGATGGTCTTTGCTGTGCTCTCCTTTTTTGACTCAGGGCTAAAATGTGCAGCTAGGCATTGGTATAGCTGCCCTACAACCTAGGTCCTCATATCTTTGTTGTGTTTTGATGTACAGTAGGAAACAAGGATAAAAATAACTTATTTAGCACTAATAGTAATTATTTTTCCATTATGGAATGGGAATGCAATTTGCGGGGTCTTTTCCATTCCGCTGACATGATTTGTTATGTTATTTTGGTGACTTAATGTGGTGTGTAGTCAGAGTCCCTTCAGCAAACACATTTGCAAGTAAATGTAGGCCTATCTTCGCACTAATTCACCTCTGCCAACAACTCATTACCTACTACCTGGTTTTCTCTCCCAGAAACTTTCCATTGACACTTGGGCATGGATTTATCTGCATTACACTGAAAACAACCTTGTAAAGGTGTCTGTTAAGACAGAACACAGAGGAGCCTGATCTGGAGGAGTCAGTGGGAGGACATCCCTGACACACAGCCACTGCAATTCCCTTGAGTAATCTGCTGTAGCTAATGATCAATTAATGGCACCTGCCTGTGATGCGCAGGTTCTGTCAGTCCGCTATGGATTCCTCATTAGTCACGAAGGCCAATGAATAGCCAAGCCCTTCCTTTACACTCCCTTACATCCTACTGCCCAGCATTATTCATGAACCCAACAATCTGTAGGTCAAAAGGGAAGGGATGTCAAGGAGAAGCATCTCTAACAACACAGAATGAAGTCTTGAATGAATAATTGCATGTATATGGGGCTGTTTATTTTCCTGATTGTTGTTGGTCTGTGAAACTGCTTGTTTTGTCTGATCAACAGTCCAAAACTCAGCATACAATTAAGTAACAGGAAGAAGCAGCTATTTACAGTTGAGCATTTTACTTGATAAATCAATTATTTAAAGATAGTTGATTTATAATCAATAATTATTATTGATTCCTTTGTCATGTCAGTTGATTTATTGATTAATAGTTCCTGCACTACACATATGTAGGTATGGGATCGGACCCCATATGTTTTGAGTACAACTTCAACTATTGAAGTTTGGTCAGAAGTTAGGTTTGCTTACTTATTCAGATTTTACTGATCTAAGTTAGGAAGCACCTTGACTCTGATTTATTTATGCAATGGTATTTTCACAACTGAATAGCTGACATATTTTGTTGAATGAAAAAAAGGGCCAAAACATTAGGGATTAGGTATAGAAAAAGGGTATTCTTGTGGTATCTATAGCAAAATGCAGGTATTGTAGTGGCACTGATATTAAACATTTTCAAAGTCCTAGTCCTACATGTATCCATGGTTGTGTACATTAGGGCTGCGACTAACGATTATTTAAATATTTGATTCATCTGGGTTTTTTTTGTTTGTTTGATTTTTGTTTTTTTTTTAAATCTATTTTATATTTTGCCCATGAAATGTCAGAAAATAATGAAAAGCTGTTTCCCAGATCCTAAGTCGATGCCTTTAATGTCCCGATTTGCCTGGCCAGCAGTATAAACCCAAAAAATATTCAATTTACGATGATATAAACAGGTAAAATCAGCAAATCCTCACACTAGAGAAGATGGAACAAGCAAATGTTTGGGATTTTGCTTGAAAAATTACTCAAATTATTTTTCGATCATCAAAATCATTAGTTGACGATCATCAGCACATTCAGCTCCAGTGTAGATAGGTGTATCAGATGATTCACTTTGATGGAGGTATTTAGGGATGACCGTTTATGTTTGATGTTGTAAACACAGAGCGAAATGCAAATCAAGGCTGATCATAAATGGCCTTGAGCTCATTTAGATGTCACCCTTTGACCTTGTATTTGGGATATCCCCTTTTTCTTCACTGAGGTTGATTTTCTGAACATTCAACCAACCAAGAGCAACAGGGAAGCTTTCTTTTGCAGTCATCTGTCTACTGTCTGTGGTTTGACTCATACCTTAGCCAGCCATGTGAGCCGCTTGATCCTGCCGACCCCTCGCTCACTCTCCTGGCGGAGGCCATCAGTCGACCAGGGCCATTTGTCTGCACGTAATGGAGGTCTGAGGCTGTGGAGCGAGGTTAGGCCCCTCACGGCCCAGCAGAGAGGGACAGCCACTCCAGATGCCAAAACACTCCCGAGCGTCTATGTGTGTTAGAACAAGCCCAGCTCAGTCAACCTGTGTCAGTACTGGATTAACACGATAACATATGCAAACACACTTGTAAAGTCAGCAGTTAAAGTAGACACAAATATATGCACTTTAGCTTGTGTTTTAGTATTGAGAGTCCAGGGATGATATGTTCTTAATTAAAGACAGCAACCCCGGATCATTGTTTATCTAATTTTGCTGTGATGTAATTTATTAGCAATAATGAAAATTAGAGAAGGGAAGCATCTAGTGGCGAATGAAACATTTAAACTTCCATCTCTCTCTTTCAGCCAAACATAAATCCTCATCATCACTGATTAAAGTGCGACAGAATCTTTATAAGGCTGGCAGTCATTGAAAACCTACCCTTGACGCTAAACATAAATGAACTGATCTACAAGAAAGTAACTGCATAAGAGACTAATACTGCTTCTTGCTGCAAGCAAAGCTGGGGTTGCACATTAAGCTGCACAGTTGGCCAAGATGTGTCTGAGCAGCTTTCCAGTCTGCCAGGCTGTCTTGTGGACCACAGCTCTTTCTGGAGAATAGTAATGGAAAAGGAAATTGGGTTGGAATAAAAAGAGAAAACATTCAAAGACGCAGGAATAAACATAAACACCAGACAGAGTCAGAGGCATGTTCACACATATCTGATTTGTCCAAATTTCTCAGCTCTGTGGCTTGATAAATCCCTGCACCAGATACATAGTAAGCCATCGCTACGAGCAAGCCTCAGACAGCTGCTCACAACAGCACTGAGAGACTTTGGAGTTGAATACGGATGACCAAAATGCATTCAGACAGAGAATGAGATAGATAAGAAAAAGCAACATGCTATAACAAGAAATGACTGCAGGAAGCTAGTCAAAAACTGAACCACTTCATTACCTCTTTTAAGCAAATTCTTATCCTGCCTGTTCCTGCTCCCTTGGTATACATGTAAAGCCATTCTGGATAATTGGCTTACTTTTAATTTCTTCCTGCATCATGTGATCTTTGATCCCCGAGGCCTGGCGAACTTGAGGAGCAGTTAGATCTGCTGAACACGCTGTGCAACAAAGTTTGTGTGACCCCCACTGCAGCAGCCCTGATTACAGGCTGAGGGGAGAGAATGCTCAGCGGGGAAGCACATTAAAATCAACTAGCAGGGGAAAAAATTCCCTCCTGGTCCCACTAACATTGATGAAATCAGGACATGCTGTGAATGAATGTGCAATATTATTCAAAACTTAGTTTTGCAGGTGCTTGGATTAGTGAGTGGGGTTATTGAGGGAAAACAAAAACTGAAGAAAAAATGAGAAAGTGCTTGTAAGATCACCTCATACAGTGCCTGATATTATTATAAAGAGAATGCTGTCTCGCCCATTTATATTTGTATATGTATGTATGTTTGTACACATACACACAAATACATATATTTGTGTATAGTGCATCCAGAAAGTATTATTTTTGTTATGTTGTTATGTTATGAGTCTTGCGCACCTGGATTTGGGGATTTTCTGCCATTCTTCTCTGCAGATCCTCTCAAGCTCTGTCAGGTTGGATGGGGACCACTGGTAGACAGCCATTGCAGGTCTCTCCAGAGTTGTTCGATTTGGTTGGAGTCGGGGCTCTGGCTGGGCCACTCAAGGACATTCACCAAGTAGTCCCCCAAGCAATTCTGCATTTTCTTGGCTGCGTGGTCATTGTCCTGTTGGAAGGGGAACCTACAGCGCAGTCTGAGGTCCTGAGCACTCTGCACCAGGTTTTCATTAAGGATATCTCTGCAACCCCACAGCTTGATGCTGCCATCAACATGCTTCAGCGCTGGGATGGTATTGGGCGGGTGATGAGCGGTGCCTGGTTTTCACACATGAAGCTTAGAATTGAGGCCAAACAGTTCAGTTTTGGTTTCATCTGAGCAGAGAATCTTGTTTCTCACAGTCTGAGAGTCCTTTAGGTGCTTTTTTGCACACTCCAAGCGGCTTTCATGTGTCCTTCACTGAGGAGAGGCTTCCATCTGACCCATCTGCCATAAAGCCCAGATCGATAGAGTGCTGCACTGATGGTTGTCCTTCTGGAAGTTTCTCCCATCTACACAGAGGATCTCTGGAGCTCAGCCAGAGTGACTATCAGGTTCTTGGTTACCTTTCTTACCAAGGCTCTTCTCCCCCGATTGCTCAATTTGGTCGGGAGGCCAACTCTAGGAAGAGTCCTGGTTGTTCCAAATTTCTTCAATTTAAGAATTATGGAGGCCACTGTGCTCTCGAGAACCTTCAGTGGAGCAGAAAATTTTTAGAACTGTTGCCCAGATCTGTGCCTCAACACAATTCTTTCCCTGAGCTCTGCAGGCAGTTCCTTCGACCACATGGCTTGGTTTTTGCTCCGAAATGCATTGTCAGCTGTGAGACCATATATAAAGACAGGGTTGTGCCCTTTTCATGTCCAATCAATCGAATTTACCACTAGATTTTGCATATGGCTGCAACATAACACAATGTGAATAAAGTGAAGGGGTCTGAATACTTTCTGAATGCGATATATATACGGTGGGGTCCGAAAGTCTGAGACCACTTTCCCATTGTGGTCTCTGACTTTTGGACCCCACTGTATATATACATTAAAACCAGTAATTGGTTTTAATGTTGTGGCTGAGGTATATTCATCCTCAAGAGTTTCTTAATCGGCAGGTAAAGAAGTTAAGCCCCGGATTGTGACCCCGTTTTAGAAAGGTCCTGGGAAGTCACCTGGGAATCATTCAGCGCTTTGGACACTTCCGTTATGCCCACGTCCCTGAAGGGATCCATAATTCATAGCTGTACGTCCCGGATGTCACCGCTCCAGTGAGCTAACATTAAATATTTAGGCCAGATCATAAGCTGCAGCCATTCAAGCCTGCCGGCCCCTTTAGGCAGACTGTTTTCAGTCTCAGCATGCACGGGGAATCCCAAATGAGCCCAGTGACTTGGGCCGCTTTCAGATATTTTATAATCAATCACTTCAAAGAAGGATGTCATAAGTGAACCTACTGTAAATGCTAATGGCACAGGTACCTATATATGCAGCATACACAGCCTTTCACTCTCTCTGCTGTGTCAGAATATTTTACTACATGCCTCTCGGAGCTACAATTACAGTTGAGAAGGTATTTTTATGTGTGTATACCTGTATATATTTTCTGTATGTGCTTGTGAACATTTTTTTTCCTTTCTCTATTTGCATCTCTTTTTCTCACTTTGTCATCAGCGCTCTTGCTCCCTTGATAAGGCACAGCAGGTACTTAAATCCCCCACAGATGAAATGAAGGTCAGGATGGAGGGAGGAGTGGATGGAGAAGTGGAGTGGTTTAGACTGGAGGAGGAGAGAAAGAAGAGGTCATTATCTGTGAAAGAGGAACACGGCTTATATGTACATGACAGGGGTCATAGTTGTTTAACTCTGGTGCAATTACAGTACATCTATGTATTACATGCAGGGAATGGGGATTTTTTCGTTTTTTTATTGATTACTAAGATTGCCCTTATTCCAGATTTAGCTTTAAAGAAAATGTCAAAGAGAAAATCAAACAGAAATGTCACAGTGTACAGGGGGTAGATATGAGCCAAAGCCATTCGAGCTACTGACATTAGTAATTTTCAGAAGGACCAAGCTTCCTGATGTTTCTGTGATTGAGAGATTTGTACTCTGTTGTGTCATCAGCTGTGTGAGAAATATGCATATTTTTAGTTTTATGAATACATGACTTTTCTCCTAAATGTGTACTTCATGTTTTGTTTTGTTTTCTTTGTAGTTCCATGTCAGTCTGTCAAGGCAAATGACCAAATATCACTTCAGCACATGACCACATTTAGCATCTTGTGGAATGGAGGGAGAGAGGGGGGAGTAGGACGAAACAGTAAATGGAGGGATAAGGCCAGAGGAAATGATATATGTGGAGGAAGGCACACAGTTGGAACATGCTATCTACATCCAAACTGTTGAACGGGCTCAGATAATAGGAAAATATTGATTGTAAACATAGTCAGGGGCTGTAACATCAAGTGGTAGGGAGGAGGGAGGAGGATTTCTCCCTCAGTGGTTGCTACATAGACGAGGGAAATTCCAAGGGAGGACTCGATAAAGACAACAACTCACCGGGTATTAGCCCGTATAGGACACCTGCTGAAAAAATGGAATCGAGTTTATGTATTCGGGCTTCATTTCAGGAACCAACAAGGAAGACACTGTCGTTTCCTGCCAGATGTGGTTGACTGCCAAAATGTAGGCCATAGGAAGCAGATGGGTACAAATAGCCATTAAAAATTCTGGGTTATTATGCAGGGCTGTCATATTTCAGCACAGACCATAAGGACAAGTATGAACGGGGGAGGTAGTCAATATTTCTGCCTTGCTCATTCAGCACTAACGCATTGTTTACACATTGTAAATCGATATACCTAATGCTGCTTGAACAGTGTAATTAAAATGTTTAATGCTGTTTTCAGCCATTGGATCAAGTCTTACGCAAACCAGACTTAGCACTAATCAGGCAGTCCAACTCTTCGTTTGAAGGTTGAAAATGTGTTATTTTTCCTAAGAGGCTTTCTCTGAACTTCTTGATCTTTAAAGTGTGCAAGAAAGTATGTTAGTCAGTCTCTCTGGATTCCATTCAACTACCCTGACCTCTGTATATACAAAATGTCTTAAATTTTTTTTTTCAAGACTCACTGTGTCATGCGGTTGCTCCCCCTGTAGTGCCATTACTCTGGACAACACACTGGTTATCCTGTCTACGGTCGCGCCAGATGCCGGGCGCTACTACGTCCAAGCAGTAAATGACAAGAACGGAGAGAACAAGACCAGCCAGCCCATCACCTTGTCCGTAGAGAGTGAGTAACCAAATACGTCATCCTTACATACATACTGTACTCGACCGATTATGCCAGTACAGGTGACTGGTCTGGGTATACAGCCGGATCTTGAAACATCACTCGTGGAACACATTTAACATTACGATTTTACCATACTTACCTGAGTACAAGTTAACACGTTTTTTATTGAACAGCTACTGTATACTCACTAGTTTCTTGGCATTTTGCATACAAAACTTGTACCTTATATACAATACATCATATTATATTAGCACATAAAACAGATTTTTTAAGTTAAAATGACCTCCAACCTCGACCAGCTAAAGCTTTAGAATGTCTACAAGTTAATGCACCAATAGTAATGATAAAATAACCAGTGGAGGAGGGAGGGATACTTCACCTAAGTAAAAATAGCAATACCACACTGCAAAAATACTCAGTCACAAGTAAGAGTTCTGCATTGAAAAGGTTACTTTTGTATGGACCTTGTGAGTGTTATCCTAATATATGTATACTATTTTATATACTGTAGAGCAGTTAAATGTAAAGCGTTGCATTATGCACATGGAATACATTTACTTTTTGTGTATTTTCACCTAAGGAAACCTTTGAATGCAGGATTTTATTTTACAGTATTTTTACATTGTTGTATTGCTACTTTTACTCAAGTAAAGGATCTGAGTACCTCTGCTACCACTGTGGGACATCTAAGAAGCTCAGCCTTTATGATCAGATTTAATTTCATTCTACTGAATTGTATCTGTAGCAATATTTACACAATGTTACAGAAATACAGTACACACAGAGGAAGGAGAAGCTGTGGGGACAAGGGCACAGACAGACTATGCTGCTGCCAAGTAGTTCTTACTATTCACAAGCCTCCTTAGCTCCCACAACAAAAAAAAACACAAGATGCACAGATCAAACCCGTTCAGTTGGCTTCAGCTCAGCAGACTGAAACCTGACAAACAACATCTTATGACATGGTAGACTAGGGTTCAGATTGGAAGTGAATAAGGAGGGTGAGGGTAAGATATTACAGCTGACAACACAAGGGAGCAGAAATAGCCTCTGGCACATTTGGAGAACAGTGGCAGGGTTGATTATACTAGTGCTAGAACACACACAAACACACACACACACACACACACAGTCACACACACACTCCGGTTCAGGTTAGATAGAGAGCCTAGTGGGAGGTCTCAACTCGGCAGGTCTCTTGCCATGCATTTACATGAACATTCCACACATGCTCGAGTTAGGCACACCGACACGTACACACATTGATGTTCGGGCTGCTTGGAGAACCAATGCTGAGGGTTGTGTGTGTCTGAGTGAGTGCTGGCTTCTTACTGTATGTGCGCGTGTATTTGTCACTATCTGCTACAGCAGCTGTTCCCGCAGTGACACCTGTGACACTGCATTTCCCATGAGCTCTCCTGGCTCCGACAGTACTTGCCTAAGACTTGGGGAGAGCGAAGGACAAGGAAAAGCTTTGAGGAGACTACTGTTGTTCGTGTTACAGTTTCCATACTCATGAAAAACTTTAACTTCACCAAGAGTAAAAATTTGGCTGTTGTTGTTGCTGACATTGTTTTGGCTACTAACTGCCTCTCCTTTCTCAAATTGGAGAGGCGGGAACTGTTTGAGATTTTGGGAAATACGTATATTTGCTCTCTTTCCAAGAGGGAGATGAGAAGACTGATATCAATACTGTGACTGTGTTTTAAGCATGAAAGCAGGAGTCAGGATGTGTATAGCCTAGCTTTGCATAAACACTGGCAGAAACGGTTTGCTTCCCAAAGTCTTGTCTTACTGTTTTCCCCTGCATCCAGTCTCTGTTCTAAGCTAGGCTAACCACCTGACTCCAGCTCCGTACACACAGACATGAGTCTGACACTGATATTTTCACTGCATGTAATAGTTTTCAAAATGTTGATCCTCTCCTTTTAACTACGCAACAGCTCATTCAAGTACTTATACTGTAAGTATGTCTGTTCGAAATATGCAGCAGTTGTTTTCCTTGTGACTGGCAGTCAAACCCTGGCCTTGTTTAACACGCGTGTGTGTGTGTGTGTGTGTGTTTATGGCTACAAACATGGCAGCCGTGCATCTAGATTGGATGGGTAAGATAGAGCCATGACAGCCCCTGTAGCTACATCTGACATGTGCAGCCACAAGCATACTCCCAGGGCATGATGGGATTGACGGATCAGTGTGAGTTTATCACAGACATGACACATCTCAAGCAGCACACACACACACACACACACACACACACACACATACCGTGCTCTCACTGCCATTGGCTGTCTGTCTCTGATGCTCACAACACAAACACACACAGACATAAACTAGTTTGCAGAGTTTTATACACACGTGAAAATGTGTGTATGTCAGCTTTCTGTTGGTCACGCGGTATTTTTCTATCCCCATTTGTGGTTCTCCAGTAGACATCTTATTATACACAGTCACTGCACTGTCTCGTCCTATTCAGCCCATCTCTCTGTTAAAGCTCATACACTGTGTTCGCACTGGTCAGTTTCAATATTTCACATTGATGAGCACCCACAGAGGGCACTGGGTGGAAATGAAATGTGTAGGACACCACCCCACCAAATCTGCCAGTGGACTTAGCACATTTTGTCTCTCTTTGATACTCTCACTGCTCTCTGCTTAACCGTGTGTGTGTGTGTGTGTGTGTGTGTGTGTGTGTGTGTGTGTGTTTATGGCTACAAACATGGCAGCCGTGCATCTAGATTGGATGGGTAAGATAGAGCCATGACAGCCCCTGTAGCTACATCTGACATGTGCAGCCACAAGCATACTCCCAGGGCATGATGGGATTGACGGATCAGTGTGAGTTTATCACAGACATGACACATCTCAAGCAGCACCCACACACACACACACACACACACACACACACACACACATACCGTGCTCTCACTGCCATTGGCTGTCTGTCTCTGATGCTCACAACACAAACACACACAGACATAAACTAGTTTGCAGAGTTTTATACACACGTGAAAATGTGTGTATGTCAGCTTTCTGTTGGTCACGCGGTATTTTTCTATCCCCATTTGTGGTTCTCCAGTAGACATCTTATTATACACAGTCACTGCACTGTCTCGTCCTATTCAGCCCATCTCTCTGTTAAAGCTCATATACTGTGTTCGCACTGGTCAGTTTCAATATTTCACATTGATGAGCACCCACAGAGGGCACTGGGTGGAAATGAAATGTGTAGGACACCACCCCACCAAATCTGCCAGTGGACTTAGCACATTTTGTCTCTCTTTGATACTCTCACTGCTCTCTGCTTAACCGTGTGTGTGTGTGTGTGTGTGTGTGTGTGTGTGTGTGTGTGTGTGTGTGTGTGTGTGTGCGTGTGTGTGTCGTTCGGTATCTTCGTCTAGATGTGGGAGGTCCAGCAGACCCCATTGCCCCCACCATCATCATCCCTCCCAGGAACACTAGCGTGGTCACAGGCACCTCAGAGGTCACGATGGAGTGTGTGGCCAACGCCAGGTAAACATCCTGGAACTGCAGGGTCATAGAACAGTTTGCCAAAGGGTCGGTTCGCTCAAATCATTGAGGGTAATCCAGAACAGGAGATTTCATAGAGAGTATTATGTTTGCAGCATGTCATGGATGGTCCATTGCTGTGCATTAGGACAGAGACAGATTACCAAAACCTGTGCAAATAAAATCAAAACTGTCTGCGGGGCTAGATACCACTCGAAGTAAATGAGAGGATATGTGTTGTTTTGTTTGTTTGTTTGTTTTTTGTGAAATTACCCTCTAACCCATTGGGTATAAACTTGAGGTGTATCTCCCAAATTTGTATAAGTCGGACGTTAGACAATCACAAATGCTGATAATAGTTTGTTTGTAATTCTTAAATACATTTTTTTTAGATAGTTTTTTGGATTTCCATAACCGATGCGGATTAAACAAATTGATGGATATGTTTCACATTTTGAGAGAAATCAAATTTGGACCATCGTTGCAGAACCAGAATCATTTTATCATCAAGCACAAAACACACATTCTCATGCGGACGGTGAGATTAGAGCAAACCTGACACCTGTACTTTTTCCGTCGTAGACCTCTCATCAAGCTGAGTATCTCTTGGCGTAAGAATGGTGTGCTGGTGACCAGCGGTTTGAGTGACTTCAACCGCAGGCTGACCATCCTCAGTCCTGTGGTGAGTGACTCCGGCTACTATGAGTGTGAGGCCATTCTCCGCAGCAGCAGTGTGCCTTCGGTCAGTGCTGGGGCTTATCTGCATGTACTAGGTAAGAATCAGAGGTTAAAATGTGCTTTTGCCTGTGTTTTTTTTCTCCCGGTATTATCACATACTACTTACAGCAGGACTGTCACATCTCGCTGCAAATGTGCACATTTGCCCAGGACAGTGTGTTCCTATTACACTTTGTTACCCCTTTGGTTTCATACCAATTCACAACTCTTTTTCTCGGAGGACAAAGGCAGTATCTTTTTTTTTTTTAAAAACAAAAAAACATTTACTGACATTCATGTGAATGTTTACCTATAAACAATTTTTTCAGTGGCCCCCGAAGACAAAAACATGTATAAGAGTGAAAGCGCAGAAAGCCAAATGAGCCTTGATGGGAAAGCGTCTAAGTCAAAATAGGTTCATCATTTCTTCCCCCCAACTTTTGTTTTTTGTTTTGATATTTTCAGCACTTACCTCGGTGTTTGTGCTTTTGCCTCTTCTATAGTATGTGTTTTGATATTTCTTGAGCTCCGTCTCTGCAATTTTTCCTTAAGGTTCACCGTTGTTGAGATCTTTTTAGAAACGTACTATGCTCAAGGTAGAGAGAAAATAAGGTTATTTGTCTCAATGTATAATTGCTGTATGTGCTTTCATATCAGCATGAGAACCTAAATGAAAAAGCAGTGCTCTACTTTTAGCTACATATGTCAGGCACATGTGTGGGAGTAAACTTAGCATTTAGGCTTGCAAGTTGAAACTAAAGAACCGGTATGAAATTGATATACAGTAAATATTACAAGCCTCACTATAAGAATATGGCAGAGGTATAGCTGTGGAGTCGTAAGTGAGGGGGAAGTGTAATTGATTTAAAAGGGAGAAAGCTAAGAAACTGTTTAATAGCATTCCTTCAGTCCCTTTCATTCCAACCCACTGAAACACTTTGATGTTGTCAAGGTTGTGATCTGATTGAAAGCACAAGGTGTGGTGAACTTTTTCCTCGATACGGCTGAAGTCTTTTCCTCTCACCAAGAATACATTTGAAACCATTACAGAATACCAATTACTGATTTCTTTGATCAAACTACTGTATAATCTCATTATTTTCTGCTGCGGCATGAGAAGCTTGCCCCCAAAATCAATACATTTTTAAAGCAAAAAAATATTTAAAGTTAAATAGCTTTAAAATTTTAGTGTCATTCTTCAAAAATTAATCACTTTTTAACATACTTTGTGAGTTGGGGTGATTACAACTGCATGTTTGCAATCTTGCTTCTTATTTTATCAATTTATCCTCCTGTCTCTCCTTTTCACTCTGCCCCTCAGAGCCACCGCAGTTTATAAAGGAACCAGAGAAACACATTACGGCCGAAATGGAGAAAGTGGTGGACATACCCTGTCAGGCACGGGGTGAGCGCCGTATCTGTATGAATATGTGTGCATCTTAGTACAAGGATGTCAGAGCATATCAAGAAATCCCTGTCAGAATACTCAGAAATTATTGAAACAATTTTGAATATAAGTGATTTTAGTATGAAAAATTCAGTGAAAAAAGGGAAGTATGACTGTACGACTTAATGTGAGTAAACCTCAACCTCACTCACCCTCCGCAGGAGTGCCCCAGCCAGACATTGTGTGGTACAAGGATGCTTTGCCCATCGATCCGGTGAAGACGCCCAGGTATAGGGTGCTGGTGGGAGGCAGCCTACAGGTCAACGGCCTCCTGCCTGATGACACTGGGATGTTCCAGTGCTTCGCCAGAAATTTGGCAGGAGAGGTTCAGACCAATACATACCTGGCTGTTACCAGTGAGTGCTCCAGGAGCTTGTCATTAAATCATTTTCCACAGATAATTACTGCCATTAAAGTACAATATGGTTTGTTAAAACTCAACATCAACTTTTTTTTTTTTTTTTTTTTTTAAATACCAGAAGATTTTTAAATCCTTACACAGCGCTCTCAAGTACCTTGTCAGATTCAGAAAAAAATAGCAGTAATTGCTTTACAGAAATGGAAAGGAATTGAACCTGGAAGAGGGGAGAGGAGTAGTGGCATTTTAATGACTTAAGTGGACTTAAGTTAGCTTCCTCTTTTTATTTAATGAATGGAGGATAACATGTTATATTTTACCAGAATTCATAAAAATCTAAAATACCTTTTTTTCTTCCCCCAAAGAGGCCGAGGAATATAGTTTTTAGCCATGCTAGTAGCATGTCTGTGTTGTTGGGACCAGTTGTTCCACCCCACCGGTCCAGACTGAAATATCAACAACTACTGGATTGCCATGAAGTTCTATACTGTACTGTCATACTGACATTTCCTTCTGTTGTTTCGAACAGAATTTGTTACCTACACAGTAGCAGAAAACATTTTTGTCTGACAAGAATGCGATAGCCTTGTGACAGTCCTGTTATAATAACATGATCGGGGTGTTGTGCTCTTGTGACAGTATTACATGAGTGGGACTCAGAGCCGATCAGTTAAGACATCAAACAGCACTAATTTACTGAACATATCTGGGGGGGAAATGTGCGCAGTAGTCTTTCTTTCGTTTGTTGTGAAGGAAAAAAAATTCCATCACATCTATTATTTAGTTTTTCAGACATATATATAGTGTGTTTTCATTCTATCAGTGGTTAAGAACTGTGTTTTAAATCTCTGAATCTTCATATATAAATAGACAGCAGGTTTACATTACGGCAATACAGACTCAACATTATTGGCACATTTGCTGCATAACTCAGATCAACTACATGACTGTGAATATGCACGTGTTTTTTCCTCTACTGGAAAGTGAAAATTACTGGTAGTTTTACTCTTGCTGTGCATCAGTTAAGACGGGCTCCTGACATCTAATTTTCCCCACTTTGTCTCACTTCCCGCTGCCTTCACTCCATGTTGCACCACATTATAAGAATTCACGATATTCTCTCTCTGGCTAACTCACCCCTTCCCTTTCTATCTCTCTCTCTTTCTCTCCTTGGAACTGTCTCCTCTTCTTCTCTCCCCTCCCTCCAGATCTCATCTGATCATCTCCCTTTTTCCTGAACACATTAATGTCCCCACTTCTCCGTCTGTCCTACTCTCCCTGTCCTGATATCAACACTGCTCCTATGACAAACTCCCTCCTCCTCCTTTCCCCTGGGAGTGATACAGTTTTCTGTCATCCTATAAAAAGTTTGATTTATTGCATATCAGAGGTAGGGATTTTAGTTATCTACATATTGCCTTCTCTCTCTGTCTGTGCTTCTCCATCAGTCATTTTCCTTCCTCCTCTCCCTATATCCACTATCTCTGTGGGTGCCAAAAAAAAAATGGACCAGCGGCAGACAGTCACGGCACCGAGGTGAAGGCTGTGTCAATCCGTAAAGAATTAGTGGGACAAAGCATCAACTAAACACTGAAATGAAGCAGGCTGCCGCTTACAACGGCGTTTGAAGTGGGGTTTTGCCATAGACAGTTATTCTCTCATCTCTATAACCCTCTTACCTTCTCTTGTTACTGTACTGAGCTCTCCCTCTCTCTCTTATTCTGTGTGCGTGTTTTTTTTTTTTTTTTTCTTCTCCCCTTAGGCATCGCCCCGAATATCACCGCCGGACCCTCCGACAGCACAGTGATTGACGGCATGTCAGTCATCCTGCACTGCGAGACCTCTGGTGCTCCGAGGCCGGCTATCACCTGGCAGAAAGGTCTCTGTTACACACGTGCACACACACACACCTAGGGATTATGATGTTAGTTATTTACTACACATGGGACTATAGTTTGCTGTGTCTTTAATAAATAAAGCCTGATTGGATTCCTTTTCCAGGATTTACTCTGCGCCAGGCTTTTCATGTTTGCATCCCAATAGCAGATCAAGGAAACACTGTCCTTTTTTTCCCCCTACAATCCGCCTTCCTCCCTTTTTCTGTATCAATGTATCTCTTCCGTCATCTGTTTCTTTTTCTTCCGCCCGTTCACACATTGAAGGTGAACGCGTGTTGGCCAGTGGTTCGGTCCAGCTGCCCAGGTTCACCCTGCTCGAGTCGGGCAGCCTTCTCATCTCCCCCTCGCACATCTCAGATGCCGGGACCTACACTTGCATGGCAAGCAACTCCAGGGGCATCGACGAGGCATCCGCTGACCTCGTTGTCTGGGGTAAGTGTGCAAGGGATTAGATGGACAAGGCCTGTCATATTCTTTTGAAAACACGCTCGGCGGATTTATGTGTTGTAAATTCCCAAGCAATCCTTCTTAATTATTCAAAAACAGGATCTTAACAGTGGTGGGATTTTATTGAGAGGCATGTCTGTTTAGCAGAGGTTGGGAAACAAGGTTGCATCAGGTAAAAAAAGCACTCTTCTGTGCAACTTTGGAGTCATCGCTGGGGTGTTTTCTGCGAGAAACCATCAAGGAACAAAATACAAAACAGTAGCATGTCTGTCAGTTTTCTAAAACTCTTCTGTCATGTGGTTTTTTTGTATCGTTTCTCTCAGGAAGAACATTTTGTAGGATATTTTCTCTTCGCTCAGTTTCCACATCTCTCTCTCT
The DNA here is from genome assembly GCF_016859285.1 of Xiphias gladius. Lineage (NCBI taxonomy): Eukaryota > Metazoa > Chordata > Actinopteri > Istiophoriformes > Xiphiidae > Xiphias > Xiphias gladius. The sequence goes on along the minus strand of NC_053408.1, from coordinate 6,111,948 downwards.
CCGTCTTTGTTTTGTCTCCTCAGCGCGCACCCGAATTACCACCCCCCCACAGGACCTGAGTGTTATCAAAGGAACTAAAGCCATTATGACCTGTGGAGTCACACATGACCCCAGTGTAACTGTCAGGTAAGGATTCGTTCACAAACAGAAGTATAGAGTAAATTATGTTTATTTATGCAGCATTACTTTCACTCTATAGCATTTGGCTAGAACATGTGTCATAAAGTGCTTCACGGTATAAGACAAAAGCAATAGAGATAAAGTCTGGACCTAATGAAAGAGTGAAAAAGGAAAGAGATTTAGCTGCTTTTTATAGTACAAGGATGGAGTTATTCTATTTCTTTCTTAATGTCAAATGCAAAGATCAAAACACCATGTTAGTCCATCTCTCAATAGTTTTTCATTTTCAACAAAGTATTTCCTTAAAACAGTTTGGCTCTGCAGTTTTTAGCAAATGTTAGTTACAAGCAAGTGTAAATAATGCATTTGTTCGGGACTATTGACTATTTAGGGCAGCGGGACGGTGTATACGAGACTGACTCGAGCCCAATGTGACTGTACATAGTATCATAGTATCATAGTGTCCTTTGGTTTAAAGCCGGGAGTGAGATTCAACCAACAAGCCTTGATCAGAAGACCTGAGATCTAAGAGACATTTACTGATGTACGTGGGTGCCTCGACCATGCAGTCAAATCTTAACTTTTCGTAACTTTTTTGGTGACTTTGTTATGGAGTCAGTGTAAAGAAATAAAGGTTTTTAGAGGTGAAGAGCTGAAAAGGCTGAAAAGCCATTCATTGGCATTCTGAACCACTTGCAAGTGATTCAGCGATGTCTTGCGACGGCTTGCAAAAAGAAGGTAACAATAGTCTAGACAGGATGAAAGTCCATGGATCCGACATTTCAACACACTTTGTCTGGACATGCGTATTTGTTATCCTGTATACTGGAAAGTGAATACCTAACAATGCCCAACAGTTCAGCATTCAGCTTATAAACCTGGCCTCCCGATTAGCTAATTGTTGCTCTATTGCACTCGACACCTTTGGTGTTGATTAGACATTTACTACCCTGAGCACAACATATTTATTATTTCCTGTTTGTATCTTATTCTGTGCCACTGCTGTGCTCTAGTTTCCCCACAGGAATGTCAAGGGTTCCCCCCCAAATGCACATAAACGCACAAATACATGTACAGAACTTCTAAAAAGAATCCGCTCTAACACAGAAAACTTGTGACCGAGACACACGGTTTCTACCTGCAGATGCTAGGCATGTTTGTCGACCGCCGATGTGCACGTACGTGCATGTGAATGCTTCTCGCACACCTTACAAGTGCAGTCCAAACCAGAGCCACACACGACCATCACAACAGACTTTTCTATTGAACTCCAAGCGTGTAGCCGACATCAGTTGCGATCAATAGACCATTCTGTCCCTTTCTACTCAAGGAAGGAGGCGACATCTGAAGCTACGTTTGAGCTGTGCAGTTTTGATGAGTGTGAATCCAGCGTTTGATATGCAACCGTCAGCCCCTGCGATATGCATACAGGGCAGCTCTGATGGCGAGTTTGAACAGACCGAGGCGAGGAAGATGAAATACCTCGCTAATAACGTATTCCCCTCAGACTGTGGTGGAACAAAATGCAACGCAAACCTCAGTTTATTTATTGCTTTACTTTCAAAAAGAGCTAACCTGCAATCTGAAGGTGACGTGCAAGTGTACACCATACTTCACATTCCAGCAGGTGGTAACTGAATGATGCAAGCCTCGGTTTTGGAATGACTGAATCATCTCTCAGAATGTGTTTTCCATATATATTTCATACAGTAGAGCGTTGACGTTGCCAATGACTCACCGAGAGTGAGTCTGCATTGTCAAACAGCGGTTACGAGTTTAGATGCACACAACAGCATGGATAACATGAATGAATACTCCTGTCCACCCATGCTGCGCTGCCCATAAACGATCCTCTCAGCAAAAAATGTAATTGTAACAACTAGTTATTCTCCTTCACTAAGCGGTGGCCAGTTAATACTAATATAGGAGGCTCCTAGTGGTCCCTGAAAACTTAGGAGTATGTTATGATCCTGCAGTAACCTGGTTAATGAGCCATGACTTTATAATCAATTACTTTCAGCCTTTGCATTCGCCGACCCAAAATTAGATCGGGGGACTTATCCTGCCTGTATGAAAAGGTTAAAGGTACATTCATGCTGAAAGGGGGAATTTTCACCTTGCAGCATTTGTGCAAATCCTCATTTCATGCTGCCTAGAACAAATCTGTGTCTGTTCATATTGCCTTGCATTTTTTTCGGTTTTTCAGTTTGTTGTATTTATTTTGACCAAAAAAAAAATATGTATTGTATTTGTGAGCCTGAATCTTATTCTCATATTTCCATTCATTATGGCTATTGATCATGATAACACATCTCTCACCGTCCCTGATATAGTCATTTCCAGAGGACTACTTTTCCCTGTTTCCCTTGGGTCAGATTCAAAGTTGTTTGTTTATTTGAAGCTTTTTGGAAAACTGTAGGAGGCTTGCACTCCTTGCTTCATTTGACAGTGTTCCTTGCCTGAGTACACATTTCCCAAATCTGTGTTGTGTAAGTGGTGAGTAGCACTGTGTTGCGACTAATACTCACAATGGACAAAAAACATGTGAGTAACACCGAGATTGACAAATAAACGTACCTATAGAAGCGACTATTTTGTGTAACTTTGAACTGATCAACCAGTACTGCTGAGGAGATGAAGATGCGGCCGACGATGATGAGGAGGCTGGTGATGATAATGACAATACCTTCAACACCCCGCTGACTGAAGACTTTGTGTTCCAGGCATGTCTGGGAGAAAGAGGGCACAGCTATCAACGTCCAGTCAATTCCTCGGATGCGACTGGATGCAGACGGCACCCTCCACATCTCCCAAACCTGGTCAGGGGACATAGGCACGTACACGTGTAGAGTCACCTCCGTCGGCGGCAACGACTCCCGGAGCGCACACCTCCGTGTCAGGTAAACACCCCCCCCCCGTCGCTTGTCTGGCTTTCTGTTTGCTTCTGTTCCTTTTTCTCTCACACTCTTATTCGCCAGTGCAGAGACACAGGAAGGAACATGTTCTTTGAAGCAAGACAGTGTGCACACAGACACACACATACGCGTTCACACTGCCTGACACGCACGCGCTCACCACCAACAACCTTTCACTGCCATTCCGGTCGTTTTCATTGACACCTCTGACTCATTTCCACTTAAATCACACCTGTTCTTCCTCACCTTCTCTGTCCTCATTCTCACCCGACACACTTCCAGCCCCGGGGGACCTCCTCCTCCATTCCCCTACGTGCGATGCAATACTATGCACGCAAACAAACACACTCAAATACATACACACTCTCACTCATACTCATACAAACACTTTCGTATTGTTTTTGTTTTTCTCAAATCCTCTCTCTGTCTCCAAAACTTTGCCTGGTACTGTTGTACTTTGGCACACAGTGAGTCACTGCAGCAAAGGCAAATTGAATATGAATGAGACATCTAACTTTCTATTTACCAGACTGACTGACTGAATGATTGTTTTTATCTTTCTTTTTCCCCCTATCGGCCCTGTTGTTGGTTGGCTGCCTTTTGACTTAGTTACTGTCTGTATTCATTTATTGCTATAAGGTCCGTCTATCAATCTGTCTGTGCTTATCTGAATTTAAGGCTGAATGAGTCGATGATCCCCAGTTTTGGCCTCAATTTATTCATGTCTCTCCATCTCCTTATGCATTTCAATCCATTTCTCCCCTCTGGTGATAGCTATCTCGTTTTGTCTGCCCGTGTGTCCATCTTGACAAGGTACCGTCTATGCTGTCTTGTCTCACCACATTTCATCACCTGTCTAGCCGATCTCTCTGTTACAAAACATTCCGCTTTGCTTCAGATTCGTACAGGAGACGCCCAGAGAACAATGAAAGGCTCGGCAACTCTCTGGCCCCGCAGAGGATTTACTGTGACAGGGGAGATTCTTTTATTTATCGAAGTTGTCCCGCTGTTCATTGCAGGCAGCTGCCCCATGCTCCAGAGAACCCTACAGCCATGCTGAGCACATCTGAAAAAAGAGCCATCGACCTGGCCTGGGCCAAGCCTTTTGATGGCAACAGTCCCCTCATACGCTACATCCTGGAGGTTTCTGAGAACAGTAAGTCACGTAATATCCAGACTTTTCCAATCAGGCATCCGTCTATTGCGTGCTTCTCCTCTCATCCTCCCTACCTTCACCGACCTATAAATTGTTTATTATGAGTTGGGTTCGGGGGAGAGGGAACTCAGCTCATGGGATCAGTGTTGCAGCATGAGTGAAAAAGACAATAAATGTTGCTTGTTTAGATTTTTTTTGTTCCATGTAGCCAGGGGTCTATGATGCCAGCGCAAAGAAATAAGAAATACAAAATACAAAGAACTTGAAAAAGAATTTAAAATCATTATCAGTTAGGCTAATTAAGAATGTCCATCATTGCTTTTCATCTTAAATTGGAAATGTAAGCCGCACTACAGTCTGTCCCTTTACAGCTCTGCATGTAACAAGCATGTTCAACTTAAGGAGATGCTGTGTAGAGCTGTGTTGGGCTTGTTATTTGCAGCACGTTGTGCTCTTGCTACTCTTTTTCCCTTTCTTCTTTTTTTTTCTCAGCATGACTTAGTGTTTTTTAATGAATTTCAATTTTAAAATGTGACCTGCCATGACAAACACTGTTGCAGGCATGAAAGTGAAAATGCCTTCTGAATATAAGTGGAATTACAAGAAATGTTATACCCCTTCCTTACCAAAATGCTCCATTTTAAGGGATGTTAAGGTGAATGGTTAAGCATAGCAATGAAACAGTATGCGTGTACTTGTGGAAAAAGGTGTAAAATTTCATTTTCTTTGTTCTAGATGCTCCCTGGGCCATTCTGCTGGCCAATATCGAGCCAGAGTCCACAGCAGTGACGGTCAATGGGTTGATCCCCGCGCGCTCCTATCAGTTCCGCCTCTGTGCCGTTAATGATGTGGGGAAGGGGCAGTTCAGCAAGGAGACAGACCGGTGAGCTGAAGACAGATATCACACAACGAGGTCATAGAAATTACTATCCAAATTCATTTATCTAGTCCTCCCATCCCGCATCAACACTACACGTATGGTATATACAAAATATGCATCTATCTCTGTGGAGGGGTCTTCAAGCTTTTCTCTTTGTAGGACGCGTGTTATTGAAAAATATGAGTTTTTCAGTGTAGAGAAGCAAGCTTTTCATTGATTGTTTTGGTGTCATATTTACCAAAACATTCCTCTGTGGTAGTATTATTCTTTAGCACACTGTGTAATTGGGAAAACCAGTGAGAAGTAGTAGAAATGTCAAAATAAATAAATGAGAATTACCTGGAACAGAACCTTGCGGTTGTTAGTAAATTGTACGTTGTGCTCATGAAATAATTTTCTTAGACAACCAGTTTGACTGATCCCTTCAGTCAAGAGTCAGGGAAGAGGGATATACGTGTGAGCCTTCCAAAGTGAATACACACATAAACATGTACGACCACATGTAAACACACATTCCCACACACAAACACCCGCTCACTCTCACATTTTAAAAGCCGCACGAGGGATTAAGCTCTGAGGCGAGATCAGGTTTGGCCTCTCTGTGGCCTCACACAACTTCAGCCACTCGTTCCTCCCCCGTCCCTCGCACCTCACACCCCCCCAACCCCCATGAGGATGGGCATTGCATATATTTTTGGGGAGCAAAAGCATACAAGGAACGGTCAGGTTTTCAAGCTTTATGCTTGAAATAACCTAAAGCTCTTTCTTCATGACATTTTTCAAAAGAAAATGTTTCCTTAATCCTACTTCTTACTGCCCTGTCTCTTCATATCTGTGCTTGCCTGCATGTGTGTTCGTGTTTTGCAGTGTCTCTCTCCCAGAGGAGTCCCCCAGTGCTCCTCCTCAGAACGTCATCGCTAGTGGTCGGACCAACCAGTCCATCATGATCCAGTGGCAGCCTCCACCGGAAAGCCACCAGAACGGCATCCTCAGGGGCTATACAGTCCGGTAAGCCCCCCCCTCCCATTTTAGTCAATTATCTTACAAAAGTAAACTGCTGGATTAAAATCAGCCTGAGTGTTTTTCACTTAAGAACCCCTACGGTGTCTCTTATCACTACTGCATTTAAAAATAATTTAGTCTGAGAGAAAACTAAAATTTAATGACTGGTTTGTCTTCAAAAACTTTAACGGCTCTAATAAACAGAGTCAGCAATATGCCAAACTGACTGTAAATCCTGTAAACGTGTAATTAATTTGGTTTTCTGTTAGGCTTTTTATTCATTACGTCCAAATGAAACAGCAGGTGTTTTCCAAACAACAGTCAGTGCTGTCAGTGGTTTTTAATTGCTTGTTTTCTGGTGCTTTGTCTCCACCTAGCAGGGTGTCTAGTGTACTGCAAGTCTTGTCTTTAGCAAAAAAAAAGTACTGTCCTGTCCTTTCTTTGTCAGTGGAACATGTAAACGGTCAAATTCAGGGTACAAACAACACAGTTAACACATTAGTCCTTGTCCACAAAAGGTTTCTATTGGTTTTAATCTGTGGCAAAGTCCGTCACTTAAAAGCTCTGTGCTGTATGTGTATCTCAGGTACCGTCTCACTGGGTTGCCCGTGGACTACCAAATCAAGAACATTTCCAGCCCAGATGTGACCAACCTGCTGCTGGAGGACCTCATTATCTGGACTAACTATGAGATTGAGGTGGCTGCCTACAATGGGGCAGGTTTGGGCACTTTCAGCCATAAGGTCACTGAGTGGACTCTGCAGGGAGGTGAGCACTCATATCGGTGTTAAAAATCAACTGATATGCTAACTGTCTTCTTTCTTCATTATTGAATGTGTCGTTTTCCATGAGTCTGCATTTCGATGTTTTAAATTGAATCAAGCTTCTCTTTAAAGCATGATGAATACGCATGTTCAATAAGTCTGGGATGCAATATCCTCCAAGTGCGGCGATGTTGTTATACACCAACAAAAACCTTCTAGTAAGCATCCGGTTTTATGTATCTTTGACTGAAATCCTCTGCTAAAAGCCACTGTTGTCCAACTGCATTGCCTTTAACTCCTCTTTGTAAGGACCACACAAAGGTTTGACATTCTCCTGAAATCCATAAGCGGCTCGCACAATCACAAACAAGCCCACACAGAGCCCTGGCATTAGGTGTAGGTGTCATCAGAAAGAGAGTGATGGCAGTATTTTCCCTGACCTGTGCAGCAGTGATCAATACTGACATCAAAATAGATGCAGGCAGACTTCTACCAGTCAACTGAAAGGTGCTCACACGCCTTTGCTTATTTATTTATTTTTGCCTCTTCCTCCCCTTCTGTCGCCCTTCCTCTCCCTCCTCTCCTCGTCCATCCCAGTACCCACCATCGCCCCCGGCAACGTGCAGGCCGAGGCGGTCAACTCGACGACTATCCGTTTTACGTGGACAGCCCCCAACCCTCAGTTCATCAATGGCATCAACCAGGGCTACAAGGTCAGTAGTTGCCGCAGTGCCATCAACACCAGCCATCACTTCCATTGACAGAACTGTCGGAGCTGAACTTGTAGAACCACATATCCTGTGTAGCAAGAGGGAGAGAAAGGCCAAGAGGGAGAGAAAAGCCAAGGGGCAAAAGTTATTTGCTGCCACTGTGAACGATAGACTTGATTCCGCCATTTGTCAGTCGGAGGTCATTCTCTTTATCTTTGCAACCATTTTTCATATGTTTTATTGTGAAGCTGTGTGAACTTAATGATGAATGTCTTCATTATTTCGTCATGGGCTCTTGAATGTAGTCCATCTCGCTGTCTCTTGTGTATATCATAAAGCCACATCCATAGAGCAGTTCTATTTTTCCACGGACTCTATTGAGACTTAATTATGTCAATGAGGTTTTTTTTTTCCCCCCCTCTCTTTTTGTCTGGCAGTTCAATGGTGCTCCACAGGCCTCACTCAGCTGGGCTGAGGCGTCACCGTACAAACCCAATCTGAATTTTAAATACCACTTTTTGTTTTCTCCAGAGAGAGAATTACAGTAGGCAGCAGGGAGACAAAGGGGAATGGAGAGAGTGAAAGGTGATAGACACTGAGGCAAAGAGAGAGAGAGAGAAACAAGACTGGGTCAAAACCTATAATATATGGCTCGACTGCCCTTTATCTATTTGCTTCTCTCCTACTCTCTGTGCTCACATATACAGTATTTTAATACAGACTAATTCCCAATAAAGCTCTCTTCATTTACATGTTTTTCTTTTTCTGTTGTCAGACAACAGGACAAGCTTTAAACAGTGACTGAAAACTTAAAGTTTAAGACCACATGTCAACCAGCAGTCACTTCCAAGCCATTTCCAAGCTGCTGCTCTGCACTGCTTGAATCCTGATTTTATAACCGTGAAGTCATCTGACAAAAGTCACCATACACATAAGTTAAAGACAACGGCTGTGCTGTGATTTCAGCTACATTAACTTGTAAAGGGACCACTCAGAGAGAACGTTAGAAGCTCCTTCGCGTCTATGTCAGCTGCCTTGTGGTCAATTGAATGAGATGCATAGAGAGGTGTGCCGGCGGAGGGAGAGCTCGACCTCACGCTCGCCGGGGAATACTGGCGACTCTCTTCTACGGATAGTAGCTAACGTTTGTCCAAAAAGTCTTTAGATTTGTCACGGGGTGCCCTTCTGAAGAAAAGTCACTAAAGGGGTGTGAAAAGTCAATAAATGTAGCGACAAAGGAGCATAGCTGGCGACACTGCCAGCAAACGCCACCCTGAGGATGTGATAGAAACTTTTTGCGCCTATTCGTTTTGAAAGAGCAATGACCTATGTTGTAACTTTATCACTCAGTCAGTCAGTCAGTCAGTCACAGACATTTACATTTATAGTGCTGGCCCCGCTGTTGCGGTCCAGCCAAAAAGAGGGTGGTAGACAGTCAAACATCTATCTATCTGACATCCCCTTGCCCACTTTACTTCCCTGGATGCTCCCTCGCCAACCTGGAAACTGGAAACAAACCCAACAGACATGCCATTGGGACTCACTACCCAGGAACCTACAGTAACTGGTCGATCCAGGTCGCATTTGCATTTGCTATACGGTCTGCAATCAACATGCATAATAATATTGAGCCTTAACTCTCTTCCCTTCCCAGCCTGGCTTACTGAACCTATTCAGCCATTCCAAGTCAAAACCACTTCAGGGCATCTTTTTGAATATATCTGGGAGAGCTATGATACCAAATAACAACTCAGAGTGTCTTGGGACCACCGGAGAGAGACACTACTGTTAGTTTTGTGAGAATCATTACAGAAAAATGATTAGCTACTTTATTTCCGACTGTCTGGGTAATTTTCTTCACACTTACTTGTTTCGTTTATCTGTTTTAGTTGCTGGCCTGGGAGCCTGGGAAAGACGAACAGGTTACTATGGTAACAGTGCGACCGAACTTCCAGGACAGCGTGCATGTGGGATATGTGACAGGTCTGAAGAAGTTCACTGAGTATTACACCTCCGTGCTGTGTTTCACTACACCCGGAGACGGCCCCCGCAGCCCGCCCAGAGCATTAAGGACACATGAGGACAGTAAGTGACTTTTGTTCCACAGCTTTCTCTCTCCTGTGGTGGCAAGGGGGCACGAGCGTCTCACAGTGACACATCCTTCGAGCAAGATCTATTATTCATGCAGAACAAAATTGCAGAGAAGTGGTAATGAAGGAGCGTATTCTGCATCCAGCCGGGATCATCGTAATTGGGATTTAGTTTGTTGTTAGTGCGGCTAAGGGATTATTGGTTAAGCTTTTAAAAACTCTTATTTTTTTTCATATTGTCATGAGACAGTTTTCAGGAAACACATTGTTTTTCTGATTTTAATACAAACACATCTAAAAAGCTGTGACCTGCTTGTGGCTAAGTCCAATATACCATCTGATCAGCAACGAGTTCTAACTGTATTTAAAGTTGATCTCTGGCCCATTGGCTTTGCCCATTATTCTTATTTGTCCCCGTCCAGCCCCCGGCGCTGTGGGTCACCTGAGTTTCACTGAGATCCTGGACACGTCACTCAAAGTCAGCTGGAGTGAGCCTGGCGAGAAAAATGGAGTTCTCACAGGTACATTCACTTCCTTCCCAAAATAGACTTGTAATGGGGCAAGAAAGGCAAGAAATAGCGGTTTGTCCAAGGTGGTATTTATCAGAGCTTTAGTGAAAGAGACCAGTCACACAAGGCAGCAAAAGCTGGAACAGAGACTTTTAACAGCTGCTCGACCTCATTTAATGATCCCAGCACATGTAGCTCTTAAGCTGGGTACACTTAGGGCATCTACTTTATTATTTGTTGTTTATTTTATTTGGGTCATGTAGATACTACAACCTAGGCCACATTGGCTTATAAGGACACCAGCTATACCGTTGCACCGGTGGGACAACACCGTCTCTGCACAACAAATCTGCCATAAAAATAGGCTCCCTCCCTAAAACATAACTCAGGTCTTTTGTAGAAGTAAGCAGAGACGAAGGGCATTTTACGAAAAAAGTGTAGCCCTTAAATCATCATACTGGATAAAATCTCATTGAAGTTAGATATCAAGCAAACCTCCTCTTCACTGGTTGTTTTTTATAAAACAGTATGTTTTCAGTTTGGGTTTGTGTCATATATCAACTCTTCCTTTATACATAAGGACCAATTGGTGCTGAGAGTCACAAATATTATACTGTAACCTTTTATGAAAAATAATGTAAAGGAAGTAAATTAGTAAAATCAACTGAATTAATATTTTTGTCTCACCAGTCCAGGGATGTATATGCAAAAATGAATTAAAATGAATTAATGAAGCCCACCAGTAACATTAATATTCAAGTGTTTCTTGATCTCAACCAAGTTTGAGATTTAGCTGAATATTGTAAGGTGGTTTTCCAAAACATATTAATGTCCTGCACATTCTTAGGGGGCAAACATTGACATGCCATTTGAAATTAATGATTTGGCAAGAAATGCTACCTAATGCCTTATGCAATCACATGAAAAGAGCTACTGGCTAAGGAGCAAATTGCATTAACTTTGAGTGAGCACGTGTGTGTGTTGGTGTGTGTGTGGATGGGAGTGGGCGGGGGATGTGTGTGCAGGGAGGTTTAATCACAGGCTGATTTAATTTGCTATATTCAATTTTTGATGAAGTTTATTTAATATTTCTGTTAGCTTGCCCTGTAGCAGGCAAGCTGAGAGTCACTATTGTAGTAAAACTGCTGTCGAATTTTTCCCTGAGAGGGTTCTGTCTGCCGCCGTTAACCCATCTCTGCTGCTCTTCAGGTTATCGCATTTCGTGGGAGGAGTACAACCGAACAAACACCAGAGTTACCCACTACCTGCCGAATGTCACCTTAGAGTACAGGGTCACCGGACTCACTGCTCTCACCACCTACACCATTGAAGTGGCCGGCATGACCTCCAAGGGCCAAGGCCAGCTGTCCTCCTCCACCATCTCCTCCGGTGTCCCACCAGGTCAGCAACAAAATAATCAGTGCAGATGTTTTAGGGTACACCCAAATTACAAAAAAAAATACGTATTTTCTCACTTACCCCCAGAGATATCAAGCCACACAGTTACTTGTCTAGGTTATGAGATATCTGCTTCCACCTCAGTAATGAAATTTCATCGTGTGGTGCCCACAGCTCTAAAACTTTGCATGTGAAAAACAGCAATTTTGACATCTCTTTCCAGAAAATTTGTCTCTCGGTTACTCACTCCTCACTGTCAACACTTTATATTATTTTCCCATGAAAGGGATGCTGCAAAGATTCAGTATTGTACTTCCATAGAGTTGTGGCGCTTGTGAGAGACCGATTTAAAATCAAGAACGATCAAAATTGAAGCAATTGAGACCAAGATATCCTGCCTTTTAGTTTCCAGGACGGCTCGAGCAGTGGCATCTTTTATTAGGGCCTCCCTGCCTCATAAATGCCCTCTGTTGAACTCCACAAATTTCTGTGAAAATTTTTAGCGCTCAGGCCCGAGCCAAGATAACCCTGGTGACATCATCGGGGTTCATTTTTAATGTCTGCGAATCCTTGTTAAACCTTATTAAACCTATTAAGCCTGTATATTTACTGTTTCACACTGAACTTGGGGGACACATTCTGTGTTGTCTGGCGCCAGACACGATGAAATCAGACCCCGGTCCCCTCGGCTGGGATAGAACCAAAAAAATAAATCACCAACACAAATATCTGCCCCACATCCATGAAAAAATAGCTCCCGAGAGAGCGTTAAGAACAATTACAGTGTTTAATGATTTCATATTTGCGTAATTGTGTAATAGAAATACAGTGCCAATGTCAGTTACTAGAGCCCCATTCAGAGCCTGGACATCTGTGAAACCGGTGAAATGACAGGCTGTTAATTTGAGCGCGGGGTTCAGAGCAGCAGTTACGGAGCCCAGAACAGAGATTAATTCCAATGTATATGTGTAAAGAAAATGCCTCTGCGCCTGTAACTGTACCGTAACGATCCAGTTAAAAGCCAACCCGATAATCAGTCATACGAATGATTGAGAGGTGGTAATTTTACTACAAAGTGTATAAACTGCATTTCATTAGTGTTGAATGCACCAGCATTTAAGCAGTCTTGGAAAAACAGCTCAGTATGCCCCTGGGAGTGATTATATCTTTTTTTAATATTAGGCTTCTGTCCACACTGCAATATGCCATGGTTTGATGTTAATATCTTCGGCTAGAATTTATGTAAACTATATGGTGCTTCGGAACGGGGATATGTTGCGGTAGGTTTCATGTTTATCTCGAGGGAAGCCTTATGGGGGGAAAAAAGACGAAGAATGAATTATTTAATGCAGTGGCACTTTCTCATACATACCTAGTACCTACCTAGACACACATAAACACAAAAACATCCCAAAATACACACAATGATATTCACATACACATAATTGCCCTCCTGCTGTTCTTTGAACATTTTCAGATTTGTTTCCCCTCCTGGGATTTCCAGTAAACAATCCATTCTTATTGTTTACTCAGCTCAAGTGTAAACGGTAGGATATCAGATTGAATCGTATCTCCAGATAACTGCAGTGTAATTGACATTCATGACATTGTGTCTGCCTTTGTACCGTGTGTAAGCATCTTTTCCAAATCTAATCTGCGTTTGCCGATTTAGCTGAAGTTGGGAGCACAAGGGAGGGAATTAAGTGAGATCGCTGAGAAATTGATCTGTGTGCAGTATCTGTACGGCCACAAGAGGGCAATGTGGTAGATGGATTTTCTCAAGTAAGGCCTACAAACCAAAACCAACTTGTGTGAGAGGCAGCAAGACAAAATAATCCTGTTGTAGTGTCGGTTATTTGTTCCCTCAGTCATTCTGGTTGCTCTTTCTTTGTCCAACTTTGGCTTTGTCCTCCGTGTTTCCACACAGAGCTTCCTGGCCCTCCCACCAACATGGCGATTTCCAACATCGGCCCACGCTCCGTCACCCTGCAGTTCAAACCTGGCTATGATGGCAAGACTTCCATTTCCCGTTGGCAGGTGGAGGCCCAGGTGAGGCGGATTTAATCCAGAGCTGTAGTTCCAGTTTTCTTAATCATTTGTCATTGCTATTAGAGTCATCTTCCTTATTTTGGACTGAGTCGAGATATTAAACTGATTTTGAACACGGATCTCATTGACTCTGTTTGATGGAGAGTTTTACATTGCCTGCACTTTCAATCAATGCCAAATGTATTTGTTATTGTTTCTGTTTTTCTTGGTGTCAGGTGGGTGTGGTAGGAGAAAATGAGGACTGGGTGATGGTCCACCAGGTTTCCAACGAACCCGAGGCTCGCTCCTTAGAAGTGCCAGGTCTCAACCCATACACCTTCTACAGGTAGCCTACTGGGAACCGTATCTGCTTCACCATGTCGGCCTTCATTAATCTTTAATGACCATCTGAATGTAATAAAACCAAACAAACAAAACTGTAAATGAGACCAAGCTTTGCCCAGATGTCTGATTTTCATCAGTTTTCCCAGGCCAGTCACCCTAAAAGTGACAGAAAACAAAAATTTCTTACAAAGTTAATATGTACAAAGAACCACAGGGACAAATAGTACACATTTAGTTCAATACACAGAACATAGAAACAGAACATAGGCCCAAAACACAGGCCTGTTCAATTCGCTCTCACAGGACATTCATACATAGCGATACTACAGTAAAAAATTGTGTTTTTAGGGATGAACCTGCTCATGATTTTTCCATTATATTCTCAGGCAATGCCAGATAACATGGAAATTAAGCTTGTGCAGATTGTGACAGACGACAGATAAGGTGTATGTACGCTTCAGTATCTCGGCTAATTTCAGCATATCCCAGGAGCTCATCTTATTTGTTGTCCTTTGATTTGGATACAAGCTTGTTACGGTTAGTGTGGTTTTAAAATTATTTTACAGTGCGCGCACGATCTTTATCTACGTGCGGTGTGCTTGTTTTCCATAATCACATTCAATATAACCAATTAACATTTCATAGAGCCAATCCCTAAAGACCGACAACAGCTATAGTTCACATCATTCCAGCATCAGTGCAGCAACTATACATTTCAGTAGAGTTAAATGCTCATGTTGGATAAACATTTATTTTTTTAACACAAATAAGCTCTCCACTCAGTATATTTCAGTGCTGTGATCTCAGTTCAAACGCAATAAGACTCTTGTATGAGGAGGCACACTGCAAGTGCTACAATAATGCTGGCAGTAGATTTTCAGTCGCCAGATTTTGAGCTGTGATTTCAGTTCAGATTAAACCATCCTTTTGCAGAAGTTGCATTAAAATAATGTTAAACTCCGAACACCAGGCTCCGCATGCGTCAGGTGAACATAGTGGGCACCAGTCCTCCCAGCCAGCCCTCCAGAAGGATCCAGACCCTACCGGCTCCCCCTGACATGGCCCCTGCCAACGTCACCCTGCGGACCGCTAGCGAGACCAGCCTCTGGTTACGCTGGATGGTAAATAGGAATCTGCTTCTCCCGTGCATGTCACCTCTGAATTTATGAATCACATTTCTTAAAAACGATGGTACGCTATAAGAATAGCCTAATCCAAGGAATCTGGCTTGTTTTGACACACTCTCTCTCCCTGTCTCATCTCTCTGTTCATCTGCACAGCCTTTGCCCGAATGGGAATACAATGGGAACGCAGAGCAGGTGGGCTACAGAGTCCAGTATTCCCGTGCAGGCTCACAGGGCCGGGCCATGACCCACATCATCGCCGACCGTCTGGAGAGAGAGTTTACCATCGAGGACCTGGAGGAGTGGACGGAGTACGAGGTCCGAGTCCAGGCTGTCAACGGCATTGGGATGGGACCCTGGAGTCAGCCGGTCAGAGGCAGGACCAGGGAGTCTGGTGAGTTAGTACCTCTGTTGTCATCCTCTGTGCAAAACACGCTTTTCTGATCAGATGATCACGGATCCTAGAGTAAAAGCCAACTGCACTACATCATTAGCATTACAAAAACGTGGCATTGCTTGCTTAATTACTCAAAGGCCCTTTATATTTTTGCTGCCAAGTTCTTGTCAAGAAACAACTATGAAACTAGGATTTAGTATAACCAAGGTTTTTGCCATATGTTAAATTTGTTTGTGAGTAGATTGTTTCCCTCCCAAATGCGCTGCTAAAGTCTTTTTAGCAGCCCACTTCTATTTAAGACAGCTCTTCTCCCTCCTCACCAGACATTGGGTAGTGAGGAATGGAAGGAGGGAAGGAAGGAGTCTGGGGAAATTGAGAACACATGGACTTGTGTAATTCCTCTGCTCTTTTTTTTTTCCACTCACTCCAGCAAATTCTTAGGAATCAGTGCATTATGTCCAGGGATGAGTGCCAAGGAATAGAAAACATCTAATCTTGAGTCATTTTTCGAGCAGCCCTTGAGGGTATACCAGGATATCAGAGGCTGTGTGCAAGCACAGTCACAAATGATTTATCCATAGCTGATCACTCAAACTGCCTCGCCTCCTATACCTACACCCATACACTTAATAAACATACACAGGAGGAGCGTGGCAGATTAATTTTTCAGAATGTGTTGCAGACGATGGACTCTTCGGGCATATTGTTTTCCCCTCTCTAATGTCTTTGTTTTCCAGTCCCCTCCTGTGGACCCACCAACGTGTCTGCCTTCGCCACTACCTCGAGCAGTATCCTGGTGCGCTGGTTTGAAGTTCCCGAGCCAGACAGAAATGGTCTCATTCTTGGCTACAAGGTCCGTTTGTGCCTTTAATGTTTCCAAATGCTATTAACCATTTACAGTATTTACTGGGCGGTCAGATACACCTAATTAGTTTTTAGAAATGTCAGCTATGTTTAGGCAGTATACAAAGCAACAGGATGTGAGGCCGTTTCTCCTACTTAATTTCCAAATTCACTTTTTCCCCCAATTTCTCTTTATCTCCCGTCTCCTCACGGGATCAGGTGGTGTACAAAGAGAAGGACTCTGACAGTGCGGTCCATTTCTGGTCAGTGGAGGGGAACGCCACCCACTCTGTCCAGCTGACTGGTCTGGGGAAATATGTGCTCTATGAGATCCAGGTTCTGGCTTTCACACGGATTGGAGATGGGCGGCCCAGTTCTCCACCCATCCTGGAGAGGACTTTGGATGATGGTAGGGGCTTGGAATTTTGAAACACTTTGCAGTGAAATAGAAGTTATTACATTGTGGCAAAACATGAATATATTTGATAGCAGGACGTATAATAATCATTTCTCCTGTGACATTACATAGAAGAAAAATGTAAACCTATGCTTTGTTTTCTAGTCCAAGAACCTTAATAAGTCACGGCTTTGTGGAAAGTAGATTTTTGTTTTTATGTTGGGGATCTTTGTGGTTTCTGAGGGAAACTTATTGTATTCTTTTCACCTTAAATGGTGGAAAGGTAAGTGGGGGATATATCTTTAGTTTGAAATGATTTTTGGTCCCCAAATTGGAAGTATGAAGTCTTGAGTAACTCGGTTGTACATATATTATGTCCTTTGCTTTCCTGTAGTACCAGGACCTCCAGTGGGTATCCTGTTCCCTGAAGTGCGGACCACCTCAGTCCGGCTTATTTGGCAGTCCCCCTCGCAGCCCAATGGCATTATACTTGGTTAGTAATATAAAAGATCCTTTTCATTTCTTGGTCAGTTTTATTCATTGAAATTTACTAGAAAATCTTGCATCTAGTCTAAAAAATGTCACGGTGCACTACAGGGTGTCGAAGTGTAAGTAATTGACCTGGAAACTACCAAATATTGCACACATAGACTAGTTTATTTAGATTTAATGAACCACCAGGCTATGTAGAAGCTCAACATACTTTTGTTATGTTTTTTTCGAATTGTCTGACTAGACACTATTTGTTGGATGAATTCAAATCTTGTAATTTTCCAGAATCGCCGTAAAGGGAGCTGGATTATCTTGTTGGCTAACAGGGGTTTTCCTAGTGAGCACTTTATTCATTACACATCTGTCAGATCATTTATTTTAAACTGCATAATGTGACTGATCCACACAGCAGCATGCAGGAGCAGCTGTTAGTTGAATACTTTCAGAAGAGACAAGGCTGCTTGTTGCACAGTTTGCTCCTCCTCTTATTTTTAGGAAATCCAACCCAAACAACAAATGCTTCAAATGCCTAAAATGTATTTTTCATCCTAGATTTAATTTAGCGCTGAGCTCCTTATGACACCTCCGATAAGACTGTTTGTCACCAACTTCTCTCCAGCCTACCAGATCACATACCACCTCAACTCCACCAACAGCAACGCAGCCACGGTGGACGTGCTGAGCCCCAGTGCTCGCCAGTACACAGTGACCAGCCTCAAGCCGGAGTCCATCTATGTCTTCCGCATCACAGCCCAGACAAGGAAGGGCTGGGGCGAGGCCGCCGAGGCACTGGTGGTCACCACGGAGAAAAGAGGTAACCGTAACTTGCTGACTGTGCCGTGTATTGGAATACATTTGCATTTAAATAACAGATTTGAGAGCTGGATATGTGGCCAATGATTTTATGATGACAATTAAAACAAACTATTTAAAAAAAAAACAAATAAGAAAAAAAACATGATCCCTAATGGTATTTTGCAAACTGAAGTTATATTTTGATAGTGATAGTAACATCATTTGCAGTTCACTAGCAAACAGGAGACACAGTTAAAATCTCTAACTTGTTGGGAGCTGTGCTGAGCCCTCATCGCACTTCGTTCATTTCCAGTTAAGAGTCCAGTAAGCAGATATTTTTTCTAATGTAGTGTTTGTGCTTTTCGGATGTTTATCGGAAGCACTCTGATGCAGTTTTGAGAATGAATCGGCCCATCTGCTTCCCTCAACGCAAGTTGCAGTTTGTTTACTCTGCAACTTTCATTTCTCAGCTACTTTTCATTCATCAGAATTGCCCATTTTTCCTTATAAGTAAAAAGTATTTCTTCCCAAACCATTTGTAGGAGGCATGTTTTTCTCATTTTTCCATCCTTTCTTTTAGTCCTCTTGGCAAAATCAGTTACCTGTTTCTCTCATCCAACCCCTCTCCCAATGTCTCTGTGTCTGTCTCTGTGTTTGCCTCTGTCTGTGTGTCCATCCTTCCAGCTCGTCCCCAGCCCACCAGCCGCCCCATGGTCCCCCAGAAAGACGTTCAGGCCCGCCAGGTTTTGCTGTCGTGGGAGCCCGGCAGCGACGGCCTGTCCCCTGTGCGTTACTACACGGTGCAGCTCAGAGAGCTTCCGCAGAGCAACTGGACGGTCCACTCTGCCTCCGTCAACCACGAAGCCACCTCCTACATAGTATCCAGGTAGAGAGTACTTATCAGTTAACGGCTTCTTTGTACAGTCGGGGGTTAATTTTCATCCCCTTTATTACAACGCACGCATTGGCTTTAGATGAAGAGGATAATACTAAATTAAACAATCTGTCTTCTCACCGTCCCCACTGCTACATTCTCTAAAATATTCTCTTAGCTGTAGTATACTTGGCAAATCAACGGTTATACTTACATTGAATTAATTTTTTTCAGGGTATTTTGTTCTGTTTTAGAACATAAGAAATGGTATAAGCTAGGAAAAAAACATTTAGGATATTAGGAGAGAAATATAGCGAATGCAGCAGTTGGGTTTTGGTTTGCTTTTAAAGGTCGTAGCTCTCACAGTAAGACCACATTTCTCTTTTGATGTATTCGGCTTAAAAGTTCCAAGATCCGCTGCCGCAGTTTATCATCAAGATTAACGTGCTTTCCTGTGCCTCCATCCCTAAGGCTGAAGCCCTTTACATCCTACCAGTTCAGAGTAAAAGCCACCAATGACATCGGGGACAGTGAGTACAGCGAGGAAAGTGAAGCGATCACGACTCTACAGGATGGTAAGAGTGACGTCATGAGAAATCATCCCTATTCACAGTGAAATATTTGATGAGTAAATTGTCTTGATCCTAAAGGAATAGTTCACAATTTTGAGAAACACGCTTATTTGCTCAATTTGCCGAGAGTTAGGTCTGAAGACTGATACCCCTTTCATGTCAGTAAGGCAGATATGAGGCTACGACCAGCAGCTGGTTAGGTTAGCATAAAAAGGTGGAAACCGCTAGCTTGGCTCTATCCGAAGGTAACCAACTCCACCGACCAACTCTAAAGCCCACTCAAGTCGTTTGTTTAATCTGTCCGAGTGTAAAAATGACATGTGTGCGGTTTTATGCAGAGTTACGTGTAGGACTATCTCTTGGTGGGTGCAGTGGCTTCCCCTGGTTGGCCGATGAACTCAGTGTCAACTCAGAAATAGTCCTGAACAAACTGTAACATGGAATAAGTATAGTTCCCAAAATGTCAAACTATTCCTTTAAAAACTAAACAGTCTGTTCTGTCTGTTTAATGTGGTAATATCTTAAATATACTGTATGCTTTATGTAGGTATTTGTAGGTTCAATATACACTAATGTAAAAAAAGAGAAAAACAAGCCAAAGGTATGGCTTTGTTCTGTATCACTATGACAAGAGTTTAATGTCTGCATGAATAAACCTATTGTCGTGAAGCAGACACTACTGGCAAAGGCAGCAGGTGATGTCATGTGCGCACCCATCTGCAGTTGCCATGAGACCGGAGGGCAGCATTAAGACCTTGGCAAAGTGTGCCCCACTGTGCTTTAACCAGCTAAAGAAGTGTTTGCTCCACCGATCTTTCCAGCTGCTATTTTTTGACTCATCCGTCAAGTGGCTCTTCTGTTTTAGCTTTTGTGTATTTATGCTCCCTGAATGCCACTGCACATGGATTGATTTGGCAATCTTGAATTGTGCACATTTTCAGCTCAATTTAGCTCATTTGTCTCACTTTTATCACCTCAGCGCCCGACGAAGCACCCACGATTCTCTCCGTCACGCCGCACACAACAACGTCAGTGCTGATCCGCTGGCAGGTAAGAGGAGACAGTGCAACTGGGTTTCTTATGTTTCATCCTTTCCAAACTCCACAAAAGTCTGAGAAAGTGACCTCTAATCAGAGATCAGGTCAGTAGACAGGTTTGGCCTATACTTCTAGACTGGATGCTGCACTTCTTTTATACATACCCTCGACTCTCTCTGTGTCTAATAAAAAAATTAAAAAAACCACCCTCTCCCACACCCACATCTGAATTAACAGGTCATAAATAGGAAAACAGGAGGCTCCAAGCCACAATTTTACTTTTATAGCGAACACTTGTTGAGTTTATAAGGATAGAGAGGTACTTGTTTTCTCTCTCTCCTGCTCCCCTCTGGGCCTGCACGCTCATGTTCAGACATGGGGGATTTCTCTGCGTTACTCACCTGTGGATGAGCTCAGTCTTAGTGGAGCTTTTCTTTTTTTTCTTTTGGAGAAGTCTGGGTTTTTCAGTTACTGTAGGCCTCTTAGTGATGGTAGGTATAGAGACAAAACACAGGGTGATGAAGAAGAACATGCAGGTAAAATTTATCTCAATTTATATGACCTCATTGTAAGTGAAAAACTGGGTCACAGGCAGTATTTTAGGCTTTTCCTGGAGTTCAGTTCTGCAGGGACCTGCTACACTAGACCTTAACTCCCCATCTCTTCCCCTTATAGGCCCCCTCCGAGGAGAAGATCAACGGAATCTTACTGGGCTTTCGGATTCGATATCGTGAGCTGCTGTATGACCGACTGCGTAGTTACTCTGTTCATACCATCAACAGTGTGTCCACCTGGGCTGAGCTCACTGGTGAGGAATGAGTGCAGCTAACACAGCGAACTGCATTACTCTACCACTCACGCTGCTGATTTTCTTACACAAACACATTTTGTAGCATAACATTTCCATTGAGAACGACTGCCGGCATGTTGCATTCATTGTAAATGTAATTTATGTGATTTGAAGTTATGAATTCAAATAAAGTACCCCAGGACAGAAATCGCTCATCACAGTTAATTCAGCAAAAAAATAAAAAATAAAAAGTGCCATTTTTCTGCACTTTACTTCAGCAACACTTTCCCACAATTATGAAACTCTATCGCGGTTGATTATTCCTGCCTGGCCTTTATGTGTCAACAGCACCATTATTTCCATCAGGGCAAAACTTTCACACAGGCCAATTCTGTTCCCAACATCTCCCTGCTGGTCTCGACACTTCACAGCAAAACATTTCAGCTTGTGATCATTAGCTATCAGCTGCGGGCTAATATTAGGTTTACTCAGGAGCCATTCTGTTTCTACTGCTCTGTGCAACTTAGCCTATAATTTTACCCTTGTTGAGTCATTCTGGGGCTGGGACTCAGAGCAACGATCACTGTGATTATGTGCGGTTTTTTTACGACAGTGGTGATGGCCTTCTCAACAATGAAAATATTAGACTTTGGTCACTAACAGTATTGTCTCTCCATTACCTCCCTCTCATTTCACCTTTTTATTTCCAACTCTCCTCCGCAGCCCCCTACAGTATCCGGAATCTGAGTGACTCAACTCTGGCGCAGTATGAGTTGGACAGTAAGTTTTGTTATGTCTCCGTCTCACGTAAGCACACACAAGAACATGTGTACTGTATGATTCAATCCCCAAACTAAATAGGTTTTTTTTTTTTTAAAAAGCTATCTCTCTTTGACTCTCACCATATGTCTCAAGTACTTCCAAATAGTGATGCAGGAAAATATCGAGAGCATCGAGCAAATTAACAAAACATTTGGTTGCTTATATTAACATCGAATTGGTACAAACACTTCTACTGGGGCCAGTGGAAGCACTCAGTGCTCAGAAATTCTTGGACACTGAGTCCACAAGTCTGCCTAGTCCGGCATACTCCTTGGTTTGCACACGTCTGCTTATTTGGATAAGCACTACAAAAGCAAAGGGCTATATATTTCTAACCTGTTCAACAACATCGACTTTTAAAAAGTAAAATTCACAGTTTGGTGTTGTATTGTAATTTCTAACTTTATATCCCCTCCTGTTTACTCCTACTGCAGAGCTAAGTAAACACAAGCGCTATGAGATACGCATGAGTGTATACAACGCTGTGGGTGAGGGGCCAACCAGCCCACCACAGGAGGTGTTTGTGGGAGAAGCAGGTATGTACTTTTCCTGTAATTTCAATTAACACAGTCTCAACCACAAAATTATTTGACCACCCTCGATGCAATCGGATCAGGCTTTTTTTATAAAGCAGTCTCTCCTGGCAACCTGGCTGTTGAAATTACCTCCTTTGGAGGCATGCTAATGTTTCAGGCGTAATGTGTCTTTATTAAATCCCATGGCTTTTCTCTGTGGGCTGAACAAGTCCGGGTTTTTTCTGCTTTAAGCCGGGATGCTAGCTCTGTACACAATGAGCAGACTGGCGATGACAGAAAAACTAAAATAGATCTTTTAATGTTTGATCATGGTATGTTTGTGTGACGACAGTGCCGACAGCCCCTCCGCAGAATGTGGCCATTCAGTCCTCAACAGCCACCCAGCTGGACGTGACGTGGGACCCTCCACCTGTGGACGCGCAGAATGGAGACATCCAGGGCTACAAGGTCAGATTAACACTTTTCTTAAAATCTCCAGCAAACACTGATATTGGGCCCAGGAGCAACACATTTTTGGACTCACTTCTCAATAAAGCAATAATATTGTGTGTGTTTTCTTTTTATCGTTGTATAAATTTATAAATAATGTTTTGTGGTTCACAAGAAACTTGTATACTGCATGTACAACACAAATACTTGTATTTGATGTTAATCACCATTAAATGCACATTTTTTACACTTTTAACTAACACTGTTTGCCACAGGGACATTCAATAAAATGTTTTGTCTGTTGCTCAAGAAAACATTTATAGGGAGTAAAATTAAATAGCCTGTCTTCCTCAAGGGAGTTTGAAATGGGACTGAGTTTTATAGCGATGTAGTTGTTGTCCCTGAACAGCATCTGTAGACGCTCATTAATATTTATTTATGCCTCTCTTATTCCACGTAGGTTTACTTTTGGGAGTTCCAGCGTAAGAATGAGACAGAGCGGCTACGGACCCTGTTCATGCCTGAAGGAGGGGTGAAACTGAAGAACCTGACTGGCTACACCACCTATATGATCAGCGTAGCCCCCTTCAACGCTGCTGGGGACGGGCCCCGCAGCCCACCAACCAGGGGACGCACTCAGCAAGCAGGTACTATAAATCAAACCACTGCGTACCGATAAACATGCACATTCTTTATTCGCTAAGATTGATTGCAACAGTGAGGATTGTTGCAATCAAACAATATAGTAAAACAAATATTTCTGTATGTAATGAATGAACATATGATGGAGAGGTACCGAAAAAAAACAAAACAAGACAAGCTTAAGACAAATGAGGTAACAGGATGACATGACTAAAGCGGATAAGTTTGAGTTTGTACAGCCATGTTCACTCATTTGTCATATTTATGCGCTGGTGGTGGTGCCGATGATAGTTTGGAGAGCCCTGACAGTTTTTTCAAAGTGGATGAGTCAGCCATGAAGAAAGAATTTGATGTAAGGATGATGCTAATCGTTGCTGTCAGCATGCCAAACGATGTTAGCGGAACCGCACACTGAGCAGAAGTTCCTAATCAGCAAACCCGCTCTGAATGCTGAATCTCTTGTTTTGTCTGAAAAGTAGATGGTATGAAGATCCTTCGAGCAAGCTTTCTGTCTACAGGCATGATAGGTCTTCTTTCTTAAAAGCCCTGTGTAAAGGAAACCATTCTGACAATTCGGTGCACTTTGTGTACTGCATCTCAGACCAGTAAAAAGGAAGAAAAAGAAGGTGTTCACAGATTCTTGGTTTGCCTTGTGGGTCAGTGTCATGAGAGGAGGCAGATGACAAGCTGGAAGGGGGAGGAGGGAGGAGCACTATGGAAATAGTTATCCCATCTTTACAGAACACAAAGAGACATTGTCTTTTGCAAGCGTCTCAGCTCCTGCTCAACAAGTTTAAAGACAAGAGGGAAAACTGTGTTTTGAGCACAGTGGTGTCACAAGCTCAACCGGCTGTAATGGGCCCCAGAGGCTGAGAATGGCCATTGTGATTGTGAATTAGTATGACCCAGGTCAGGCAGTATTTTAAATTATGTCTAGCCTTTTAACGTATATACAGTATGGCAAAAAATGGGGTGTTGACCTGATGAAGGCAGTTCTACTGGTGAACGAGGACACACACTGCAAAGTTTCTCAACCAGTCTCAGCCAATATCATTGAGTGAGAAAGCTGCAGCGCCAACAATTTCAGAAATGCAGCTCTAGATCTGCAGTTAGAAAAGTAACAGCAGCAGCAGCAGTTTCGACCTGCTGAGAGGAAAGTAATCACTTTTTCAAGTTTGCCAAACCCACAAAGAAAACAAAAGCTGTAAAAAAAAAGAAAAAGAAAAGAAAAGACATATATAATACATAATCTATAGGTGGTGCAGATGTTTTAGATTGATTTCCATGGTGATTATGTTGTTTGCCTGTAGGGGGTTATCTTAAAAAGTTGTCTTGTTGAGGTTACCGCAGTTGCATTATATCCTTCCCCACCCAAGGTTGGAGATGACCCGCCCCTACCATGCCTCTGATTGGCCAGTACTTATTGCCTCCGTTGGCCGGGTTGGTTAGATTTAGGCATGGAGAGTGATGATTGGTTAGGATTAGGGTGAGAATATCAGGGTAAGCCAAATCCGAGATAGGGTAGGGACGGGTCTTTGGCTACCCCAGGTGTGAAGAAAAAAAACACAACGCGAGCGGGTTAAGCCAGTTCCACGATGTGTTTAATATTCACTGAAAATAATCATTTACAGAGGATTAAGCCAAGTTGACTTGCAAAATACTTTGTTTTAGTTCTCAAAACATGGTCATACTCATTGTCCTTTGTGGAAGATGTGTCCAAACTTGTTTTGAACGGCTTCAAAATCAGTTTTGACATAAAGTATTCACAATTATTATGTAAGCGAACTCACAAATCTTTGATCCTAACTTTTTGCTTTATGTTTATCCTTTAGCCGTAGCTTATCTTTATTACGAGCTCTGTACTGAGCCACTCTCTCTCGCAAAGACACTTTGGTTCGCATGGCCTCCCATGCACATATTGGAAGACACTGGGAAATCGCCAAATTCCCTTACGTATACCTATACCTAGTTTATTGACTATTACCAATGCTTCTTTTGACCTTTGACCTCTGTGTCTTCCAGCTCCCAGTGCTCCCAGCTTCATTCACTTCAGTGAGCTGACTACCACCTCTGTCAATGTGTCCTGGGGCGAGCCCACCTTCCCTAATGGCATCATTGAGGGCTACCGTCTGGTCTATGAACCCTGCACGCCGGTAGATGGTAAGCCCTCATTCTTACCCATTACCCTTTTCTCTGCTTAAAGTGGCTGCTGGCTTCCATAAATTATGCACCCTACAAGATCCATTACGATTATGAATTAAAACCTGTGTAGAATTTGACTTTTGTTTATATCAATTTAACTCAACGTGGTCAAAATCTTGTGGTGTGCATTTTCTTGAGCTGTAAGATAACCATCACCTTGACGTAAACAGCTCATATGTCATTGCAACCTTTACATATCTTCTGCTATCATCATAAATAATACGTGACTACAGTGCCAAATTGCAAACATACTGTATTTCCCACTACTAATTCCATTACTGCGTCTGTGTGTTTGCCTGTGTTGAGTGTGCTCCCACATTGCCTGGCCTCTGTAAGACCTGCTCTAAATGTGGTGTGTTTGTCTAGAGTCTTCAGTGGCCTGTGCCGACTGTCTTCACTCCCCCTCCCCCCCAGGCGTCAGTAAGACAGTCACGGTGGACGTGAAGGGGAGCGGGCCCCTCTGGTTGAAGCTCAAAGACCTGGCTGATGGCATCACGTACACGTTCCGCATCCGGGCCAAGACCTTCATCTACGGGCCCGAGGTCGAGGCCAATATCACCACTGGCCCGGGAGAAGGTAGTGGGAGTGATGTTTGTTTACGTTTTTTTTTTTTTTTCTTATTTCAAATTATTGGTTTTAAGTGCTTTACTCAAACACTTTACTTTTCGTCCTCAGGAGCCCCAGGACCCCCTGGAGAGCCCTTTATCACACGCTACGGTTCAGCCCTGACCATCCACTGGACCAGTGGGGATCCAGGACGTGCACCCATCACACGCTACGTCATCGAGGCCAGACCTTCAGGTAACCAGATGATCACCACTTTAGTCATGAATTTGTAAATTTTGCCTTATTGCCTCCTTGAAGGAAAAGTGAGGAAGGAATTAAGGAAAGTGCCGTAAAGTGTCAACATCTGCTGCCCCAGTGTCTGTGTCCCAGGTATTTTAATGGGGTTAGCGATCGGGGTGCTGCAGTATGTACTACTAGCATCCGGTTTCAGTTGTGATTGACACCCCTAGGCCGGGTTAAGAAGGTGATGGATGGTAGGTGACTCACAGGGTGGGATGTGTTTCACGACCTTTGAGGGAAAATTGAGGGAAATACTTAGTTCTAGATTTTAAAGAGCGTTAGCCAGGACTCTTGGATGATAATGTTTAGCTAAAGGTCAATGCCCAGGGCGCAATAAGGATGGTGAAACCAGCCCCGGAAAAAACCACTCCCCCCATCCTCTCTTTTGCATATGCCAAAGGCCATAACTCTCTGCAGTCTCATATCACTTGATGATTTGTTTTTGAATCAAATTACACCAGCTTTTGTAACTTTCGCCAGAGATCAGCAACATTACAGATGAACTCTGGTGCTTGTTTATGTTTGTGTACCCCATTAAAGAAGTCAAATTTACATTGATGTTTACAAGCAGCGATGTGTAATAAATGGTCTCTGACAGGGTTTTCAAAGCAAGCAGTGAGCCATCTAACATTGCTTCATTTGAAATATGGCTGCATCACTATTTATGATGTAGATTTGGTTGCTGTAAATTTTACGGGAGCAGTGACATTGATGGATTGTGTAATATTTGTGGGAATTATGAATTACCCTGGGAGCTGCCAGCCAGAGCGGAGCCTTATATCACACAAACAAACAAACAAACAACCTGTTAACAAAGACTTTCATAGTCTCCTCTGACCAAAATTACAACTTAAACTCCCTTACAGATGAGGGATTGTGGGACATCTTAATCAAGGACATCCCCAAGGAAGCAACGTTACATACATTCAACATGGATATCCTAAAGCAAGGGGTCAGTTATGACTTCCGGGTAATTGGAGTGAACGACTATGGCTACGGCTCTCCAAGTCTGCCCTCTCCTTCTATCTCTGGTGAGATTTTATGTATTTGTTGATGCAAAATTGAGTTACACTAATTTTTTAGACTAAATTAAATTCCCTAGGGTCGTTCAGACATCACAGAAATATGGCCAGATGGTTTCCACAACAGTGAATTCCAATTTTCTGTGTTTTATCCAGCCCAAAAAGTGGCGCCTTTCTACGAGGAGTGGTGGTTCCTGGTCGTGGTGGCTCTTGTGGGGCTCATCTTCATCCTGCTGCTGGTTTTCATCCTCATTATCCGGGGGCAGAGCAAAAAGTATGCCAAGAAGTCAGAATCAGGTGAGTGCACACAATTTCACAATTAAATGGAGAATTTAACAATCAAAGAGGACTTGTACCTCACTTGTAACCCAGTGGCACGGAGGGCCAAGAATTTGATGACTTCACTTTTTCTTATAAAAGAGTAACACTTTATAAGGGGAAATGATGATCTGCAGTTTTCAAATACAGAGCAACTTTTTTTGAGAAATGTATATTCTGATTTTGTATGAAACGGATAATTGACTGAGTAGCAGGAGAACAAAAAGGCGGAGAGGGAGAGAAGTAGGGAAGTGGGAGTGGGGGGCATACTTGTCCATTCAGTGCAGCTCTGACAACAGCGGGTATTTCCCTCAGCTCAGCAGTTCTGCAGTGGCTGTTTAGCTGCCAGGCAGGGGAATGGAGGGGGTCCCTGTGGGTCACTGCCCATCTCTCTGACTGACAGTGGGGGGGAAAAAAAAAAAAAAAGAGGTTCCTTCACAACCAACAAAAAGAAGCTCTCAAAGCCTCCTTATCCCCCTCTAGGAATCTTGCCCAAGCCACTGGACCTACCCAGTGGTTTGTCTTTTTTTATGTGTGTTTGCATAACCACCAATTGATGTCAAGTAGCCCTGGAGCAACCATGGAGGTCCTGGACCCCTACAAGTCTTGGGATGACTGAAAGTGTTTTTAACCTGTTACATGGCAAGCGCTAGCCTCCCCAAACACTGATTTACTGCAGAGCAGCATAACAAGCTGTTTGATTAATCATGAGGGACATTTACGTTTGAGGCAAAATAGTTGTGTTACTGTTTATGTGTAATCCACAGATAGTGTTTACACAGAGAGGCAAACTCATTTATCATATGCTAAAGTAATTTTGTACATGCATTTCCATGAGTTTGCATATACAGGTGTCATTTGTACCCTTGAATTTGTGATGTTATTCAATAGGAAATATCTTTTGTCATTAGATATTTGATAAAATGTCTCTATTCTATGTTTAATACATTTTTTTAACCTGTAAATTTTTTTCCTTTGCGCTTCATATCCATGGTCTATCTGAAACTTTAAAAATCCCAATTGCTTCGGAATCATATTTTGTATTATTTTTGTCACATTTTTTTTTTTTTTATTATCAACGTCATTGTGAAACTTCCCTTTTGTCATTTTGTGTTTTTATGCATACTTAGAGTATAAAGAGCAAAGCTGTAAGGCTTGAGACTTGGACTCAAATGAAGTAGTTCAATGTTTAGGGAAATGGGGTTATTTTGCTTTCTTGCCAAGACTTAGATGAGAAGATCGATACCACTCTCAGGTCTAAAATAGGGCTACAGCCAGCAGCCGGTTGGCCTAGCTCACAGAGACTGGAAACAGGGGTGCACATCTAGCCTTGCTCTGTCTGAAGGTAACAAAATCCACCTACCGGCACCTTTAAAACTCAAAAATTAACATCCCACGCTAGCTCGACCCACTGTTTCAAATTCTAAGCGAAGCTAATCAGCTGCTGGCTCCAGCTACAAATAATGGTAGTAATCTTCTCATCTAACTCTGGGCAAGCGAATAAGCATATTTCCCAAGATGATGAACTATTGCTCAAAGTCACAAAACTGAGTACTTAAAAGTTTACCTGGACTTGACAGTCAAGTCTCAAGGTTTGACCTGTTAAAATTTAAAGAAAGGCGTTAATATTCTATGATTTCTCTATATTTCATCATTTAATTCCCAAATTTGTTCGCCAACTCACTAACTCGCTCACTGACCATGTCATGGATCGGTTGCGTTCTTCCTCCCAGAAATTAACCTGCCTGTCCATCTGGCCTGTGGTCACACAGTGTCTCTATACGTGTGTCCAGGTAACAACTCCAACTGTAACGCTCTGACCCACGGAGACATGGTCAGCCTGGACGAGGGACGCTTCCCCGCTCTGGAACTCAATAACCGACGGCTGTCTGTGAAAAACTCTTTCTGCCGGAAGAACGGCGTCTACACCAGGTCAGTGATCCGCACGCTGACATCTTGTAAACCAGAAAAATTTAAAGTACGGATGATGTTTAAATTAGAAGCTTAATTCAAAGTCAAAATTAAATAACCATATGGTGAAAGAATTGAGTTATCCGTGGAAAATCTACTTCATGCCTGAAAAGATTTTCAGCTCTGTGGAAAAAAGAAAACCCTTTTCTTGACAACTTGGGCTGAAATCCACCCTTCTTGCTATTTAAAAGCGGCATATAAACAGACTCACGACAGATTCTCTTTTAATGAACTTGGACTTGTTTAAAACCAATCACTCTGATCGACACCTGTGCTAAATCCAGTTCTGGATCAGACTGTGCACTTTGTATTAAATTATTAGAACCTGTTTAGGTAAGAGGGGGGTTTAGGGACAGCTGCAGTCATGTTGCTGAAAATAGTTGAAAAGTTTGTCTTGGTTTGTCAGCCTTGACTTATTTCATTTGGATAGCATATCATTCTCTCACTGAGGAGACAGGTGCACTCTGATGTTTCCCTGAAAGGGATAAGCCTCAACTCTGTGTGCATATGTGCATGAGTCTGCATGTCCATAGTATTGAAAAAGCACGTTGTCTTGTGTATGAGATTGCAATAAATTTATTTGGGTGTGCGCATCTGTACTGGCGCATGTCAGTGTGACCCCGAGGACAGATCAAAGCAGGTCCGGGTCTTTGAGGCGCTTCCAGGCAGCTTCCTATTATGTTTCTGGCTTGAAAGGGGGAGGCTGGGAGGGAAAGAATGCACAGATGTACTTTCAAAAATCACCACTCTCTCAACTAGTCCCATAGTGGAGAAACTCAAATCCCGACACCTGAGCCTCCAATTATAGATTAATGCCGCATCTTGATCTCCGGTCTCAGAATACCAAAGACAGGATGAAGTCCTCTGCCTGATACCGGGATCAGAAATCAAACACATTCTTAATCCCACTGCAGTCATTGTAATTCAGAGCTGTGTCAGAAAGCTAATGCCATTTATGTTTGATTTGGGGAAGGAGATTTTCTCTGTGTGTAGATGATTCGTCCAGAGTTTAACACAAGGGCCAATATGCATGGCAGTGAATTCAATCAGCATCACGGGGGAAGTCAATGCAGTTCACTTTTGGTAAGTGACAGCTTAATCGGTCACTACTCAAACTGTCAATATGCCTTTTTAGCCCTTTAAAATAGATGCCAAGAACAGTAGAATAGTAACGTTTGCATATGCTTGAGGTATTTGTTTGCACAGCACGTCACTGATTCTGGCAAAAGAAACAAACGAACAAAGAAAAAAACACTTTAGGTTGTATGTGGTCCTACAGATATTAGCATTCCGAATACACCCCGACAGTGCATAAACTCCTGCTTGGAGGACTCACACACAGGGGTGCAAATGTGTTTTGGGGCTGAGGTTCATCCAGGAGATCAATGTTTAACTGTTGTTATGATAAAGAGGGAAGGATTAACAGCATCATTCCTCAGTGGCTTTGTGTCAGTCTCTTTCAGAAGTTTGAAACCTACTTTGACGCACCAGTTTGGGGTTTAAGGATGTCTCTGTGAAGTAATTCAGTGTGGATCAACATGGTTTTATACACTCTTGAGTGACAAAGCTCTTGAACACTTCAGACACGTTAATGAGTCCCTACATGCCACTGTAGCAAGAAGGGAGCCTGGTAATGAGTACAGACCGGCGGCAGGCTTGATTTCACCCCCAGGTTCTCAATTCTTACCCGACATACTGTCGGCTGAAGTTTGCTGGGAGAGGATTAAGTGGACCCTTCTCTGTGCACGTGAGAGAGCTGATAAATAATTTACGCCTTACCTCGGCAGCGACAGCGTACGAGGGGCAAGGAGACGAGCTGAAAGCGGGCCGAGCTTCCTCAGTGTTTCTAGACACGCAGTCTACCACAGTGTCCCGGTGGGCTCACGGTAGCATTCCTTCACATTGGCTCCAGCTCTTTGTTTGACTGTGTCCTAAGGGGGCTCGCTGAAAGAACCGCTGGCAAATCCGAGTTCCTAAAGGTCACGGTGGAGAGACCTCTTGGGAATAAGCGCAGCTCGGAACCCAGAGACTCGATTAAGACTTTGTTGTGATGTTTTGTGAGTTGGACTGCATGTTGGGAAAAAACTGCATCTGGGGAAATTTTAATTGGCCGTTATTTTAAAAGGTTATGTCACACTAACACTCAAGTAAGGTGTTGTTGGGAAAGGAATTATGGAAGCACTCTGAAAAACTACTACACAGCACTGAGTCATATACATCTTGTAAACGCCGTTAATTATTTGTTTTTTAACATGCTACAGAAAATTAGTGTAAAAAAACCTTTGTGTTATTTAATGTAATTAATTTACTGAATTAATTATGATACTACGGCGTGCATAGCCACCAATCATGTTTTAAATAGTTGTAATAAGAGTAGAGCAAGAAAAGAAAAGAATGTGCGAAGCCCAGTAAGCATTTACAGTAATACATCAGGAAAGACGGGAAATATAAACTTATGCGTACATGTGCAATATATCGTGCATTTCCAGACATGTATATACTTTAGTACACATACACCCACCAGCACGCGCCTGTGCACATTAATTTCATCCACGTCCTCCATGATTTCACCTCAAGCAGCGCAGCTGTTTAGACCATCTTGCTTCAAAACAGTCAAGTGATTTTCTCCATGATTTTCTCAATGCTAGTAATTTGCTCCACTACTTTTTTTTTTTTTTTTTTTCCCATTTGTCTATACTTGGGCTTCCCTTTTCCCTCCAGTTTCCTGTAATTATTTTAGAGAAGCTATTCTCAGTGTAGGAAGTAAACATTCATCCTTTTCATCAACTATTTCAGGGGGAGTAACACCTAATAAGACAGATAATTGTTCATAATTCATTATAATTCCCTTTTAATTCCCCCACGCCAATATGATTGTAACATTTCACATGACCAAAATATTGCCTGAGGTATGCATAGACATCACCACACCTCCTTCAACGCTTAGACGATGCAGAC
Source organism: Xiphias gladius (assembly GCF_016859285.1). Taxonomy (NCBI): domain Eukaryota; kingdom Metazoa; phylum Chordata; class Actinopteri; order Istiophoriformes; family Xiphiidae; genus Xiphias; species Xiphias gladius. The sequence continues at coordinate 6,078,964 of NC_053408.1, read as the reverse complement.
AAATCATATTTAGTGTGTTTATTTGCGGTTGTTTTATGTGTGCCAGTACAACAACAAAGTACAAATGTCCTCTTCCTCTTTCTCCCATTATTGCTTTTCTTTTTTAAACAACAGCCATGTCAAATATTTCACTTAGTTCCCTTTTTTACAACATCGTCAGATGAATATCGTCTGGTTTTGGACTTTTTGCACTGACAAAACAAGTAATTTGAGACGACCTTCAGCTCTGAGGAATTATTGCAGTTGGCCTTTTTAGTAATATTTTTGGAATTTAAAAAAAATAAAAAAATAAATCTGGTCAGTAACCCATAACTGGAATAATTATCCATGAACGTTGTGTTGTTTACTGCGATTGATATGCGAGTTTCCCAAAGTGCATTAAAACTGAGCAATCACTTCCTCCGGGAGACAGAGAGATTTTCTCTGTGTAACTTAAGAGTTTTGTCCGGTGTAGCGAGTACTGCAGCCCTCATCACAGGCAGAAAAGGAGTGTCCATCATGTAACTTGTCAGCAAAGTCATATAATATGTTTGCATAGACTGCGACTCTTGAGCTCTGTCGAACATCCTCATACATACACATGAGATATCGCACAATCTGTAGTACATTGTATACCGTACAAATGGCTCTCTATTGTACACATTCCACTCCTCCGCTAAACGTAAGTGAATTAACTCTAATCTAGTTTATTATAACTCACGAGGCTAATTGAATTACAGCTTGCTTTGTGATTTCCCTGTTGAGATTTCCATTTTGTCCACACCACACTCAAAACACCACCCCTTGTGAAAACTGTTGGATTTTGCCCGCAGCATTTTTGAAATGCTTTCAGAATGTTTATTTGGAGAATGCTTGTGCAAATGCAGTTTCGACGTGTAAAGTGGCCGTGCGCGCCGCAGCAGCTCTACTGGCAGCGATTAGCGGCCAACACTGTGGCCTGGAAAGTCAACAGGAGTCAGTATGTCCCAGTAGTCTCAAGCCAAACCAGCACCAATCAGTAGAAACAGATGGGTGTTTGTTTAGCAGGACTGGGGACACTGGAAAGTACGGAGGAGCTTTGGCACCAAGAGCTTTTTTTTCCTCTCATATTTACTTAATGAACCCCTCACAAGAGCACACCATTTTAGGAATTGTTTTTCCAGTATTTCAGCTTTCTCTGCTCTAATTTTTCCTCATTCCTTCTTTCGTTCAGCTTCAGTTTCCCTCAGCACCTCTCCTGGACCCTATTCTCACTCCACACTCCCCTACAAGGATCCTCCCTTTGCACAGTCCCATCACTTACACTCTTTAAACTTACACCTGAATGACAAATTTGATCGCCGCAGCATGCTGCTGACAGTTTAATCCATGCCATCGCTCACGTAGGCTCTGATAACATTTGCCGCCATTTGTGTAATGGCCCCTTGAGCACCGCAAGAGTTCAATTTATAATTTAGTCACAAGGGGCCCAGTGGTTTGACATTCTACAGCCCACACTGAGTACCGAATCGGGGGGGAATTATTCATTCCGGGAGAGACTGACTGTAGGCAGCCATCTCATGAGTGTCCCATGATTCTCATCCAGCTGCACTCCTACACACACAGACAGTGATACATGTGAACTTTATGGGAAGCGCTTGCTGTTGTGTCTCACATATTAGTAAGCAATTACCACAACTTAGGTTTCATTTGCATAATTTAGTTTCTGTTTCTGTTGCGATAGCATTGTACTCAGCGAAGCAGCTGAGATTTAGGAACAGGGCAACATCAATACAAGACAGTCCAATGCAGCAAGAAACACGAAAGGTTAGAAAATTCTTTAGCTAAGGCAAAGCAACAACTAACTGAATTATTACCTCTATCTTTCGCCCAGATCTCCTCCCAGGCCAAGTCCAGGCAGTCTTCACTATTCCGACGAAGATGTCAGCACAAAGTACAACGACCTGATCCCTGCAGAGAGCAGCAGCCTGACCGAAAAACCCTCTGAAATCTCAGACTCACAGGTGCAGCAGCAACACTCGCTTTTATGCTCTCTCTTGTATGGTCTCTGTATGTAAAAAGTCCACTATCCGTCTGCATAAAGTGTGTTTGTTAGATGTTTGACTGTCTCTGTGTGCACACAGTCATCTCCTCGAATTCCTCAGGAATTCAGATCTGCATCGTCAGCCGTACATTGTTTTGTGTCAGTTCATACTGTCCACATGTTGTGCCGTCTGTCATCCACCTCAATGCATTTGACCTGCAGAGGACACAAGATATAGCTGCAGTAATGCGCATGGAGAGATAAGAGATTGAGGACTCTGCTCACTGGTGGCAAAGCAGTTTTTAGACCAGGCAGTGACCTGTGGAGAACGTTGACCTGTGGAGAACGGGGGATGTTTGCAGGGCAAAACGTCCACCTGAGACCGAGGCCGCTGCACTCAGCCGCAGCGCTTGTTAAGTAGGGCAGTGAGGGGCAGATGCACTGTGCAAGATTTATGTAAGAGCTAGTTATGTATTGGAAGTTGCTGCTCCATCCCGGCAGCGTATACAACTTTCCTGCTGAGTTTTCAGTAAGTAAGGTCAGAATCAGGAAAAAATCGCTCCTGTTCAAAACTAGGGTACTGTATTGATATTTCACCCTAGCTCTTCTTTTGTGTTGGAGCCAAGCCTCATTACTAAATAGTAAAAAAAAAAAAATCTTAGTTTTGAATCTTATTTGAATTTTTTAGAGTCTTCTGAGCGGGAGCAGCATTTATCAGGACTGATAAATGACCAACAACTATTGCTAGAGTGCCTGGCTTCTGGCATTTGCTATGTGCTGAGCCACCTACTTTTTTCCCAGTAAGTGAGTGTAATTGATAAATTGTGCCTTTCTCTCTGCCCCTTTCTGTCTTTCCATGGATTAGGCCGTGTGCTGCCCACCCTCATGTCTCGGATTTTCTGAGTTTTGTGTTTATTCAGTGTGGGTTTTTTCCTTTATCCCCCCTTGAGCTTTGATCTGAATTGTTTCTTCCCCTACATTCATATATGTTTGTCTGTTTTAGTTTATGTTTTCCCCCCTAAACAGTCCTCTCTGGTTTGGGTGAACCCTCTTGCAGGCTTAGTCAGATGAAAGCATCAGGACGGGAAGTAGTCCTGAATTCCCTTGCTTTCAGACCTCCTTCAGTATTTTCTTTCATCTAGGAATTCTTTACTTCAGGCATTTCCCAAATTATCTAGGAACATCTCTCAGCTAAATACATCCCTAGTGTGAATACCGCCGCCAGATATCTCTCCCCACCTGACCTTATCGAGATCTAAGTCCTATTTCCAGATCAAATGAACATCTCCCCCCAATTAATCGCTATGGACAGGACCTTTTCGCAGCATGATAACATCCCGTCAAATGAAGCATTTCGTCAGCCGTCTGACGCGTCTACCGTTCGCACTTGTGCGTTGTCAAACACGGCCCTAATGTAGTAACTGCTCCCTGACGACGCCCGGCTGCTGCCACACTGCACATTCGAGGGGCAGACGTTAGCTTTGATGGGATAAAACACACAGAGCCCTGCCTGTTACGCCAGGGCTCCGCTGCGATACCCCTGACAGGCCACCATATCAGCACCCAACGGTGCTTTAGAAAAATCCAGGAATGCGCTTTGAAGTTTTATTGAGCGGATAACTCTGAGCTATCAGTATGACATTGTGCTGTCTGTCTTCTTTAATCCCCGGGGCCTCCACCAGCAGGTATAAATTGACTATTGTACTCCTCCTCAAGAGGGGATTTGGAGGAAGCTAACTTTGACTTAGCAAGGCAACAAGGCCACCATTACTGCTCTGCTCCCCTGCAGGTAGCGGCCTATTGACTTCTTTGCTTCAGCGTAAAGGCTTTCTCATTTTCCAAGGTTGTCTCTGTGGCAGTGTCTTTGTTTTTCATTTGAGGCCGAAACCGAGTCGAGGACAGGTGATCTCATCTCTGAGTCAGAGAGGGATTGTAGATTATGCTCTCTGCAGAGTGGCATTCCATGGGGGAGAAATGAAAATGTCTGCTTTCTCTCATACGCCCCCCCCCCTCTGTTTCGCTCTGGGCAACTCTAGCTTTTTTGGCTAGGGCTCAGCTGAGAATACTGTCTATAATGTTTGGATTGTCTCTAGTGACAACGCAACCTTTTGTTTCGACTGGCCCAGTCTGAGGTGTGATCTCATAACCCAGAATAAGTGGAAATTATGACCCCAAATGAATTGCATTTTATTTTTTAATCATTTTATGGCATGTGCGCAAAACAGAGGGGGGTGGAGAGACACAGACACGGCGGGCGAAAGGAGGGATGATGCAGATTAAGACTAGCCTCAAACTCATATAGGCCCTCAAACTAGAGACGAATGATATGTTAAGGGGAAAAACCAGAACGATTGCACGTTTCCATTGCTCTCGTTGAAGTGAGTCCGCCAGTCTGAGACGGCGCTAATGCCGAACAAAATCACAAATCCCTTTTGAATATAATTGTTCTCATGAATCTATGTACATTTTAGTAGCGGGGATTGGAGCTGCTAAGGAGGCCTATATCCCTGCCTTGACGCAGCAGGTATTTCGGTATGCAGACACAACATACCTTCCCATTCCTATTTTTGTGAACAGAAATAGCTAAAAAACCAAACAAAAATACGTGTACTGAAAATGTCTCTGGACTTTTTAATCCCCCTCCAGCCCCACATATAGTGTTATAGTCTTTGTCTCTGGGGGACCCTGCTGTGTTCACTTCATCAATGAGAGTGACATAGACAGTCCCCCTTTTCTCCCCTCCTCCTTGAAATAATCCATAACTAGAGGACAAAGGATTGACCCACTCTGTGGGAGTGGGGTATGCATCAATGTTTGGGGGGGATGGGAGCCCTGCTAGCCAGAAGATTGTTATTTTTTTTTCAGTCTTGTGCCATTATGTCAACCTTAGGAAAGTTATTCACAAAGCGTTTCAATAATCGGTTAATTGTAAAGTGCTTAATGGAACAAATTTAGCCATAACTGCAATAAACACAAGACTAGCTTCAACGCCTTCTAAGATGACAGCATTTGCTGAGGTCAAAGGTCAAAGTTCTTTAAAATAGATTATCTGAACACCTGCCTTATCTCCAATAAATACTCATTTTGGCCCATATTTGATACACCTCCATTTCCATGCTTTTCTCCTTTTTTTTCTATCTCCCACATTGTTCCTCCTCCTCCCTTGTTAGCACCACTAACACACCACTGTCAAGAAGTTTCACTAGTTAATTGGATCAATTTCTTCATCTGTTTCTCTGCTTAATTTAACATCATAATAATGAAAAAATGTTTAGCAATCGACACTGGCAGGCAGGCATGTGTCTCACTTACCGGTATCCTTACATAAACAAGATGGTGGTTCCCTGGAGGCAGAGGTGCAATGCTGCATTTCATGCCTAAAGTCTGTTTCTTTCACAGAACTCAGCTCTAGTAATGAGACTGTAATGAGCTGAAGTGAGGAGCTTTTTCACCTGCCATGCTGCCCCAGAGGCGAAGCCTTTCCGCTGAAGTCTGCCTCGGTTGGATCCTTGAGTTATTTCTGTTGATGACTGGTGATGAACCAAAAGCAAGAGAAGGACAGATTGGAGTGGTGTATGCTTGTGCGTAGAACATTTCAAGAGTCGGAACATCTGTTGCACACACCAGGGCCAAGCAGCGATAAGGCAAGAGTAGGACGCAATTCACTGTGTCAACACTTGGTCTGCACTTACTCTGTCCCACTAACACACACACACACACACACACACACGACTAGAGTGGTGTTTCATCTCTCAGTGCAGTGTTAATTCTTTTAGAGTGAGGTAATACCGCTCGAAGTGGCTCAGTATGTCTTGTCGGTCCACAGTGACTGGATCTTGATGTGGTGTCGTTGTGTTGCTAAACACACTGGCACGATTGGAATGCTTTTCAACAGCGCTTGGCCTCAAGTGTTTACAACTGGGTAAAATGGACGCAAACACACACAACCACTGATGCATCGCACACCCTGACTCCCCTTAATGAGAGGAACAACAATAGAGGAAAATAAAAAAAGAAAATCATTATCGTAATTGATTTCAGATTTCAGAATGTTGAGAGATAACCATGCTGTGCACAATGTCTGCTTTTGATTCATTTGAGGAAAAGAAGGGGGGGGTGTCACTTTCCTTTGTTTAGAACCAAAGAGGGTCAAAAAGCGGGACCCTTTTTCTTATAATTCAACCCAAGCATTTTCTGTTTGGACATTTATAAACTCTGCTGACAAGTTTAAAAACAAGCCTTTCTGTAGGGCTTTGGCACAGGAGACAGGAACCGTGCTGAGGCGGAGGGAAATTTGAGACCGCCGGCATATGTATCACATGTGCGCTGTGCAATATCCAGCAAACGATCTGTGCTCTGGAGTGTGTTCTTCGATTGCCTGCCAGCAGCCATGTTTCTGTATGAGCGGATGGAAAATGATAATATAGGGCTGCATGATTAATCAGTTTTTTAATCCACATCTCGGTTCTCGCCCCTCTTCAATCTCATTTCTACATGACAACAGTTGTGCCGTGTTTTCATCAGCGGCGAGATCCCTTGCGTCAGACCAAGCGCTCCCTTTTCTCCCGCCACTACAACAAATGACGGAGCTGTGCTTCGCCACGTGATGATGTGCGCACAGCGAGACGGGGAAGATTTGAAAGCAAATCTAGTGTGCGTGTCAATAAATGGTGAAATAAAAAGCGAAGTGAGTCAGATATTATGAATAAAATAAGCCACTGCCGTGTGCAACTTATAAACATTCTGTCACTCAAGTTTTACTGTCAGCGTACTGTCGGCTGCGCCACAGTATGTGTAGTCTGGGGGAGGAAAAAAATAAACGTGCCTCTGTTCTTGTTTGAAGCCTCATAAGGTTGATTTATTAGACAGTTGGCTACCAACAAAAGGAGTATGATCGAGGTTTACAATGTCTTTGGTCTGCACTGTCATGTTAGATCATACAGCACAGTATATAATGTTTTTTTTTTATGTCTGTCGTTTACATTGTTGGAAGCAGGTACTCTGGCTGTGCAAACTTGATGAGTCTCACATTTCAGTAATGATCATATTGGTTTTTCATCTTCCTGCAGAAAATATGTAATGCATCTGTAATAATAAAGACAGAAGAATTGTGATCCCAATTCGGATTAAAACAAATCGTGATTCACTTTTTACCTAGAATTGTGCAGCTCTATGATAATACGAGGGGTGAGAAAACAAAGAACCTCTGAAACGGTCACGATTATCAGTGTCATCTCTGCACTGTATGCCCTGAAAAGAATAGACTTTTGTTCCCTTACTTTTGTTGTACACCTAACGCATACTCTAACCTGCCTCTTTTGGGAAATTATCCTGCGACAATTATGGCAAAGCCGACTTTGCATTAGTTCATTGTAGCCAGGTGATTAATCACAGGCTAGCTGGCCAATTGGCAGCTTGCTTTTATTGCATTTAGCTGACCGTGAATGATACCCTCCAAGCATTCAACGATCACGCTGCTTTTTGTCTGACACATGAAATGTTACTTGACATGAATACAATTGTGTGCTAGCCCAGCCTGCACCGAGATGGAGGGTCGGTGACGAGAATGTGCTGGGGATTATTATCATTTCCTTACAGATGGCTTGAGCGGAATTCACACTGACTTAAAACATGAAAAACACAAATTCTTCTTCCTTCACAGTGAACTCTTAAAATCAATTATGTTTCCTTTGCAGAATCTGTTTGTTTTTTGTTTTTTTTCCCCATCCTTTATTAGCCTTTCACACCCACACAGAATGGCACAAAGGAGCTATAGATACATATATGTTTACATATTTATGGTATTGTCATCATCATGACTGGGCCATTTTAATCATTCTGTTATGGTGATGTACTGTAAAACCCATTGTTTTGTTCACCCATAGGAGGCGCTGGTGTTTTCATATGGGACAGGTGGCCTACATACACTTCCACTGCATTTGGTGAGGTTCCTGTGGCTGCCTGCTTTGAATGTCTGTAGCCTGATAGGTGACTGGTTCCTATTGCTAGTCCCCATCCTATCCTCTCCCTTAGATTCCCATTTAAGGTTTCACGTGGTACACCGTGCTATACAACACCAAACCCCGTCTTGCTGGCGTGGTGTGGATACAAAGATCTTATACCCTGAACATATGGTCAGTCCAGTGACTGACTGGTTAAAGTCCTGGAGATAAATTGACCTTTGCCATCTGGTGTTGATGGTCCTTTTTCAGTGCACGCTTCAGTAACAAGTCATCCTTCCGTCATCATGCTTTGACCATCTTTGACCATTTTTGATGTCCATGTGTACTCGTGCTGTGTTGTAAATGTGTGTGTGTGTGTGTGTGTGTGCATGTGTGTATGGTTTACACAGGGATGGTAGTGATTTGATGACGTTGCTCAGAATAATTCAATAACTTCATGTTCATTGACATTTATAGCCTCAGCATCTCTAACTGTTCCCCATTGAAACACTGCAGAATCTTCCCATTCTAACTCCATAAATCAATGTTTTTTCTTCCGCTGTCTCTCACAGGGCAGTGACAGCGAGTATGAGGTGGACCCAAACCGGCAGAAGACCCACTCCTTCGTCAACCACTACATAAGCGACCCCACCTACTACAACTCTTGGCGCCGCCAACAGAAAGGCATTTCCCGGGCGCAGGCCTACAGCTACACCGAGTCTGAGTCGGGCGACCCGGATCACTGTGCCCCTCCGCCGCTGCCTCCCCTACCTCCACTGCCACCCCAACTCAGTTCACCTAGCCCCCAGCCTCAGCAGGCCCAGGGCCAGCCCCAGGGTCAAAGCAGCCTGTTTAGGCCCAAAGGTAGCCGGACTCCCACCCCCTCCCAGCAGAGCTCCAACCCCCCCAGCCAGCACAGCACCCTCTACAGGCCCCCCAGCAGTCTAGCCCCAGGCTCGCGGGCCCCCATTGCTGGCTTCTCCTCCTTTGTGTGAAAAATGCTGAAAAGGACATAGAAATTTCTGGAAATATCTACCCAACTTGTGTTGATGGAGAACATAGCATTGCATAACGCGCAGTCAACCCAATCAAGTCATTTACGTATTTCTTTTTTTCCATTACTTTTCTTTTTTCTCTTATTTCACGTTTTTTTTCCCCTTATTCAGCCTGGATACATGTGGAACAACACTGAGACTTTTTTTGAAGCACTTTTTTTTTTTTTTGGTCTAATGTGTGGAAGTGTGCCAGTGTAGACTATAGATTTCTCTCACCGGTTGATAAAATACTCTCTGCAACATCTATTCACTTATATTTTGCTATTTGAACTATTTGCATGACTTTGGCTTACATTTATTTCCTCCTTTTTTGTTACTTTTTTGGAACACATTCAAACAGTAATCTCTTTGATTCTGTACAAAGTCACAAGAATCTTTGAAAACACATACATATAAATATACATATATATAGTAGATGTACCTAGAAGACAAAACCATGTCAACGCAGACTCTGCATTGATGGAGACTGATATAACAATATGATGGAGACATATTGTGGAAGTGAAAGGACAAGTGTTTGTCTGGATGGCCTGGATGTAAAAACAAAAAAGGAAGAGATACAAGACAGACGTGGATGTGGAATTCATGCCAAATCAAACACATTTTAATGTGTTGGCTCGGAGAGTTTTAAGCGGACATTGGAGAAACAATCATTCATTTCCATGGAAACGGCTCTCTGGCATTTAGCACACAAATACATAGAAAAGTCGGACAGCGTTTGGCCATGGCGGGTCAAATGTCAATGACTGTGCTGTGCCTGAAGGATCCTGCAGATATATGAAATTAGTTTATATCTGTTAAAGTGAAAGTGTTTAAGTCTTTTTGTGAGTGTGTTACAGTGAATCAACGATGCCTTGATTGAGAAACACTTATTTATGATATCTGGCACCAAATGTGACTGAACTGCTTACGGTGCCCTTGTCTGTGGCGTTGTAATGGCCGGCCTCGCGCTACGAGCACCATCCTTTGATCCTGACATTTATGGGCTGTGAATTAATTTGCATACCCGACCCATATTTTTTCACCCTCTGCTGGCTCACATATACACACATCAGTCTCATTCTGCACAAGTCTACTGAAAATGCTTTGAAAACCAAGAGTGTCAAAACTGTCTGAAGTAGTCTGGGACTGTCACGTGTGAGCACAGCTGCTGGTCTTGCTCAAATGTTAACAGTGTGATTCTGATAAGAAACAAAGAGTCACTGATCACTATCACGGAGCAGCACTGAGCCTGCGCCAAGAGATGATGTCGTTGAATTGCCTCACCTCTTTTCCCTTTTGTGTAATCAACTACTATTCAGGTGTGACTGTACTGTCCCAAATGCTAATTGCGTGTGTACGCGTGTATGCGTGCGTGTGTGTGTGTGTGTGTGCGTGTGTGCGTGTGTGATTACACTTCTTGTGCATAAGCTTTACAGATCATTCACTGTGTGTCCAGTTTTAAAGAGATTGTCCTGCAGCAACTGTAAAACTGCCTGGAGTAATGCCACACAGGGTTGGCCGTCCAGCCGCCTGCCTGGCACACTCATAACGCTATAGTGAAGACTCAGTGGTGTGTTCTTAGTTCCCATAGTTCACAAAAAAGATAAAAAAAAAAAAAAATCATCTGCTTATTTTTTTTTTTTTTCTCTGTGGGGTGATTTCATTGTACGCAACAAAACCTTATCATGCAGAATCTGAATGAATATATGATCACAGTACATTTCTGAAATAAATTATTTTTCAATGTTAGCTTTTCTGGTGCTCAATTGCAAACTATACTGGGGAGATGGAAGGAGTGGGAGGCTTTAAATGTGAGGGTAAAGAAAATAAGGGCAAGGGCACTAAAGACAGGAGGATGAGATGGAGACCGTTGCTGATGGGGAAGTTCAAATCATATGACTGTGGTAGACTAAAGCTACGTTCAAACCGACAAAAGCTCTCAAAATGCAGCCTCCTCATTCATTTCAGTGCTACTTTAGTAAAAAAAAAAATTTAAAAAAAGGCAGAGGCATCCAGAAATATAGTAGATCCTGGCAACTTTTGCCACAACTCAGTGCTACATGGCCTCCACCATACACCACAGTCTTCTCATTTTCGGTAACACATACCTAGCAAAGCCCTTTCCACTGCAAACCCTCTGCTCATCGGAATCACCACTCTCTGTCACAGTGGATGAAACAACATAAACATGGTGATTGCACTGCAGTAGTTTCCTGTTTAGCAAGGACACAAGGAGAAATTGTAAGTACACACGTATACCACCATCGGTCTACATCACAAAGTAAATGAGAGAATGTAAACACCCCAATTACTCTGGGGAATATAATTAAACCATGATTTGGCCTGATCACGTGCAATACCTTCTAGCTAAATCAAACCCTAGCCGGTGTCTATGGCAAGACAGCTGTTAGCCTCCTGTGTCAAGTATAAATCCAGCTTGAGAACAGTCTGTTGCTTGTTCGCTCAGCAACCGCTTCTCCGCAACAAAGTTATCGCATCGTGAGTGTAAATGTGGATTTTGTGGTCTTTGCAGGGTATACAGGGGAAAATCGTGTTCATTCTGTTTACCTGTAATTGCTGAGAAGAAATTGATTTGCTGCCATTATATGTTTCAAGAGTTTTAAAATCCTGCCCTCGTAGGAATATAAGATATATCATACACCATTCAGCCACAACATTAAAACTGGTAACTGGTTTTAATTTTGTGGCTGCTTGGTAAATATGATGTACATGATATCATATACAGTACATATATATGATAAGAGAGCAGTGGTTTGGCATCTGATAAGCCTTCAAGCTCATGGAGCTTTCAAATTTCGCTCAAGCTGGACCTCCTAATTCTGATTTAATCTGCTCATTGGTACCTGTAGCAACATGTCCACATCAACGGAACCCCCCGGCGCTTTTTTGACATAGGGCTATTTACAGTCCGAAACGTGGATTTAATTATAATTTCCCTGAAAACAGTGAATGTGCTAAACACCCAGGGTGTATCACGTGCATCACATCAATTTTTGACCACAATCAAATGGGGAAAGAGGCACCCTACCTTTAATGGCTTGACGGAAAATAAGAAAAGAAAGACGTGAAACATGCAAAGATGTTGGACTACGCAACATCTGCAGTGTTCTGTGTATAAATGTTTTGTGTAAGCACATAGGTAGGATCTGTCGATGGCAAAATTGTTTGATCAAATTCCGCCTAACCCTAGTGTTACTCAGGGCAGCAATAAATTGGATCAATGCAGATCATGTGAAATCCTGTTATCTGGCTTCAAATGTCCCCTCCTGACTTCTTCATTCTTCTATCTTCATGTTTTTGCTCCCAGATAACCAGAGTTCATTAGCTCATCAGTCTTTCTTAAGTTTGCTAAACTCCCTTAGTTGGCACTTCAAACTCCTCGGACTGCACATTCATTGATACCTATATAAATTTGGGGCATCAGTAATGTGTTGGAAATATTTCTTTAAACGTAGCGGAACTTACAGACGCACACTTGCATGACAGAAGCACGTGTACAGTGTCAGATGGTGTTGGATGCTAATTGGATGACAGTCAACTCGATCCGGGGCTAACCTACTAAACACATAGGCATGAGAAGAGAGGAGATTAGATGGGATAGGACGGAACAGGGAATTGGAACGGGCGCTAATCCCTTTTTTGAAAACACATGGGAAATTACCCTTCGACAGAAGAATCAGAGACAGGAGGTATTTCACTGGCTGAAATGTTCATTTCCCTATGTCTTTCTTTCCCTCTCCCTCAGGAAATGAATGACAGAGAAAAGAACGACCTGGTGGTCCTTGTTAAAAAAAAAAAAAAAGGGTGACCAAAGTACTAAATAGCCCTGATGAGCTTCAGCAATCCACAGTTGGAATATTAAAGGATTCAGAGGGAAGGTGTAGTTCAAAGGATTTTGAAACCCTGAATTTAATTGCCTCATTTGTGAGCTTCACTGAGGGTGGTTTGGGGATTTGAAGAGGATATACTGGCAGTTGGAGAAAGGATGCTAATTTGAGAAAGGGGATGTTCCCTGGGTGCAGTTCATGAACGCCTTTCTAACGTACTGTTTGGTGGATGCTTAAATTGGTTTCTGACGTGATGTGCATTATGGGAAAGAGCACAAAAATGACTATAGCCATTTTGGTAAGTAAATTTTCCCAGGCCAACCTCACCCTCAGCCTTCTTGCAGGTTGGATGGACACTAGTTTCCACAGTGTGTGGCTCAAGCAAGATCTACTCAGGGATCCATGGCAACCGATGATTTTGACATAAATTGTTGTCGGTTGAAGTAATATTTAGTCACAGTTATTTTGATCACGTTGTGGGTTTGACTATTTGACAAGTTTCCGCTAGAGAAGAGAGTCCTTCATGTCCTGATTTCTTACTGTAGCCTGTCCATGCATGCATTACATAACATATAACACAAAGCCACACAAGGAAGCAATAATTGAATAAGGGGCCCACTTCAGGGTAATGCGCCATCAAAGACTTGTGTTCCGCACAACCTCACTGGAGTTCTAAAGGATCCAAAAAAGAGCTGCCCATAAAACTCTGCGCCACTAATTGGCCCATCTCGTAATAATATAAGACCCGGTGATATTTACAGGTTGGGTAAAAGCGGCTTTAACAAACAGGTGGGCGTAAGTGGCGGATCAAGAGTCTAAGTTCACACCTGGGGACCAGATGACTGCTCTAACCACGCGGGCATAAGCTCATTTCTACATGACCTGAAGGTGTTACACATGAATGTGTTACACAGTTGTTACACAATTTATAAAGGTTAAAAATTGAGACTTTGTGTGTGAAATTTTAGATTGCATTTTTAATGTAATCTAAATATTACATTAAATTAAAATCACATTTTATGGACTATTGATTTTATGTTCATGTTTAGACAGGACATGTCTGATATTAAAGAAGTATTTTGAAATAAATAGACCTCAAGTAGAATTTAATATTAATTATGTACTGTATGTTTACACTGTGTAAAAGTATGTAGTTGTGTGTTGTTGTTTGAGTAAAAAAGAGGGGTTGTTATCACAAAATCATTTTCTGTAATTGCCTTGCAAATCACGACCCACTTAAAGTGCTGAAGTCTAAATCTGCCTATGATCATATCTACTTTTATCTCAGGAAGAAACTCAATCAACATGAAGGGACACAAATTCACTATTGCCGGTCTACCAATAACTTCAGACGCCAAGCAATAATACAGCAGTAACACCCTAGGTTCAAAGGGAAAACCAATTTTCCAATTCCCACATACGGTGGTATTAAATAAGTTCAGTGAGTCCCGTTGATGAACCTCTGCCGGCTCAGTGTTTGTAAGTTCGCTTCGAAAAATGCAAAAATTCAGTTTAGAAAACCTACGAAGGTCAGGGGAATAGTCTTGACATTTTGGGAAATATGCCTGTTCTCTCTCTTGCCAAGATTTAAACGAGAAGAATGATGCCACATCACGTACGTGCGGTCAGTGGGAAGCTACAGCTTAGCTACAGCTGGGAGTTTTTCTCATCACCGCAAAGCAACCGGCAAAGACCGGAGGTAGTCACTGCCCTTGGCCAAGAAATAGTCTGGTGCTTAACCCTGCTAAAAAAACTTGTCGTTTCAACACTAAAGTTTTTTTTGTGGAATTAAACAAACAAGATATAATATGAGTGAATTTGCTACTTTGGGGTAGAGCCAGGCTAGCTGTTCCCCCCCCCCTGCTTCCAGTCTCTATGCTAAGCTAAGCTACAATCAGCTAACTGTCAGCTGCGGGGTACATTAGCTTCATATTTACAGGACGCTCAGAAGACTGGTATCAATCTTCTCCTCTGGCTGCGAGCAAGAGAGCAAATGTACTATATTTTGCTCAGAGAAAAAAAAAAAACGACCTATAACTTTACATTCCTGCCTATTGTCGTGTGTTGGATAAACAGGACTCTGTCCCTTTAAACCGCAGCAGGAGGTGGTGCTCTCCGGCCCATGAGGGGGTGGGGGGGAAGGAGGAGGAGGAGGAGAGGGCCGCTTTGTGCGCCACACCGAAACAAACTAAACGGACGCCGGAGCACCGACACGGGGCTGACCTGCCTCAACTCTCCCGCTTCTCCCGCTGAGGACACTGAGCTACGCTTTTAGTGACACGGACGCCTCGCCCCTAAATTCGCCTCCTCCTTGTTCGCCGAAAGTTGCGTGGAATATAACCTGAAACTTCCCCGTCGCCCGGACCGTAAAGAAAGGTAACATTTCTTTTCAGACCCGAGCTGTATTTGTCCTGTTGTTACACTTATTCAGGCGAGTTCCGCGGGTGATGGACTTTTTTTTTTTTTATCAAGTGCGCGGCCGTGAGTCTGATGTAGTTTCCAGGCTGCTCTGGGGTCAGGGGAGCACGTAGGTCGAAGGGGAAGCCAGCGGTGCGAAATCTGCATCTCATTTGAATGTGAGATCTGCTCTGTGGACAATCAGCGCCAGGCTGTCTCACGGAGCTCCCGGGCCGTCCCGTGTGGAGCTACAACAATGAGCCCTCCGGGGTCCTCCGTGTCCTCCGACAGCCTGGCGGGGGACTAGAAAGTAAAGGGCGAACCGTGACACTACGAATGCCGCCGCTTCAGGTGTCTTGTCGCGTCGAAAACTGCGCTTAACAGTTGATTGTTTGTGTCCAAGTGCTCCGGGAACCCTGGCTTGCATCTGGATCCACATCATCTCAATCCGTGTCACTGGAGAAACCCTGCTCCTTGTGGTCTACCGTCCGAGAGAGTGGTTTAACCCCGGCGTTCAGTTTGGATCGTGGCCATGAACTTGTGCAGAGCTCCTAAAACTTTTTCTTTTTTTGTGTCAGGGGATCTCTAAGTATTGAAAATGTTAGATCACTGACCTGATTGGATTTTTGCACAGAGCGGCCTTTGATAATTTATTATGAATTTCTTTTTTGGGGTGGGGGGGGGGCTACAATACACAGATGAAAGGGGTCATCAATTGGGTTCAATGGCAGCGAAAGTAAACTGTTACTATTGGATCCCCCATTAGGATTCCCCAAGGGTCCACAGACCTCTGGACTCATTACATTACAAATCACTACTAGCTTTACTTATACACTTTGTATATACCCAGTGGTGGGAACCAGGTTGCAGGGTCTCAAACGAGAGTCCCAAATAACTATTTTCAGCTGCGGGACAGGATATGGTTTAATCAGAGCAGAGCAGATGGACTTAGAGGCATCAGTCCCCTTCGCCGAGAGTTACGTAACATTAATACTCTGCAGTGGGAACATAAAACGCAGTAATATCTCTGGGAATCTACTAAGAGCTGAGCAAACTACACGGCTACTTTCACCTCGTCCCTCAAGGCCCAAATGTGTCCGGCTTCTCGCTTTCGGCGGTGAGCTGTTCCTGTTTGTGTTTACGGTCCTGGCACTGGCCCTCTCACGGTCATCATGCCTGATGAACCGAGTAATTTACTTTAGAACTGCCACCGTGGCTGTATACCTACCCGGCCTCGTTCACCGTGCTGTAATTGAAGGCCGTATAGCGTGTGCTTGGCTTTAACTACGCCGATCGTAAAGTTTGCAAGCCCCGTTTGGTAACGTTTGGTTTCATTACTCCTCGCTGATCATCAGTAATCAAAGCTCGGTTCTCGTAAAACCGTCAGTCTGGACAATAGTAGGAGGACATATTGACTAATGGGCTTGGCTTTGATGTTGTTTTTGTACGACTGTTGGCCTCTGACCTCCTCCCACACACCGAGCGCGTAACCACACCCTAACAACAGCCCTAAGGTTGGTCAGCGTTTGTCATTTCGCTTGATGAATCATTTACCCAACACTGTGCTGGTAGCCCTGTGAATAAGAGAAATGAGGCGGTTGGAAAACGAATGCTTGACTGTGGACCTTGAAGTTGACTGCAGAGATTTGGACCAAGGTCAGACTCTGCCTGATCACCGTTCACACTTTTCCCGGCGTCCTCTCGCTTTTTTTTTTTTGCTTCTTACAGTGACAAAAGTGGGACATTCTCGCACACACTCCCGACCTTTCAGCTCATTAGTGTTTGACTTCTCCAGAGCTGCCGGGCAGATATCTCTCCATCAAGATCCATTGTGTGCTCTGCGGAGTCAGAAGGGAGGGGTGTATGTGTGTGTGTGTGTGTGTCATCTCTGACTGTGCTTTTTTTTTTTTTTAATCGCTATTTCAGTTTGCTCTGGAGGATACTGCTGCTGCGCGGTGAGGAAGCTGGCTACCTGCCCGACTCTGAATGCGCTGAGATCATTACAGTTTTATACTGGAAAGAGGGCGTGCAGGAGTGGGGGCTGGGGAGAGGCAGTAGACCCATTTGTGCTTTTGAAAACACCAACTTCAGGCGGGTTTCACTTGTAGTTAGTTAAAGTGGGGGGGGCGACTAATTTCCCTGAACTAACACTGAGTCAGTATCTTATTAGTGTATATCTGGACGTCATATTAAGTGGGGGTTTAATGTATGGAGCATAAATTTGAGAGAAGAAATACAGATTAGTTGACTGGAGTCAGATGTGATCATTTACACTATATTGCATGTTTTTGCTGCTTCCCATGCCTCAGGAAATGCCTATGTGAATCGTTTGCGGCTTCGTTAATCCACCCACCTTTATCCCAAGCTCCATGGAAGACCATCAGGGAATGATGGGTGAATGTCTTGACATTTGGTCCTCTGCATGTTTTTTTTGTTTTTCGTTTTTTTGCAATTACATGAACTGTGCAAAAGATCGTACAGTCGGAGGAAAAACAGAAAAACGCAGTGAGAAATCTATATTTATGAATAAGAGTTGGCATACTTTGAGGGGATTAGACACAATTTGTGAGAAATAATTGATCATGGTGTCTGGAGAAAAAGCACAGAGAGGGCAAGTTGTCCGGAGCATAACATAAGTTTGTAGTCGTCACTACAAAATAAATACATTTCGAGTCAAATTCAAAATGGCATCTGTAATATGTAGGACAACATCACTTATGGAAATGTTGTTACATTAGCGGCGGTGTTTCAGTATTGCACTCAGAGCTCTGAAGCCCTGGAAGCGTGATGATTTCTGTCAAGTGTTAATAACATCAGAAGTGAAGGATGTGTAATTTTTTTTTCAGCTGTGGATACTGGAAAACACTGAGGCTTATGCTGAACTTCCCAGATAGAGTTTGTTTGTCTCAGACAATTACAGGATTCTCTCCACCTGCAAAGAAAGCAACATGGTGTTTGAACTTCAGGGAGAAATCATGCAGAGGATGTTTGAGTTCATCTTTGAACAGACTTTATATGGAGGCAAAATCCAACATTACGTCAAGGGCCTCGGGCTTTTCACAAAATATATATATATATATATATATAACTCTGAACTTCAAACAAGAGAAACAAATTAACCAGAAGTCCACCAATCGGTATCCGTAAAGCAGAATTTCTGTGTAAAAATGCCACTATTTAGTCCTATGGATTCTAACCTTTGTGGCCTCTAGTCCATTTCTACTCGCAAACTTCAGCACCATATACTATGGTATATGACAAGGTCACCCAAAGAGTGCCTTAATTATAAAGTAATCCACCAGAAAAGAAGCGACAATTTGAGCAAAACCAGTAAAAGTTAACATTATTTGCTGTAGCATAAACATGTGTTCATTGTTTTACTGCAAAAACTCTGGAGGGAAAAAAAAACCCTTACATTTTAGCTCATTTTCCAACACCACTGACTAGGAGCCGACTTCAGTAACTTCAAAAGTCACAAAGCATTGAACAACAAGCATGTCCCAGCCAGGCACATCACTTTTTTGTGTCCCCTGGAAACACTTATGTTGTCATCTGTGCTACTTGCAGTGCGTTTCTGTACTTGGTTGTGTTGTGTGTACTTGAAGAACATTTGTCTATTTGGTTGCACTATGTGTATTTGCAGAATGTTTGTGTATTTGGTTGTGTTACATGTATTTGCAGTACATGTGTTGCCAAATTGATGAAGTTGTTTTCTTACTTTCCCTGTGTTTTGTCTCTCTGCATGTGTTTTTTTAAGTTGCAGTGCATTGAGCTCTCTTGGCCACCGTAGTTTTCCTATCATGTTCATCCTCTTATGACCCCTCAGATTTGTCTTATGACCCATTGTGGGGTCAAGATGCAGGTTTGGAACCACTGAAATAGAACCTTATACTCAGTCGTGCACTACAGAAAGTTTGTATTGAGTATTGAATGGTTGAAGAGGTCAAGACTGTCGTTCGTTTTTGGGCCAAACTCCCCTGAAAATCTGTCAACGTTCAGGGTTCAGTAGTCTATTAAAGAAACCTTAGCTGATTTTGACACAGTGACAACACAGGCTCTTTACTATCCCATTTCACAACAAAATATCACGGCTGTTCCCCGAAAAGGGAGCAACTGTTTTTCTTTTGTCAAACAACCCACATGCACCTAACACTCGATCACACGGATTGTTGACCTGTTTTCAGTGTAGCATGACTATTCGGGAGGAAAATAACCAGTTCATCAGGAGTTATTTTCTGGTGCAAGAACCCTCCTCACTCTGAAGTCATTTCACTTCCTTCTCGCCAACTCCAATGACGGTTTGACTCGACAAATCCTAAACATGTGCTTCAGAGTAACATGTAATGCAACAGAAGATTTATGTTTTAGCACATTATCGTGACTCTCGTAGCACCTGTCATTGTTTATGCCCTGAACCGCATTGTTTAAGGCTGTAAAACCAGTTCGGATAATTATCTTGTCTGAGGTAAAGGCTGAATGTGGCCAGCTCGGTTGGTTGTTCCCACATTGCTAAAGTTTCAGAATGTCCTCTGTGATTTTATATAAGAACGCCACAGAACAACATAATCTATCATGGAGTGGCACACCTGTCAAACTCCTCTCTTATTACAGTACATGAACATTCAAAAATATTTTGGAACATGCGTCATAACTTTGTAGTTTTGACTTCCTGGTGAGGACCCGGCGGTATGATAATGCCAGTGGCACTGATTTGAAAGGATGTTTTGGTAATTTTGGGTAAACTAATTAGAAAATTAAACCTTTTCTTTGTTGTAGATTTCTATTAAAATCCAACATCAAAATGCAGTCACTCCTCCATCGGCTCTGTCTTCAGTGCTGTGGCAGCATTAATGCAGGCTTCTGTGAAATACACAGTTATGCAATAACCACTAATGATTGGATCAAGTTCCCTCCTCCACCCTTAGTCACTGACACAGTATTACTTTTAACAGTAGGATTTTGTATGCGCAATATATGTTGACTTTGCCATGGCTGGGTCACACATATGAGCACATATGACCGGTGGTGTGCAGCTGGCCATTCTGGTCCAGGCTTTGGCCTGTTTACAGTCCAGCGAGCCCTCATTGTTTTGGGGCTCTGTATGGACACAGAAACAGGTGGTTTCTCCCTCAAGCGTACTGGAAAGACAAAGGAGGTCTGTTGGCGCAAGTGGTCACCTCTGTGCTTACAAGATGACAAATTCAGACCGGGAAACTAGTTCTGGAGATGGGGAAAAAAGTCACATGTGCTATTGTGGGCTTTTACCATGGCTGTCTGATGATCCTGTGAGTATTGCGGGTTTCCTTATGAATAAAGACACACACCTTCCTGTCCAAGTCTCTAGAGGACATTTCCAGGTCAGCAATCCAGTGCTGTGAATGGACTGTGGTGAAAGGTTTACAGTAATTTGAGAGATTAGCATCTCAGGTCTTTGTCTCTTTGTCTTAAATGAACATGAATCACGGTAAAGAGTTGTTGTTGTTCTCGTGGATCACCTTTGAGACCCATCTTGTGTGTGTTGTGTGTGTGTGCGCGTGCGTGTTTATCTATTTTCCTTTATACGTACATGCGTGTGATTTGGGTGTGCCAGAAGGGTTTGGTTCCCGGCTTCTTCTGTAGGTTTTTTTTTTTTTTTTGTCCTGTCCTTTCTCCTCTATTGTACTTTGTGTTACGTGAGAAATTTTGTCTGCCATTTGGGAACCAACAGGGTGGGTGTGTGTGTGTGTGTGTGTGTGTGTGTGTGTGTGTGTGTGTGTGTGTGTGTGTGTGTGTGTGTGTGTGTGTGTGTGTGTGTGTGTGTGTGTGTGTGTGTGTGTGTGTGTGTGTGTGTGTGTGTGTGTTTTTGAACTGTGTGTTTGTGACTCGCAAGCAGAGGCCGACTATTTCTGATGACCCTTGAACCTATTTATGGCATTTTCACTGGGAGCCGTTGATGGACTTTAAACTTACAGTAGCACGCAAAATGCGAAAGTTATCTTTAAGAAACCCAAATGAAAGAGGGGCAGTTGATGGTAAGATGAGAGTGACGATTCTTCAAAAGACTTTCCTGACGTAATCATGTGTCATTTTTATCAGCTTGCCGTGTGTTATATACACAGCGAGCTGATATGTTTATCATGTGGCTTTTTTGTTCTCTAATGTAATCTGCTTTCCATTCTTTTGGTTCCCAGATCCTGAGTTGATGTCTTCAGATTGCTTGTAGAGCTGAACTGCTGAGATGTACTCAGTCCTTGTGTGCTAAGTTTGACATTCCCCAAGAGTCACTTAAGGAAGAACTTTCACTCACTCGCTCACTCACTCACTCACTCACTCACTCACTCACTCACTCCAAGCATGTCCTACTCACACACCGCACTAACCAAATCACAGTGGATGTAGGTAAAACAAGCCTGGTCAATATTTACGTTAGCAATGTGCTTTACGAGCTCTGGGCCTGTGTACATGCTCCAGCTTTTATTTCCGTCCTCTTCTGGGATTTTTCAGCTTGTCAACTGTTGTGAATTGCTATTGTCAGTTTGAAGTGGCCATGTTTGTGGGCCTCTGTGTTCTCTTTTGTCAGCAAGTGTTTTGTTGTCTGCCGCTGATGTCATTTAAAGTTAACACCATGGGGGTTTATTAACTCATCTTGTCAGTCAGGGCTTGGTGCCTGAGGCCTTTATGGCCAGTTTGTGTGTTTGACTTCAGCGGGGAGGTTGCTGATTAAAAAAAAAAGGCCAGGAGCTGTTGAGAAGTTGACACAGTGCAGAAAACGGTCACTTATCTTCTGTTCACACTGAGAGGCCTCCTGTTGATTTTTATCAAAGTTTGTGTGTGTGTGTTTCCTGTTTGTGTAGAGTCTGAGGTTTGCCACACTGGCGCATCGGCTTATCCTTTTGGTGATTTGGCACATTTTGTTTCCCCAAGGTCTCATTCTGAACAACTTGTTAGTGCTTATGACCCTCTTTCTTTGGACAAATAGCAGCCAGCATGAATTTGAACTTATTAACTCCAGTGCAAGCTAACTGTGACAATGGCATCCCTGCTGTTACTGAGCATTTTGCATTCCCTCTCTGTCTTAGTGTGCAGTGCAATCCTCAGTAGAAATTCTGCTTTGTTTCATTTAATTCAAACACTTGGCTCATACCAGCCCTCTGTTACCGGACATGAATGCTGTCTATTTGTCAGAGACTGATGGGACGGATTCCAGTGATTAATTACACATGTACTCCCATGTGCATGCACTCACACACACACACACAGTACAGTACAGTACAATCCGTCCACTGTAGGCGTAATGAGGGTTTGGGTACATTTCATGCAGGACACGGTGAAAGAACGTCTGTCACTGTGCTGGACTGACTGAGTGAATGTGGTGACACCCTCCGTCGCCCCTTTGAGGGTGTGTTTCTCTTCAGTGCCTCCATCTGTGCCTCTCCTTTTGCAAAAGTCCCTGCGGTAATGTTGCTCCACAAAGGAAAGGTTGTGCCCCTTCGCATTTTTACTCAGGATAATATTTCCACATCGGAGCATATTTTTTCTCCAAAAAAAAACTTTCAGGAGACTTGTTTTGGGCAAAGACTTATTTTATAATCAAGAAACATGTTCATTAGCTGTCTGTTTGTTTTTTAGCCAAGCTTCCTCTCATCCCTCTCTGGCTGGAACAAGGCATGGCAGCCCACCCAGTATCTGACCAAACGCTTTGTCCAACCATGCAGGAATAACAGCTTTATAAAAGGCCAGCTTGACTGGAAACACAGAGAAATCATTTGGAAGCCCATCCTCTGCTTCTGGATATCAGGATTTGGAAAGATTAAAAAAAATAACTCAACATAGTCGGATGGTGATTGTATCACAGGGTGTACTGGGGTCATAACAGGAGCTTTTTGCAGCACACCAAAAGGAATAGAAGGTGGATTTTGGAGTCGACAGAGGAGGGCTGTCTGGTGGGGCAGCGGGAGGTTGATTTGCTTGTGTGTTTTCGGGTGCACGGATGTGTGGTGTTTGCTGCCCCAAGCTCCTGTCACACAGCGCAGAGGGCCGGCCTAGGCATGCCGGTTTTATTTGCTCACGTTGAACACGCTGCCTTTAATCCTCCCGTGGTTTTGTTTCTGCCTGTGTGGCACTGGGCCCCTGGAGGCTGATACACTATACTTTTATAAATGCACAAACACACACGCACACACACGCGCTCACAAACACAAACACAGAGGGTCTGCAGTGCTTGGGCAACGGGCCTGCTGATGTAGGTATATTTTCCTGGCTCAGCTGTTTGAACTCGTCCCCCAAAGCCGTTTTACATGAACACGATGAGTGCTCGCCATGTTGTAAGTCCTCTGCAGATGAAGAAATCAACATCTCAGGGCGATCAGAAAAACCTCAACTCTGTCCAAGTCCAACCTGTTGCATGTTTCAGGTTTGTTGAAGCTGCTATATCTCCACCATCTTTAAATTTAATTATGCAAACCATTGCCACATGTGAATATTTGCAAAGCTGCTCCCATTTCTGAATATCTGAATACATGATATGAAAAGATTGATACACCTTTCCTTGGTGTCTTTATACCAATCTCTGCTTCTATTGCTGTATTATAACCTGCTTGCATGATGTTTGCAGGACATAATGTGACATAATGGATTTGAGCATTATTGTTACGCATGCACCCTCTAATTAGGTCATTTTAGGCATTTTTATGTATTATTGAGGAAAAATGGTTGTTTTAGAAATGTATGATATTCCTAAATGCTTTAGTGTGCAGAGATTAATGTAATAGTACCTGTGTGGCATGTGAGAACTACTGACTACTGAAGCCGACTGACAGAACATTTAGCAAATTAAGGTTTTAAACGGGCCCCGAGGAGGTTTCATTTGAATCAAATAAGGTTTTGTTTACATTTTATGTTTCTCACCAAGAACCATTGTATTCATCTTTAAGGCCTTTAAGACAAGCATGCATTTTCTAACTCATGAAGCATTTTCAGAGACTTTTTAAAAAAATCAGACAAAAAAAAAAAATCATAACCCAAGATCTACTTATTACATACGTCTGGAACTTTCAATTATAACTCAGTCTTTGTCAGTGGAAGATGACTAAACTTAATAACAATAATAATTGATGGATAATAATATAGTCAGCTGAGGAAGGGTGTGAGTTTTCATGCAGATTTTTTTTCTTTTTTTTTTCTTTGACGCCTGCCTCAACATGCTTTCTTCGTCTTTCTTTCTGTTTGATTGTTGCAGTGGCGAAACAAGTACTGCAAACACTAAATATTCCCCACATGGTCACTATCGGTCAAAAACTCCACAGGATACCTTTTAATTAGCTTAGCTGATGAATTCATTAGCAAAACAAAACTGGTTGGGGTTGTGATGATGGCAAATTGGGCAGCCCCAGCACCTCTTGGACATTTATTTATTGTTATTTGTGTGATTTTTAAATGAGGTTATCGGTTCAAATGATTTGTTTTGGCCTTAGGTTATATTTCATCTTCATTTGTCTCTGGTCGTGTGGCGCGGTACGGAAGGAAATGCAGACCATAGTCCAACCTGCACTGTTCATACTTACTGCTTCCTCTCAGAAACTCCATGCTGTGGTGGTGGTGGTGAATAAGTGAATGCAGAGCACTCCAGCTGCATTTAAATGTGCTGGATCTGTTTACTGTGTGATCATACTCTGATAGTCAGAATTACACCAGTGCGAAATACGGCAGGTATGCTCCTCAACAAATGGGCGGTGAGGACATTCACCCTCTCTTCCTTAACATTCACATCCTTTTATCTGTTTATGTACGGGATATTTCTGCCGTTTCTCATCTGGGGTTAGCTCTATAACTGTGTGACTAGATATGAGGTTGAACAAGAAGAATTGGTTCCTTCTGCAGCAGGCAGTGATAAGGTAAATAGTTTACTGCACTGTGTTACTGTTGTTTGGTAACGGATCGACGTGTTATTGTCGATAATTACATCAAATGTCTTGTGTTACTGTATGAGCCATTTATTTTTAAGACCTCCTTCAGAATCATTTTACGGTTTTACAGGTGTTTTTCAGCGAAGGAAGGTGGAGTTTGTATGACAAACAAACAGCGAATTTCTTCATCTATTATCTATGCGATGAGTTAAAGATAGTAAGTAGATGCTGGAGTGGGGGGGACTTTGAGGCATTTGGAAAAACACAGTGCCGTGAAATGGAGCTTTTACCAACAAGCTCACAACTAGGCTACAGTTACATGATGTGAGGTGGCAGTGGATTCATGCATAGTTGATGAAGTCTCATAGTTCCTTCCTGTTGATACAAGTGCATTTCTAGCATATTTTTTGTATCCATCATATGTATGTATTTGTTAGTTAAAAAAATACAGTTAAATATGTAGAATAGTTGTATTTAATAGGCAGCCCATATGGAATTTTCTTATAATTGTTTTAGCGCCATGTTCTGTTGCACCTTTTTAAACTGTTTTCCTCCCAGCTGTTTTGACGCACTGTGGCAAGGATTTCATGATGCTACTGAGGGAAAGGGTATGTTATTATGTCAGTGCTTTTGACACTACCGGCCTCCTCTCCCCCCCGTGGGAATCAGATGTTGGGGCTTGAGGTTGTGGGCCTTACAAAGTAGGGGCAAATGAAGTTTGCCGACCTTTTTTTTTTTTTGTCAGAGTTTAGAACTTTCCATTCTTATGCGGCCCCATTGATTAATTGATTAGCAATGTCATAGATGCCGTTGGGTATCCCCATTTGCATATCAATGTTGCTGACAATAGGATTGAACAATGGAGGAAATTCTGGCTAGTTCAAGGTTAAACAAAGCAGGACTTTTTTCTTATTGCTCAGACAGCAGAGTCTCTGTGTTGAACATGACGGTATCTCTAAAACTGGCAAACGGAGGACTTAAAGCTAAACAAGGCAGGAGTTTTATGTAAAAATATATTTGTACTATTTAAGTCACAAAGTGAATACTAAAAATTTTGCTTGACCAAATGAAATTATGGAATTGGATATGGAAACATCACTGTTAACAGAAAGTTTGAAGAAATAACAAAAATACAAACTGAAAGTAATACGCCTGGCAAGGTTAGCAAACACATGCCGGTTGTTTTACAGTTTACTGACTTCATATGACATGATTTTTTTGGTATTTCTAATATTTCCGGGTCACCATTACACAGTGTTGCCACGTGAAATTCTTGTATTTAGGTACTTGTTAAAGTTGTTAATCTGGAACTGGAGAAACACATACTTCTAGATTATATTCACATTTTATTCTATAGATGAAGTTGACCTGGCAGACAATATCTAGGGTCCTATAACTGTTGTGTTATTGCCCTTTACCCGACTCCATGAAACATTTGCATGGTGGCTTCCACCTTGTGAATAAATGATAGACTCTCGTATAAAAATGAAATATTGCAGTCAAAAATAAAACCAGAAACTGTTGCAGTCATTGTATGCCTGATGGTTTAACTCGACAGTAGTCGTGCTGTAATTGGATGGGCATCCAAAGCCTCTCTCCCCTGTTAATTGCGTGGAAGGAGAGAAAGTGCCATTGGATAGCTGAGGAGTATATGGCGCCTGTGAGCCGCGGGATTACAAGAGCGAGACTCAACACTGATGAGCGTGGTGGTTGTTATGATGTCATTCTGCGCGCATCAGTCTCCCGGCGACATGAGACGCTTACAATCATTCATGGCCCTGTCACCACTTGTCTCGGCGTCAGCTGGAGCCGTGTTGCACTTTGAGCGATCGGTTACATAAAGGCCTCGTCACTTGCTGGCGCAGTGACTGAGGTTATAAGTCTCAAGTAAAACAAACGATGGAAGTTATTACCTCCTTGGTCATATTTAGTGCTCCCAAAAAAAAAAAAAACATGATCAGCAATACAAAATGCGTGTGCTTTTGTGTTTGTATTGGTAGCTGTTTAATGGTAGTGTGACCTGTTTGTCTGTTTAGCCCTGTGAGCTTTTTTAAAAGAATGCTGAGATGGAATTTTGCCCCCAGCTGAACTGAGAGCGTGTGTACTGCACGGGCCACACAGGCCAGACTGGAAATCATGGTCCTCACTTTGACTTCGGCACAATGAATGACCTAAGACAGAGCTATGACAATGTTTTTTTTCTCTCTATTTAGACAGTGAAGTGAAAGAGATTTTTTTTTTTACTTTCATTTATTCATGAGTAAGTCTCATACATTGTCCTCCATGCATTCACAAAATCAGACAGGTTTAAGCAGCAGATAATAGCAATAGTCAGTCCTTTCTACGCAAAAGTTTTTAAAGAACTAAAAACTAGCATTGATAATAACGATGAAATTAAGGAAAACAAGTCCAGAGAATTGAATTGCGAGATTGTCACGTGAGGGTTGGAAAACCACTAAAACAAAAAACATATACCTGCTCATGTATCCTGAAATAAAATGTGCCTGACAGTTGAACATCGCTTCTGTAATTGAAGAAATCTACAAATTTTCCAAATATGAAAGAGGAGAAACACAAAAATCGGATTTGCTTATAGTGGTAAGATAATTGTGATAATTTATCCATGGATTGCTAAACCTTGGAGGTTTTCCTTCCAAGACAACAGAATAGGTTTTGTACAGTGTGTAATTATTAATAATGTTTTGTATTTTGTATAATCTAGATTTTTTTGTATGATGATCAGGTGTGTATTGTAAAAGATATCGACAACAAGGGCTTGAGTTAACCTCAATGCTGAGGTTGATTCGGTGGGTCATTGATAGATTTTCCAAAACAACTGAAAAAAAAAGCATAAATGTTTCTTCTTTACACCAAAGAACAGTTAACAGAGCTATATTTATACATTCAGAAAATGTAAGCACTTTTAGAATGGTCTCTGAAATGTTATTTTAAAAACAGCAAAATGCAGAAGACATTGCCATTCTTCATGATTTATCTTTGTAAAACTACTGAAGGGCTAGAACTGAATATGACATGACTGCCTGCAGGTCATACTTCGTCTTTTGTCATTACCACAATAATGGGGTCTTGATGATCCTGAGGGGGTTTTGAAATGATTCCTCATCAAACACTAAGGGGCCCCTGAAGACATAAAATAAGCCATTTCCTAGAATGACTTAAGGTGTGAGGCTTGCACCTTTTTGATATTTGAGCACCCACTGACATCTTTTATGCTGAGGTTGAATGTCCTCTGGTGACATGGAACATCAAAAGCATTCCCCTTCTGTTTTATAGCGCTGCGGCGATTGTCTCATTGCCCCGTGTGTGACCACAAGGAAGGGTTAATCCATCTGAATGAGCTGATCTCTCCATGTAAGGGATAAAATCTTTCTCTCTCCGGATCTTCGGCCAGTTTAGACACAGGAAGCTTGCTTGGTAGCCGGCACTCTGCTCTGGTGTTGCCATAGAGAAATACAAAACTTTGAGCAGCGGGGAGGAACATATCAGTTGGTGGGTTGTCCTGAGTGGTCAGTCACACATTCAGCAGCCTTTTGTGCAGCAGATGCTAATTGGCTACTGCTCAAGGCATAAAGTAATGAAGGGATTAGCTAATGATAGACCATACTGCATTAATCTAACCACCATGAGTCTGTTCAGAGGGACTCCATTGGTATTTGTTTTCTCTAAGCTATAATCTTATAATTTGGCATCCAGTTGCTGTTTAAATAGCTTTCATAACAGTAAACCTATTCCAATTGTCACATACAAGGGTGTGAACTTGGACTCTATGACTTTTACAGTAGAACTTGGAAAATAAGCTTTTCAATGCGTATTGTTAACGCATTTGCTCTTTGTTATACCTTCTTTTGTGTTGTCTTTTTTGATGTAGGGACAGTATATCTGCCCCATTAGCACCACCAGAGCTACTGACGAAATCTTGAATGAAGTTGTTGTATACAGGAGATAAAATCTTGGCAATGTAGAGAGTTCAGTTCTCTTCGGGGATGATCTGTCTTTTGAAAGACGAGCGAACAAAAAACAGCACTAGCTTTTTTTTCATCTATCAAACCCCCCTCTGTTCCCTCTAGTGCTATAGTTGCCTTTCCGATTGAATGGGTTCTTGTCAGAGATGCAAATGTTTTCATGGGTGATGATGCTTTGGAATATTGCTGAGTGAAGCCCCCATTCATTCACGAGGGGGGATACGCATACAGGCCTAGAGCGTGGGCTTTAGCTCCAGTTTGAAAACACTGAGAATGATGGGATTGCTGTCTGGTTAAAACAATTGAAACCCTTGTTAATGTCAGTAACGCGTGGTGCTAGTGGACTATAGCATGCACATACAGTATGTGGGTGTTTTTTAAACCTCTTTTTTCCACTCGATTCTGTTTTGAGGCCATGTTTCAAGGCTTGAGTCACTGGTGACTTGAGGGCAGTTTGGGTTAAGGACTGAAATTAGCCATATGAGTCACAGATAATCAAGGCAAGTATAGGATCAAAGTGACCTGTGTTAAATCAAGAGCACACTGCTTTCGTCACATAACAAAAGTCTCTAATGTAGTATTTGGCTATCACCGAACCCAAATGTACTGGGAGTTGCCAACTGATGTGTGTTCAGTGGAATACTGAGACAGATAGATAAACCGAGGCAGCAGTAGACAGCACAAAATATTCTGTTGGTGGTACTCAAATTTCGCCTTCAAGGCTATATAGATAAAGGTCAAAACTGAGATAAACACACAAGGAACCAGCGGAGGAAATTCATTTGTTGATGATTGGAGGTTTGTAGAAAAAGAATGTGGAAGATCTGGGCTTTTCTGAGCTGTGCTGTAAGTCGATCCATGCTGAAGAAATACTGTTCCACTTCATTCTTTTTTTTCTTTTTTTTTTCTTTGTTCCTTCTTTCTTATTTCTGCCAGCTTGAACTGCTCCAGCTCCCAGTATCCCGTGTCGTGATGGTTATGTAACAGCCAGGGGCCTAACCGGGAACTAAAGCACAGCAGTGATGGCAGACACTGCAGAGACTTGAAAAAACTCAATGTGACAGCAGTCCTTACAGAGTTTTTAGAAAGACTTCAAAAATTTATGGGAAGAATTATACCAACGCATTTGAATGGGAACCTATTTTGCCATGGAAAACTTTACGGGTGGGGGTATTTATTACTGGTTCAACATAAGGTGAATGTTCTATGAACTTTATACCAGTAAGCTTTTCTTCTCCATTACATAACACCCTTACAGACTTCTGCACATAAAAGCTTTTGCTAGTTTAGAACTGCTCAAGTGAGGCTTCATTTTGAAGCCCTGGCAAGAAAAGATTCCATACAAATGTAGATCAGGACAGAGGGAGTTACGTGATGGTGATGAGAAATTAATAGAACATAGCTCTTTAGAGAAGCATTTAATGTTGTATGTTGCATTTTCTAGACTACAATGGTGCCTGATGTTATTAACATTGCTGTTGATGTTTCCACATTGCCTGCCAAGGTGCATAGCTGATCTTGATTTACTGAAATACTGAGGTGGCTCTAATGCTCTCTATCCTTCTTCATAGGCTGATCCAACGGTAAGATGAAACCCGTGCTGGAGCACCAGGATGGCTGCACACATTAAACACCTGGAAATATACTTGCTTTCGCAACATCTCATACAATAGCCAAAAAAGTCTGGAAGGAACTCTCCTGAACGCCTACGGAACCTAGTTTGATTTCTGTCTGTGGATTGTAAGTAGGAGACTGCCAACATGCCTATTCTCAAGCAGCTGGTGAACAACTCTAACCAATCGAAGCGGCGTTCTCGGGCCGATCTGACTGCGGAGATGATCAGTGCTCCGTTGGGGGACTTCCGCCACACCATGCACGTGGGCAGAGGGGGCGATGCCTTTGGGGACACTTCATTTCTTAGCACCCGATCAGGGGAACCCTCCAGGGAGCCAGACACAAAGCAGGGCTCCCCGGGGCCCAAACCAGGGTTGCTGTCCCGCACCTTCAGAAGCAGCAAGCGCTCCCAGTCAGTAAACCGGGGGGACAAGTATGAATACAATATGATGGCACCTTCCGGTGGCTCATCCAACTTTGTTAAAAACGCCATATCACTACCTTACCTAAACGACGAGGATACTAACAGAAGCAACCAGCTGCCGAAGAGCGTTTCCTCCAGCCCCATGAAGAAGCTAACGGAGACTGAAAGCAAGCCGATTAACGGAGCAGCAGCGATGGCGTCACTTGATGTGGAGTTTGATGAGCATAATTTCGGTGAACTTACAGATTTGCCTCCATCCATGCCTAAGGGAGGCGGGATGAAGCACGCAGAGTCTATGATGTCCTTCCACATTGACTTAGGGCCCTCTATGCTCGGGGATATCCTGAGCGTGATGGAAAAGAAAGGCTGGGAGGAGGACGACCTCGGCTACGAGGAGGGCAAGATCAGCGAGGGCCGTGCTTCACCCTCCTTCATACCCCACATAGATGATGATGTAGAGGAGCAGGCCCCTGCAAGGCCACCTCGCAGCATGTACCAGCAGAAGGCCATGGTGGATCCCTACACTCCGGAGCTACACACCAGGAACAACCACCACAACATAGATAGCTGCTCAGTGTCCAGCTCCGGCTCGGCCACCGAGGAGAAACCTCAGTACCACCTCCATGACGGCGACACGGACAGTGCAAAGTACAGTTCGCCACGTGGGGAGGATGACAGAGATTTCACCTTCATGGATGAGGATGATGATGATGAGATTCGAGTGTAGACAAACCTGTTCTGGCCAGACAGTCTTCTCCACGGACACTAATGGAGAAGACCAGGTGTTGGGAGGTCAATGCAAGCTGGGAAGGGCAGGGGGAAGATTGAGAGGCAGGGCCCCATCTGCTATAAGCTTCTTGTAAATCAATCTAATCTCTGCACAATTTTTCAACATCTTAAATAAAACCAATTAAGCCTTATTCACTGTGCTGTAGCAAGGGGTTGTGAGCTGACTGTGTGCTAAAATGTGCAGACAGACCGGATCACAACGTTGCACTCTTGAAAGGTTTGGGTTTGTTGATTTTTCGCAAATTTTTGCAACATCAAACTCTGAACTCATCGTTATTATTGGGAAATTCTCTGTTTTTTTTCAAAAAAAATACTGGCTCGAGTGTTCACACTCTGGCCCTCTCCAAGGTGCATTAGCAAAGAGGAAAAATCAGAAAGCCATTTATGAGCATCACACTCATTTTTAGAAGTAATGGGTGAGGTTGGAGAAGTATACTTCTAGCTGGCTGTCACATGGAATATCACATTTGGAGAGTGATGTGTGGGGTGAGCAGAAGGACATGCGGGGTCAAAAATTTAATGTGGATGTGTACTACAGATTATGAGGACGGAAGAGGGAAAGGGCAAGAAGTGAAACTCAGATGGCTTTGTAATCCCTGCGTGTGGGAGTGATCATGAAGCTTCATTTGCCATTAAAAATGTTTTGGCATAGATACTAAGTAGATAAAGTGGTTATTACTTTTGTCCACATCTGACTTAATTGGGTGATTTCTGCAATTTTTTACTATATATGATGTACATATAGTATCTGGAAGTTGGTCTACAGTAGCCTGTTGTATTTGAGTTGGGTAGTTTATCATTTTGCAGCTGTCTCTCTTTGGCAAGGTCTTCATTCTTTAAATTCACAGACAGCTGTGGTATTTATTCATTAATTTTCATAAGGGATGGATTATTCTTAATGTGCACTGCTAGGTCTTAAAAGTTTTGATTTTGGGTTTTTCTGGGAAGCTTAATTTCTTACAACAACTTCATGGTACCACAGAGGGAGCCAGCTTGTTTGTGAAGAAATTGGCTACATGGCACTTAATTACTGGACTAAAGTAGACATAAAAAAATGTCTAACTCGCATCACTCCTGCTATCACTATCACGGTGAGGCTCTATTGGTTAACAATGACTTATGTTTTACAAAGTCAGTCTCTGTAAGTGTCTGCTTTTTTAATTTGCAAAAAAAATGTGAATTGTCAGAAAAGAGGCCTTTTTGTATATGTTCCGTGTCCTGTAATGAAACAGGACAGAGGTGGTGATTGTGGCAAATGATGTGTATGTGTGTGTTGTCACATCTCATTCCACATTATTACTGAGGTTGGTAGGATTAGCAGGTCAGCGGAGAGATGTAAGAAATGTTCAAACGGGAGTCGCTGCAGTAGAGAAAATGGTTGTATTATAATGAATAGCTATGGCTCTATCCTAAACACATTTCCTCTCTCTAGACATGTGTCCGGGCTAGTCTCTAAGGGTGGAGAAAGGATGTAACAACATGTTCAAAGTGTTATTAGAGAGCAGCCACTTACAGACGGGCATCAGGTATGTCTCGAGGCAGTGAGAGTGGAAGTTGTATCCTGAACTGGCCCCACAAGTGATAATATTCACTTCCTCTAAACAGCCCAAATCACACACCAGGAAAAGACGATTAAATCAACCAATCATCTGGCCTTTCCCAGTCTGCTCATTAAATGTGCTGGATTATTGGCCCCCGACCAGCTGGAACAGGAACAGACAGGTGGGCAGCTTTTTTGTGTTTATTTGGTTTTACAATGCAGGCTCACTCAGTAGTCTCCTCCAGGTTACTCTCACTGATAAATAAGGCAAAGAGAGGTGTACTTTCCTCTCTGGTATCCACCATTGATGTCTGACCTTTTTTTTTTTTAATTTTTTTTAATTTTTTTATTTTGTGTTAGAAAAGTAACTGCCATGTTTGACAAATGGAAGTTTTGAATTGCCTGATGTGGCATTGATGCAGGGGTGTGTAGAATCAGGATGCTGTGCCATTCTGCCTCGGGTTATTGTTATGTTTTGGAACCATGTCTACATGAACAGGTTGCAAGAAGTTTTGAAATGAACAGCAATCTGGAGGAAATTGCCAAGTATGTTTTAACCATATTATTGGGTAATATTAGCAGGATGTTGGATTTTGTTTATTTTTTACTTCTGTGTAGATATGCAGTATGACTTGAGTCAGATCGCTTTCTCATTTTGATGTAAATGGGCCAAATTTTAAGCTGTCTTTCACTTCTTTTGATTCGTTGTGGAATATGTGGTTTGTGGAGTGTTTGGGCAGCTGCAATCCTTCACCGAGAAATGGACACTTTAAAAGAGAGAACAAAAACACTCCTTATCTGCCGTCGTTTTAATCAAGTAACGTAAATATGATTTGTGCCATTGATGATTTCAGTAGACGATCTTTGTCATCAGCAGTGTGACTATGTGGTACTAGTGTGGGAACCAGAACGATGTTAGTGGCTTTAACACTAAACAGCACACTTGTGGCCAAATTGTATTTGCAAGTTTTGAAAATCTTTCACCAAACTGGGTTGCCAGATTGGCGTTGGAGTGGAGTTGGAATTTGAAAGAGGTAAATAGAGAATTACGGAAAAGTATACTAAATGACTCTGAAATACTTTTTTGTAATTGTCTCAATTTTCTCGCATTTGCCTTGTTTCTCTGTGGGGAAACTCCTAAGTAGGACAGAAAAAAACTATATAAAGGAATGTGCAAATACTTTCTGCCCCAGGTCTGCTTAAGTTTTCCATGCACCAACAGCTTCGGTTTAGTGAGTGGCAAAAAAGATAAGGACTGCGAATAACAACTGGCTCAAAGTTCAGCTGTAGAATGTTTCTTTCTTCTTCTTTTTTTTTTTAATTCAGTGGCTGTAGTATTATTCCAAGTATGTACTGTTTTCTCTTTCTATTCCATATTCTGGTTTTACAGTACATTAATATATTTTCCTTTCTCACTCTCCTTTCTTTGAAATAACAGCTATATTTTTCAATAAAAGAGAAAGCTGGTAATCTTTAACTCTGGCTCATCTGGTTTTTGTTTCATTTCTATAGGTCTGTCGTCGCGGGAGTCTGTCTCATTTTCAAACTCTTTGCAATTTTATTCTCATTCTCCTTCTAAAATAAGAAGAACACTCATTGAAATCTGACCTTGAAGTAGACCCAAGAATCTTTACTGAGGGAGTTGCTGAAAGAGTTCCAGCCACATCCACGGTCTAACAAACACCTACTCGGAGTGGATTATTCTACATAAATAACCCTGAAATGAAAGATAAAACCTTGTTTAACAGTTTTCACATCACGGGCAGGATGAGTCTTGTCAGCTAATTGTGGCCTCTACTTTGACCCTGATTTTAATACGCTTCAGAGCTTGGTTGATGAAATATAAAGACACTTTAAAAACGCTCATGCATTCCTTGTGTTTCACGACCCTACAACAATTGTACAGGAATTAAAGGCAACCTATATACTTTTTAAAAAAAATCGAATGCAATTCATTTTCTGTCTGAGGGAGGGGTGGAAATTAATTCATCAACTAATAATCAATGGAGAGAAGAGTGAATCAACTGTATAGATGGAATGCATCAATTTTTTTATTTATTTTTTTTAATCCCAAGCATAAATCCAATTGATGGCCATCTAGATGTATGATATACAGCATTATCTCCATTATTCCCATCTTTAAGTACAACACATTTAAGTACACTACTTGAGTTATGGCACTTAGGTACGCTCCACCACTGGGACTTGAATACTTTTTCCATCACTGTCCTGAATCACTTATATCCCAGTCACACTGCTGCAAGGCCGCATGAAAACTGTCCCGAGGTTTAGCAGATTCAGTGCATTGTGATTCGAATGGACAGCGCTCTCTCTTTCTGTTTGGGCAAATCGCTGTAAAGCTGTTCTATACAACATGTGCGTTACTGCCGTCTTAAACTTCAGTACTTCAGAAAACAAAACACACCGGTTTATAGATGTGCTACTACTGCTCTCTTCTGTCAGTTTTATGTAAGTGCAGGCGAAGCTCCCGGACTACTTTTCTGCAGACTCAACTCTGAGGATAGATCACTGCGTTCTTTGCTCAGACCTTTGAAACCACAGAGGGAAGTGAGACAGATGTCCGTCGGTCTGCTGCTGTTGCAAAACAATGTGTATGAAAATGAAAATATTTAACAGGTTTTCCACCTTAAAGTGTCATCATATCTAGCCAATAATTTTTTTGCGTTGGTCCACATCCGTGGTTGGGAAAAACTTAGGTAGTTATTAATTTCACAAGACTTGCCCACAGCTCAACAAGGGTTTGTAAAGCAAAGTCCCATACTTATCCCACAACGTTAGAGACATTATAGCAACACATTTTGGCCCAAATCCAGTCCAGCTAACCACAATGGGAGCTTCTGCTGAAATCAGATTTCTCTGCTACTTTTACTGCATTCATGCCCTGGCTCATGAATTGGATTAGAATTTCAGTTTACCTTTTTGTTTCCCAAAATGCCGTCTTTTCACTCTGGATGGCATCGTGTGCGCCAGGCTGCCGCATCGGGTGTGTTGTTGCTGCTGCTGCTGCTGCTGGTTTGGTGTTGGGAAAAGAGGATACTCTGCAAATACACAAAAGCTTAAGCTGATCCGTCAGACGGGTCTCTAGGACAAACTGTTCATGGGTTTTCAATCACCATTCTCACCTAAAGTAAAAAACAAAACACAGCCTCCGCAGTGCGACAGTGTTTTGGGAAATTTAAAAATGCCTTCATCATAATACATCACTTTTGTCTGTGAATGTTCTCCTCAGAAACAGTGTGAGAGACTTTAAGTTTGCTAGAGAAAATTCAAACTCCCATTTTCACTGAATCATCCCAAGCCAAGCCTTTTGACATATCTGTTTTAAATTCAAAACCTATAAGCATTAAAACAGTATGCTACTGTCATATACATTCATATAAAATAAATAGATATAGATACTCACCCCAGTATTTTGTTTTATGAATTAGAATCAAGAATAATAATAAAAAATATATTTCTTTTTTCCTGTCTATATCTTTGCCACCAAAGCTTTACTAATGGCCGGTTAGACTAATATAATACTATTATGGCATTTACACAATGCACCAAAAAGCATACTAGATGTATTTTTATAGGCAGCTAAGAGGATTTGTAAATTGTGCTCTCAGTAATGCATCTCCTTTGTTTCAGTCTGGAGGACGACAAATAGCTGGATCAGAGTGGTGACTCACTGGAGCGGCAGCACGGAACAGTGTGTGTTCGTGCCAGTGAGATGAAATATCCTCTTAAAAAAAAAATATATATATATATCTATGTGCTCTTCTGTAAATATTTACCCTGCTGTTCCTCTTGTTTGATGTTCTCCATCCACTATACAGTATGGTGTCTTATCTATCTCCTTAACTATAAGGCCACAAGACCCTGCAGCTGCTTGTTTTCTTTCATCATGAAAGTCTTTCAAAACCTCCTTGAAATGGTGTCCTACAATTCCTACACTACGTGTTGCCGGATAATAAAGTTTTCTTCATCAAGACTAAAATCTGTAGCTTTTGAACAGACCTGGTTATCGGGGAGGCCAATGACTCGAATAGTGATGTGTATCATGACAGATCAGTGTCTGTACGGTTGTGTTTAGTAGGTCCTGTAAATCTGGTTGAGATCTCCGAGACCTGCATCTTTATATAACACGGCCTCAATTAGCACAATCGCAATGAATCCAATTATTTCATTTTCATTTACTTTATATGTCTGAATTACTTTCGGGACCAAAGATAATTGCTGGACATTTGAAACGTGGCAAACATGAAATATTAGAGAACAAAGCAGTTATGTTGACAGATATATACCTAAAATTTCCAGTACCAGTAAAATTTCTGTTATAGATTTTAGTTTGTCATTTTTAAATGTTTCGATTAAATGAAAATGAGAAAAGCTGCAGGTGCATGGATAAAAAGTGATTGTAGGTGAGGCTGACATTTTTTTCTGGATTTGTATTTCATTGTATTTACAATGTCTATTGATGACCACTAGGTGGAGCTAGTGATTTTTGTGTGGCAACATTTTCCCATCTCCCCCCTCTGACTGTTCCTCCTTCAACCTGTGCTTGTGGCTGTGACTGGAGGTTCTTGTGGCATGTAAAGAACAATTCTAGACGTTTTGATTCTTGTTCAAATTACTTTCTGCAGCTGAAAGAGGAAAACGGTAAAAGCATTGAGCTTTGAACTTGTTTGGACCATTTTTGAGTTTTTTTTTTTCAAAGTCTCTACCCAGTTTTCATTTTCTAGACTATTAATTCCCGCCTAACATTATACTTTCTGTCATGGCGTGATTAGTGTTAAATTAAAGCACTGAGGTGGCTGGAACAGGTGGAAACGTTATTGCTTCAGCTGTAATTCTCACTTTGTTGCACCGACCGTACATGACCTGGAAAGTTTTTGTGAAAACATCCATGTTCTCACAATGTAGAATAAACATTTCAAAACCAAATGGTATATTCTCTATGTGTCAGTTTTTAATTTTTTTTGGCATTCCTGACGTTATTTTTTCATCTGACCATTTTGCTTTTCTTGGAGCAAAAGCTATGACAATCAAATCCAAAGCTGTCTTTTTTTTTTTTTCTCCACAATGTCTGAATCTCAGCCATTTATGATTAAATAATTGTTTCAATGTGAGTGAAAAGATTCTTCTTTTATTGGCTGAATCAAGGTCATGTGGGTTCATCAGTTCTTTCTGTCGTAATGCGCGCCAACCCATCTGCTCTTGGCAGAAATGTACACTTTAAAATCAGATATTTACATAAGCAATCAGACGTACGAAATCAAAAAGCTGAAAGGGACTTAATGGAATGCAAACTAGGAGCTGTTTATGAGGGGGAAAAAAAATCACTTGTGCTGTTAAACGTTTTTTTCTACTTTTACTATTCATATCAGGCTTTCTAAGGACTTTTCGTGCAAAATTGATACGTACTGTATGTTTTGCACATATAATCAATCAACGACGTGGGCGTCACATCAGTCAAAATACTTTCAAATGCCTCTACTTTTCAAATATTTTCACAATCATTTGACAGTCCTTTCATCTTTACACGCACCAGCACATTTTGAGTCAGTAACTCATCTCAAAATATACATGGTGAAAGGGTGAAATAAACCTGAATTTGGCGCTTGGTGCGTTGTAATTTTGGGTCAGAATTACAGTGTTTCTCGTGTGATTCTTGAGAGGAACGTCTAATGAGCCCTTCAATGCAGCTTCACTTAAATGCACCTTCGAACAAACACTGAAAAGCTTTTCCCAGACTTACCAACAATCATTTCTTCCTTTGTTTAGTCTAAGCAGGTGTGTACCCCCCTGTAATCCACCATTTAATCCTGTAATGAGACAGAATTGTGTTCACGAGCAAGCAGTAAAGGGAAACCGTGTACATTGTGTTATTCATGTGCATACAAAGCAGTAAAAACAAAAATGTATAGAATAAGAAGCTGGAATGACTGGATGTGCTTCCCTGAGGCTTTCGTCTCCGGATGATACAGTCATGTCGATGGGATTTTCCTGCATGTGAACATGATGGAAAGTTGCCATGCCAGGGGTGTGACGGCTGCATGCGCTGAGAAAAACAAACCAGGTTCAAGCACAGCCCATCACCAAGGGGTCCGAAGCCAACCACACGCACCTTAAAAAACTTAAATATTTAGTTTAGTCGAGCCGAGCCAGTCCGAGCCAGCCGATTAATCTTTTCAAATGAGAGCACGGTCAAACAAACCAAGATTGGTACATAACGAAGTCAGCCCCTTAATGTGTGTGGGTGTACCTAGAGCTTACTGCGATTGAGCCTACTGCAAAGGACATCCAAACAATGACTGACTGCCCGGAGAGATGTTTTACAGAGGAGAATACAGCTACGTGTGCCTCGTCTACTTGCCAGAGCGTTTCAAGGGTCAGAATATTTGATACTGAAACTTTTCTGTTTATAACCTCAATCAACATACAGGCTGATTTTGAAAGCTGTTTGAAATTATCCATCAAGTCAAGGTCCAAGGTCTGGTACTCAAAAATTCCAATTAATGAGTCTGGCAGGTTTTTTTTTTTTTTTTTTCCTCAGGCCATCTCAGTCATTTTCAGCTGAGCAAAAGCACATTTAAGTGAAGGGATAACGGCCGCACATTAGGGGCTTTCAGTGGAGCACTCTGGAATAACAGAGGTTCGGAAATGGCCCCCTCGTGTGGGTTTGAGTGCTTGGGCGAGGCCTTCTCTCCAGCTCTGGTTCTTTTGAGCAGGCGTCAAGCTCTCGGAACCCGCAAACCAAAAAGGGAACCAGGCGAGAATATTCACAACGATGGGGTTTTTTAAATCTTCCCTTTATTACTGAAGCCAGCATTTATGTCAACGTCGAAGTCGAATAGCTCATTAGCGAAAGAGGGATCTACCTTCTGGTGGGTCTTTCATTGTGTTACACTCTTCAGCACAAGGTGCAGGTCAGGGCCAATGCAGAAATATTTGAATAAACGGAACCGGACCTACCAGACGGAGGCCTGGGGACCCAAGAGGTCATCGTCTCATGATCAATCCCTGCAGACAGATATGTTGTGAATATGTCTTTTGCCATTTATGTGTGTGTGCGGGCGGAGCGAGCTGAACACACTGCAAATAAAAGTTGGGACAAAGGGAGCTGGCCTGTGACGTTTTTACTGGAAGCGAGTGTGAAACTGTGAAAACAGTATTGAACGCAACACATTCAACATCAGCGATTACAAATTAGAAGAAGAGCAGACACCATAAGGGTTAATCCAAAGTTAATAAGGTAACGAGACCTTATTACCGAAGGACCGCTGGGAGCTAAATGCTAACGACTGCATGCTCCCACTGACGATGCTAACGTTCCGATGCTCAGCAGGTATAATCCTTTCCATGTTCACCATCCTAGTTTAGAGTATTAGCGTGTTCAAATTTTTCTAATTATGACTAAACATAAAGGTGTTGGTAGTTTTACGTGTATTTGTTCATAAACCAAAGCAGAAACACCTAGAAATTTTGACCCGATGATTGATTCATCCAGGTTTCAAAAATGGATAAAAATCATCTTAATTTAAAGGTCTACTTAAACGTTATTGGACAAATCACTTCTAATAGGAACTTCCCGACAATTACAACCAAAAAAATAATGCAGAAGATTCATAAACAGACAGGAAAAGAAAATGAATTGGATGTACATGTACTCGGTATTCACACAAAACTTATAACAAGTGAGAGGTAATCCAAATGAACCCTCTGTGTGCATGTGTATGCCACCATGTGTGATCATTGCTCAAATTACAATCAGTAATCAGTAAGATGTTTCTCCATACGGTATATTTTATTCGCTATTGAATTTAGAACCATATGCAGCTCACTTGATTATAATCAATTGAGCTGCATATCATTCAATAACCGCTGTCCTTTATTCAAAAGCGATAAAATGTCTCGAGAGACGTCGTATCCTGCTTTCAGGTCAACGTAGATGTTAGGATGTACGAGCTACAGGAAAACTACTGGATAAAACTTCCTGTGTCTGCCTTCTGATGTAATTGACAAAGAAGTTACGGCCATGCTAGACGAAAACTGTTGACGGTTTAGAATAGCAGGGCTCAGAAGAAGCATGTAACATAGCGTACCGTACCGCGTGGCCTTGGATGGTAGTCTGCTCTGGAATGCATTGGGCTAGTGCCGGATGTGATTATAAAAAACGGCACTTGGTAATGTGGTGAGCGCCGGTATGTTGGATATAAAGGGGCTGGCGGTTGTCCCTGTTTAAGTAAACATTAGAGTGTGAAGCCTTTTGTATTTACCACGTTCCAGCAGCTTTTGTATTTCTGAAAGAAAATACTTCCTCTTCCTCTTTAACTGAATGGATTGTTCTTAGTTTTAAGTGTTTTTTTTTTTTTTTTTTTCTTAAATGTGTTTTGGAGTTACTTTGGGGAGGGTTACATTTCAGGACAATTCCATGTATACGATAAAGCCTTAAATGCCAGGAGAGACCTGTTGTAAAAAAAGAAAAAACTTTAAAAAGCCGTTAAAACGCTTCGTACTAACAGGGATATCAAGTGATTAATCAGCGGGTGTTTTCGCAGAATGCGAGATCGCAGAGCCCTGACATGCCATAGCTTCACGACAGCCCTCTGACATTACACATCCTGTCGGTTACAACTGAAAAACAGACACGCAGTTTCTTTCAGTTTCCTCCTGCCGTTTCCTGCTGTCAGCCGAGGGGTCCAGGCCGACACCCTTCTCTTCCCCCCTCTGGGATTTAACCTTTCGGAGGGTGGAGGGGGTCAGCTTCCTTCCCCGTGAGGAGGCTTGGGGGTAGCGAGGGTGGGAGGGGCGGGGGGGCGCACGGCTGGCTCCGTCTTTGCCCCGAGAGGAGGTGGCGGAGGGGAGACCAAAGATATTTAGAGAAAACACAGGCGTGCCCCACACATTCTCTCCCTCTGAATGAAAAAGCTGGGGTGGGGTCGAGAGGGATTTCACAACAAAACACTGAGTTAGGAAATGGACTGGACATATACTTCACTACTCCATCATCTGCACCTCCCTTTTCCCTCTAGTGTTTGTTTTTTAGCACGCACATGTGCGTGTGTGGCTGAACACATTCCAAGGAGGTGTTCCTATGGTTTCAGCCAAAGCTTAAGGATTTGAAGAGCTGCAGTCTTGAAGTCTTGAAGGTGGAATCCCTCCACCCACTCTTCATCCTGCATCCAGTCTTCCTGAGTTGCCAATTAATGCCGGCTCACAGTTGCTGAGATGCAGCATAGCCATAAAGTCCTTTGGTATTTGTCTGTGCTGAAGAGTGCTTTAGTTGTTGCCGGGGTTCGACACGATGAAATACGAAGCGTAACTGCACAAGAGCGAGGCGTTTTCTGCAAAAGCACAAATAAGACGTGACGGTAACATGGAAGAGAAAGTCATACCTCAGACAGACTGTCACCGGAATAAAGATTCGGGTGAAAGGTCAAGCACCGTATATGCTAAATCAAGTTGCTAAGATAATTCCATTTAAAGGAGGGCTGACTTTATACTGTATGTGGATGACAAGGCCTGAATTTGTTTTTTTTTGGGGGGCTCCACTATTTTATCCTCCTCCTCTCCGGGAGGGAGGGGAGAGGAACACAACAGCGACAAATAACTTAACTGAAAAAAGACTTAACTATACTAATACTATAACAAAAAGCAAGGCAATAAATAATGATGAAAATGAAGAAGTAAGGTAGGGGGAGAATTCTTTTCTGCCATCTCCATCTCATATTATTTATTAGTTAGTGTAGATTAGACTTTGATTCATAATCCCCGACCTTTACTTAGCAGACCAAACAGAACCCCTGTTGACTGACAGCAGTCACAGCCACTGGCGGATGAAAGTGCCATTAAACCAGCTGTTTACAAACCTCGGGCTGGCCTTCTCAGTCATGCATCACCAGAAGACCGCTGGCTCTTTGGATGGCTTGCCATAGCAGTGGAAAAAGTGCAAAAGTGGCAGTTAAAAAACCTTTAGAGACTGGAAAGTTGGCGCAGAACCGGAAGTCTAACAAGCACGTTCGGAAGAGTGAGGCCTCTGCTTAAGAGCTATGGCTGCCAGAGAGGACTGCCAGTGAAGGAGCACCGTCTATGGACCGGCCACAGTTCTACTTATGGCAACACTTATTATGCATGTCAGTACATGAATGACTGACCAGAATAATACGTTGGTTTGAATAAGGAGTGACATAGAAGCTTGTTAAACCACAGAGGAATCAGGAGTGTGACGATAAACCTCAAGCCTTCTCGTTTCCAGGAAGCTTTTTTGTCAGCGTGGAAGTGTCAAAGACGTTTTCATGAGGACCACACACAGTGGGATCCCAAACCTCCACTTTAGGTACCGGGTTTATTTACATGGGTACTGCATGTATCCTCGAACTCAAAAGGGCATAAAACCAAATACATCTGAAAACTGTTTCTCTTGTGAATGAGAAAAAACTCAAAATTTTGAAGGATGAAATTTTGTTTTTTGTTTCTATAAACACTGTATGAGTCATCCAAGGGAAGAGAGACAAAGCAACCAGCTCCTCGCTTTGCACAGCCGACAGATCTGACAACCCCAGCTACAGCCGGGCTAAATGTAGAAATTAACCTTCGGTTGCTGTTTCCCTCCTCGCTTTCTAAAAGTGTCCGACTTCATCCCTGAACCGCCAGATGCAGAGACTGCGTAGGTGCGGCAGAAAAGAGCCTAACACTGCCCCATTTTTCATCCCTGCGCTTCACTACGCTTAATCCGAGACACGCACATGCACACATTGTAGACAAATGTTAAGCGGCACTGGCTGCGGTCTGCCTTGCGTAAAGTTTCCGCTCACACAGTGACAACCTCACACGTCACAAATTAGTAACGCGTGCCGAACAAGATTTGCAGTTGTGCTGGCAAACTGCACCGAGAAACCTTTAAATCCACACCTCTGTGCGTGCCTAGCAGCACTGCGGAAGGTCAAAAGGCCACTGATGTCCGAGCTTTGGAAAACACAGCAGCTATTTTGGAGGTGTGCACTGACACTATACGTAATTTTCGCACACCCT
Source organism: Xiphias gladius (assembly GCF_016859285.1). Classification (NCBI taxonomy): domain Eukaryota; kingdom Metazoa; phylum Chordata; class Actinopteri; order Istiophoriformes; family Xiphiidae; genus Xiphias; species Xiphias gladius. The sequence goes on along the minus strand of NC_053408.1, from coordinate 6,034,467 downwards.
TGACCATATGGAATTCAGACACTGCATATTAAACCTTTTACAACGTGTTCTCAATTGAAGAAAGAAAAATTCCATTTAGTCTTTGATAAGAAAATTTGCCTTTCTGTTCCTTAAAATGCAGCCTAAATAATACCCCCTTTCAGATGCTCAGAGACAGTGCGGAGAGAACGTAGAGTAAGAAGAAATTAACAGATAATATAATATCCTGGGAGCAGCATCCTTAGGTTCATTACATTTTAGTTAATTGTGGTTTATTACCAAGTAGTGACTTGCCCTGTAGTTAAGTGATACAGCCTTGATATCAGCTTTTGTCTTTTGTCTCTGCCTCCACAAAAACGAACCACAGCTTCTTCTGCAACCTGTTTGTTTTGTTACTTTTAAAGGTTTTAAGGTTTTTCGGGCGGGAAAACATTTCTTAGACCTGCTAAGAACCAGCTCTATATCAGTGTTCTCTATATCAGGTGGTCTTCTCAGACCACCTGCAGGGCTTTGACTCCTCCTTGGACATGTGCCCTTTGTCCAAATGGGCTCTCTGGGGTTGTCTTACTAAACTTGTATTGCACAGTGTTAAAATAGACTTGAAAAAATCCAAACCTATCCTCCGAATTGATTGAGTTGTTCCAGCTAAGGTGTAGATGTGAGCTCCGGCTGCATAAGCAGGTCCTGTGCTGGAACTGAATGATGTGTCTGCATGTGAGGCATATTTGCATCATTCCAGGATAGCTTTTCACTGGCTGTAAATACACAGCCGGGCGGCATAAATCACCATGACTCCTTCTGCAGGGTTGACTTGTCTGATATCTTGTTGACTGGTTGCCCTGACACATGCACATACAAGCACATGATAAACGCAAATACACACGGGCCTCCCTCTTCGTATTATTTGAGCGGTGAACCTCGTGGCTGTAAAAGCCACACAGTGAATTTCGGACATGTTTGGAGGAGTGTATTTATAAATGGCGAGCCCACCCTGCCTGGCATGCTTCGGATGCTTTGGGTGTTACCAGAACTGGCACTAATAAAGGCCAGCGGCATTCCTAAAGCTATCAACATTAGATGAAAACTAGCTCGCCTTTGAAAGCATTTTCCAACTTCCAAAGTCTATGTTCGGTCTCACATATGGATCGGCAGATATGGAGTGTTGTGTCCCCTTACTGACATTTACAGTGACTGGGTGTGTCTGCAGTGTTGACTGATTTGAGTATATGTCAGGTCAGAGGAGCAGCACCTTCCTCTTTAGCTGCCCATTCTCTCTCTCTCTCTCTCTCTCTCTCTCTCTCTCATTTCAAGCCCCAGCACACACACACATCAGGCAGATTTGACTGCAGTCCTCCCCTATGCAAAGTTTCCATTCATCTGTCCGCGGTTTCAAAGGAAAACATCCACTGTATTTATTTTTAGTTTTTAGGGTTTTTCTTACGCACTCTTATGCATGACAACAGCATGGGGCATGATCATTTGAAGCCAGTAATAAGAAGTGGGAAAACACAGAGAGGACTGTTATGGAGTTGTTATAAGTTGTCAAGGTTTAAGCCCGTTTTTTATTTTATTTTATTTTATTGCATTTGCTTTTTTGGGGTTTTTAAAAAGAAATTATTTATATATTTTATTTCTTTTGAGGCCAAATCTCAATTTTTGAGAAAGTTTAATTTTAAATAGATCTGTCTTCCAGATGCCTGACTTCTTAAGTTACCTCCCCCTTAACAATAAGATGTCTGTTGAGCAGGACTAATCAGAGCCAGTTCTTCATATATAATCATTATTTTTACATTTAAGGGGACAGTTTGGCATTTTGGGAAATTGGCTTTTTCACTGCCTTGAATAAAGTTGAATGAGAAGGACTGATTCGATCCTCAGGTTTGTGCATTAAGTACGGTGCTACAGAGCCAGGAGACAGTTGGTTTAGTTTAGTTTAGCATAGCCTAGGAAAAGCGGTGATGTAAAAATGCCAAGCTGTGGTTTTTACGGAGAGTTACGTGCTGGAACTATTAGCACTCAGCTCCCTATGAAGCCAAAAACTTGTCATTTTATTGTGCAGATTAAATAAACAAGATGTAACAGTTAAGTGTTGAGGTTTAGAGGTGCCGATAGAAAGATTTTCTTTCATCTGTTAAACAAAGCCAGACTAGCTGTTTTCTCCTGCTTCCAGCCTTTATGCTGAGATAAGCTAACCCTCCCCTGGCTGTAGCTTCATATTGGCCGTACAGACATGAAAGTAGCACTGATCTTCCACCGACCCTCTTACTATTCCTTTAAGAATTTTGCAGTAATATCTGTTTTTATTTGTTTAACTAGAGGCATGTCTATAAATAGAATCCCCACACAGAAATGTATGTCAGCGAACTTGAAGCAATGAATACTGGATCCAAATCCCTAGTATCAAAATGTCACGAGTACAGTACGTGCATCAGTTTAACCTTAATTAAAATCATTTTGAAAATAAAACATGTAAATGAGCTCTCCTCTAAACTAAAGTGGCACCCGAATATACAGGCCCATTCACTGTGGCAGCATTATAACCGGTGTGCTGTGAACTTGGGGGGGGGGGCTGTAAAAAAGACCAGTATAAATTTACATTTTACAACAGCCTAAAGTAATAATACACCCTCGAAACAGTGAAATGATCCAACTATGCTCTGGCTAAAGCCGAACTGTAGCGTCACCCACAATTCAGGAAACAAAATATTTATATATGACTGTGTATGTGTATGAGGAATGAGTGTACCGGCCATATGCTGTACAGTATGTGATTATATACAGTGTAGCTCAAGATTCCCTTTGATTTCCTTCCTTTGCTTTCATGTGCACATTTGAGGAATTGCAAGAGCACGCTTTGGAGTCGAAAATTAGATTCTAAGAGGCAAATTTTCTCCTTGTCACATATACTCTGCCTGCTTTTCCAACTTCAAACAGTTACGGCCTTGCCAGTATAAAGAGGCCATGCACGCCATGAACCTACAGTAATGCATTTATGTTCATAATATACATGTAACCTAACTCTCTTGAAAGAGATAATGAGATTACATTCTATTCAGTTTGCTTCTGTTTTAACCGGGACATTCAACATCAGGAACCACTGATGTGAGGATTCAAATTTCTGCTCGCCTTCATACAGCGCTGTGCACCCTTAGAAGCAACAATAATCTGCCAAATAATTAACGCTGCGTTTTATCTTAATCACAGTCACGGTATGTGCACGTGGTTTTCCCGAGTAGGGATAAATCAGCTCATTCTGATAACAGAAGAGAGACATTTTAATTGTATACATCAAAGTTTCCGGTCATGTATGCTCGGGACCTTCGAACAATGTCCGCCTTTGTGGGAAAGTCGCGTTTGCTGCGAGGGGTGAGCTGCAGCACTGTCTGCTCCTCATTACTGCTCTAATGATAGACCAGGTCGCTCAAGCTCAGTTAGCTCCCAAAGTTAGCTCCATCCATTTGACCCTTTTCTCTCGTTTTCTCTCTCTGTGGTCTTTTTCTCCTTTTCTAAAGCACGTCCATCCTTGGCATCCTCTACTCCGTCTTTTTGTCCTCCTTCAAATCCTGACTAAATGTCTGGTGCCATAACTCTCAGACAGCAAAAGCCTACATCGCCTACCGTATGTGGCTGAAATAGCCCAAAAGCTACAAGGGAGCAGCAGACAAAGGGGACATTGTTCTACTCATCCCCCAGAAATGAACTACAGGGGGCAACAGAGAGCGTCTAACATCTGCCATTGACGGGACACAGTGCACTGCCAGTGACTTGAGACCTCTCATCTAAGATTTTGGTATTCTCTCATTCTGACAATTTGCTACTTGCATCCTCTCACAGTATTTAGCTCAGTCTGCCTCACATTCTCTCTCCCTCTTATCCTGTTTCGGCATATTCACCCCTGCCTTCCACTTCTCGCCTCTGAATTTCTTATTCGCCGGCCCTCTTCAGCCAGACAGATGCCCTCCACTTCCCTCCCTCATCCCACTTTTCCTCCAGGATTTTCCAAAGGGCTCTTAAAGTCTGTCCCCACCCCTAACGCTCACCCCAGCCCCGCCCACGGGACTCTCATCTGCAGACAGGGGGAGAGAGAGTAATTTTATGCTAAATCTAGCCAGCTTCACTGAACTGTGATGACCATGTGTACACACTAAAATGACTCCACTTTCATTTTCGCTGAATTGAAGTTAGTAGTTTCTGCAGACTAACACGATGACAGCCACAGTAGGATTGTGGTATGATATCAGTTTGCAAGGTGGGAGACTGTCGGAAGGGCTCATCATCTTTTCTGCTCAGCTCTGGCAGACAGAAGCGTAGCGGTGGGGGGGTTTGGATCGGTGAGACCATTTAACGGTGTGTGTGACACATAGCAGCTCTTTGTTTGCCTTAGCAGACAGGGGGCACTGGCTCCTCTGTGCCCACTGCACAACGGGAGCCAGGAGTCATGGCTAATAAACTACACCTAATAAAGAGTGCAGCAGCACCACCTCCCTCATACAGGCACTCACTTAAGCAACAGTTCCCTGTCTGCAGACCTTCTAAGGACAAGAGAGGACTTTGTGATTTATTTACTGCGCTGCCGCTGTGATTACGATTACGTTTTTGTACACAGATCCAGTTCACACCAGGACGGCTGAGCTCTCAGGCCACTCAGGTGCCCTGTGTGGTTGTGAGTTGTCATATGTTAGGTGGACTGCACTGTAATTGTAAGCGCAGTAGAGTGTGTCTCTGTTTCTGCCGTTATGGGATAATAACTGCCAATGACAAAAGCAACACGTATTCTTTAACTTGCCAGCCAGAAGAGAGCTTCCAGTCATTTACATTCCTGCACCTAATGAATCAGTGATATGAACCTTTTAGAATTATTTGATCAGTTCCTAAAGCATTGCGTGATTTGGCACCATTTTACATCCCTATATCTCTGGAGACATAAACCAAAATCAATATAAAATCTGAAAGTTTTGATGTACTTCTGACAACTGTGGATCCATCTGTGTGTTGCGTGCGTGCTAATACAACCCAGGGGTAGAACGCGCTTTTTTAAAACTACACTTAAATCCGGTCCAACCCAAACTTGTTTTACCTCTGTTTGGACAGGGGATAAATGAGAAAGAGCACAGAGCGCGGATAAAACATTACTCAATGCTGGAAACGCTGGTTGATATTTGTTTGTTGCTGAATGCTTATGCATGTCTCTGCGCATGGGTAACACATCTTGAAATGTTTGCTTCTTTCGGTGAGTCAGTGGCCATACATCCAGTACCAAAGACAGATGAAGGCATGGAGCTAGCAGCTCACTAAGTGAGAACCATCCCCTCTTATTACTTCACCATAACGAATCTACACAGCAACCAAATGAATGCAGACATCACCATTGGATGGTGCCTACGGTTGTGTCGCCTGCAGCTGTCCAGGGGAGAATGTAAAGAGGTTTTTTTTTTCAACGTGAGGATGGTGAAATCCAGTCCCGAGTGCAGCTGTGCCCTGCTGTCCTCAGCAGCCAGGGTCAACTATATGGGCACATGATGCCTGTGCCGGGTAAGCGGGAGGAGAGAGAGAGAGAGGAGAGAGGTAGTAACAAATCGAAGGTCTTCCTCCGCTTCCCGCTCTGGCTGGGAGCGACATGCAGTGCGGTCAGAGGACTCGGGTGGTAACCCCAGACACTGAATGGATAAAACTGTGTTAAACAACTGAGAGTTCACCACAGCAGCTTGTATTACTCACAGACCCAGAGCTGGAGACCTGGCAGCACTCGTACAGAGTATTGAAGACAGAAGAAACTGAAACAGCGTGTGTGTTTACTAGCTCTCAATATGTTTGGATATTGCAAATGCTTGACAGTTCAGCACTGGAGCAAGGCTTGTGTGTTATGCGTTTTTGTCGGTGTACTACGCCACTCCCTCACAGTTAGTCCACCAAAAGTCTCAAGCCTTTAATCTGAAATAAAAAAAAATCTCCTTCATGTTTTGTTTTACTGTAGTACTACAAAATCAGTAACGTGGCTTGGGTCCAGCCTGCTTTACCTCTTGACACGACTTCTAGGCACAGTGCAACAGGTCTGATCTTTTCGTTTGACCTCACTTTTGCCGACCTTGGCTCCTCCCATTGAGGTCAATGTGCATTCCCAGCTGCTGCAGCCCATCCTGTCTGCACACAAAATGAGGGGTGCATAGCTGCCGCAGAGCCACCAGAGCCGTGCAAAGGGCTAACTTACAGCTCATGGCACCCCTCACGTGGCACATACTCCTGACATGGCAGCGCAGTACATGCACACATACTAACATCATCATAATCACAGCTAGAATGGACTGTAATGGGGGTCATTATGATACTTGAGGTTGGGGATCTGACAGGGGAGAGTAATCACTGAAGAGGCTGCCACTTGGAATTCCACTGAGACATTTTTGCAGCTCAGCTCACTGTGTGGTGCCCAAATTGGGAACCATGAGGCCATAATTGTCACATGCCTACTCCATTTATGATACCCTGGCAACTCGACTGAATGAATGCCATACCAGTAACCCACAGTTTGATTCTGATAAACACATCCAACATCCTGGGGCCCAGAAAAAGGTGGGAAAGTCAAAACGTTGTCTAACATCTTCAAGAGCTCCAACAGCGTCCGTTTTTTGAGACTGTTAATCTGCCAAGATAGATGAATGTATTTCTCTCATTTCTGCTAAACACGCTGACAATAGTCTCATTCTACTTCAGTCCAAAGTTGGGAAAAGGAGAACAATTTGAAAGCTTGTGAGGAGCTGTCAAACAGATGCCTTTGGCATTTCAGAGGGAGAGGGAGGGTGTCGGGGTTGGAAAATGCCTCTGAACAAAAACGCCATGGTTTTACATGCCTTTCTCCGCCTTGCAGCTGTAAATCTGAATCTTCCTTGGCCTTTTGTTTGGCCAGCTTGATCTACTGGAGAAGAATTCAGACAGGGTCTGTATGCAAATGAGAGAGCATTCAATTATGTTTTCTGGGGGAAAAAAAAATGTTTTATGGTCACACTGCCACATTTACACAGGAGAAAGGCAACTACAATCAACAATGGCAGAATAATGCGCTGAAACTGAAGAAAATGAAACTGAAAGCCATTATTACACTTGATACAGAAGTCACTTTGGGGGTAAATTACTCATGAACAACTAGCAAAAAAAACCAAAACAGAATAATTTAAATGTTAACTATGTATTCTCTAAGTCTAAATAGTATGTATATGTAATAATATTTAATTAGAAGTTGCTTAACTGCAGCAGGGTTGCATTGCAGCAGGGTGTGTCTCTCTGAAGACCTAACATGAGAACATGCCTTTGAATCCATTTGATATCTCACTTGACGCACTCTGACTCCTGGCAGTAAACAAACAGAATGCACAACCGGGGAATGCTGTAGCCGCAGCTGTGTATATGTTGAATGTATCTGTACCACATACCTTCTGTCACTATACAGTACACGTGATGGAAAGATCAGGTCAAAATTTGCCTGGGCAGCATCTTTTCCTTATCTAATCGTCAATAAACTTTTACGCATGTTTATAAAACCATGTGAACGAGTATTCATTTCACAGTGTGTTTTCAAATCCTTATAGTAGTAACTGCAACCGGGGGGCAAAACACACAAGTGTAACCAAAACCATAAACATTCTACCGAGCTTCTAATTTCTCCTCAAGAGTCAATGTGAAACAACAATGAAACAACTTGTTATAAAGAAATAAATTAAATTTAAAAAAAAAACTGTTACATTATGTGTCCAGACTCCGGGCTTTCAAATAAAGAAATCAGCAAAAGCTTTAGGACGTCCATGCCAAAGAAGAACAGTGGAGCTGTTCTGCCTTCAGTGGCAAATCTCTCCCCTTGGAGACAACGGTGTGTTTGGAAGGCTGTTAATCGTGTTGCAGAAATGCCCACAGTCACAGAGTCCGTCCGGACCCAGCAGCCCCAAACCCAGATCCAACCCTTGTTCCCATGATGCCAAGGTCCAGCTGTGCACAGTCTCCCATCAACACTGACAGGCACCTCTTTGTGGAAGAAGACATAGACTACAACTGGCTATAAAAAGGGTACTGAGAGGGCTGTAGCGAAATGGAACATTTAATAAGTGATTAAAGGGAATGGGGGGGGGGATTAGCAGAAGAAAAAAGGAAGGAAGCATAGGAATTACGACATAGCCACTAGCTTCCTTGTTTCCTTCCTTTCTTCATTCGTCTTTTTTGCTCTGGTACTCAATGCAGTTCACACATCAGCTGGCCACATGTTGAACATACCCCATTTCACACCCTTGCTCCTAATCGGCACCAACATGAGGAATGTAGGGTCCTTTCCTCGTGATTAAGGCTCCAGATATTCCTCTGACTATTACTTCCATGATCATGAGTCACTGTATAACCAGCTGAGGTTTCTATCATTCATGTTCCCTTCCTGTCTTGCCTAGATGACAAGCAAAAGCTTCCCTAATTTGGGGTGGAGGTCTGTGTGTGAGAGCAATACACACGCCCAGGGTGAATTATCCAACTCCTGAGTCAGCATGGAAACATTAGACCTCTCCCTCTTTAATAAACGTTTGGCCAAAAATAGCTTGAATTACAAGTGCAGAGACAGTTGTAACCTCAAAGCACGTTGTTAAATCAATTTATAGATACTTGGACAGCTTTAAAAAACCATGTGTATGTGTAAAACGACTTGTAACAAAGCCCCAAAATGAGGATTTTCCAAGGTTGTTGAGAGACAAAGCAACAGACAAATCCAGTATTGAGAGAACCTGCAAACCGATGGAGGTGTTAATGGAAAGCAATCATTCGGCTATTCTGTGCAGTGTGGATACGCTGCAGCCAGAGGGATTTCTCTTTATCACTAGCTAGTACTCTGTTGATGCTGATGACTCATACCTTCCAGCCCTGTCAGAGAATAACACATGAAGCACCCATTATTGCAAGGAAAATTTCCCATTGCACGACAAGTTGGTAGCACACTTCCTGTGGTTGACCAGTAGAGGTGCTGTCCTGTAGATAATGAAAACATTAGGGGTTTCAAGGAAGGGGATCTCTAACACTGGCCTCTGTGAATGGTTTGGACTGAAATAGTTGGCGCAGAGAGTATTCAGAAAACCTTACCATGTATACAGTTCACCATTAGCTCAAAAAATGAGCACTTCCTCTACATGAATGGCACAGAACCGCGATGATCGTCGCGTTGCACAACAATATGACAGGCAGAGATTCAGGTCAGTGTTTTGTCTCCAGGCCTCCCCTCTCCTGCCCTATCCTGCCCTGGCCTGCCCTCTCCTCCGCTCTGCTGCACGCCACAGAGTGGCTCCAGTGGAATGTGATGACCATGGACCGGACAAAGCCCTGCATTCATGGCCCCCTCATCCCACTCTAGAAGTTTGCGACTGGGAGTCTTGATCACAGAGTGGGGGGGTGGCCAGAGTCCATCCGCCCCTGCAATTTGTGTCCTGTCAGACACAAATTGCCCGACCCTGCAGCAACACATGACTGCCAGCCACCACATCAGCTACACATCTCTGTCTGCTGCATTTCATTTAATTTTCTTTACTATTTTAATACGTATTGTAGATAATGTAAATTCGCAATCAAAACCCAGAAAAAATACTGAGGTTGAATGCTTCCTGTTATCTTAAAGAGCCAGAACAAAAAGCAACTTGGGACGCTTCCCGCATCTTCTTCATAAGTGGAAAGTGTTTGCTGTCATGTCATAGGAAAAAAAGAGAATAATTATCTGTGCACGTTGGAAACGAAACAGGTGGCAAGGAGTTGAATTCATTCTGTGACATTTCTGTTTTCTTTTCTTTCACCACTAGCAGCCCACCATCCATTACTTGTAATGGTAGCATGAGAGTTTTTAAACAAGCGCCGAGCAGAGGGTGATTGCTAACGTTGGGAGCAAAATGAACGAAAGAAAAATGAAGTGATGTCAACTTCAGCGCTGGTTCATAGATTGTCAGCCGAGACAAGATAACACAAACAAAGCTATACACGTAAATCCTTTGCAGCCTGACTGTCTGTCTGGCAGCTGCTTCCTCTGTCTGAGTATCTCACACAGAATCCATTAGCCTTCTTTGTGTAAGTAATATAATAGAGCCCATCGAGTACTCTGTGCCTCAGAGGCTTTTTCTAGCAACTTCACAAACATCAAATTGCAAACACAGTAGTTACCATGCAACCCCACACAAACATGTACAAAGTATGCAAGCATGTTTATGGGTTGTCATTGTTACGCAACTTGTATATTCTGTAAATACACACATTCATACATACACACACACACACACACACACACACACACACACACACACACACACACACACACACACACACAGAAGACAACTAACGTGGATGATCGCAGACTTCTTTTCTTGATGAAAACCCCTTCACAACATCTAAGCGGGGACAAGAACACTCTCGAGGAGGTGGGCAGGCTGATGTCTGAATTATATAGGGCTATACCATCTGCTCAAATTCAGCCAAATGCTGCAGGATGATGCTGCACAACACAGATTACCGTGAACACGGGGGACTTCATTTTATTTTGAGGCGATGCCACAGACATTGTCTTGCTGCTGTAAATACACATTGGCACGCCAAATCTGTGGTTGAAAATAGTGTCGTCTGATTAACTTTTGCTATAAACTACAGTGTCCAGTTGTTTTAAGGAAAACATTACTAAGAATGAAAGCATTTGCTCGTGACCCATTTTTAAAGATTCACGTTTTCAGTACAAATAAATAGGCTTGGGACTGAGTGCTACAGACAGCGTTGGGATTTCGGACAGTATTGAGATGATACAGACTTACGCATTGTTGGTTTGGGTCTTTTAATGGGATTTGTTGACAGTATCAAAAATGTAGAATATTGCCAGTCTTATCTTTTGACTGATGATACCACAAAATGTAAGATGCAAGGTTCAACTAAGAAAAAATTTTTTTAAAAGAAATCTTGCACGATGGCTAAATAGTAGTAATCATCACTTACCATAACACACTCAATCATCACATCTACTAGAAAACCATTGGTTTCTGCTAGAAACCAATTCAGGCCAATGTCGTTTTTTAAATTTGAGCAGCTCTGAAAATTATGTCATTACCATTAATATTGACACGGTAAATTAATATGGAGCCTGTTTGGAGACTAGGAAATGCTGCTTAACTGGCTTTCAGAATCCAATCTTCAATTGTTTTTGTAGAAGATTAAATTGTAGTCTCAATAACAACAGAGAGGTCCTGCTATCTCTCTACAGTGGTTGCATTCCTGGTGCATTTTTGCTCCACCCCTGCAAGGGAATCGCTAAGAAAAGTCAGATTCTATCAGCCCACATGGTCAAGTTCAGTCAACGCCATGCTCAGTTGTTGCCACTGGAAAAAAGAAGGCGTCACTGAAAACCGGAGGACTAACTCACAATAGTTAAAGGATGGACACATAATGTGTAACGGCTACAAGAGTAAACATTCAGAAAATACACCCACCCATCTCAAATGACTGTTGATGACCTGAGATGAGCCCAGGAGGCCCCTGGGATTTCCCCATCTGGATAGACCATTATCTCAGTGGGGGATCTCTAAATCTGTCATCAGATTTAATGGTTCATTTCCTCTCCCGTGATCCTCTCCAGGTGTGGCCACCTTCCTCGAAGACTGCTCCATCCACAGTTCACAAGAGGAAACTGATGCCCTTACAACACCCTCTATACTCAGATAGAAAGAGAAAGAAAGCTGCAAGTCCAATTTATCCATTAAGCTTTACAGTCAGTAGAGCAACCGAGCACAGTAGGGCTACTGAAAGTAAGGTTTTTAAAAGAGGAAACTGTGGTGTGACCAGAGCGCTGGATCAAGCAGGATGCTTGCCAGGTTGGCATAGAAAGGGGTGGGTGGTGAAGAAGTGAAAACACCAGGGGCTGGAGAGGGAATAGAGAAGGACTTGTTTTCACTGGGTGGGAATGTTTAGAAAAAACCCCTTACCCCTCCTCTTGTCTATTCTTACCTGATAAGCTGAAGGTCAATGGTGAAAAGTGAAGGATGTGTCAAGGTCTTAGAGAGCGTGTTTGTGTGTGTGTGTGTGTGTGTGTGTGTGTGTGTGTGTGTGTGTGTGTGTGTGTGTGTGTGTGAGAGAGAGACAGGATTGATGACTGGTTAGTTTAAGCCGTGAGTTTATATGCTTTTTCAGTGAGAAGGTACAATAATTCCCGGGTTGTGATGTGTTCTCTAATGTTATAGCTGACACACCAGATGTTGATGCCATAAATGGGAGCAGCAGAGGAGATTTTGTTTTGGAAGTAGGCTTTATTTTTGACCATGATTTAGGGGAGGAGTTCTTCACCAAGACTGCAAAGCATTAGTCCCTTCTTGATGGTGTCTGGCATTGTGTCATTATGAGTGCAAAATTCCTGTGTTTACAGTTAGGTAAGTAAGGTTGTAAGATGGATGGAGGATGGATAAGTATTTGGACAGGGACACAATTTTCATAATTTTGCCTCTGTACACCACCACAGCGGATTTGAAACAGAGCCATCAAGATGTGATTGAAGTGTAGCCTTTCAGCTTTAAGTCACGGGGTTTAACCAAAATATTACATTAACCGTTTAGGAATTACAGCCATTTTTATACATAGTCGCTCATTTTCAGGGGCTCAAAACTAATTGGACAATTGACTGACAATCAGTTTGGTGAGCTGGAGGAAAACAGAAGAGAACTTGGGTGATGGGCATGTATGGCTGCCAATGGAACAGCGTCAGTGGTGTTTATTGATGATGTGACTGCTGATAGAAGGAGCAGGATGAATGCGGAGGTGTACAGGGCCACACTATCTGCTCAGATTCAGCCAAATGCTGCACAATTGTTAGGACTGTGCTTCACAGTACAGATGGATAAGGACCAAAGCTGAGGGCAGAAAGACCCACAAACAAGCAGCAACCGAAGGCGGCTGCAGGGAATGCCTGGCAAAGCATCTCAAGGGAGGAAACTCAACATTTGGTTATTTCCATGGGGTCCAGACTTCAGGCAGTCATTGACTGCAAAGGAATTTCAGTGTTATAAAGTATTAAAATAATCCTTATATTTATAATTATGTTGGTTTGTCCAATTACTTTTGAGGCTCTGAAAATGAAGGAGCTGTATAAAAATGGCAGTTATTCTTAAACGGTTAATGTGATATTTTTGACAAGCCCCTTGAATTAAAGCTGAAATTCTACACTTCAACCACATCTTGATGGCTTCCTTTCAAATCCATTGTGGTTCTGTAGAGAGGCAAAATTATGAAAATTGTGTCCGTGTCAAAATACTTATGTACATAACTGTATGTATGAATGGCAGTCTAAATACTGAAGGGTTTGTAGGTGCCACAGATGCCTGGGAAAGAGGCTGCAGTACCTACTTTGTCTGCACACTTATTGTCATATTTTAAGAGGGCATCGCTGTCCGCACCCCTTATTAAAACTGATCTGTGGTTTTGGAGACATATTTAAATGTCAGGCAAAGGTTGTGTCTCCCAGTATTTATGTTGGAAAAGAAAGGACACGAACATAAATGTGTTCGTGTCCAAGCCAGAGAAAAGTCCAAAGTCCTTTCTCATTTACTAATCGATGAAATCGAAGCCTCTGTGTGCAATCACCTGAGTGCCCTGACTGGAGGTTAAGTGCTTTATTTCTCATTATGTCTCCTCTGTCCAAATGTGAGCATTCACCGAATGTCTCATCCAAGCCAAAATAAGAAAAATCCAAGGGCCAAGAATATCAGACCACGTGACATAAATGTCCAGAAATTATGATACTTTTCCTTTATGCTTGGTTCACGTTTCATCCCCGAGCTGTACAGCTTGACTTCTAAGAGGCTACAATACCACACACAAAAATCAGTCTTTAGAAACTGTGAATTTCAGGCCAACATTTAATTCAAAAGTTCTTATTTAATGAGCTTTCATTCCTACGAGCACTGCACCCCTCAGTTCAGTGTCACTCTAACTGGAGTGGACAGCATGTTTGTTCCCTCAGACATTTCCACTATGCAGTAATACTCTCATGGGCCACAAGGCATGAATATATATATAGGGCCATCTAACATTTGCCTCACATTTTGAAGCCAGTGGGGAGGTTTACTAGGAAACACTTTTTCCAGCAGACACTGACAGCTCTATCCAGCGGAGGAATTTCATACGAGGGCTGGCTTTTCATGCTTTTCTGGGGCGTATTTATAGTGGCTGAGGTCAGGGCGGCCGAGGCATGCGGGGTGGCCTTCTTCAACCTAGCCATGTTAAGTGATGTTGCAGGCCGCAGGGGTGGAGCAACGACATGTCATTCCATTCTAAATCCAAACCTCCATGTTTATAACAATAGTAGCCTCACCACGAGCTGCAAAATAGTGCACAGAGCCAACAAGCGCTACCCTTTTAAATAGTGGACACACTAGGAGATCTCAGGGCAAGAAACATAAACCTGCAAGCCAACCGCACAGCCGTCATTAGCGAGCTTGAGATTACAAGGCGTGCTGTGACAAGTGGATAGAACAGATACTGCAGGTATACATTTACAATTACCACCGATATATCGGCAGGCTGATATTGTCCAGTGAGTACTGGCTTATAAAGGAAATAGAGGGAAAGTTGAGGAATAAAAATTGCAGTACAAAAATGTTTTACATGTGGTAATTTTATGTATTTTTTCCACTTGGGTTAAAACATTTTTGTTGTAATCGTCATTTTATATTGATACTTTGTTTTTACTGATTGCTCATTTCCAGTGAGCTTTACCAAGTTTAGTGTGATCTTATACTTACACTTTAGCATAATATCTGATAATAAAGTTCATTTTTCAACTGTAAAATAGCCCTTGGTGCATAACTTGATGCATCACCTTCATAACCATATTTGAAAGATCATTGCAAAAAAAATGTATGTTTGTTAATGTATGTTGTTTTTTATGTTGAACATTTGTTTTTAAAAAGTAAAAAAAGTCTATATATTGTTGATGGATTTTATCTATTTATTTATTTATTTTGTCATTCATCTTTACCCCAAAAATATATTGGCCTCAAAAATTTAACATCATTTGGGCTGGACAGTCTATATTGCTGAGTTTTAACTGCTTCAGGAAAGAGAATATTGATCACCTCATTAACTAAAATATTGTATCTGTAACTGCTGTAGCAGTGTTTAAAACAGCGTCCTGAGCTAAACAAAGGATCTACATCATGCAAAGGTAAGTTAAGTAGAACCGAGGGCTTGTCTCATTATATTTCAGTGCTGTGAAGTTTGATAAAACAGCCAGGGAAGAAATGATTTACTTGTGTATATGTAAGGCTAACTGTAAAGCTTTCCTCACCTGTCATAGCCACAGCACTGCAAAGTAACGCTCCAAAAAAATGACGAGACATGACGACAACACTATATAATGAACATGTGTGCACCAACCATATTAAACTTGTAGGTTAAAATAACACAAAGATAAAGATCGACCAGCTGAGTAACTCCTGGCTACAGCTTTGCTTGTCTCTGTAGTGGAAACCAGGCTATCATCTGTCCAGCCTTACCCCTTCAGAACAGATTAGTGTAAATGATCCTCATTTCCAATGGTAGGTAACACAACACAGATTATTATTCTGTGCTACGGCTTTGTGAGGGCTCTTCCTGTGGCATGAATCATTAAACAGGTGACTGTAATCCATACAGATAGCTAGGTTCTCAGGGTGACAGCTATCTGATGCTGCCTGGAGACCAACTGGACTCCTCTGCCTCGGAGACAAAGCTCAGATTGCTCCCCTTTCAAAAAGACATTTGAAGGTAAATTACCTCTCTATAATTTAAACCTAAAAAATTTTATAATGTTGGCAAAAAAAAAAAATGTATCAGTTTGTTACCAAAAGCTTCACCTTTGTGTTTTAAAGCCATTTTGACATTTAATGAAGAGGCAAAAGTTATTGCCAAGGAAAGTAAAAGGCAGGAGCAATATGCAGAGCGGCATCAAGTCCATGGTGGTTATATAAACAAATTCATAGGATCTACGGGGAGTTACAGTGCCAAGGATTCGTAACACAGAAATCCAATTATTGGCATTTGCTCAGTGCATTTTAGCCTTGTGCTACAAAGCATGTGCTTAATTTGATGTGTCCATTTAAGGGAAAAAAGTAGTGTGCTTATTTGGAATTGCAGCGATCCAATCAGCATATTCAGAAATTTAATAATAAGAAAAGAAAAATTACAAAAACAAAAAACTGATTTACACTATAGTGATATCTTGCAATCCCACTATATTTAGTTGAAAGATTGTAAAAGCACCTCCTCACCATTAATTTGAAAATCCGAGGCAGAGTGTTGCAGTAACCTATGGCAACTGCTTCTGTGTCAACAGAAATCTTGGACAGGCCAGCTCCTGCAGCCCAGGACTGTGCACCACCATTGGCTGGCTTAATGGATGACTTGCATACTTGTCCATCTATTATGCATGTCAGTATACCTTTAGTGCGTTCTTGAGCTCATTTCCAGGTACACATGATCGAGAAATAGTCTGCAAAAAGCCGCTGTAGAACCAAAAGAAAAGCTCTGCTCATCTTGGTAAGACATTTCTTTTTCTGTTGTATTGCTTTTTTGTCACTTATATTTTTAAGTGATCTTGAAACATTTGTGATCATGGAGTTTTTATACTGTAATGTCAGAATGTCTTGGATCGGTAAAATTTAAATAATATATCTAAATGTATGTACCTTGTACCTGATATGTAAATATTTAGACTGTTGTGACAAGTTATTTTGTGCATTTAAACCAGTGGCACTCTTAGGGGAGTCAAAAATGGAGCTGATTGGATCCACTATGACGGCCACATATGCTCGGCCAAAAACCAGCCCCTTCCTCCCTGCCATCTCCACCATTGCATCCAGCTATCGCAACACTCAGCCTTCCTTGGCCATGAATCCCCATGCCAACCTGTGGAGGACCAACGGCTATTTCAATAGCAGCAGCACGGTACCAACCCCCTCTTCCGTACAGCGAGAGAATTTAGATCTGGTCCGAACCAAGACCATGTTCTACCCATCCAACAGGACAGCACTGACCACCCGCTACACCCCAGACGACTGGTACAAGTCCAACCAAAACAACTACAGGGAGTCCGAGTCGTCCCGGAAAAGTGCAGAGAGACTGAGAAGAGACACCATTAGGCTGATGCAGGATAAAGAGCAGCTGACCAGGCGAACCCAGGAGAATACCAGCAAGAACATTGGCGAGCGACTCAATGACATTGTTTTCTGGAAGTCTGAGCTGAGCCATGAGATTGACAACATGGTGACAGAGATTGCAACCCTCACTGAGGTCAAGAGGAGGCTAGAGAGAGCCTTGGCAGAGACTGAGGGGCCCCTTCAGGTGAGGGAGGAAGGGATATAATTCAATGAGTGTGTGTGTGCGTTACCTTGAATATTTCCTCGCTGGTAAGTAATATCTGAACTTTGAGTTATGTTATTGGAACATTTTTCAGGATATATTTACATTTCTACATGGACAAATTGCATTTGCCTTGAAATCTTAACACTCTAGTAAGGCCTCTGTTCGGTGCTCCCATATTATCATTCATGCATATCATGTCACCGGATGAGTCATAGCATGTGTAGTGAAACAGTTTTGACTAGGGTTCCCTGTTTGGTTGTAGCAACAGTATCTGTTTTCGTCCTTCACATCCATTTAAAACACAGCTGTGCCTTTGCTGGGTCAGACTCCTTATTAGATCACCTCAGCGTTCTGTTAGTCCACCTCTGGTAACTTGTTTCATCCAAAGTGAGTCAACTTGGCTAGAGATGCGATGACAGAAACCTTTCATGTGGAAGGGTACTTTTTTAGAGACCTGTCTAAGTAACTTAGGCTGGAGAGTGCAGCCGTTATATTGCACTATACAGTTTACGCATACAGGGACATCTACTACACATAGACACTCATACATTTATGCTCAAATTACTACCTCACCTAAATGAATGTCACAATGACGAAAATGGGGTATAAGGACTGACTTTTAATTCTGCTCGTTATACAACCACCTCAACTTGTCTGGGTCATGATCACTTTGTTAATAGGTGTCTCAAGAGTGTTTGTACCACAGAGAGAAGCGGATGTCCATTGACCTGGTACATGACGACGTAGAGAAAGACCTCATAAAGGTAACATTAAAGCAGCAGTGTGAGTATACGCATTGTGTTACCTCTGGTGCCAAGCTGATAAAAGAAATAAGGTGTGGATATCTCTATTAACCTGTGCTGCAACAAGGAAGTGGAAGTAATCAAGTCATGCCAAGAAAGGATGAGGCGACATCTGGACAGAGCCATCGCCCAGCTGGCGTGAGTCTGAAAAGTGCATTCATAAAATATCACTAAATGCAGGATTCTATTATATGCTTATTTCCAAAACTGGGAAGTTGGACATATAATTTAGATATGTATATATATTTGTAATATTTTATCCTCAGGTCAAACAGAGCAGCCCAACATGAATTGGAAAGAGACATGAGTGACAAAGTGACAGCCCAGAGGATAGATGACAGGTGTCACCATCTGAGGAACACATCAGATGGTATCGGCTATTACAGAGGGATTGAAAGATTAGATCCTTCGTGAGTACAGTTTTATGTCATCAAATATCTACTTTTCTGGTTCACATCAAACAGCTGCTAACAGTTTCTCATGTTTTTTTTTAAACCAGCTTAGAATACAGTACTGGGCTGTTGTCAAAAAGTCATTTTGGTTATCCGCTGCCCTACTTTGTTCTCAAAATTGGTTTAAAAACACAAGAGTAAGACTAAGAGTCTATCGCCATGCTAGTGGCTCTGTGAGAATTTCATGGCCATCCATCCAATAGTTGTTGAGACATTTCACTCAGAATCACAAACGTGAACCTCATGGGGGAAATACAGGAAAAGTCAAAGGGCACCATGAACCCATCTAGTAGATTGTGAGATATTTCAAAGGATAAGTGAAAACTTCGATCTGCTGATGATCACCAAAGTAATCAGGATTAATCCTCAGGCAACCATGAATGTTTATACAAAGTTCCATGGCAATCCATCCAATAGTTGTTCAGATAGGGACGAAAGTGTTGGACCGACCGACCAACCAACCATGATGTTGCCCTAGTCTTCTCCATATACAGCATGTTCAAAGAGAGTGGGAGTATGAACTTCCAGAAATGCATGTCATTCTTTTCCCCTCCGTTAGACTCTCTCTGCCAGACTCATGGTCCAAGTTCACAGACCACAACATCCTGCACTCCCAGAGCGAACGAGCTGCCTCCCACAAGCTCAGGGATGAGATAGAGATCCTGCTGAACACCACGTCCAATGAAATGTGGAACCAGTTCAACAATGTCAACGTAGCCTTCACCAACCGCATATCAGAGACCGCTGATGCCAAGAGCAGCCTGCAGACACACCTGGCTAAGGTCATCACCGTTTAACATGGTCGCATTTCATAAAACACAATACAATCTAGTTATGTTTGTGTACCAAGAGCGTAATTTATAATTAAATGTTGGTGACCTGAACTTTGATGTGGCAAATTAGACCCTATCTTTGATTTTAATTAATTTATCAGAGTTTTGTCTTGATCTGATAATGTTTCATGTTAAAAAAAAAAAAAAAAAGGCCTGGACTATAAAAAAGAAGTTGGTTCCCCGAAGTAATCATATGGCTCTACATTAAGGAAAAAGACAAAATGCATTCACTGTCTTCCATCAGTGGGTAACTAAATTTGCCACTTATTAGGAAGAGATCATGTGATTGTACTATTCTCTTTTCCTTTCTACACACCACGAACAGTATTTTTTCTATATTCAGCACAAAATATTCAAAAATGTTGTGAAGACTGTGGAATGTCAGATAAGATAAGATAAACCTTTATTGTCTGCTACATTGCCTGTAGGGGATATTCGTCGTCTTCATTGGATTATGTGAATGTTTACCGTAAAACATTCCTGTCAAAAGAAAGGAAGGATAATAAACGCCTCTTTCATTGCTTGTGCAATATTTTACATTGGATCACATTGTTCCCGGGTTAATTGCCAAGGGTTGCGATCTGAGTCCACATCAGCTGTTAGATGGGTTGAAACACTGACATGAGCTATGATATGAGACACACCATCCTTAATAAACCTCAGTCACTGTCAGTTGTAAGTAGAAGTGATTCGCTGGAATTGAATTACATCAAATGGGTTTACACAGAGCAGGCCACTGTGCAGCACTGTGTTCAGCTGATTCGAAGTCTACAGTGTGGGGCTTTTTACTGTTACTGCCTCTTCCTTTGAGATTCTCACTTTTTTCCCCACTCTTGTCAGTCTTTCTTGCTTTACCTTAACCACCACCCTCGACATTTGATGCTCTGCTATTTTCATGAAACAGACACTCAACTGCTACTATCATGATTTAACAATGGATTGTTTTTCTGCCATTTTATTCGCTATCTGTCTTGTCTCCTCATCCAGACTCTGCAGGAGATCTTCCAGACCGAGATGCTGATTGAGTCTCTGAAGAAGGCCCTGAGAGACAAAGATTGCCCACTGAAAGTGGCTCAAACCAGGCTGGAGGAGAGGACCCGCCGGCCAAACGTAGAGCTCTGCAGGGACAACCCACACCATAGGTACCTCTGCAATTATTGCTTTGCCAGAGGTATTACTATTAGTTGCATTAAAGCCATTATATGTAGAATTTTCAAAGTTCTTACCTCGGTAACATCTGGTGGTAGTTTCAAGAATGACAACCAAAACTTTGTCAAAGTTGAACGAAATAAATTTTACTATTTGACATTGTATATTTTCTATTTTTCACTTTAATTTGGATGTAAAAGTTCAAGTGAAGATATTGTCATAAGACGTGGTTATCAGTGACAACATGGAACATTATGGATTCACGTATTTGTCATTTGTGTCAAGATACATTTTTAGGTATTTTAACAATCTCTGTTTACTATATGGTTTAACCTATGTCAATATTACAGCAGGAAATGACTAACGAAAATGACATTTGCCTTTAACTCCCAATGTCTCTGAATTGCACGTTTCCTTGGGTTCCATCAATTCTTTCTCTCTCCTGCAAATTTGACAGTGAGCTGCTTTTCTTTGCCCTTCCTTGTTTAGACTTGTGAGTGAGGTGAGAGAGATCGAGGACACCATTCATAAGCTCCAGGAGAGGCTGATGGAGGCTGAGAACACTTTGCAGACTCTGGTCAAGACCAAAGTGACCCTGGAGCATGACCTGTCCATCAAGGCCAACTCGCTCTTCCTGGACCAGGAGAAGTGCATGAGTATGCGCAAGAGTTTTCCCAGCATGCCCCGTCTGGTGGGTTACACCTAATTCAAGTCTTAAAGGAAGGGAACCTTCAAGGACCAATTTAATTAACAATGACTGTTTTAATGGTTTTGGAGTGATTTAGAGGGGGGTGTTGGTGGGTTTGAATGTAAATGAAGTGATTTAACTTTACAGACTCTGATGTCAAAATTGGATTGTCAACAGTGGATTCTCTTCATTTTGAGTGTTGTACCTCAAATGTATCTACATGTATAAAAAGGTTAAAAAAAAAAGGTCGTTGAAGAATCAAATGCCATGGTGACTGATCAGGCACAACACAGTGTCTCCTAATGATTTAATTTTTCCTCCAATTAAAAAATGCTGGAAACTCATGTGTTTACATTTGAAAACTACGTATTAAAAGCCTCATTAATCATCAAAACTAATTACTGATATGTACTGCATGTACAACCCTCACACCTATTATACATTTCTTAAACTTCTCAATAAGTGGTACCTCAACAGTCAAAGGGGAGCATTGTCATAACTATTATTAAAAAAACCCCAACAACTTAATATGATCTCTGACACAATCCACAGAGATGACTTATAACACACATTTTAACTACATTTCTGAACTTGAAACCCTTGATTTATAATGTAACCCTGGCTCTTAACACGGTGTACAGCAGTAATATGGTGTTTTCTGACCAGGCCAGGGCTCTGTCATTTTCTTAACATTACACTGGCGGCAGGCCACGGCCCAGCGGAGCACAAACAGTGGTCTTGGTGTGCACATGTGACAGTAATCTCCGAACAAATAGCAGGGATCAGCTTGTACAACACGGCCAGATACAAAGACACAAGTCTCTGAAGGATCACGCAGCTCTTTCAGGTTAAACTGACCTGAACGTCACCTTAGAAGAGCGGTGACTTGTAAGAGACTGGGATTTGACAGTTTGAGACTCCAAGCACACCTTCTTGGTTAGGTTAGTTTGGTGCACACAGAAATATGGAATGTGAAAGACTTTTGTGTCTTTGTCATCTTTCTTTAATGACTGAACTGGCCCAGTACTCATCGCCTCACCCAGAAGAGGAGCTGGGAAAAAAACTTTAAAATAAAAAAGTTATGTAGAAAAACCCCACACCCATCCTATTGGACCTGAGCCCTATATAACTCACTTATCACTAGCCTGTTTGATTCCCCTTCTTCTCCGTCCTTCTGTTCCCTGATGCCTTCATGCTCCAGCACAGGGAGGGATGGAGTCTGAAGAGTTAACCCTTGCTTGATTTCTTCCTTTTAGAGATGTGGGGAGTATCATATTCATTTCATTTTGTTTATTCAGTCAATACCTTTCAGAGTCCGAACACACCATGGACACACATACCGTAAACACTAGCACACTCCTTGGTCCAACCCTTCCACTATTGCACCTCTTGAATAACCTTTGGCCTCACGGAGGAATGCAAAGTTTGCTCAAATCGCCAGTGTTGAGTTTAATGTTGCCTGTGAAGTAGCCACCACGTCTCCATACATAAATTGATCAGCACTATCAGATTGAAGGACAGATCACATCATATAGCAAAAGAGTTGTATTCTCTGATTTGAAAACAGCAGCTTTAATTTTGTTCCATGCGCTAATTCTTTCATTCTCTCCCTTGCAGTTAATTTGTGTTTCATATCCTTGCTATCTCGTAGCACCAGTGGGAAGAGGGTTACATGCCTTAAAACCAAAATAAGTCTCTGTTTGAGCGAGTGCCTGCAGACAAGGTGAATGGATGTCAGAGACGGACGTTAGGCTGGACTGGCATAATAATCAAAGATGTGCGATAAGAGATGCAACCTGGAATCTAAGCAGTAAGGTTTACGTCAAATCTGTCAGAAAAACGGACTCCACCTAAATCCTTTTAGTGGCTGAAAGGTTAAAGTAAGAACATCACCATCTCTCATGTAAATAGATTGTAATTTCACTATACAACTTCCTGACAGGACGGAGGGAGTGACCATAAAGATAAACCACTCAGTGTATGTGCGTGTATGCAACTTGCACTTTGATTTAGGTGTAATGTTTTACAACTGCCTTCTCCGCTGTGCAAACAGCATTTTTGTTTGACTACAACCCTCAGGAGCAAGTCAGTGGCAGTAGGTCTCTGCCGTGGTTTCCTCCATGTATGTGTGTGGTTAATGTTTGTGTGTGTGTGTGTGTGTGTGTGTGTGTGTGTGTGTGTGTGTGTGTGTGTGTGTGTGTGTGTGTGTGTGTGTGTGTGTGTGTGTGTGTGTGTGTGTGTGTGCTTGTGCGGGGGCCCCTCATAGTCCTGTGCCCAGGAACATTCCTGAGCCCTGGTATCGCAAAGAAAGACCCCGTGTTGTCTAGATTACATGAAAAGACTCCCTGCTCTCATCGCCTTTTAATTAAACATACTGACAGATAGCAAAGAGTTGAGGGTTTTCTGACCCTGGTCTCTCCCCTTTTGTTTTCCCCTTCCAACTCCCTCTTTCGTGGCTGCAGAAATACATAATGGAGGTACCCACCAAAAGACAGTTTAGTTAAGTGGAACCAACCCCTGTCTCTCTGCCTCCCATGTTTTGTTTGAGGTTATGGTTCCCTTTCTGGATGTGACACAAATAGCTCTTCCTATTTTACCTCGTCTACCACCCCCGCATATGGGGAATGTACACTGGAATTCTCTCCGCAGTCCAAACATATTGGCAGTTTTATTTTTAACCCCCACTCTTGTTATAGATGCCCTGTGCCCCGTGTTATTTTGTGTTTCTTACATACCCTCATACCATACTAAAGAGCTGATTGCAGATCACTTGAGACTGGTGTCAGTCACTCAGGGCTTTTTACTCTGTGCTGTAATTACAAACTTGGACATAGTGTGCATCACTGAAGAAGAAAAGTGCTGGATATCATGGAAACTATTTGTTTCACTCAAAGAACGTCACTTTAACGATATATTACCACTGTGTACCTCATTGCATTGAGTCGAGCTTCTAGTATTTTTTGGCGGACAGACACACGCTTATCTTGTTGGTTACTTGATTGCATTATTGCTGATTTATTCCATTTTCAGCCACAAGGGGGAAAATGTCTAAAACAGGCACATAGCCCTGACATGTTATCACATTATAAAGTTGTTACGGCTAATGTGTTAGAAAAAGCACCTAGTTACACATCCAGTTGCAAAATAGCAACATTATCATCCTACAGCCTTTTTGCTCTGTTTTGGTTTCCACCAACATCTGTGAAAAGCATAGCGCACAGTTTTTTTGTTGTTTTTTCTTTATTTGTTTATTTGTCGTGCTATTTTAGCTTTTTTCTTTTTCTTTGCTTTACTACGTTATACTTTGTTTTTTTCATTTTTGGATGATGCTTTATTATTTAAAAAACATTTAACAATAAACAAATATTCAACATATTATCAAATTGAACCCTCTTCAAATCAGGCCATCTATTCCGTCGGGAAGCCAATTGGCCACCTTCATCTTGCAAGTTAAAAAAAAAGAAAGAAAATACAATAAGAACTTAAAATATGAAATACCTCAAGTATTACAGTGTGTGAATGTAAAACTGCAAGATCAACATTACGCAATAACTGGAAAATATCCAATTATAATAGTAGCTTAATATAAATGGAAGAGAAAGTAAAAATATATATGAGCTATTTTGCCATGATCATAGACTTATCTTTGCAATAGGGGGAAAGTAAGTGTGAATAATATGTCAGATACTGTGTGTAAGTAACAAATAAAACCTGAAAAAATGTGTCTAGTTCATAAATGTCCAAATTACCTAAAGACGTTCTCATGGCTTTAACCAGAACATCTACTTTAAAGCCCCCTCTATGATATGGAATGTTTAAAACCTCATCTCTGCTCACCCCCAACTGCTGGAAGGCTAAATTTGAACTGAACGCTAAACATTCATGGGAAACAGCTCTTCCTGCGGCTTTTGGATCTGTGTCAAAACTCTGAGTTTTCCCAAGAGGCCGTTTGGCCGTTCTATCATTGGGCTATGATGTTTGCCTATTACTCCACGCCAGGATAAAACGAGAAGAGAAAGTAAGCGGGAATCTGTTGAGTAATAAGCCTAATACCTGTTATGAGCTAGAGAGAGGAAGCTGGAGACAGACCGATAAGGCACATAATTATTCGACGTGGTTTTCCATCCCAACCGTCAACCTCATGTACATTGGCTCTGTGGTTGTGTGCGTGTGTCTGCTGATCCCTGCTCACATGAGAAATCTTTAACTCCCTAGTCTTTCATTCAATCAACATTATCTTCCCCCTGCATTGTGCACATAACTGTGACTCCAACCAGGGAGCCACGATAAGGCTGAGAGGCCCAACTGCTAACCAAAGTTCACAGGTCAACCACAAAGGCCGGTACTTACAGGACAGCGTAGCAGAGACAGAAATCTTTGCGGTCATTTGTGTGATTAAGTGGAGTTCTGTAACAGTCCATAACATTAATCTGTGAGTCCAGTTCTTCTCATTCTCGATGGAGGCCGAGCCAGACAGAAGTGGGTGGATATTAGAGCAACACAGCGGTCAGGATGCTGTACTGCAGTCATTCCTGCTGAATCATAGTGGGGTGAGGACGCCTGAGAGTTATGCACTGTAATCTGACTTAAAGCCACATTTATTAGATTTTTTTATTCATATATCTGGTACCGAGGGAATAAACACAGCGCTCATGAAAAAAAACAACAAAAGAAAGCAGGCTAAGTTCCTCACAATACAGACTTGTATCAAATTGCAGTTTTTCTTCACACATATACACATTTTCTGCACTTTCATGCTTAAATGCCACATCTTCCCCCGTTTACACATGGCATGACACAGGATAACGCGTGAACGCTGACCGTATGGTTTCAGATATGTCACGTGCCTTTTTGATTCTTCAAGGTTAGAGTTTGCTCCATGACAAAATGAGCAGTGAAATGATGGAATCGCGAACACTTCACAAATGGTGAGGTTTAGGGTTAGAATTAGGATTATGCCACTAACTCATTAGATTAGATTTAATATGTTTTATGATAAAACGCAGAAAAAAGAAAGAAAGAAAGAAATATAGCCATGACACAGCTAATTTTGCATGGTTTTGGAATGAAACCTTCCCATTGACTTCATGTAATTATTATCTTGTTGACTGGAGCTTTCATTTGAACTTGACCCACACACGAGGCCATCTGTACTCACATCACTGGCAATCTGCTGTGTGTTTAGTGTATTTTAAGAGGACAGTTTACCAGTTTACCTCTCTGTTGTCATCACCCTATGTCTAGTCTGATTAAAGTGTCATGACAAGGGTTGTGAGTAGCTTAAAGCCTATTGGCACAAAAAAAATAGACTGTATTTACCTTTCGTCTCTCTTTCAGCCTTTCTGTCTCTCCAATTTGCTTGCCCCCGTTATGCTCCCACCACCCCTGTCTCCACCTCCTTCTCTTCTTTTTAATTGTAACCACTCGTATACAATTTGCACGTTTGCTATTGCAAATATTTTCTGTGACTTTACTAGCTACTGTTATCACGTGCTTCCTGTTTAATGCTTAAGAAATCTCATATGTGCATGAAAGTATATGTCTGTCTGTAAGCAGTTAGATAGACCGGGGGGCCACGGGAGTCCGATGTGAGGTGAGAGAGGGCCAGTCCGACTCTGACACGGCTGCAGTGGCTATGGCACCAGCTCAGCGGACCGACAGACATGGGCACCTCAGATGCTGATGACAGGACACGAGGACTGAGCCACCTTTGACCGTCAGCCGCCACAACCCGAAAGCAGATGGCCCATTCCCCCCGCGGTCGAACAGTGACGCAGCTAAGCCTTACCCCTGCCTCAGCTGGGTTCACTGTCTCAAAGTCGGCTGCGAGCACGAGCCACTTATTCCTCACAGGTAATAGATTGTGGTTTTAGCCACGATAAGAAGGACTGCAGATAATGCAATCAAGAGAAAGACGGCAGCCAGTAACACTGTTTAAAAATCTACAACAATAGAATCTAAACGGGTAAAGGACAAGGTCCTAACTCTGGTGATGTCAACATTACTTCCAATACTTCTTTATTTTGGAGATTTTAATAGAAATTATATTAATAGAAAAAACAGAAGCCTCAGTTACGATAGCCGCAACTGTTTTCACACTCTCCTCTGTGTTGGTATGTGGACTGTAACTCAATCACGTCTCTCCAGATTCATGCCCCCTGGCTCAGGTCCTATCTCTGGTTTTGGTATGCACTCTCACTGTCCGTTGTGCTAACATGAAGATAAATCCTGCCTTCTCAATGACGGAAAGGGGAATGCTAGACACCGTTCCAGGTGTAACATTATTCAGTATCTTACTCTGAATGTTTGTTCTGTGGCTCTCCCCAGAAAGTTTGGCTTCAACCCCGGCTTCACAAACGTAACACTCCCCTGTCCACTTGGCCCACTGATTGGCAGTCTTTTACAAACATTGACATATAAGGGATGGGAACGGGGAGCGCACAGCTACTTTGCAGTTTTAACAAGAGTTCTCACTCTATATGTCACTGGAAACCTTTGCCGTTGAGCAGTTCACAGTTGATATGATCAGAGTCAAGGCCTTATGATTCAGTAAACACCAGAGTTACACTAAGTTAAGTACGCAAAGGATATCAGCTACAAACAGAACAAGCATATCAGACAAAGAGGTACTTCTATGCAGCTCAGGCTAAGAATGTCACATACTTTGATTATTGAGCGGCCACAAAGCTCTCACTCAGAGCAGCACTTCAAGGCTGTGGTCTGGTCCCGTAGCTGTCCCTTTCATGCATGTGTTGACATGAGCACAGCAGAAAGGCCTCCATTTTCATCCGAGTGTGAGAAACACATGCAGAGGCATCCAGGAAGTGTGAACTAAGTGGTGAAGAATGGAGAGTGGATGTTGACAGGGGTTATCTGAGGTCGGACAGCTCCTAAGCTCCTCTACCAGCCTGCTGAAGATGAGAAAAATGTGCCATCCATCTAGGAAGCTCGGTACTTTTTCTCTGCAGGGTGTGAAGTCCATTTTTGACATTTTGCATTGTGAAGGAGTATGCTTTTGCTGACTTACGTACGTAGTATGACCAGTTTCATCTGGAACCCATAAAGATCATGCTGTATTTGGAAATGACGCCTTTAACATGCCCGGCAAAGGAAAGATTCAGTCCAACATGCTGCTTCTGTTAAATTACTGACAGCAGACTTGGTTAATCTTCTATCTCTTAAATCTTTGCAGAAGAAGATCTGGGGGAAGGGAGAGATAAGGCAGTCAATTCATAGAGGTTGGAGAGCTCCCTATACTCCCTGGATATATTTCCCGGAATTCCATTCATTGCAACGCCCATATTTATGTGACTAACCTCGGCGCACAGTTTAAACAACAGGGGCAGCAGTCCCTGGTCAGGGTGGAACACTATCTGCCTCTCACTGGAAATGAGTCACGTTAAACAGAGGAGAGCCCCAGATGCTATCGCTTCCTGGTGGTGGGGTGGGCATACCCATCCACACATTCACACACAATGTGAGTCACGAGGCTGACTACATGACTACAAGAGGGAAAGGACCACACACTACACATTGTTTGTGTTTGTAATTGCCAAGGCAACAAAAAGCTGCTATTTGTATCCATTGATCAAAAATCTATCTATCTATCAACCAATCTATCTATCAACCTATCTATCTATCATCAATCTATCTATCTATTTATATCTATCTATCTATCTATCTATTTATATATCTATCTATCTATCTATCTATATATCTATCAACCTATGTATCTATGTATCTATCTATCTATTTATATCTATCTATCTATCTATATATTTATATATCTATATATCTATCAATCTATCTATCTATTTATATATCTATATATCTATCAACCTATGTATCTATGTATCTATATATCTATATATCTATCTATCTATCTATAATGACAGAGCGGGCAACCTCAACAAGATGCAATTCCAAAGTACAGCGCGATGTCATTTGTAATAACTGCAACAGAAGCTGTAAACTGAAAAGTGTCGGGAAGAAGGAAAACAAAAACCTCAAAAGCAGATACCTGCTTTTTGTTACCACGACAGTCAGATCATTACACACACACACACACACAGCAAGTTGGTAACTAAGGCAACCCATGCGCTATTACGCATGGCGCGTCTATATTGGGAACCCTGGCCGTGGACCAGAGGGTCACTCCATGACGCAGCGACGCACGCAGGGCGTTGTTCTTCTATAATGAGACACTTTATAACAGAACGTCTGCCCTGGCATCAATCTAGTCTGAGAGCGACTTTTAGGACTGACGGACTACCGCTGCTGGACTCTTTTGGGAAAACTTGGTTTCGCTTCTTGCGCGCCCCAACTTCTTTTTCTGTGTGTGTGTGGAAATACAAGCTACCCGCTCTAAGTAAGTGGACTTCGGTCTCTTCTAAACTTTCTCATAGTCAGAGGCACTCGGTTCGCCTGCGGATTGAAGGAGGAAACGCGCCTCTCGCAGGGACACACGCCGCTCCGCGCCGCGCGCCCGGACAGGAGGACTGAGCTGTCATCGCAAACAGCCTGGCGTTATCCTGCCGCCCAGAATTCCCTTCACCGATAGATACACTTAAACCACGTAGAATCTTACTTTGCTTACTTTTGTTTCGACAGTTTTTCATATCGCTCTTAAATACCTTGGTCACTGCTGAATTTTTCTGTTATTTTAGAGGATATACTACAAATGTATTGCAAGTTTGAGAGACCGGAAACGTTGAACCAAAAAAAAAGAGAGAGAAAAAAGACGCGATTTGAAAAGAGTCGAGCTTTAGAGACAGATGTGCAGACAAATTGTAGCTTCCGCCGACAGAACGTGCCGTTATCTCTGACCCCACGTGTACAATGTGCAGACTGGCTCCCTCTCTCTCTCTTAAATGTGACGCTATTATCGCTAATGCACATGCCGCGCGAACGGCGGACGCTGCCACCGGACAGACGCGGGCCCCGGTGAGGCTCCCCCCGGTGAGGGCCGTTCCGCGCTCGGACGCGCAGCGGCGACACGCCCTTGACCCGCCGACCGCTCGCGCGCTGACAGAGCCTGTCTCCTCTTCTCGTTACTGTGCAGATCGTCTGGGAAGATGCTGCTCCTACTACTGGGAATCATCCTGCTGCACGTCGCCGCTCTGGTTCTCCTGTTCGTGTCAACAATTGTCAGCGTGAGTAGCGTTGTTGTGTTTTCTTTCTTCATTTCCATTTACTAGTTGACAGCGTGACATTTAGAAGAAAAGAAAAAAAGAAGAACGATTGGTCAGGGTCCATTTGACGTATTCCCAAAGAAATATTATAAGTATAAAACTTTAATTTAAACATAGAAGATTATTATGAATAAATATAATCACAAACGAATCAATAACTCACTAGTGAGGCTTTCAGACACATCAGTTTCCCCAGGAAGAAATATCCAACCATTGTTGTGTTTTCCCGAGTAACTTTAGATGCATTTACGATTAATATAGGCATGAAACGTGCATGTCTTTACTTGGAGTGTGTTCAACTTTTTTCCTCAACCACTTGGCACTGCTCTTCAAACTCTAACGCGCAGGTCTTTGTGTTGTTGACACCAGGTGTGGACGTCAGGTGAGACTAGCACCTCAGACCTCTGGATAAACTGCTCTACTGCCAATGGAGACTACCACTGTGACCCAGCATCAACTGGAGGTCAGACCCCTGCCTAACATTTTACCATTTGCCTTTAACTAACAGCTTTAACTACTTATTTACTCTGTGTTTTCAATGCAACTGCTCACATTGGACATTTTAGTCACTGGTCTGCAGTAAAGCTGTAATAATTATCAGGATTTTTCCATTAACGAGTCAGTTTTTAGGTTTGTTTTGGGCAACATGGTCTCCACTAAACGGCTGCTAACACTGACTTGAAAACCATCCGCACTGACATTAACGAGGGATTTGAACTCTGGAGAATGAGTTGCTGAAATCCAACATTTACCATGTCGATGATGTGGGTGTGTCACAGCTCCTCTGGGCCTCTGGTGCCATCTAGGGCAGAGAATGTGGCAGTGCTGTTTTGAAGTGGTAGCTGATAGGCTGCCGCTGTATAAATAGTCGTGGTGTGATGTCCATATTCAGGTCTCGTGTTGGGAGTCCATAGTGACAGGAGTTGGAGAGCTGTGGACGACCGGGGTGGGGCTGCAGAGAGTATTTAAAGTTTTACATCTATGAGTGTGTGTGTGTCTGTCTCCGCGTGTGTTTGTGTGTGAAAGGAGGGAGACCTTGACCTACCTCGTGCAGAACATAGCATTCTGATGGTGGGTCACGCCCAGTGGGAAATCATAATGTCCAGTGTTAGTTTGCGGGGACCATTAGGACAATTTAAGGCAGCAGCTGCAGTGTTAGAGATTTATTTAGACGGTCCGTCACCTCCACGTTTGAATTAGAATCCTGTGGATACTAAACTATAAATATGTAGATTGCACTGCTCTTGAAAACCAAAGCGTGATAAAAAAAAATTTCCATTGAAATTTTCCCCTAAAAGTTAACGACTTAGCAGCAGCTTCATGTGAGATCGCTGGCGACTAGCTGCATGTGTCGCTGCTAAATGTGCCGTCACAGTGGTGCAGGAGCTCCTGGCTGCAGCGGGGATGATGTCATTTGTCTAGAATGAGCCGTGCTCAGCCAGTGTGTGTTTTGTCGGAGCAGCAGCGCCTGCATACTCTGCCAGGTAGTTTGATGGCACAGCCGGTTTGTTTGACTTGCTTTCATTAGTGCACTGACGCACAGTGTTTATTTAAGAAGGTGCGTGCGCTGTGCCCGGGTCTGTGCTTTGGCTTTGGGAGATGGAAGATAGCGGCCTGTTCTCACGTGGGGGCCAAGCCTGCATTCAAATGGGCTTTCTGAGGCTTTGCTGAGCAACCGGTTTCCTTCTGAATCGAATCATAATCGTGGTCATCGTAGTTATTTTTGGGAAATATCTGAAACTTGTGAGTTCCCCCTTGTTGTTGCCTCGGTTACAAAGATACCGGCCGTATCTGGTTTTGATGACGTAAGTGTGAGAGACACTCACTTCACAGTTATCACATCCTGAGCCTAAGTTAAACATCACGTCCATACAGCCATGATGATGCCTTCATAGAATTTACTCACTCCAAAATTAGCTATTGCAGAAAAATCCCCTCTCCCCACACACAGGCCTACGATACATAAACATAGCGAAGTAAATACTGGAGCAGTTTTATTTTTGCTGTGCACTCCTCTTCAGCGCAACATGGTGTTGGGCCTCAGAAATAGAAGGCAGCAAGACGGCAAACTTGAAGAGCTTTTATCCCGTCTGGAATTCCCGTGACAAGCTTCAGTAGAAGCTGTGCGTATCTGCATGATAATACCAAAGTCTTAAGACATTGACGGAAATTTTGGAATACGAGCCCCACTCGCTTATCAGTGATATTCTCAGCCCTGAACTTTGCCTCATGTCAGGAAATGCCCCATGTCACTGTTTCCTTCTCCTGGTCAGTAAAGGAAGGATGGAGGACAAGATGCCTGTTTATTAGAAAGCAGTGGTCTATTTATAGATGAGCAAAGGGTTGGAACATTTTGCCCATTTCTCACAGCGTTCTCACATAGTATTATGTAACATCTTAAAACAGGATGATTATATTGGAGTCTAATGGTTGTGCCGGTGTGGTACTGCGCTGGCTGTATATTTGTGGATGGAGATTTGCAGCGTGTCTCATCTTTCCACCCATATCTCATCCCTGAACCAAAAGTCATCAGGACATAATGTAGCGTTGTTGTTGTAGGTAACCTGACTCCAGGCTGCTAACTCTGTTTGATCATTCCAGATACTGGTTCCCCTTAAATCTATAGCAGAGATATTTTAGCGTTTCCCAAGGAAAACTGCACGATATTTTGTAAATAGCTAGAGACTGAATAGTAATAAATATGTTACAGGGGGATGAAGTGTTCTTTTTTTCATTTTAGCCCACAGTGTTAAAGTCAAAGCCATCACATCACACAATGTAAGCCATGTTATTACTTAATCATCCTTTTTGTTCACGAGTATGAGTAGAGATAAATTATGCATCGTGCCATGTTTTTCCACGCTGTAAGTGGATCCGCATCTTTAAAACCACAATATGTGCCTTTAATTTACATTATGGAAGAGAATCAATAAACCAAACACGTCAGAAACTGGAATGTCAGAGTTTAGCAGTGGTATGCTTCAAAATGGAGCCACGATAAAATACCACTTTTTATAGATTTGTTGTATTATATTTGTATACTATGTATGTATATTTGCTGATACTAGAATAGGAAAGAAGCAAAATTGAGTGGACTTATGCAATGGCTGCCATTGCACAAACGGAGGAGGCCATCCTTTTTGGTCAAGCACCCTGTGGCGTGCAAGCATTTTTTTTTTATGGCAGGGATGGCACGAAAACATGACAGTAACAGCAGACACGGCTAAATAGAAGAGTTGGATAGATACAGCGGGGGGAAAGGGCGAGTGCTAAGGAAACCTGAGAAGCCAGATAGGCTGGATGGATAACCCTCAGACAAGAAATAGACCCTGCTCGGAAATCCTGGGATTCCTGGCATGGTGGCACGGAGGAAGCACAGAAGCACACAGTCAAACACTCAACCACTCACTCACTTGGTCTTCCCTGTCAATACAGGTGTCTAATGGGTTATTAGCTCCTAGCAGCCTGGCCTTGGAGGACTAGCACTAACAATCGATATGGTACATTTAGTCATAGGTCCTGCTGCGAGACGCGCGGAGACCTTTTACGAACAAGATACTTTGGTTTCATTGTTATGGATCCATTTCGCATTCCCAGAAGAAAACATGGCCGAGGCTAGCTCATTATGTTCTCTTTCAGAGGATGCTTAAATTCAGTAAAGGCAAGGCCAGTGAAAGCACATTTGTTTCATTTGTTTCCTCTTAACCTTCCCCTCACGTATGCTCTTCAAGTCGCTATTAAATATGAATTCTGCTGCTTGGCTAATGATGAATATTGGTCAGTTACTGACAACACTCTTCTTCTTCCCCTACAGAGTGGATCCAGGCGGTCCAGGCTCTCATGATCCTCTCCATCATCTTCAGCTGCCTGTCTCTCATCCTCTTCTTCTGCCAGCTCTTCACTTTGCAGAAGGGCGGACGCTTCTTCCTCACTGGAACCTTCCAGATCCTTGCCAGTGAGTTCACCCGCCTTGACGCTTCCTCACAAATCCACTGACAACATAACTGATATCAGCCAGACATTAGAGTGGTCAAATAGACACTACACTGGTACGATTCTGGCTAGTATCAACACAAAATGTAAAAAGGGCTTTGCATTGGATTCAGTTTGACTACAATTTAGGGCTCCAACGAATTAGAAGTTTTTAATCGATTTATCATTTAGTATATAAAATGTTAGAATTCAACTGACAATGATGCAAAAAGGCAGCAAATTCTCCAATTTGAGAAGCTGGAAACTGGATATTCGGTTGATCACCTGATCAAGTCAGCTAAAAGCCTCATATTTTCAGCCCTACTCTGATCTGCTTAATTTGTACAGCAGCACTTGAGTAGTCTGAAAACACAACGCACCATTCATACAAATCCACCTACGCAGAAAAACCTGCAGCAGATGGTCAAACTGCATTGTCTGTGGCAGAGATTTAAATTTAGAGAGTCTGAGCCATTTGCTAATGGTTTTTATGCTCCACTTGTCCATTGTACTTCATGCCCTTTGGCCAGAGAGCAGCTCAGCTGCCAGTCCATTGTGTCCTCTCTTGGCAGCCCTTTCCAACATCCCAGGTTTGCTCTCTATACTGTGCCAGCGCATTGCCTGGCACCCAGGTGCCCACTCAGCCAAACAGGAATGACACTGGGCACGCTGCCAGCTGCACAAGTTGAAATGTCAGGATGGCTGGCAGTGCGGGGGTCTGACAAACAGATCATGCCATGTCGGACCAGGGAGGGTGGGCAGAGCTGGAACGGCTTGCAGGGGGCTGGAATGGTGTTCAATAAGCATTAAACACCATGATGTAATGCGGAGGGATCCCTTCTAGGAAACACTGACCTGCCCGCCTCAACTGCCAGACAGAGTTCAGCCCAGGACTGGAGATCAGCAAGCACAATACTGCAGAGATGGTCTGATAGTTGAACACTATGATGGCCAGCATTATTCAGCACTCACTTTTTCCTCCCCGCAGGTTTGTTCGTGATGAGCGGAGCCATCATCTACACAGTGATGAGTCCGGGGTGGGTGCCGGAGACAAACTCCTTCGGCTACTCCTACATCCTGGCGTGGGTGGCCTTCCCTTTGGCGCTGATCAGCGGACTCATCTATGTCATCTTGAGGAAGCGAGAATGAGCCATCACTCCATCCCAGTGTTCCCAGTAACCCTCTGCCCCACTGCAAGTGTCACCATTTCCCCTCTAAAGTCTAAGTTCTGATGCCTAAGTACCAATGGTCAATGGAGCCAACGGGCCAATGCACCCAGATCACATCAAAGGGGGGTAATACCAAAAATCTACATGCAAACCAACACACA
Source organism: Xiphias gladius (assembly GCF_016859285.1). Taxonomy (NCBI): domain Eukaryota; kingdom Metazoa; phylum Chordata; class Actinopteri; order Istiophoriformes; family Xiphiidae; genus Xiphias; species Xiphias gladius. Next base: position 5,998,700 of record NC_053408.1, on the reverse strand, counting down.
AACAACCAATATTGTCTCGTTTAAAAGATGTATATAGTATCTATGGTTTAAACCTATTTATAACACTTTTTACATATATGTACATAGTTTTTGTGTTGCTCTATCAACGGATACTCGTATGAGCTTTGTTTTAGCTGATTAAGTGCCTCAGTGTTTGTTTGTAATGATGAAATAATTAGACGCTGTTTTGTTGTGTTTTGTTTTTTTTGCCTTTTTTGTTTGGTAACTGCCAAAGAATCAGTAAAAATGAAAAAAAGTTTCTTGAAGTATATTAACGAAAGTGCATGTATAGGAATAGAAGGGTTAGGAAGATTTTTTTTTTTTTCGATAGGCTTGCTTTCCAAAAAGAGTGGTTACATCCATGGACGTAGCATAGCCATGAAATATAGATTTGGTCCTTTTCTATTTTGTGAATTTGCAAGTTTCAGTGTTTTTATTTTCGGTATTTTTTCTATTTCTTATTTTCAACAAAAGATGGTGCTATATATTTATCATTCCTATTATGATAGCAATCATTTACAACAGAGCTATTTTGTTATTGTTTAGAGTCAAACAGCTTGCCATTAATTAAAAATGAGAACCAGAGAGAGGTACACCTGTACATACAGTGCCTGACTGCTTCTTTAGGGAACACAGCCTATATCACATTGCAGTGTCTGACTTTTTTTTTTTTCCTTCATCAGCTACTGTAAAAAAAACGAATAGTTGAGCTTGGGGTGGTGCATTGATGAAATCAAAAGTCATTTGGAATGTCAGTGTTATGCAAGTTTGTGAAGAGTTCAGTAACGGTGAAATTACTTTACATAAGCTTTATTTTAGCTCTATTTTTCTCACTTTCCCCTCATTCGGACGTCTGTGTTCACCCCGTGACCATGGCTGTTAAAGTCTCAAGAAGTCGAATCGCCTATTTAGTACAGTACCCTTGAAGACAATAACACTGTGGGATATTATAGCCTAAGAGAAAAAGTATAAGTCTAACATTACTAGAAACAAATGCCACTGAGTTGAAGCCATATAAAAAAACGCTTGATGGTAGGAAAAACATTTGGTATTAACTTTATATGTGAGAAAAGGAAAGAGGTTTTGCAGTGATGACACAAATGTCTGTTTCACATACTTGAAGTTTGACATGCTGCAGTCTCTGCCCACTGACGTCTATATGTTATCTTCTCTTCTACTGTATAAAACTGTTTATACTGTTTATATGTCGTGCATAACAGATGTTGCTGACGATCTAGCCGAAAACACTCACTTACTCAATAAAACTACTCTCCTATTATCTAATACTGTGTATTCCACTGTTACAAGGGACTGGATTCACACTAACACGTGACGCACGAGGAGCTAGAAATGACATAGTGCAGAATTTCAGGTCATTTTCTGGGCTGTTATGCTGTCTGCCTGTAAACTACGAAACACACACCTCTGGGCTACCCAAGCATCACGTGGAAAATATGCCAGTAAATGGTAATTCTGAACCATCCGTGGTGATGAATCTGTTAGAACTGACAGTAACTGCACGATTTTAGGCTGCTAGACATCAGCAATTGAGATACAGAGTAGCCAAGCCAGCCCGTGTTACAGTGCGCGATCATACTCTGGTGTACCAGATAAGCTGCCTTGTGCGTGTAGCTGCAAATGCTGTATGTGACTTCTGTAAAAGCACGGCGGCTGGCACCTGATGCCAGTTATTCAGAACATGCAGCTAGTGTTTCAGTGTCAACAGTGTCTCTCATAGCATCAGAAACAAGAGGACTTGGACGTGTCGTGCACACTGTAAGCAAGGGTACGTCGTCCTCCACTTGACATTTCCCGTGAGATCCTGTGGCCTTCCAAGACAGAGCTATGTTGTGGTGGAATAAAGAATTTAATTCAGAGCTTACACTAGCAAGTCTGCTGTGGGTTTTAGATGCTCATTACTGGGTTCAGTTAGAAGAGATTGCCTCTAATGACAACTGCCCTCTTTATGATTTTGTGTAAAGCTACAGAGTTCAATTGTCTGTACCATGTTTACACCTAAACTTCCAAATGCTCTTGATATTACCAAAGCTACTTTGAGTTTAATCATTAAAGGATGTTTCTTACCACCACGATGGGGCTTTTGTGTCTTTCGATAGCACCACACGTACGTACAACATACCCAATCCGTTTCTGAAGAGGCAAAAACCCCTACCGGTCTCAAACGACGGAGGACGCGGCTGGCACGTAGCCAGCGCTTACGGATAATGGCTAATGGTTTGTGATGATAGCCATTCCTTTTGAAGACAACAGTCAGTCCATGACCAGCAGTTCTACAGTCAGCTGATGATAGGTGTCTCAATCCCCAGCAATGAAAGAGTACTCTCAGAAGGAGGATTCTAGTTGCAGGCCTGAGAGGTCACAGCCTCCCACTGCCCCCCTCCCCCTCTGGCATAGTAGCACTGGGTGAATTGGGGACACTGCATTCTGGTCTGCGTGTTTGTCTCTGTGTTGTCGTTTTCAGGCTCTGAGAAAAGTCTTCATCTAGGTTTAAATACCCCCCCCCCCCCTTGTCCCAGTTGTCTCTGTTTTTGGGTATATTACCATCTATGAAATCTTACACACTTTTAGGCTTGACAGGCAGTTTATCATAGACTGTGCAACACCGCCATCTTGTGGATTTTTATAGTGACAGTGCCAAAATGTATATATCACACTAGATTATCACACACTGCCTCAGTGTGGTACAATACGTGCACTACAGTTAAATCTGCTATCTACCATGATATTGAGAAGGGAGCGGAAAGAGTCCCAAGGTCCCCCTTGGGTTTAGCACGTCATATTTTCTTACTGAAGTGTCTTAAACCTCATTAATTCTATATACGATCATTAAGCCTTGTCTGGAACTCAGCTTGTTGTGAGGGTGGATACCCTCTGCCATCAGTGTGCATGCATGTGATAGAGAGAGGTGATTTCTCCTACGTGTCTCCTCTCTATTACCCTTCAGTCGGTCTAATGAATGCTCCTCCTCCGGAGCCATTATGAAGGCTTTTATGGCACAACACATCATTAGAGGCGAAGACGGAAGACAAATCACTCTTCTTCTCTTGATAAATTATTTGATAAATTCAGACAAAAGGGGACACGTTCACTGCATCACAAAAAAAAAAAAATATGCAAGAAACGGGCACCAGGCGAGGTAAATCTTTAACATATAAGTGAGCACAGATTTGGCAGTGCTCTTCCTCACAAACAATTAAAAACATTCTGATTCGGAAGATGAGATGTAGCTTACAGACAGTCTTCACCTGCTGGCCACTGGGGTCAATTTGGGTGACAAATTAACGGGAAAGACATAGTTTTTTTTAGCGAGGTGCGACCTCGCGGGCCACCATAAGCCTCCAGGACAGCTCCGGCGTTGTTTGGTGTATAGTGTATCCTAGAGCTCTCTAGAACGCCACATAGAGAGATAACCGACATTGATCCAAATGATATTTCCAAATTTAATGTTTTGAGGGTGGCGGTGGAGAATAATGACAAACACGTTGTTTCAAAATCTCTCAGAGGTGTTTACTTGGGTCGAGATCTGAAATGAAACCATTCAGGAACCCCCTCATACCCTGCGCGGAAGCATCTGCATTTGTCATGTTTTCTCCAATCATTTATTCAGGATCTTCCCGTACTTTCTCAGCCGTCTGTATCTAGCTTGCATACTAAGATGTCAAGCTTTAAATGTGCTTTAAATGGCTATTTTTTAAATTTGAATAGTCTTAAAACAAATTGTAAAAGATATGTTTCGAACTCATATCCAGGAATTTGTGAGATGAATATAAAACTAATTGAGAAAAATAAGTGCAATGCATGAGAGCAGAGTTCTCTCCCCAATATTTACTCCTGTCTCTCTAATCTGTATGCCCCTTCGTCTCTTCATTAAATGTGGAGTCTTAAGTGTCTTTAGCGACTGAACCACTGCCTAAATTCACGCCCGCCATGTGCACTCATATTCCTACGCATCCGCATGCAAACACGGTGGCTACAAATACGTGGCTGGAAGGACCAGCCAGACACCAGACATATTTGTCATGCCAGTCCCTCGAACATTAAGGTGACGATGACAGATCAACATTCTGTCATAGCTCGCCATTTGCTTTAACCGCCACCTGGACTTCGACACTCCAGTGAACATCATAGACTCCTGCCCTAAAGGCACACAATTGAACCGTCTGCTGGTACATGTGTTTTAAAAAAAAAAGCAAAAGAATGACTTAAGAAAAGAAGAAAGCACAAAATCAGTTAATTGTTTCTATCAAGTATTTTCTGATACGCGTTATTACCTCCGTGCTTTATAGGTATCTGGGGGTTCCACATATCATTGTTTCGCCATGACGGGGTCAAGGACAAGCTTTTAAAATAACCACTTTTCCATTTAATGTCTTACAAAATCCCCCTGTCTTGTCCTATCCCAACCAATGTCACTATCACCTCCTGCACCCCTTTTTTTCTACTTTGAGCTTACTGGGAGATAATATTTTTTAATTACTGGAACACAATGAGGGGGGTGCAAACAGAAGGTCCACCTTAATCTATCACAGCTCCTTCAAGGGTGCGGGGATGCACAGTGACAGGCACAAAATCGCCGAGCCGGTGGGGAGGAGGGCAACAGACGCAATTAAGGCTCATGAAATGCAAATGGTGCTTTATGTAAGAGGCTGGGGTTGGGGAGGAGGGCCACGTCTCTCCCAGTCTTGCTCCCATCTGCTTGCTATCACCAATGGTGGAAGAACCTCTGGGTCTTGGTAATTTGTAGCTTTGATAATTTCTCCCTCAGCTGGAGAAGAAAGAAGGAGATGGAGGTGAAGGCTCTGAGGACATGCAGCTGGCTAAGATTAGATTTCGATTAGCTGGTCAGATCACATGGAGATCTGACCTCTTACGCTTTAGCACGGGCATAAACACGCTTGCATGTTCACACGCAAGCATCGGTACACATGCGTCACATGTGCAGGCATACACACGCATTCAGTCCCACTCTTGTTTCTACCTCACACAATACTTGCCTATGCCCCATTAAAGCTGACCTTGATTCAAGTTGTACTTCTAGCCCAGTGGGTCCATAAATCCCTAAGGATGTCTGGAGGTTATTTAGGAACATGATCCCTGGCCGCTGGGGGCCGAGCCACGACCCCAAGAGTAGATTCAGGCCTAAACTTTCCCTGGAGCGCTGTTTCGGGGGGTCAAAGTGTTTTTTTTTTTTTCTTTTTCCCCAATGACACAGCCATTCATTTGTCATGTGGAAAAGAAGGACCTTATTGAACCTACAGCACCAACACCTTCTAATACCCACCGTACCGACCCATTCCAAGGGTCAAGATGGGGCCAAGGTCATCACCACACAAAGCTGACCCCTGACTCCGTAGGCGTCCATCATGCTCGAAAACTAAAGATTGGCAGCTGATGGAGTTGTGGACTAAATCAACTTCAGCTTCTGCCATACATCAGAATCACTTACGCCAACATGCACCCACACTGAGGGCCTAATCATTTTATTGGCAATGAACGAGCAGAGAGGATGAAGCAGTACACCGGACCTGGCACAATCAGATGGACAGGAGCTTTATGGTGGATTTAGAGCACGCAGTGGTGTGGAAACGTGCCACTCATTCCTTGAATATGGCTGGACGATGACTTAAACATCAGTGAATGCACCTTTAGCAGCTGGGGAACGGCAGCGTGCATATGATAGCCAACAAAACAGCTCACTTTCTGCCTCACGAAACTGAAGTGGCACTTGTAACAATTATAATGACAGTGAAGTCGAGCTAGACAAATATTTGGATCGGGAGGATTTAAAGAGCAAGGGCTTTTAAGCCTAAAAGCCTTTGACAGCAAAACATCTGCAGCGTGAATCCACCCAATATGGATCACACGTGTCGTAAAATATATGACTGACAGTCATGCATGAGCAACATGATAAGCACATGCCACACAAGACGGTCAAAGCACGTGCCTGCACTAGGTTTTCATTTCAAAGTGTTCCGCTCTGAAAGGGATGCGATAGGAATCTCTTAGCTCTATATGAAGCAAATAACACAGGCAATGTGCCATTGTAATTATAGCATCTACTACTCATACCATACACACGTACAAAGGCACACAGGAAAAAGGTTGAAAAAATTGCAAGCTGGAGGAAACACAAAGAGTAGCTAGAAAGTTTAAGGCCTGGTATTAAGCAGAGTGAATAAGGCTGCTTTTAGTCTCTGGGGACAGACAGACAGAGACACACAGACGGCTCTCATAGCGTCCAGTAAAGCCTCAGACTGGTCGGATGGATGGCAGTAAAAGCTCTCTGAATGGTGTTGATGAAGCCTAATAAATTCCCCAGGCAATAACGGGGGGCTCCTATGGGAATGGAATACTCAGCGGCCAAGTTATTTGGAGCTGCGCTGCATTTTAAACAGGCAGATTTGAGCGCCCCATTCACTGGAGGTTATGTGGATACTTTTTTTAAACGATCTATCCATTCCACTCTACCATAGCGCACACACGTCAAACTAAGTGCTGTGCACACATGTACGTGCACGGCTGCTTGCAGCAAAGATTGAGAAATGCGTCTAGTAACATTAAGCAATCACAACATCATCCATCACAACAGGGACTTAACATCTCGGCGCAGCAAGTTGTCTGCCTCTCCCTGAGGGCAATAGGCTCTAAATCAGCCAGATGGAGCAGGAGCAGACAGCTATATGACCCAGAGATAAAACTGTTGGGACAGTTCTGCGATGACAAAGAATTAGAAGATCAAAGTTCCTTTCAGTGGGCATTTTTCTGCATGGACCAGCACAATGCCATGCACGCCTCTAACCTTGCAAAGTTCAGTAAGACACTTGGCGCCTTCAAACCCGGCAAGCTCGGAGACACCACAGCTGAGGTAGTGCCTCGTCATGCGGCTACTCTAGCATTAGTGCAGCAGCAGCCTCTGCAGGCTGTTTCAGTTCTCTTCTCTTACACCTTAGCTTACACCTCTGCACATTTTATTTAAACAACTGAATATGATAACCTGAGAGGAGAAGCCACAAAAATAAAATTACATCCAATTTAATTGAGTGTTCATACTAACATAATGTATTCCGTTTTATGATGCACTTGCTTCAGTGCCAAGCATGAGCTTTGCTGCCACTATCTGGGGAGTACGTGCGTGTGTGACAGCACCCAATGGCTTTTTTTTTTTTTGCTTTGACAAAACCGTATCAGCAGCTCAAACAAAGCATGCCCTAGAACTAGTAAAGGACACCCTGAGATGACAACCCAAATGATTTATTTACAGCTCTGAAAGGTGCACACACAATTCCTAATTATGATATCGCTGCACCAAAAAAAGGCTCTAAAAGAAAAATAATCTTGCTGTCCTCAGAAAGAGAAGAATAGAGATTTGGACCTAAAGGCTAATGAAACTGCGATTAGTCAACCTAATTACTCAGCTACTTTCTGTCTTTGTGTCCCGAAATCACTATTCATGAACATGGAATAGAGACAGGGTGATAAGTGGAATAAAGACGAACGCTGTAATCTCCTCTCAATGGAGTGTCTGCCATGGCCCGTCAGGAGATAGCAAGCCCGGGCTGATAGCAAGAGCACTGGCGAGCGGGGAAGTGCCCACGTAGCTCGGAAAAAGCCGTGGAATCCCAGGACAAAGGAATGGGGGCTGAGGGAAGACTAAGCCAGGACGCAGTGGCATGAACATCCACGGCAAAGGCCATGCTGCGCTATGCATGCATGGAGACAGAACAAAGAGAAAACATACTGTATATGCGCACACTACACAAGCCTCACACACTCAAAAATCCGTGGCATTAAAAATAAAAATCTATGAAGTTCAACCCAATATCATAATTACTGCTCATACAACTACATTTTATCATTTTATATTCCCACTCATGTTTCCTGCTGCTAGCAGACACTAATCACCACAGTTTACAGTAACTATTCTCCTCTTGCAATGGAAACAGCTCGAAATTCTTTTCCAGTAATCAAAGTGAAGAGAAAAGAGCAAGAAAATGCAAATTACCTACTCATTATGTGCAATCTGACTAAGTACGTAAATAAATAATCAGTTGTTCCCACTTTAAATAGCGCTGAAGTCTGATTTTCACCCTTATTTTGGCGATACTGATGTGTTAAGCTGTTTTCTTTCACAATCCCAAAGAGCACTAGTTCTCCGATCTGATGATTATTTTTTGATTATATTTTCGATCAATCAATGAATTGTTAAGCCATTGCAATTTTGGCATATGAACCAATATTGAGCCCTAACCACAGAGTGGCCCCTAAACATCGGGCAGTAGCGAGCAACTATTTCAAATGTCAAATCCTCATGGTAAAATGTACAATTCCTATCGGTGGCTTCATTTCTATTATTTTTTTATTATGTTTTATTTATGCTTAATATGTTTTTATTATTCATATAAATCATGTTTTCTTATTAATGAAAAAAACACATTCATAGATGCGGACAATTTAGATGCGGATTTAGGACCAGTGAACACCACATCATAGAGTACTGGTTTAATCACTTTTATTTTATATAGTAGACCTCCCCATAAACACACACACACACACACACACACACACACACACACACACACACACACACACACACACACACACACACACACACACACACACACACACAGATCCCATTTCAAGTTTAAAGATATCATTTTCACGGTTTTAATTTTCTTGTAAAATATATCTTACAGTGGATCATTTATCAAAAAGACATGTTGATGGGCCTCACTCATATATATGTCTGCAGGTATAAGAGTGTGTGTGAGAGTAAGAGTATGAATAGTTCCGCACAGGACTGTTGGATTGTGTAGCCCTCTGTTGGCCTGACCCTCGGAGCCTGCATAAAACCCCTCACCCTTCGTCCCTAAAAACACTGTTGCACTTGCGGTTCAGTGCTGTAAATCTCTCTCTCTCTCACACACACACACACACACACACACACACACACACACACACACACACACACACACACACACACACACACACACACACACACACACGCAAGCACACACATCACACACACACACACACACACACACACACACACTTGGACGTCTGGATAATGTTCACACTGCCACCACTCACAGACTTTGCCATAGCCCCAATGCAACAGAGTTTTGAGGGCATAACCCTAAAAACACAGAGACACACACACACACACGTACTTGCCCTAACCTGAACCATCATAAATAAATGCCTAACCCTTACCCTAAACCTAACCTAAACCTATGTCTAACTTCATTCCTAAAACCAAGTCTTAACCCTCAAACAGCCCTTTGAAGTTGTGAGGACGGCCCAAAATGTCCTCACAAGGATGGTTTCAAATCAAAAATTGCCCGCATAACCATAGAAAGGTACATACGCACACATACACGGCGCACAGGCATGTCCGCGCACACACCCGCTCACACACGGAGCACTCAGCCCCTTTATGCTTTCTCGCTTTCTCCTTCTACTTCTCCACCTAACAATCAAAGGCCATATGGCAAACATATTCCTACGGTTCATTGGCTTTTATGGCTGTTGTTTAAAGAATGGGCCTCGGACTGGTTGAGGGGTGTTCCGGGGACCAGTTTGAAGGGCAAAATAATATAGTCTGCCCTCAGTCCATTAGAGAGCCTTTATTTCTATTAGTCCAGTCACGAGGCACTCTGGGACCATTGAAACAACCCTGGTTAATTAGGAAAGAAAAACATAAGCACATAAAGTGTTTTAAAGCAAAGTAAGCGGTACACTGCTGCCGATTTCTTCTGCAGCTCCGCAGTTGCTCCCTGGGCATCGGTCCTTTTATGCATCATTTGATCACTTCACTCGGGCTAATTGTGCTTCACCGGGAGATTCAGCAGTCACATCAAATAGATGACCAAACAAACAGTGATTACATTCTGCTTGAAGTGTCTTAATCATACATGAAAGTGACTTTGGGCTCCTGTTTAGAGCTCGCATGAAGGTTATTCCCTCTGCTTCAAAAGTTAATGGTCCACAATATTTGGCAAGAGTCCCCAAGACAGCAAAGTGCCACCGAAACTAAAACATACTGTAGGTGTTAACATGAGGATATTTGCAGCAAATGTTTTCCTTTAGTGGCAGGGAGCAATAATTCAGCAACATTTGGAAACCTTAACTTGCCACTTAATGCTTTCCACTGATCAAGAACAGAACCTCTGGTGACAACCCTCAGACTAACGAGCTGCCACAAAATTAGAGGAAAACTAAACACAATAATAAGGACCTCAATCTTCGACACATTTCATGCCTGTTTGGCTCATTCTGCAAGGTGGAGTTTAGAGTTTTCGCTCTCTCCTTTCTCTCCAAAGTGGCTTTTTACAGCACGCTGTAAGTCACTTGGACAGCATCCTGCACCCTGCCGTTGACCTGCATCTGGACAGCATCTGGGGTCACCGAAGTCACCCTGACAAGTGCTAAACCATCTGGAAACTTCCTCCTTCACTTTAAAGGGCTCACTGTGAGGACGGGTGATGAGGGAGAATGCTATGATGTAGGAATGAAAGACGGGGGGGTGATTTGAGAAATTAGATGTAAGAGTAGACCGTGATTAGCCCAGAAAACGAATGTTTTGGAGAACTGGTTTTGACTGGTGATGATTATCATACAGCATATTCAGCAGCATGGAAGATTAAATACTCTCTCACAAACCACTTATCACTAAGCACTTCAAAAGTGAGAGGCCCTCTATTGAGAAATCCTCTACTGTTATGGTCTGTAAAATATTTTTGAAAGATGGATGTGATTAAATGTTAATTGTTACTACTCCCTCCTCCTCATCCTCTTGAATTTCTCCCATTTTGTCTCTCCCTCAGATCACATGGACCACCCGAAAGGGTTTTTCTATATTAAAATATGCAAACAGCTTCTGGTGAGGGGCAAGGAGTCAAGAGAAACATTCCACACCAAATAGAAAACAAGTGTCCTTGAAAGAACTCGATACTGTCTCTGCTAGCAAGTGTACTGCCCAACGTGAAAGAACAAGAAAGGGGATAACATTTCACGGACAAAAGAGGGAGAGCAGTGAAGAGGGAGCTCAGTGCCCCAGACTACTTGAAACACTTGAAAGAGCTCTCTGTGGAGCCCTGGGGTGGACTCAGCACTCAATATGAAGGATCCTGCCATAGGAAGTGAACAAGCCCCTGTGAAAACAGAGAGAAATGTTCAAGACTCGGAGGATGGATTGATGGATAAACGGGTTACCGAGGCAAAAAAGGGGTTGTTAATCAAGTGATGAGGAAGTCTGGCAGCGTAACGCGAGGCAGGATTGGATAGTGTGGGGCAGTCAGGGATGTGGAGCATGTGAGAGTCGAAGGAGTGATAATTGATAGCAGATTACAGAGTCGTTAGTCTCAGGTGCAGGCTGCAGGACACACCGGGATGTTGTAGCCAGAACTAATTGCACCATGGGAGGTGCAGTTACTAAAGGCTATTGTTCCTTGGCTGCTGCATCTCCCTGTCTTTTCTCTTATGAAAGATATCATTAGGATTCAGACAGACAAAAAGATGGCACCAGACAGCAAATATTATGTCATTGCTCAAAGTCAGTGAGGGAAAACTGAAGCAGACATATTTGAAATATATTAGGCTTTTGTCTCACCCTGGATTTTATGTTATCACTATGAAAATTGTCTTATACAGGGACTTGTGTTCTAGCCTGTTTCTGACTACAACAAAACTTTTATTTTTTTTGTGGTGGTCTTTTTTTGTATATCTTCCAGTTTTACTTCTAAGATAAACACAATTATTTGTAGAACAATGGAGTAAGATGGGGTTTCTACCATTGTGGCAACTTTTATTGATAAGCCCCCTTCACAATCACAGAGAATCATTACTGACAGGATCGGGAATTGTTAATGGCGCTCGTGTTCTTCTGTTGCGTGGAATCAATAAGATCTCTTGGTTCTTTCACTGTTGAGCTATGGACAAATGCAAGGGGGACCCTGGGAAGAGCTTCTCATTAACGGAAACTAGTTTTTAATGATGTCCCCTCTCATTAAGACTGATGATAAGAATTGATCCTCTTGCTGCTCATCGACTGCCTACTGTTTGACCTTTGGACCCGGAGTTACAGTGGTTAAACTGTAAGCCTGCCAGAGCAGTTTTATGTGAGGTCAGTCACTCTGCATCTGTCAATGTAAGCCCACACATGTAGCATGAGGAGGAGAAGATGGCGGAGGTGAAAACTGAGGAGGGAAGAAATGAGCATAAGGATGATAATGAGAAGTTGAGGAGGGGGACGGTCAGAGATAAGGCTAATGAGTAAAGATGAGGGTGAAAGTGATGGCGACAATGTTGCTGATGTTGCCCTCTTTGCCCTTTCTCTTTCCTGGGGCACTGTCTCCCAGCTGATCCCACAGGCCCTGTCTATGCCTTCCTAGACGCTGTTCCATCCTCCCTGGTGACCCACCATAGCCTGCAGGTAGTAGTGACAAATGACTGACAGAGCAAGCACCTTGTTGTCCCTGTTCAGGGACCCTGGCAAGGTGCTCCGTGGTCATTATAGAGGACCAGCGGCACTGCAGGGGACGCCCCAGAGGACCTCGTCTCTGTGCCCTCAGCTCTCTTCTTTATATGCTAATGACTCTATGAAGCTGTCCGACTCGCTAATTTGTAACAGCTTGGCCAATCGGTGGGGAGCTCTCTGGTTGCCATGGTGCCACTCAGCAGGAGATCCCTGGTACCAGGGTGGGTTCTAAAGGCGGCAGGTGGACAGCAGGGCCATTTGGTTCCTGTCCCGTCAGCTCATCTCGTTCATCTGGCTGTGGGCACCAGCTGTGTCCCACTTCCACATGTCATGACACCAAGATAGCCACCACGGAGAGGTCACTTTACCTTGTTTAGATCTGCAGTCTTTCCCCTCCAGTGTAAAAACACCATTGTCCGGTGTCAAATAAGGACACATTTGTAGAACAATGTAGAATTTAATTTTTCAGAGAACAGCACAGTAGGCCGGAAATAAAACTAAATAAAACTAAATAAAAAGTGCATTAAAACAGCATTACACACATATTTATATAAAAGAAAGGCCTATTGAGACCCGAGTTTCATTTACAAGTGTGTCCTGCATGAAGAATGTGGCCACAATAATGAAGATATAGCACAAATAATTAACATCATAAAAAAGCCATAGAATTTAAAAAAGGGCAAACATACACACACATAAAATATGTTAAAAAATACCAACAAGTCAGTAACAGTTGTGTCCTTGAGTCCTTGGGATTTGTTCCTTGACTGCATTTTGATATGTTTATCCTTTGAGCTCATAAGCTAAAAGCCATCGTTCTCATATACGCATAAAAAAAATGACATTTCAAGGGTAAGAAAATTGTATATGCAAGTGGGGTAGGGGGTATTTCTGTGACTGTAAGATATGCGGTCATTTGGTGAAAAGAGCTTTTAAATAAATACATTATTTGACATGTCAGCGATAGCTAGAATATTTTTTACATAGGACACAATGATGTGTACAAAAACTGCCATCTTTAATAAAATAAAGGTCAGCGTGATCGTTTCTAGAGGCTTGATAATACAGAGAAAATTGAAAAAATTGATTGAAAGCGAAGGCAGTTTTGAATTGGGAAGCAAGATTATATCTAATTTTTGTGGCTACATACATGTGCACATGTACTTGCTTAATTTCAATTCACTCTGAGTGAAACTGCTCAAGCTTGTGGGAGTCATAATTAAGCCTACACCATATTTAATGTGTTTAGCATTAAAACACTCATGTTCTGGTAATATCCTGTGCTTTTAAGTAGAGCTGCACAAACTCGTTGCTGTGTTGGAGTTAAGAGTAACCAAAAGTCAAATGCAAATTAAAGTTTATTTCTTTAGAGAAATCCAGTGAAACACTTGGGGACATTCGGGACATTTGGATGCTAATGCAAGTAAGCAGAATAAAAGAGGTTATCCCCCACTCTGAAAGGCCACAAGTGCCCCTAATCCACAACAATCACCTCAAAATGAGCCAACTTTCCGCTGGCGACAGTGGCCCAACAATGAGACTCAGCTTCCTTTCAAAGTACCATCAAATCAGTCATTCTGTCATTAATGAGCTGTTGTAAAAACACATTGTCTTTGCCACTGCGGATGAGGAGTAGCAGGGGTGAGGGGAAGAGAATTTCCCATTCACAGGAAACTTTCACTGTAAAGGACTCTCTTCACGACAGATTCCTCTCTCCTCCTCCTCTTCAGGTCTATACTTGGACTGCTATGTAAGGCTGTGCCCCAATTAGACCATACAACTCAAGAAGGGAGATAATTGGGCTGTTTGCCTATTAAAGGATAAGACATGAGACCTGCTGGTGACTCGATTTAAGCTTCTGGGTTCTTTTCAAGAAAGATGGAATGGCAGAAGGGGCAGAGGGACAATAGCTTACTTAGGTATAGGTATACTCACTCACCAAGGCTTCTGCAGCTCCTTGCCCACAAAATTGCGAGTAAGAAGAGGATAACTGCAGATTGATTATGTCGAATGGACTGTCTCTTTAACTACCTATTTTTCCACTCTTTTTCCTTGTCTTATGTGCTCCTTGAGCAAAGAGATAAAGTGTTTTCATATGTACTAAATCAGACACTGTGAGCCATATCAGCTACTAAAGCCCTTACTTTGTACAGCACCTAACAATAATCTTTTGTTTCTAAAAATATTGGCACTTTGCCTGCAATTACTCTTGAAAGTAAGTGTTATTTATTGATTACCATTAAAATAAAAGCTACATAAATTTAAATGCACGTACAAAAAGGTGCATGGTTGATAAATGATGGATTGTGCGTGCTTGTCATCTTTACCTCAACCCAAAGACAGACTAACATTAAGGTACCTTGTTTAGACTCTTATGCTAGCTGAATGGGTTTAGAGCCCCATCAATCTTCGCAATGGCTTGTGAAAGTGAGTCTGTCAAAACACTGAAAACTTGGCACGGCCATAAAACAGCACAAACAATTTTCACTTATCAGTAATTAAAGGGCATAGCTGTAGACGTCATGGAATGTCAGTGCACTGTGGTTGATGGGGGCAGGAAATACCGAATGAAGATCATTAACTGGAAATAAAACTCCTGCAAGTAGGTACATACCACACAAGGGGGCATTTCTTTTGGCCCATTTGTGTGGCATGTTGTTTTTAGCTCCATTTGAGAAGATAACAGCTTAATATTTGCTTTGATTCAATTACTCAGTCTCACTTTTACCTAAAATGTCTAACAAGCCCAACTACTCCATGTCACTCATGATGTATATTTGCCAAATTAGGACCCAATTACAAGTAATGGGCCTTGCAGTGTAAAATTTATTACCATGTGGATTTGATTAAGCACAGCAAAGGCTGCAGACTGATTATTATTTCTGAGGGTAAGCCTCAATGTGACTCAGTGTTTAATGCATTACAAAGACATTTAAGAACTGGCTTCAGAGCGAAGATATGTGGAAAATTGCCAATTGTGACTGATCCAAGAGATTGCCTTAGTGCTACCAACATCAAATTTTTAAAATTTTGGCAAAGCACTTTAAGACAAATCTTATTCGTCACCACCTCAAAACAGCTTTATGTTTGAGGGTATTTTTTGCCAGTCTTTGAAGAAAACCGACTTTGAGTAGGAGACTGCTATGGGTCAAAGATAATGAGTAAGTATGCTGAAATTTGTTAACACCCTGTGTCGAACCTTACTGGAGGCGGACAGAGCAGTGTGATCCACTGTCGGAGTTCAGCTGTGTTTGGTGACCACAGTGCACAGGTTAAAGATTGATGCCTGCCCCAATCCCCATCTCCGCCCACACGCACACTCACTTTCTCCTCCTTTGTTCCCGCAACCCAAAGCAGAATCAAAGAGTGCATTGAACAGACCTGGAGTGCCAAGCACACCCCATTGCACATGAAAAACTGATAGGTTCCTTTGGAGCCTTGAGAGGTAAGCCCTGAACTTTGAGGTCCTCATTGTCCATATGCACTTTGAGACAAGGCAACAATGGAAGCCCTATCTCCAGCTATAATGCAAACTCAGAAGAAGGGGTTGAAAACCATTCAACCCGTCATTAACCCTTCTGCCTGACTCTGGAAACCAGAGAATGGGGTAGTCCCACCATAACACCCTGCCCCATACACCTCATACACCACCCTCCCCAAAAGACCAACTACCCTCCAGCGGTACAGCCCCCTTTTGTGCTATTGTGCCATGAGTAATGGATTCTGGCGGATGGGAAGCAAATGAGGGCCGCGGAGACTTTCATAGACTTGATTGGCAACTTTGGACACGCAAACTGTCAAGAGAGAAGGCAGGAATAACTAGGGTACACCTAAATGGGCTGGTCCCAAAAGGAGAGAGGGCAAGGGGCATAGTGTTGAGACATAATCATAATGATAAAGAAAGAAGTCCCAGTAGAGAAACCTTATGTGCTGCTTGGCCTTTTCTCTGGTGGGTTAACTTGATCTCGTGTGAATGCTGATGGAGGATCATGCAGATATTTTGGGGGCGTAGGGAAGGCTGACAGTGTTTTACGGAGGTCTCTTTTGAAGTGTAGAGGCCTTATAAATGCTAAATACCAAGCCGGACCCAGCTGATAACCATAGCCTGCGGCAGTCAATAAGTGAATGGAGACCAGGTGGTGATGGTGCCATTCAGAAAAAAAAGGAGGAGGATTCCGATTTTACTAGGTGTCGCAGGAGTGAATACGCGATGGAGGTTAAAACTGGGAGATCATAAAAGTGATTGGAAGCTCTCGCACACATCCGTGGCAAAGCTTTGATTAAGCAACAGCCGAGACGGAGTAGGATCAATACATGTATGTAGGAGCTCACAGCCCTGAGGGTGGACATAACAATAGGGAAGACAGAAACAACACTGAGTTATTTTATGATCCAAGATCATGGTGTCTGTAAACGTATTAAAACTATTTTTCTGATCATTTTCAATACTAACATTACTCACATAAGATGTTAGTGGGTTTAAAATAATTTCATTCAATTGTAATCCAGTATTGAATCCCTGTATCAAATCTGGTTTTTAACAACTGAAAGGGAGCTTAAATTGGAAATTGATGAAACTCAGAGATCCAGTTGAGAAGACGTCACCAACTACAAATGGGAAGCCTGCCACCTAAATTCTTTGTACGTTGCTTTACAAATGTAAAGAAAAAGTGACTAGAGATAAGATTCTTAAACAGATTTGTAAGCCTCCGAGCTTCTATGCAATATGCCAATTTACAACTGTGATCTGAAACAAAACCAAGTATAATCCCTAGTTAATATATATTTTTCTTTAAGCTTTTTAAGTACATTTGCTTTCATTTTAATTCCAAGCGAATGCTCATCTTCCGACATGCTGATAATATTTCTAAACCCACCATAGTCATGATCCACCTGTATGCAATATGTGTTATTTTAACTATTGGCTTTTAAACATGGAAAAGCATTCCACCTGTTCTTTGAACAGGCAAATGCATGACTCTGCTTCGCACACCATGTGATCCCAGCTGCTTTGCCATGTCTAATGTGATCCAGGTATGGGTTTAGTCTTCACTTAACGGTAATCCTTACACACTCGATACTTTCTTACGTGTGACTTTAATGCAAACATCATGTAGAGGCTTGCAGAGCTGCTTAATGTGATTGCCAAAGGAGAGGGAGGCAGACATTAAAAGATAAGCTTTGCCCATTAACCGTTACACATTAATATGGATCAGGTGGAATCCTCTTTTTCTCACTCATGGGAGCTACATCCCATGAAAGGAGGAGTGCAAGAGGATTTAACTTCCATGCTGATTGGGGAACAATATGAAACAATAAACTCAAGTGTTTCTTATTTACCATTTCGGTCTAATGTGTTTTTAAGTGTGCCAATGTACTTAAAGGCACCACTGCCATATGCCGGGGTGCTTTGTTCTAGTCAATTAAATGATAAATCACCAATACAGAACAGCTGCTGTATGCTATGGCCAGAAGTACACTCATCTGGATTGATTTAAACAAAGTGCTAGTATAGGCAGACTGCAAGACAGAAAGAGTGAAAGAATGAGAAAGACAGAAACACACATACAAACACAGAGAACAAAGGGGATGTTGACAGTGTATTTATATGTGGCCTTGGGCACATGCACGGGAACAATTTCTTTACATTAAACACCCTTAATCAAGTCACTTAATTATCCTTCATAAATGGTCATGAAGCAATCTGTAAATGTTAATTCTATAAATGACTGCTTGTACACCAAGTATAAGCTTTACTCACAATCATTTTTTGTGTATTCAATTATAACTGAGCACATTTCCTTATGTTATTTGCATTTGCAATATCACCCCATATTGATATC
Organism: Xiphias gladius; assembly: GCF_016859285.1. Classification (NCBI taxonomy): domain Eukaryota; kingdom Metazoa; phylum Chordata; class Actinopteri; order Istiophoriformes; family Xiphiidae; genus Xiphias; species Xiphias gladius. The sequence goes on along the minus strand of NC_053408.1, from coordinate 5,980,361 downwards.
CCCTTTGGATTACATGGTTTTTAATGAACTCAACATCGGTGGGAATAATCACAGTCATTTTCATCCACTGAATGTTAATCATATATTGCTTCTCTGCCTTTAATTACTGCCTTCGCTGCAAACCGCTGCATTTGTTAATGTAATTAATTAGCATTTTATTCTGAACAATGCCAGGATTTTCTCAGCCAAGGTGGGGAGTGCTGTGGTGGCAAAAAGATGTTGAAAGAGTGATTATACCATTGATTATGTGCTAATAAGTCTGGGATCAACATCGTAAATAGCAGTCCTGATTTCTCTTAGTGGTTTTGCTGATGCAGAATGAAAAACATTTTCCGCGGTGAGATTCTAACTCATGATTGATGGCCACCGTGGCCTTGACCCTCGCAACCCCTGTGATGCTGGAAATTGAAAAATTGAAGTTGGAGTTTTCACTGAAAGCTTTGTTTACATTCAACATTTCTCATCAAAACACACTGTATGTGTCCTCCAGGGTCTAACAAACATTTGGAATGCATTTCATTTCTCACGATACATTTGCAAAGCTTTTTTTTTTTTTTTAATGTATTGAAATCTGTGTTGTTAATATTGGCTTTGGGTCTTCTTGTCTTTTGCTAATTTTTCATCAAAATACATGGGTTTGGGAGATGCCTGCAGCAAATGAATGGAAAAAACCTGTGACTTGAATTATGTCCATCAGTACTCTGAGTTTTTACCTACACTGTGATATGATTTTACAGTTGTTAAAAAGAGTACTCAGTCACTTTTACTGTGGCGGCCACTGGCTACTACTTTCAGAAGCTATGCTCCCCCTGAGGGCTTACGAGTTGGAATGTGTTTTCAACCACTATTAAATGCTATGATGGTGAGTAATTAATGCAAAAATTATAATTCTGTGGTGAAATATTTCTTTAAACTTTTTTTAGAATGACTTTACATAGCCCCAAAGGGGAATGAAAAGTCATTCAGCCATATGAAATTCACAGTGTTTGTCCTTTTATTAACCTGGTCTAAGGAACGTTTCACTTTGAACCTCAGAGCTGTGGGTGCTGATGAGCCGAAGCTCCCCCAGTGAGAGTGTAATTACAATGTTCTCCCATTTCTAACCTCTTGTGCGTGAGTTATGAGCTGGAATTTAAATGATCTATCATTTAGCTACCTGGAGAGGGCCACGCTTTGTGCTCATTTAATATTCCAGAGTCTTTTCGCGTCAGCATGGAAGCGGAGGCGAATACTAAGCGTAAGAGGCCTTGTTATCTCCAAGCCCATTGCTCTAATTCCTTAGAGGAGAATGATACCGGCATTTGTTCGCATTTATCTTATTTACATTTCAGACCAAACTACTTATTCTATAATAATGGAAACATACAGATATAGAGCGTACATATCCTATGAGAAGATGCCTTTCTTGTGAGCCATTCTTTTCCTACTGAGATAAATCACAAAAACACAGATTTAGAGACAGTGATCACATGTCAGATGACAAGAAGCAAAGACTAAACAAAAACACAACTTAAAAGTTGAAAGTTGTCGTGGCTCCTGTGATATAGTCTTCTCTCAGCACCTCTATTCTACTAAATCTAAAACACACTTCAAACATTGTTATACAAAGAAATTCTTCATTTATATATGGTTGTGGTAAGTCAGCCATGTAACTGTGCTACATGGTGTATGGTTTTTCTCATTCTGTATACTTTTGATAATTTTGTATATTCACCGATCAGCCACAACATTAATAGCAGTCACTGGTTTTAATGTTGCGGCCTATCTGTGTAAAAACCGAATGAGTTAGAGTGCAAACATGCCCTTGGTCTGTGACTTGCAGCCCAACGGTTTTTCACTTCTCTAATCGGCACAGACAGGGAGTCTATAATAGACACTGGCAGAGAATGATAAGGTGTGTGTCACTGTAAAACTGTTAACACTGCAGTTTCACTGCAATGACACATGGCATGGAGGAACATCCGAAAGCTTTACGAATAATTTGTGGAAAAAGAGAGAATTGGGGCTGGAGAAAGTGTTGGAGAGGGGTGAAAAAGAGGATGCAAACGAAGTTATGACTGTCCACATATCTCCACTTCCTCCTGCAACACTTTCTTCCCTTGTTCACTCTTTGCCATTTTATATTCATCCATCTGACGTCAGGACTTTATAGTTTGTGGTCACACTTGTAAATACATGATACTGTAAAACTAAGTTATTGAAAAAGCTGCTATAAAGCAGGTGTAATGTGTTCTATAGGTTTAACATAACAAACACCTTCTGGAAGTCTCCCAATAAAAACCGTACTTCTACAGCTACTTTTGAGATATAAAAAATACAATCCGAGTTTGTTTAAATAGTACAGGTCCCACAGTTCTTTCAAAATAACACATCTATTGACCACTGGGGGCAGCAAACCTTGAGAGGTTGAAGGAAGCGAATAAGTCATGCACCTGTTTACAGGAGACTGTCCCGAAAAAATGACCCCATGGGCCGTCTTTGCGAGCAGCCTATTATAACCCATAGGTCTGTTTTATCAAACTCTATTGGCCGTAACTTCTAAGGTCTGGTGCGTCTGCCGCTGGTGGGCTCCTCTGTCGTATCAGAGGGTAAGGACAAAGGAGCTATATGGTTGTTCAGGTTAGAGGACTTGCTGGTTTACAGCGCAGCCAGTTGGGCTGAGAGGATTCATGGCGTTGTACTAAAGAAGGTAGTCAACAATGTTCTCCAACACAATGATAGTCAACTCATGATTAAAAGTTATCTACTGCATAACATAAAATTGCCCACATACATACTTTGTCTTTTACATCACAACCAGTACGTGCCTGCATATCTTCCTGTGAATCCCTTGTGTATGGGTATGCAATCTGACTCCCCTCCGAAAAAGGCAGACTCTGCCAGTAACAATACGAACTGCTTTACAGAAAGGCCATTAGAGAATACCGTACAAATACGTGGAATGACTAATACCGCAAAAGTATCCATCATAAGTGGTATGAAAAATGGGGTCTGATATAATGACAATTATTATATTATTACATTTTAACTTTAAATAGGTCCATGGCCCTGCCGCAGTTGCCTTATATTTCCTTTTTTCCCATTCAAAACAAGAAAAAACAAGATGTAGGTAATCGCTAAAATGATAAAATAATAAATAATTGAAATGCAGGTGACCTAAGTGCCTTCCTGCCAGCAGCCACAGTACTAATACCACATTATGCTGTTATTCATTCTGAAACAAGTGGTCTAAATGAAGCCAGTAACCACTGCATGTCCCAACAGATTCTGCAAAAAGGTTCTAAAATGTTTGTTGAAACCGCAAATGCTCGATTTTGTACAAAAAAATAAAAGGGAAAAAGGTGAAGTAGGGTGGAAATGTTTCTTTTCCAATTTTTAAATCCGCGTTTCAAAGTAAATACTCCCTTGCTAATACCAAATTACATTTGGCACAGAAAATAGCCTGATTCAAACACATCTCTGGTGAGTAAATTTAGCCTCTCAAATAATCGCTTAAGTGTTGAACACAATGAAAAAGGATAAATAATGAATGGTCATTTAGATAAATTTGAATAAATTCTAAATTGAAGAAGAGAAGAAACATTTTTGAGGAAAGTTTGAATGACAAGCTCTTGCTTTCTCAGAGGAGTTGTCATTAAAGATTCATTCATGCTCCATCCGTCCCTCCATCCATCCACCCATCCGTCCGTCCGTCCACTGAGCCATGAGAGTCTTCTTCGTTATCTGTTGAATGCTTGCTTCATTTGCCTACTCAGCCCTGCCTTGTTTGAGGGGATTTGAGGGGCAGGATTGCTAATCCCAACTTTGAACATGAATCAGCATCCAGGGGGAGGGCCTCCTGGATTCTCGGCCTCTTTCTTATGATAATGGTCCAATCAGTATGGCCGGAATGATGAAAATGCCACAAAGCTTATCTCAGTGGGACAGCTTGGTGGTGGGGAGGGAAGGCTGTCAGAAAGACAACAAGAACCTGTTTTGAAATAAGGAAAGTGCAGCTCTCATTTCTGCTAGCTAGTTATAGCGGTATCTGTGTATGTCTATATATAGGCTGTGGTAAATCGGATAAAAAACATGCTTTGGTATCAGCGTGTATGTTGGTATTTGCATTTGCATGATTGCACATCAGTAGAGCAAGAGTTCAGGATGTGTGTAAGTGTGCATGTTTATGAACGTGTGCATTTGAATATGTCCTCTGCTCAGGCTGATGTTGCGTGCTGACTGGGACAGGTGCGTTTCTGCCTCGCAAAACACTGATCCATCTGGCTTACATTTCTGAAATTGATAACTGCTGACCAGGAGACAACCTTTTCCGTTCGGGGACTGAGCAAGCTCTCAAAGCACATGCTGACATCAGCTTAGTAAACACGCATTTGTTTAGCACTAAAAACATCCGTTTTGGATTATGCTTACTGACCCTTCAGTGTACTGTAGATTATTGTACTGTAGATTATTCTCTGAACTGAAAGCCTGTGTGCGCATAAAGATTTTTTTCGAAATCATGGCCTCCACCTGTGCTGATCTGTACTTGAAACCGATTACGTGATATGAGTGAACTCTGTGTGTGTGTGTGTGTGTGTGTGTGTGTTTGTCATTGCCCATACCAATCTTAGGGGTATGACAACAGGTGTCTTTAGTCATCGTCAGCGGGCAGTGAAAGGTTCAGTCACACTGCAGATACCCTTGTCTATGGGAAGTATTATGGTATTTGGCAGGGGTGAAATGTGTTAACTATCAGTAAGGTGGAAGCTCTTGCCAGCTGGGGAGGAGCAGAGGATGGTACTGGATGGGAATTGGCAGTGTGTCCATCACTGTACATGAGAGTTTGAGTTACAGTGAAGGCATTATGCCAGATTATGGGGCTAAGCAGGGGGCACTGTCTGTCTCTCTGCTGGTACTTGGAGAGGACTCTGGCTGGACTGGACACACAGCTGTTCCAGGCTGCTCTGCACTAGACACTCAGGCGTCCAGTTAAACTGCATGCGTGGGTGTGCATGTTTTTCTGCCTGTGTTAATATTTGTCTTGTTGGATGGTCTGTTCCTCTTTGGGTTGCTCATGCGCACTCGCGCCCAATAACGAATATCATAAGCGAGCAAATATGTGCATACGAATGGGAATGGCCCTCTCATCGCCCTCTTTCCCACTGTGAGATTAGGGATCGCGGTCTGTGATGTGGTGACAAGAGCCGGAAACTTATCCAAAGTCTCCCCAGAGCTGCAGCTCTGTAATGAGAGGCCATTATCACTGGGGAATACACTGGAGATAAGAGAAACCCAGCCTGCAAACAACCAGCACTGTTCACTGTCACTACCCAGGAATAGCCACATGACACTTGTATCTCCAAATTAAATTCTCGTAAATTTTCCTCCGTCGCACTACCCATTACCTCAAATGTTCCAGGGCAGTCTTTATTTCTCCCCTCATCCTGTTTATCTCTTTTCCCGCACAGCATTTTGCTCCTTCTTTTTCTCTGATGCCACAGGAGTGGCAGGGCATAGGGATTTTGCCCGTCAGAGGATAACTGGCAGGCAGTGGAGCGTGATGACGGTGAGCCCACCCTTCCTCAAAAAAAGCTCACTCCATCAGAGGACAGGAATGACATGCGCAGTGCGCCAATGGAGCTCCAACCAATGAACTGATTTTTCTGTAGGTGTGCGCGAGAAGTCGAGATGGACACGGTATCTGAAGAGGAGTGCATGTGTTGTGTTTGTGACCTTTGGGCCTGCTCGGGTCACTTTATGTGTGAAATCTCACTGGGATGTACATCATGTACATAGCACAAGGTTGCAACTGAGTACAGACATGAAATCGGAATGCAAATTGAAAGTACAAACAGTCTAGCTCATATAAACTCTTTAAAGTGTACTTAACTTGAATGAGTAATTTTATGAAACCCTGACAAGTCTGATCTCAAATCATAAAATGCAGAAATACACAACTGACACTAAGAGCACTAAGAGTCCTCTGTCATCTATCTTATTTTCCCTTTGAGTTTTCTTTTCAGCATCTTCTCTGAAATTTAAATCCATCTCCTTTATAGGCTGAGACGGAAGAGGATCTGCCTCTGTTGCCCATTTGCATACGCTGACTTTCGACACTACCAACCAATAACAGCAGCTATTTTAAAGCTGATTCACTGGGGAAACTTTACTAAGTGGATATGAAGAAGACAAGCTGTTTGCGTTAGTGCAAGGAGCTGAAGTCCTTCACGTTCTGTGTGTCCTTATCAGCTCTGCTCACAAAGCCGGGCTTCGACACTCTGAACTGGAGCGAGGACACATGCAGTCATAGAGACATGGAGAGAAACAGGGGGAAATGTGGATACACGTATGTGGAAGCTATAAACTAACACACGCAATCTGACAAAGGAATGGAGTCACAGCTGTGACTGAAGGCGGCCACTTAAGTTCCAAAGTCAAAAGATCCATTGGGAAAGTTATTTGTACTCAGTCATGCTGTTTGAGTGTTAACTCAGTTTCTGGGCGGCACATTTATTATATTGAAATTCGCTGCCAGTCCACAGGCTGAGGCTGCGAGTTTTCTTTTTCTTGTGTTGAGCTTTCTGGGAGCTCGACACAAGTTTCCCAATGCCGATCATGAGACGATCATGTGCGGTTATTGTATATTAAAACACTCAAAAGTAGACTAGAAGCAAGGAACATGGTAGTGAAATCAGATTAATAAAGTAACAAAGTAATAAAATCAAGGATTATGTAAAGATGAGGAAATTCTACATAAATATCAAAAGAAATATAAGATGCCTCAGGATTATGTATTTCAATGACGATCATCAAATGACGATCACTGCAATTTGTGTACTCCAGTTTTCCAGTTTCTTCCAATTTCTGCATGAGCATAAGCTTTTAGGCTTTTAAGGTCACAAACCTTTACCACAGGCAAACATACAAAGACAAAATGAACACAATTATGCCCTAGCTGCATGGTAACATGTCTCTCCTCTGACGTTAAATTGGCTCCTCGGTGGTATGTAATTTCTAATGTGCATTATCTAATGATTTTTATCTGCTTGTGAAAATAACAATAATGATAATAATTACCTGTAAAATGCATAATTGTGTGCAATTGTAAATAAAGATCTCAGGAAACTGGGAGAGATCAAGGTTGGGTAGCTAGTTAAATCTGAATACACTAATGAGAGGCATGCTTACTGCGCAAGGTAAACATTTCAGCTCCAAAGACAAATAGAAAGCAACTCCAGAAACACCTTTAATATAGAGAAACATAAAATGTGTATACCTGGATGGCATGTCTGTAGTTAGCTGCTTGGATTTTTGATGCTAATTCCTCATAATACATATCTAAATATGACCCAGTATATGTGGCTTGAAAGGGAAGCAAAGGGGACGAGATCCCTCAAGTACAGTTACGGTGAGATCCATTGTGATTCCGCACCATGTTGGTTAAAAATCTGGCTAATGAATCCCGGTTCACGGGGTCCATGTGATGAGTCAGTCAGGTAGCCCACATCCAGCCAAAGCCCAGGGTGAGTATGCAATGCTGTCCCACTGCTTCTTGTTTAGACTGCATATAAATTAATAACGGGATTGACACATCGTCAGTGCAGCCCTGGTCACCCACTGGCATGACTTTCCACGTTGTTTTTGTGTACGTGAACACAGTACTGAGAGGAAGGGGTCTACAGTGCTAATCTGTCACACTCTGCCATGCCTGTCTACATTCAACCAAATGCTCATCTGTCACATGTGCCCGACGAGCACACAGACATCCAGAAACACACATTTTCACCTCTGGTACGGTGCCAATGTGTCTGCCCGAAAGCGACTCAGGCCACCCGTCGTCATCGTCCCCTCCTCTGGCCTATGTGGCACCTGCCACACACTGGCGTTGACCAGCTAGAGTTACCAAAAACCAAATGGCCCTGCACCACCAGTACATCTGCAGTCATCCAAAACACTGACCCGAAAGGCCTTCCAAATTGTGGGACACCTGGAGCTCTGAGCTCACCGAGTCAGGAGACGAAGGATGTGAACACCGTTATCCTCCTCCAAACTCCACCCAAAACAAGCAATCGGGACACTTTGGCGGTCAGTGCTTTGGGAATACCAGAGCTCATCAATCATCGATTAGCTCACATTTTTATTTGTTGTGTCAAACATAAGCATTTGAACACTTTGCTCCGTTGCACTTCCAAGCTTCCTTTTCTTTCGCTCTCATTAAAGGTCGATTCTTCATGGTGCCGCCCAGTTTTAGCCTGCTGCAGATGCAGAGCTTGCAGGACAAAAAAAAAAAAAAAAAGAACACTTCCCTGGCTTTCAGAGCTGCAAGCAGGTGTGAAGCCAAGCCCATGGCGAGGAGGAGGGATGATGAAAGGAGGAGGAAGTGGAAAGGAGGAGGAAAGAAGGAGGAGAAGAGGAAGAGGTAACATAAATGCTCCAGTTAAGGCCATTGGTTTAGTCTGTGGCTCCTTCATGTTGCAGAAGCCCATTAATCATTCCTGTTTACTGACAGGACCTTTGCAACACACACACTTACATCCACACACAGATACAAACACGCATGAGCACCCACACGTCCGTGCCTCCGCCCCTGCTGCCACATACACAGTGGAGCACGCCCTAAGTTTCCCCATACATGCCCGATGATGATGTCCCCCCCACGCACACGTCCATCCCATCAAACAATCAAGTCATCCATCTTATATGTCCATCTATCTACCCATACCTCTCTCCATCTTCCGCCGTTGATAAGTGCTGGCATATTTGATGGCATGAGCCATCAAATATGCTTTCATTCTTTTCTCCACTTGGCAGCCATTGAAAGAGAACAAAATCTCCACATCACACCATAGAAAAATAAACTGAGGGTGAAATACTACACAAACTGTGAAATGACATCAAAACACAACAGAAATGTGAAACAAAACCCAGATCTCTCAGTAAACACGCTGTTTCATAGAGCAGTGTTACTCAGAACGGCTTAAAATGAACCTGATTATAAACCTGAATGACTGAAAAGACTTTCTGACAGAAGACGGAAAACTCTATACATCACGTGTTGCTCTGGCTTGTGCCGCTTTAGCCTGAGCACAGATCTCATTTTTAACTTTGCATGTAACAATCCTACATACTGTATATTATTAAACAGTTCCAAGTACACATACAATTTAAGGAAAGCTGTCACGGATGACAGCTGTACAAGCCAAAATCTTTAGAAGTTAAACCCTTGGCAGTGGAAGAACTGGACATAAACTATGTTTGTAGAGGTTTCTGTGAAGTTAAAAAAAAAAAAAAAAAAACTCCTCCACGAGGTGACTTCTATTTAAAACCTGTCCAGTTTTCTTTAATGTGACATCCGCTAAACAGGTCTGGAATTTAATAGCTTTGGGGTTGGCCTGTGAGTACACACATCTTGAGTGAAGACTGTGAAATAGTTATATGTCTGTATGTCACCTTCATATTTCTCCTTTAACACTCTGCACTGATACTGCAAAATACTTTATTTTATGAAGTCAATATATCGTATTAAAAAGATACTACTTCAGAGAGAGAGACAGTAAGAGACACTATTATACACTATTATATTCCGAGTCAACTTAATGAAAGTGCTATTACTGAAGACACCACTAGGGGCTATCTACTCCACAGGTTTCTCCACTTGAGAGCAGAAACTCCACCAAGCTTCAGTCAGCAACCACTTCTCATGACAAAGGATTAGAGACTGAATATATTACAGAAAGTGTATTATTCCAGCAGTATGCATTTCACTATTGGATCCATCAAAGTTTTAACCGAATGAAAAAAAAAAAAGAGAGAGTCAGAACAGAAACCGAAGAAAGAATCCTGAATTTGAAGCAGAGCAACCGCAGTTTTCCACATTAATCCAGCATGTGCAATTGGGCTGCTTTTCATTTCTGTGAGAAAATAAGGAATGTGTCTCTGTGTGTTTTTTTCTGTTCAAAGAGAGACAGTGATTACGCTGCAAAATTATCCACTGAGATGAGAAGGCACAATGAACAAATTATACCCTTGAAGTTTTCTTGAACTGCGTGCAAATTTGAGACAAATAAATACAAACTGTATGTGTCTTAACCCTTTCAGGAAACACAGCAAGAAAAACGGTTGGTAAAACATCAACATGGTGTTCATTGTTGAGATATGCCCCAGTTGTAGCAGTGAATGTAAACAATCGTGGTTTCAATGCATGAGAAACAGATGAGAAAGATAAAAAATTGAAGATGTGTAGTTTTGTTTGTCACACTGTCAGTATGGACTGTTGAAAGCACAAAGGATGAACGCAGAGCTACGGAGTTTAAGATGTACAGTAGAGGCTATAAAGAGAAAAACACTGAGTTAGAGAAAGAAGACTGGATATGCAAATGCAGGGACAGAGAGAAGCTCAAGGTAAGAGAAAGTTGGATAGAGATATTTGAGTAGATTAGAGCAGACAGTGAAAGCACATACGGGAGGGAAAAAAACTAAAAAGCACATGTGGGGGGGGGGGGGTAGAGAAGTAGCAGAAAGAAGAAAGTAGATCTTAGCTGCATTAAAAGTGTGCCTACATACAAAAATAAACATGCTGAAGGCGAGAGGTAGTACGATGCCAAAAAGAGGAAGTAAAGAGGGGATAATGATCCAGCCAGGAAAGCTAGAGAAATTACATGTTGAAGCACTTTATAGGACTAAAACTATCACCAATTAAGAGTAACTGAGAGGGGATAGACAGAAAATTCAGCATCCTTTTAGTAATACTTTCCTCTCTGCCTTTCACCTTTCTGTGGCCAAAAGCATAGGTGAGGACTAATGATGTAACTCTTTCCTGACTCTTCCAGCCATCTGCCCCTTCAATGGGGTTTTAATGGTTAGAGGAGTGTGCAAAGGGTGGAGAGGAACTAGAAATGGGATGTCAGTGCTAATTGTTTCCTATTTAGACAAATCAAATGAGTTAGATATTTGAGGGCTGTGAAAATATGACGGGTGCTACAATACGAAAGGGACTTGATTAAACCCTCGAAAGAACCCCCCAGGGTTCACTGGACCCCGGTCTGGAAAGGTTTAGTTCAATCTAAGGATAACCAGATGTTTTGGTGCTAATATGGGGCAAATCCCCTTGCTGACTGGCAATAGAGAGAAATTGTGATATTCATGGATGAATATGTTGGGGTAAAAATTTGAAATTACCAAAAAAAAAAAATAAATTTGATGGTAATAAAAATCTAGTTCAAGACTTTAAATGGAATGAAAATGCAGAGCAGATATCGTCACCAGCACCCCTGCTTTATGGACTAGCAAATATTCTACTGTGAAAAATAGCCAATTTGACATGATTATTAATGTAATATGTAATCACATACTAAAATAGCCCTGGCTTTGACTCTGTTTTCATAAATATGATTATTACTGTGACAACAGAGAGGGAGAAAAAAAACTTGGCTTAAACGCGATCTCTCTTTTTGCCAGTGTTATTACATGTGCAAAAGTCACCATCAAACTGGATTAGGGGAATAGGATTGCGATGCTCGCCTTTGATCTGCCAGATTACAGTAAATCTTCCACGGCACAGAATGAAAAGTTAGCGAGAGAGAGAAACAGAGACGGGAGGAGGGGATTCTGCAGGGGCCCGATATCCATGCTGTCTCTCAGCTAAGCCGAATTCTTCCCCCCTCGCCTCGTGCTTCCAGGAGATTTGGTGTGGCTGTGATGTCTAAGTCCGAGGAGACACAATTGGGACAGTTGCTAATATAGCAACAAAAAAAAGAAAAAAAAAAAAAAGGGGTGAGAAAGAAAGGGTGAGAAAGACAGAGAAAGAGAGATAACCTTCATTAATGATGACTCTGTTTATTCCACCCCCATTTCAGACTCATTCATCCAGACATGTATATGGAAAGAGATCAAATGTTTCTATGAGATAAAAGCCGTAGCTCATAGTAGGCATTCAACAAAATGGCACTCTGGCACCCTTCTCTCCAAATGCTTTAATCTATGATATGCTTATTTCATGTAGGGTGGGCGCAACCATTTCACAGTGCCCGCAAACAAATCTAATATATTAGATCCCCCGACTACATCACAGTGCGCTTAGATTAGAGCTGCTGTCTGCTCATCTGTGCGGATGAATACGGCTTGATAATAGCTCTGCTAATTAACTCCAGACTACACCGGAGGAGCTGGGTCGTTGCTGATCACAAAACAAATGCCCCCCTCTAGACCACCACCTCTATCCTGCTCCCTCCTACTCTCCTTGCCACCTTGACAGCATGCACACTTAGTCATAATGATGTCTTTTAGTGAACAAAATTCCCATGGCCCCGTTCCTCCCGAGGAGTCGTAACGAGACCTTTAGCACGGCCATCTCATCCGGCGCGGCTGTCGAGAACCCTAAAATCCTTCAACGATCTCGATAATGAAGCTCCCTCCGGAGCCAACCAGGCATTAATCTCCGAGCAGCGGGGAAGGATGGAGGTAGAGGACAGGAAGACAGGCAGCGAGGGAGAGAGGGAAGTGGAGGAAAGTGAGGGAGGGAAGTAATCGTGAGGGTGTGAATGAAAGAACATGGCGTGTGAGAAAGAAGCGTTCAAGAGAGTTTTTAGTGCCAAAGACAGAGAGCATGGACTGGAGAGTCCATTAATAATTACTCAGAAATCCTGTCATCACAAGGCTCCCCTTAATACACATGAGTCAGATGGTCCTATTACAAGCCGCCGCTCTGCTGGCGTCGCCCGGTTCTCTGGCTAACGGCTCTGGACAGGCCCACTATCAACGATACTTTGGACATTAGACTAGTCATCAAGTCAGAGGAAGTCAGGATGATTGCAATGTCCATCCTAATAAAAGCAGATGCTTTCTCACAACCTCCTACCGTCTTTTCTTTTCTATTTTTTTTTTAAATTGTCCCTCAGTTTCTCTTTTTCTATTCCTTGTTGCATTTCTCAGCATGTCCTGCCATCTCTTACTCTCTTGAACTCATCGCCTTTATGCCCCGCTTTTCCGTACGTTTGATCCGTTCTTCTCTCCTTCCCTCTCTCGGTTCCCCGTGAGCGTGTGTGCCCACTGTGCAGGCTCCGGGGTAAATAGCTGGAAAACATTCAGACATTAATCAGCCTGTCGCCAGACAGCGCTGACATCACGGGCCTCGCAGGATAAACACACGCAGGCACACATGCGAACACTCTCACACACACACACACACACACACACACACACACACACACACACACACACACACACACACTCACTCAGGTAATTTTTTTTTCCGAGGGGCAGACCAACCCTTTTTTCTCTACAGCAGGATAAACAGGTAATCAGTCTGGAGTGGGACACTAATTGGCACACATACTGTATGTTTACGCATACGCACGCATGCACAGAGATGCACAATGATACACCTTGGTTGGGCTGAGCTGAATGAATTGGCTGGTTGGAGGGGGGACAGTAAACAGAGGTGACCTCATCTCGGTGACCTAATGGGGTGTCCAAAAGGAAAATGTGTCCACAGCCAGTGGAGGCCAGGGGGTGTTGGTAATTTTGTTGCTGTAGCCTGGGCCCTTGTCCACATCATATACCTGCATGGTTTTCACTTTTTCTTTTTACATGGTCCCTGTAAAGGTGTGTTCGGCCTGAAAATGTAGCAAATTTTCGTCTTGTTTTATTTTTGTACATTTTGACCATCTGTGTTTTTGAAGTCTGGATTTATTCACCACAAACAGCAGTCTGCCGACTGCACAGAGCAGGGTATAGCTCTGAACAGAGCCAGGACACCTGTTTCTCCCTGTTTCCAGTCTTTATGCTAAGCTAAGCTAAGCTAACCATTTCTAGGCTATAGCTGCATATGTAATGGACAGACATGAGAGTGGTATCAATTTTCTCATCTAATCCTTGGCAAGACAGCAAAATGTATTTCCCAAAATATCAAATTATTCGTTTAATGTTGCTGACTTTGGAGTAAAATCAATCCTTTATATCCTTTTATTTAAGACATCCTGCACTGACAAATATAATTTATTATGTAAGCTTGCATTTCTCTAAATGTCTTCCTATAAGATACACACACTTTTGTCACACGTCTGTGCTCAAGATACTCAAACTGAAACACAAACAGAGACACCCAGACACACAATTACACACACAGATGTTAACACAGAGGGTGTCAGCGGGCTGATGTGGTAAAGAATGTGTTGAACAAAGGAAGATTCAGTTGCACCCCTCCTCCCTACCACAAACAACCTGCCGGGGGATTATTTCATAGCAGTTACAGGATGGAAGATTTAGGGAGCAGTCACGCACCTCGCCTCGCACATCCCAATCCCCAGCAGACGCCCTTTTGAGATGAGGGTCCCAGCTCTGGTGACATAAAGAGCCACAAAGCTTCAAGGTTTTGCTACATCCGCTCCCAGTCCTTTACACAGATACAGGCACAAAAAGACGCACACACACACACACACACACACACACACACACACACAAAGCGAGCACACAGGAACCCATATGCACACACATGAGGGCAAATAAGCACCTGTGCTAGTACGCCTATTTCGTAAGCAAAAATATGTGAAAATGCCTGGTGGAGGTACGTTTTTTTTTTTCTCTTCACAATCCATGAATTATTCTTTTTGCTTTTTCTCTGTCTCTCTCTGCTCATGCTGTTTCTGTCCTTCTTGCTCATAACCGTCCAATTACCTATGGCATCAATCTCCCAGAATACAGGCCCTCAGTTAGCTGCTCCCATTATAAGCTATACATCATTACCTCTGGAAGAACGGGAGATCCTATTTGAAGCATGACATCCCTCGATTCTAAGACGTTCAGGGATTGGGACTGTCTGTAGTGTATGTGCATGCGAAAAAGAGACAGGGGTGTTGTGTATTATGCCAGTGATGTCTTAGAAGCGACCTTAAGAGGCTGACAATGACTTAAATATATGCATAGTGTAGTGTCAATTATTCAAAAGCATGCTAAATGAAGATGACATTTAGACATTTGCAATTGTCTAACAGTGCACCAGACTAAAGAACAATGCCCCGCGGGTGGAAACCACAAAAGCCCTTTCAGCGAGGTGATACACATTTTACAGTATAATTGCTAAAATACTCTGTACACGGTCCCTTTCAGTAGCTCTCTCTCTCTCTCTCTCTCTGCATGTCAGATCTGTAATCACTTAGTTAGCAGAACGGACATGTCAATTACATGGAAATTGTTTTTGATGTGAGAATATTCACAGCCTACAAATGTGGGCATCCTATAAGTTTAATATTTAACACGATTTGTGGCAGGTTTTTTTTTTTTTTTTTTTTTTTTTACATATTTTTACCAAAAAATCCTCTAATTTCTTAAATGGAGCGAAACAGTTTGAAAAAAAAACAAAAAAAAAACCACCCAAATTCTTTGCAGTCATTCACAAGACACTGTTTGCTGTACATGTTGTTAAATTGGGTACTCCTGTGAGAAGGACAGCTCAGAAAATGCTTCCAGGAAAGGAAAGTTAAGGGAAGAATGGGGAGAGAATGCAAATAAGGTGCTGTTAATACTCCAGAGTCACTCAAAGGAATAATAATAAAAAGACAATACATGGTTAAACTACAATACTATTGCCACCAGTCCTTGTCACCTCCATATCTATGAATTAAAGTGAATTTATGACACATGTACTGACCACTGGGGACAGCAAATCCAAGAAGAGCAACTCGTACGTCTGTTCACAGGGTCCCCAAATATACCGTGAGCTGAGTGGATTCATCAAGTCATCTCGTTTTAATAAAGAAGACTAAAGAAGGAACAGACATTAAATACTGAACTCATCATTGAAAGTTGTCCACAACATTACATGAAATGTGTGTAGGCGCTCGCTTTTCTTTTTTGTTCAACATCTTTTGCGTGCATACATTGTTTCCTGGGAATCCGGTGCAGGAAAGCCAAAAAGATTCCACCAGGAACAGCAATTGGCCACTAGGGTGCAGTGGAAAAAGCTGTAACCACAACATTGAGATATTATCAACTTATAAATAAATAGAAAATGTGTTGGCAAGTATTTGCCTATTTACACATTCAGCACTTACAAATCGACATTAGCATTTGGATACGTGTTTCCAGCCACCTGACATATCTAATTCCCATATTCAATCTTCTTTTCAGCTCTGTTTTGGTCTCCACCAACTCCTGAGAAAAATATCTGGCATCTAATAACTCCACTATGCTCACCACGTACTCAGTAACTTTGTCTGTGTGACATTTGGTGCTGTGCAGCTAGTGTACCAGCTAGTGGTTTAGCCTTTTCGCTGAAAACAGCTGCCTGCTGCTGCTGGAAAGCACACAGATGTGAGTGGTGAGGGTGAACCAAAACAGTAAAGTTGAGGGCCACGAGCCAAAACAATTAGCTGAAAGATGCTATAAAGCACGGCAGAGCTGAGGTGAACTGCAGAACCAGCTAACAATTCTGCGTGGCATCACTAGGAGCGACACTTGTAACATCTCAGTCATGACATCTATTGTTAATATACACATATTGATTATAGCAGTTTTAAGAATTATTACTTTAAGTGCTATACGTTAACAATGTGTCATCATATATGAAGTGTGTATGTAACCAAAGGGAAAACCTGTTGAAGTGCTGTGAGAGTGAGTGATAAAATAGCACATAGATGTAATGTGTTGGCATCCTGTGGCTTTGGGATCTTAATCCAACACAGGCAGAACAGCCAGGTCCTCATAAGGGCTCTTTTCATGGAACTGTGGGCCTTGGTGCTTTCTGGGGCCTGGGGTACAAGGACAAGCCACCCCTTCCCTCACTCCCCCAACCCCCATCCAGACCCTAGTCATCCTCTTTCCACCCCTTTGTGGGATTTTTCCACTTTGATTTCATGTTTGCCCATCTCATGGCACTGAAACGGGCAGAGCAGACACATTCCACAAAAGATCCCATGAGATGCCACCCCCTCTGCTTCCTGCACACTCATACCACATATACATAACAACGCACGTATTCACACGCATGGACTACATATATGCATAGGTAAATGTGTGAATTGGCATGAACATGTACAATCAAACATGTACATACACCCATATACATTCCTAAACCTCTTGTTTCCACTCCCACCCAATGGAAAGAAGAACTTGTGCCAATTTGCAACAAACAAAGGCTTCATTCAGTCGTTTTCTGTTTTAGGGGTGTTAAGGGGATTTTCTGTGAGCCTCTGACTGGTTACTATGTTATGTACCTATTTGTTTACCTGCTCTTAGTGTTGAGTGTCTTCAGGAGGACAAAAAACTCTGGGGTGATACGAGAAAGCCAATGAACCCAACCCTGTCAAAATCAGCCAAACTCCCAGGCTTATGACAAACCTGGCAGACTACAAAACCGTACGGGGGGACCCTCAGCTGTTTCTCTCCCCCACAAACTATGAGCCCATCCCTGGATGGGGGTCCTGGGTGTTCCCCTGGGGAGCCCCAGAGCTCTGGGTGTTAGTGTTGCCACTGGGGCTTTATAGACTCCCTACTGAGAGCATCTCCTTAGAACAGACAATGGGAGGCATTTATCCCCAGGGTGACCGTGCTGACCCCCTAAACTCACTCCCCTAAATCCGCTGGGCATGGACTGGCGGCTCCTTTCAGGGAGCCTTTCACAAGGCCTCACAAAGCGTCCTGGCCCATGGGCAAGCCTCCTCAGTAATGCATCGGTTTTAATGGAGTGGTGTGGACGTTAGCAAATTTGTGTCTTTGCCTAAAAGAATTCAAAATGTTTGGTGTAAAATGCAATAAAACCAATGATAAACAATGATAAACAAATCAGTGATTTTCATTGGTTCTGCAGACCTGCTTCAGTTAAGTGATTTGTTTTCAGAACGCATGCAACATTTTCAAGAAGAGGTGTTCAATAGAAACCTTCAATACGCTGGCGCACTCATTCACCCCACTGATACATGCACACAAGAGAATCAAACTGTTCTCATCAAAGGGGTAACACAAACATTTTCTATTTTCAGCCTCATCTTTGCTGCCTTTTCTCATCCTCCATGCTCTCCCCATCCCCTAACCTTGTTCTCATCTCCCTCTTTTCAGCCTCACTTCCTCTCCCAGTTTGTATTGTTGTTGTTATTTCTTCCCCCAATTCCTCCTCTCTCTTTCACTCAGCACTTTTAATTCCACCCCCTATTTTCTCCTCCAGCCTTGGTGCAGAGGCGCCATTTCAACTGGGGGGATGTTTGTGTGTGTTTTGTGTGCGAGATTGTGTGTGTGTGTGTGTGTCTGAGTCTGTGGTTTTGCATGTGAGTGTGTGTGAAATAGGGGAGGGACAAGAAAGAGAGAGGAAGAAAGAGAGGTTAATATATGTGTGTATATTTGTGAGAGACAGAATGAGCAAGAGTAGGACGTTTTTTGCATGTGTGTGTCCGAGAGTGTGTGTCTGTGCATGCATGTCTTTGTGCATATGATGGAGATGGAGTAAAGGGGTTTAACCTCCACTTTAGTTTATGCGCGTATCCTTTTGGGGACCCCCGCCGCAAGGAAGAGGCTTCCATTCATTCTCTTTTTGCATTCCAATGCATCCTATACACTCTGTAAGACCCCGTTAAATTCGGAGAAAATAGGCTGAGTGCTATAAGTGAGTGATAGACGTCTCTGTTCTTCAGCTTTAGCATTCTTTTCTCTAGGCTCCTATTTATTGGCATTTTTTCCGCCTTGAGAAACAGAAAATCTCTATATTTGAGAATGCAGCATGGAGAGAGAACCCCCACATCTCACGGTTTGTTACAGGCCGGGTAATCCATTTCTAAGATTCAGCCGTAATTTGATAATTTGACTGATATTGTGGAAACAAGAACACCAAGATCCAGACTTTTTTGTATGTAATTTCAGTATATTATTTTCACTTTGGCCAGAATTTCTATTGGTTGATTGAAAACCAAAAGTGAGTACACCCAAACTGTCAGTAACTATCCCTCATTGAGCAGGAAAACTGCGTGCTATGGATGTATCTGGACCCCGAGGTGAATTCCATTCACTTAAATTAAAATTGCTTGCCAGGCACACAAGCCAAAAAAGTTCTTTTAACTTTCTGGTTTACTCCAAGGTTGTGGGGCCCACTGCACATATGTGGCTATACTTAGCCCAAAGACTTTACATTGTAAATTTTGTAAATATGAAACCTTTGTTGTCTGATAATTCACAACACAAAGAGTAATAACCGACCTGCAGGACATGGGAGTTTTTTCAACAGTTTTAAAGATGTCTCTTTTATAATGGTATAATATGAGGAAAATGCTTTTTGGGCCACAAGGGATTTATTTTTTATTTTTATTTTTTTGCAGTACTATGGTTGGCCACTGGGGCCAAACTGGCAGTAAGGCCGACTGTATCCTCTCTTAATACTAAAACCTAAAATATGTTAAGTTACTGTCGGCCATTCCAACACACAATGCAGGTAATATTTCTAGTGTTTGTCTTTTTTTCCCCCTCATTAAAATAGCTATACATGACAATGTCAGTCTTTGTATTTTGTGCCCATGTCACTAGATTTCCCAGGTCTCAGCAAGTAATTTGCTGAGTACAGTGTTATCATAACCAACAGAGGCAATGGCCAAAGCTATAAAAGTCTGATCCAAGTTGTAATAAACCAAAATAATCCTCTAAGTGCTAGTGGTGAACCATTTAGCATGCAAGCTAGCCTGGATGACATAACCTGTAGGTCTACAGAAAGCAAGCACTTTATTTAAAAACTAATTTTGGAACATAATCTCCCAAAAAAAACCATGTCAAATAGGCGAACAGCTACTATAGCTTGCAAAATCTGAAAGACTACTTATATTGGCTTGTTTCTGAGGAGTTATGTGTAAAATGTACCAAAATACAACTTGAGTGCAGTTACCTTTTCAAATGAGTCTGTGTTTTTTTCATTGTATTTCCTCAAACCCATGAGGTGACTTGATACTTTATTCTAGTGGATACAATTGCCCAAACATGTTTAAAATCTCTGCAAATCGATTTTCAATGCATACAGAAAAGAATGTACAACACTGGTATGGTCTGGCTAATAATCAGCACTAATGTACAGAATACATGATTTATAGGGCTACAGCATGCAAACACTCAGTTGGTCTTGCAAGCCAAAGGTGATTTTCCTTGGACGATAGCTATGTTTCCCCTTGCTTTCTTCCAAACAGATACAATACTGACCATTTAAAAAAAAAAAAAGTATATATATATAAAATATATTATTTGTTTTTTTAATTTAATTGCCAATATTATATTTGTCGACATATTTAGGTGCTAAATTAGTAAACAGTAACTTCAGTGGCGATTCAGGTAGCGCTTTATGAGTTTAAAATCTGTGAAAGGTAAAAAATACAGAATGTAGATGTGGTTTCATTGAGACGGACCATCATGTGTTTTGAAGTGTCTATCAAATTAGCACCTGGCTGTTGTCTTGATTCTGACTTACAGTATACTCAACATCTGAAACCCTGGATAGAAGCAGTGTATAAATGTTTATACAAAAAAGGGCTTTTTAAAGGAGTGTGACTTTATTTTATTGTTGTTAGCGTTTGGGTTAACCATATCCCTTGGCAGCGGTGTACTTTGACAAGCTAACTTTCATTTAACATCAATGAAAAGTTGCACAACACTGAACAATTGGCTTATCCCATATATAAAAGTAAACAGCCGGGATCAGATCTGGTTTGTTTCAAACGAGAATGACAGCAAAGTCCCTCATTCTTCCTTTGAATGTAAGTTTTTTTTTTTTTTCCACCACTGGCCTCAGAAAGGTTGTTGAGACATAACATGTGGTTAGCTCAGAGAAACCGCAGAACACGCTACTCTAAACAATACACCACCATGAGAACAAGCTGCTGTTTTCCACACGATAGTAGCACCATGGGCAGCTGTAAACAGAGGAACATGCCCCGAAATGCTGACTTGTCAACTTCTTCAGGATGAACTTTCTAGAAGTAAATAAACAAACAACCCCTGCCAAATTTTCACTATCACTTGGTTTCCTCAAATCTCTGGGGGAAAAAAAAAACTATCAATGGGGTTCAGTTTTGTAATATTAACATTCTCTGTTGGAGTAAAAAAAACCTATTTGGCCTGGCTAACAGACTGAAGAACAAAGCAAAGAAGTTGCAATGATTAAGTTGTCCTTCTCCTTTTTAAAAACTGATAACAGACAAAATCAAGGGGAGCTGCTTTTCGGACTGTATCCCAAATCCAACAACATATAACCTTAAAGGTTACAGTCATTTAGGTGGTTACTTTGAGGTTAGCCTTTATAACAAACAGAGCTAAAGATTAGACTAGATTGTCAAAGGCCATATCAGGGTTCAGGTCTGAAACGGTGTATGCCTTGGCCTGACCTAGGAGTGTCTGTTTATCATTTTCCCATTTGCACGGCTATGCCTGTGTGTGTGACCTGGCGATAATGGCTACACAAGGGTCAAGTATGCCCGGAGTGCAGAATATGTGCAGCGGGTTGCTGCATGAAGCCTCGGTGGGTGCGGCGGGATGGAAGGCAGGTGGAGAGTCAAAGGGTTAAACTAGAACAGGTTGGTAGGAGTGCATGCATACATTCGTCACAGTTGGTACCGAACCGCAAGTGTGTGAAGTCAGAGGGGTCGGTCAGTTCTGGCTGAGCGTGTGTAGCTGTGCATTACTGCACGGCATAAGGTCAGGGTTAAAAAGACACAGTTGTTTTAACCCTGCGAAATTAAATGTTTGACCTTGAAGTCTAATCCAGATTTTTCCAAAAATGCAAGCATATGGCCACAGAGAGTATTTATGTTTACCATTTCGTGTGCAAGTTTCAGGCATGCCCTTGATTGTGTGGAAAAGTGGGAGAATTGCACTCTTTTAGAAAATTAAACCTGATGGGTTCCGCTAATGCAGTACAAGGGACTGCTGAACTCAGAACAAGATGAAATATCTTCACCATGTGAATCAGAAGTGACATTCATTTTTCCCCTCTCTGGGGCCAGCAAGCAGTGATGCAGCAGCCCTCACACAATGGCCCTCGATGTAGCAAATATTTCAACAAGTCCCCCTTAACCGTGTACTTCTCAGTAGAGTCTCACACAGCCCGATTTAAACTTCTGCATTTACAATCATTTTCCACATTTCTCTCAAATGCACCACACCTCTCTCCCAGAATCCCAGAGACACTGAAGATATTCTTACAAAACCCTGTTCACTTACCTCATTCAATCGACATTTCACACTAACCAGGAGCACCAAGATTGGGCTCAAATTAGTTCTGAGCCATTGGCTTTCTCGGCAAAACCTTGAGCCTTTACATGGGAGAAAGCTACAGAGAGAAGAGTGGGAGTAGGTGGAGGCTGCATTCTTTCGTTTTGGTTTCAGTGCCGGCCTATAAATCTTTGGTGAATTAATCTCATGCAGGAGCAGGGCCATCCCACTGTCCTTTTGTGTTTTAAGATGCACATTAGTGACTGGCTGGCTGGCTACTTTCACAACAGCTAAGGTGAATGGTCTGCGAAGCGCACTAGCACTCCAAACCCTATCAGTAGTTGCTATTTGCACCAGCAAGACTTACGTATATCACTTTCAACTGTCTTGTAGCTGTGATTGATATTGCATATTCTGTATGTAAATCTTGCAAAAACACTGGAATTTTAGCCCAGACTCCAGACAGTACAGTCTTCTATTCTATCTTTTCCCCTTGGGAAGATGAGAATGTAGGTGAGGGAGGTGTGTGTGTGTGGGGGGGGGGGTTCTCTCTCCTCCCTTTGTAAAATCACATTTTCCCCTACTACTTGAAAGGATTTCTCAGATATCTGGAAGCGGTGGAACACATGCACACATACAAACAGAATTACACAGTCACTCACGCACACACCATGAAGGTTAGGTACTTTTTTTAGACATACTAATAACAGACTAACACTCTACACTATGATCTTCAAAGCGACTGAAGAGGAGAGGAGAATGAGGCCATGGAGGAACCCATTGAGTGAGGTTCTGGCACATTTGAACCCACTTAGCCTGTGAAAGAACACTTTATTATTTACAAATTGCAGTAAAACTGCATGCAGCACAAGGCCAAAGCCAATTCACGTCTACAAACATAAAGCCTGAGAGAGGGAAGTTAATTTATTTAAAGAATCCAATAAATAAAAACCTAAATAAAATGCTTCTACTGTGTAATTTTAGAGGCTCGTTAAAATGCAGACGTTTCCTTTCTTAATCTTCAAGTGTGAATTTAACAGAATTATAAACTTTAAAACTGTATTGGAGGCTTTATTGCTTTATCTTAAAATGTTTTGTGGACAGATTTTCAAAAGTACTGACATGAAAAAAAAATCCCAACAGTAAAGTTTACTGCTTTCAGAGAGCCCAAGAGGTTTGTGGTTTGCTCTCGCTGCTGTCAGACAAGTACTCTGATTTTTTTTATTTTTTTTTTATAAGACGGCATATATAAAAAACGACTGAATCATTTCAAAATCTACTCTGTTACATGTTTATTGTATATACAGTAGGGCTTAAGTTGAAAAAAAACATTGGAGGTCTGAATGTTCGCAAAACTTCATTGCCAGTTTATTCAGCTATGGGAAGCGGTAGTACTCATTTAGCCAGATCATGTTTACAACTGGCATTATGAAGCGGTCTTCAATGACAGTCTCATATTTCATATTCAATGGCACATGTTATGTAAATGCAACTGGAGCATCCCAAGAATTTTGGCAGGGCCGTATTTCCTCCAGGAAACAATGTCCTGACTGAGCTCAGCTGCCACTCAGTCTCCTGGGGTTTCCAGTGAGCCAGAAGGGGCCAAATCAGTTTCAGAATGCAACAGTGTTTATAGGAGGATATATAATATATAATACTTCCCAAAATCTTTGACTTTTGTTTTAGTTTATTGCATCAGACAGAAAATCTATAAAAATCTGAAAATGCCTTAATGACAGAGTGGAAATGGCAGCAGAATCGCGGCCTGAAACTTCTGGATGCAGACTGAATCCACAATAGTCGACCAACTTGCACCAGTCAAAAAATTGGTCTCAAATCCATAGAATTATTCTGCGTCAGACCGTGCTTCTGGTTATTGGCGGTTGAGGTTGCTTTCACGGGATGTGTTGCTACTGTTTCTTTGATTATAAGGTGTCTGATAATAAATCTGCCCATTAATGTTGCTAACGTGGAAATAAGGGTTGTGAGAAATCTCCCATCACACCTCTTAATTGGCTGTCATATCGCTTAATACCCATTGTTTGGATCAAAAAATTGTGGTTGATGCGAAACAGAGACACACACACACACACACACACACACACACACACACACACACACACACACACACACACACACACACACACACACACACACACAGGGTAGAAATCGTCATTAAGAAAACTAATGAGTCGTGCCATTCTGGCACTCGCCCTGATATTTGGATCCAGTGAGCTGATTGTCCACTGAAGCTTCCATCTTGTCTGTTTCTCAATACCTCCCTCATTGCAACAGGATCAAAAATCACAAACACGGCCTCTCTCTCGGAGGCAAAACAACCCATGCATTAACCACAGCTCCATTTCCCTTGCCACATTCATCGAGGAAACAAGTGGGTTTAATGGAGATCTAGCTTGCTGATTACAGATTACTGTGGTGAACAACATCCCTTGCCTCCAAAGGAAAAAATGCTGCGAGTCATAAGAAGTGATAAAAGGCAAACAATAACAACCGGTGCCTAAAAACACAAACAATACAAGGGAAGCTCATTGTCCCCTGCAGCGGAGTTGGGCTAATGCAATAAACTGCTTCAGTCATTCTAGGCTACTTTCCCAAACAGTTTATGCTGCCGGTAATGACTTTCAGCTTAATTTTGAGTCAGATCAGGTAAAATCGTTGAACCTGATTTAAATGTGAAAATGTGATACAGGGGCTAGCCGAGAGCATGAAGCCATACTGTTCTATAGCTGTGGGTGGGGCCCACAGCTTGTAAAGACGAAAGCAGCAAACCACTGACAGAGAACTCCTAGAGTACCAGCATCAATTACCACCATTACTGCACATTACCCAGGCCCTCATTCTCTTCCTGTGTGCGTCTCCTTGCACTCATACAAACTGGGCGCACCACTGCACCTCAGGCTACCCAATGAGAGTGTGTGTGTGTGTGTGTGTGTGTGTGTGTGTGTATGTGTGTGTGAAAATGTGCGAGGAGAGAAAATGTGCGCGTGCAAACTCCGGCATATACATGCCCATTTGTGTGTGTGTCGCTGGGTAATATATCATCTCAGCTTGAATAGACCCCCAAGCCAGAAGTTAATGAAGTGAAATGAGACTTATTAGCCAAAACCCTTTAAAATCACTGACAGGCAAACGTGGGGAAATAAAGACAGCCTGGAATTATTAATGACAACGGAGACGTAGGTGCACAAAGGGGCTGTGAAAATGGGCGCAGTCCACAAAATTTACATTCTTTATACTTTTGGAAAAACAAAGATTTAAATAGACTATGACACCTAAACTTGAGAGCTGTTTTCCTTTAAAATTTAGCTCTTTTCTCTGTCCCTCTAAAGGGTTCAAGGCAGGACCGATACTGATTATGCCGGATGAGTTCAGAGAATTGTGCAGAGAATTAAGTTTTGCCCCCTGTTCGCCCTGCAGTGGATTAACACAAGAGGTGACACTATCATATGATACACGTGGCGCACATTTCTCAATGGCTTTACTTTTGAGGTGAGAATGCGGCCTGGGTTACCTAAGCTAGGTAATTTTCAGTCTAATTGGACAGGATTGACCAGTTATCAGGCCGATCACTGCCACTCCTCATCAGGTAATAGCTGCTCAATGGGGGACTGGCTCTGTCTGACGTGCAGCACATGATTGAGAGTAAAGCCGTTGGGTGGGGTGTGGGGGGCTGCAGTGCCTGCTGGCAGGGGATGTTCTGGGGTCAGCCAGCGAACAGGGATGCATTTCTCATCACTGTCAGAAATTTGGTGGTAACCCCCAAATTTGGGGTGTGTAGGCTTCTTGAACAAGGCAGACTTCTGACAGCCCGGCAATCAAAATGGTTGGAGTGATGTTTGTGTATTTTGTGTGCGCTTGTCAGAGAGATGGTGACCGTGCAGGTTCATAAGTAGCTGTGTTTCTTCCACTGCCTCGCTCTTTGAATACTAAAGTTGAGGGCGGCAACAGATGAAGATAAATTAAAAGATTGTGTTTCACACCCTCTTCTCCACAGACCCCAGGGCTCACCCTATTCTCTAAAGATGCTTTGAAGCCTGATACATGTGGGTGCCTTTGACTGAGGGCTCAAAGAGAGGCAGGGGTGTTCAGGTTGGACTAAGTAAACCCCTCACTGTTCTCTGCCCTTTCTTTAGCCTGGGCCTTAACCCTGTAATGACCCTACTGGCGTTTACTTAAGGGGTCATCAAGACTGAGCCACTTGTTTCGCCTACGGCCAGAGACCTGAAGACCCAAGGGTACTAGGTATGTTCTGTCAGCCAACCTTTGTTTCCGCTCATGGTCATGGTTTGGATCGGGAAGTCAGGGATTGCTGGACGGGAAATTAACCCTGGCAGCGTCATGCTTCTGATCAGATGGGACACTGATGTGATGTTGACCCTGTTCTAAACAAAAACAAACTGCAGCATAGGCTCAGCTCTCTCATCGGATAACTTGTATTTACATTGAATATCATGCATAGTTAAATAAGCCTTGTTATATTTCACACAATAACATTTCCCTCACCCTCTCACTGCACCTAAAATCAGAACATCTTTTGGTGTCCTACTTTTAAATATGGATCGGACGCTTTATGGCCTGTAGAACTGATTCCATTTAATACAAGAATTGGAACAAAAATCAAAGTAACAGGAGAAAAGCCTAGGCTTTCAGTGTTGGTTTTTGAAGCTTGATCCCTTCACATTCGCAGCTCTGTCAGACAATAACCAAGCCCTACCTTTTGCACACCAACTTCCCATTGTAATAAATGATTCAGCTGCACTCACAAATAACTCCCTTAGCTTCAGAAATTGGGCTGAGAGCTGACCTAGATTTATGTCGACCTTCCCTTCTCAATTTTTTTTCTCCATTTTCTACAAAAAGTAGAATGGAAAATGGAAATATGGTGGAATGAGAAGTTAGCACAGCCACAGCCACAGAACTGGGCGTGAGGTGAGAAGTGAAGGGTAGAGGAGGAAACTATTGTTTGACAGGAGCGGATGGAGGAACATGGGAAATGTGGTTTGTCTGTTGGTCAGACTCAGCATATAGCCAGAAAAGCTGGCCTTTGATCATCTCTCATTAAGGACTTTGTTCTGAACGGGAATACTGGGGCATTCAGCAGTAGTCAAAAGCTGGTCCTAATCCATCCATCAGTTATTTTCTGTTATGCCTGGTCTGTGTTCAGGGTCATGGTTGTTTGGTTGGGTGGGTAAAAGTGAGCAAAAGCCAGGGAAATACAATGGATAGGTCATCGGGCAGTCACAGGATGAACACGAGGAAAAGCACGACAGTTCAGAGCCTTTATTCATCTGAGCTCTGTCCCCTTTCACTATCCTTAACCAAGTGCTGTGACTGCCTAAACATAACCGTTAAACACTTCAATAATGCTGTAGTCACTACAAGTGGTTACTGTATGGCAAGATATCTGTGAACATATCCTCATTACGTTAGATAGAAAAACGTAATCCGGTTGATATTACATTTCCTACAAAACATATTTGTTGTTGCAGTGTAGTTGTATATACGCATAATTTCTAGCAGACAGGGTTGAGACCTTCTTCCTATGTGGCAACACTACTAACCATCAAGACACTACAGTACATCTTCCCGGTGTAAATCTAACTCCTAAATCATGACTTTGTCCATTACAATGCCAATTCAATAACCTGGCTATCCATACGATATGTTCTCCTTAATCAGTTAATCAGGTATTTTTCGTTTATACCCCCTCAGCATTGATCAAACCCTCTCAGACCAACACAACTCTAGGACACAAGGACGAAGCACAGAAGTAGTAAAATAGTAAAACATATCTATGCATCCACGGTTGAGAATAGCAAGCTAGCTCTCTCGCCTCCATTGTTATTGCTTCGGTTTCCACTGTTCTGTTTGATTCTGGCAGTAAGGGCTGATCAGAAATTTCACAAATGTTGCCAAGTTATGCCGAATCCACTTTAACAAGTGTAGTTTTTGCGCTAAAATAGCAAACATGCCACTCTCAGCTACCTCCGACATATTTGCAGGGTCTGCAATTCCACTCCCAAACCAAAGCAGGCAACACAAGTTAGGTTTGTAGAAATCACAGCTTCCTCTACTGCTTGCCACTGTGACTGCCGCCTTACATGTCTCAGAGAGGGAAGCAAAGAATAGTAAGAGGAACCTTTTAATGTCTGGTTATGGGTTCTGTGGGTTCCGTTTTATGGCTTTGCTGTCTCCGTGTCTTAGAGTCACTATTGGATACTGTCGCCTGTAGGCTAGAGGGCACACAGCGTAAATGTCTAGGTGGGAGTGGTAAGGCTGGCCAGGAGGTGCTTTGGGGAGAGTGTGTGAAAAAACATCCATGTATGAAGTAGATCAAATAAGAACCTGTTTAATTTAGTGACAAGTTATTCAAAGTAGGTAGGATAATATCTTTGGGTTTTGGACTATTAGTCAGAAAAAGCAAAACTTAATGAATCAATAAATCAAAACAAAAAACAGACAGACACTGATACAATAATTGTTAGTTGCAACACTACACTGTTTATAAGGATAGTTAAATTATAATAAATAATTTTAAGGATAATTAAATTTAAATTAAATTTAAAATGTCAGGTTTTAAGACTCAGTACTCTTTGAGATCCAAAGGAAATCATGATTTTATTCATGTTTTTGTATGTGTGTGAGGGCAAGAGGCAGGGGTGAGTCTTGGTGTCTGTGAGTGGAAATGCTTAAATGTCAAATTGCTGGGACCAGACATGGGACCAGAGAATAGGGGAGACAGTCTGTTTTGGTCTTTGCAAGCCTGTGTGAGCATAGAAAAGAGGGGGATGCTCGGTCCTCTCCAGACCTCTGGGACCAGGGAGGCTGGAGATAAGCCACCTAGCATCAGCACCCCTCATTCTGTTTTTGCCTGCTCATGTCAAACCACTGGGGTCCCCTGTACTGATAACCCCTCACAGGAAAAGAACCTTTTAAAAAGAACCTTTTATGTAACCTGTCTGAGCTGTTTACTATTAACCCCCCCCCAAACACACACACACACACACACACACACACACACACACACACACACACACACACACACACACACACACACACACACACACACACACACACACACAGCCACACTCATGCCATTTCTATTCTTTTTTTCTCGTGTAAATGTAAGATATTCATCCCATGCAGCTTATTCAACTACCTCTGACTGCTTTTCCTGCAAAACACACGGGCTCACTGTACAAATCCTCAAAGACAGAGGGCACCGACAGAGGGAGAGAGTAGCTAGGTGGTGTAAAACAGCAGAGCAGCTTAGGGGGGAGCCTGCCCTGAGGCTGTGGGTGAGAGTTCTCCTGAGGTCATTCACAGCAAAATTGACTAGCAGACAGAGAGAGGGAGGGAGAGCATGAGTCTGGGAGAATGAGAATGAACGAGAGAGACGGGGAGACAACCTCCGGAGCCATTGATACACAGCCCCCAGGTCTCTTTGATCTATCACTGCACGCTTCCTGAAGTAAACACAGGCTAATTGTCTGGATCAGGTTGAGATGCTTATCTGCATTCGCCTGTCTGTTCCCTCCAACGCTTCGATACGTTTCTTCAGCGATACAGAGGAGGCCAAGCTTGTCAGTCCCAATCAGATTCCTGGAGGTACAAATGGATACACCCGGCATTTAACTGCTTCAATCCACCATCCGCCACCCAAATGCATTGCTAAATCCGGGCCAGGTTTGGCCCCACGCATATCTCTTGACCTTTTAATCCAGCAAGCACCTCACTTAATTAATGCAAACCTGATAAAGAACAGGTTAGAGAGGCTTTTTAAAACCCATTAATTGTGCTGTAAACTTATCTTTTAATTGCCTATTTACTTTGCTTATAAAAAAGGTTGGCTTTGTTCCTGAAGTTTTGATTTCCGTTAAGAATCAAGCTTTATCTTATATTGTGTTGTTACTTCTATTTTGTCAGTGGCGTCACATTTGCCGCAAGTTGTATTATCTTTTTTGCCCTGTTCACGAGTGTTACTGTGCATTTCCATAACAGCTATCTGCAATTTAAACAATAGCGAATAGAGATGAGCAAGAGGAGGAAGATGAAGAAAGAGAAAGAATATACGGCAGAAAGAGGAAGAAACGTATTTTCAGAGCTTTGAAGTTGAACTTTTGGTAGACTGGTGGTGGTGACCGGGAGGATGACAATATCCTCCTTTTGAACTCCATAGCATAAATATTGGTGCTGATATTGTAATGGGGGTCTCCTTCTGACCCTCCTCCAACACGGAGCTTCCAGATAGCCCTTCCCGTGGAATATGCTTCCCCCTTTCGGCACCCCGAGCCCACAGAGATAGGACTCCAGGGGTCTCCGGGGGGAAATGGCTCGTCCAGTGATGACGCTGGTCACTGCAAGCCTGATTGGGTTTAGTGATGCCTGGGGGACTAAGGCCAAATCATAAAGATAAATCAATATACCATAGCTACTGTAGCTACTGGAAACACACCATTGCCTCGATGGTGGAAGAACTGGCTACATGCAGATGGTTGCTAAAGGTTGTCTCTCTTTTTTTTTTTTTTTTTTTTTACAAATTTTTCTTCTTCACCCTATATTGTTTTTAATACTCGGCATTTATCCGAACAGCACTCAGATGGTGCAATCAATTTCAAATGCAGCAAAGAGCCCTGCAATAGAAAAAGACAATGTAATTTACAAAGCTGAGGGTGGATTTTGTTTTCATTCGGTGTGTCCAAATCTGATTGATCTAATATATATATATATATATATATCTTTTACAATCACACATTAAATCTAATTTACAACTTCATCATATTCTCAGCAGCCTTTAACAGACCCAATAAATGCGTATATTTCGCTCTATTAAAAATTATTCCTGGTCTCCACTCTGAGTGGAAGAATAGTGTTTTATGCAATCAGCACATAGCACAAGGAACCAGCTCTGACTCTCTTTCTGCGGATACATGTGTGTATATGTGTACAACGTGTTTGCATGAGCGTGCATTTAAGTCTGTGCATTTGCTCTTACAATCATTTGTATGCATGTGTGTGTGAGACAGAGATACAGCCTGCATCAGGGACCAGTCCTCTATCTAGGAGCTGCATCATCCCACCTCGGGTACAGGACTCCACTCTGTCACTCACGGTGACACATGGAGAGGCAGCTCCCAGCCCGTGGCGTACAGCGGGGATCACCTCGCTGTCACTGTTTGTCACTCTGGCTTTGTCCCCTGCCATGCCCCCACGCTGGCAGGCTGAGGGAGGGGGGCCCGTCACGATCAGTGACAGACTGACAGGCGACAGGTGACAGGTGAAGCCGGCCAGACAGCGAGCGCCACAGACACTCAAACCTTCATACATACCTCAGTGTGGTTCAATAATGTGTGCAGAAGTGAACGTGCGCTCGCATACAAACGCATACGCTGCTTTGTGTAACACCACTGGGATGGAATTACAAGGTCCTTTTGGGGGTTGAAATGACAACATTTCAACAGACCTGTTGTGCATCTTCTTAAACTGCAGGGGGTTTCATGCTGAAAGATATATCTGGGTGAAATCTTTATAGATTTGTATCCAATATGAGCATGGTTCTGCACGGTCTTCTTCCTCCTGACACCAAAGTGCTGTATTGATCCACCCACCTTAGTAAGAACTGCACAGTTTCTCCTCAGGCTGGAAAATCCACCTAGTGTTACTCTTCACCACACAAACAATTTCAATGTTTCAATAGACGAATTGAATATAAGCCAAAGCTTATATTCAATACACTAATACGACACATTCCTACTAAATTATTTCACTGCTGATGGGACATTAAGTTCTTTCTTTACTTACACTGATTATCATTTTTTCCACTATGTGGCTGCTTAGCCTATCAATGCATTAAAGTTCTAGTTTAGCATTTTGGGAATTATGCTTATTAGCTCATTTCCCACCTTGGTGTTTTATTTTCTCATGCCTTGTCTTATCTTTAGTTGTATTTCCTTTTTATAAATATTCATTATTACAAATGTTTTGTTTCTTCCATACACCTTACTCACAATTATGAGAAAAATATTATTCATGGGCTTCAGTTGCAGAACAGTTCAGTGCACCTGCAGAGCAGCTGCACCACCCTCAACTCCTATAACAGCCTACATGAGTCTCATCTTTAACCTTTAAGACTCATGTTTTAATGCCTTTATTCGTCATCTGTGAGGCGAAAACATCAGATTTCCACGCAGTCAAAGAAATGAAAAGTGTCAGTGTCCTGGTCACAGTTCATTTAAAACATTCATAGAGCTCCACAGAGCTGGCAGCGCTGTCATCCGAAGAGTCACTCACTCTGGATGGCAGTAGAGGAGGCTGCACCAGCGTCCCGGTCAAAAGCAGTTTTGCTGGCTTCACTGGCAGTGAGACCTGGGGCTGAGGGCGTTGGAGCAGCGAACAGAAATGGATCACGGTGCTCTGTGTCACCCTTTTCTGTTTCTATCACAGTTAGTTTTGTAGTGAGGTCATTTTGAGACAAAACCTCAGCATGTTAAAGTTTGTAGCCTGCCATGCTGCTCCTGCATAGCTCTGTGTGCAATGACGCAGCTAAAAAACAGTGTAGTGATTTGACTGTCAAAAGGTAGCTACGTTTCATTCATTTCATGTTGCTCTTAGCAAAAGTGACTGGTAACTGTCTAGACTGCAAATTGTGACAATACTGAACTGTACATTTTAAGGTGGCAGCGATGTGTACTCAGACACCGTCCGTGTAGTTGAGATCAATTTACAGAGAGAAACATATTCAGACTTTGTTAATGAAATATACAGGCACATACACTGATACTGACGCTATCACTTTATGTAAAAACATCTGCACACATACTCAAAAGAGTTCGGCATGCAAGCATTTTCACAAATAACATCCACGCAAACACGCACACACGACAAACACAGACACACACACACACACACACACATCCACACACAGCAGCATATCATCTTTTGATCGCAGTCTATCCTGCTACGGTTAAAACACACCCCACTGCAGTGATGCTGCTGATGCTGTCAGATCTAAGCAAGGACTAATGGTGGGTGTATACCTTTGATGCTGGAATAAGCTTGGGCTTATATTATATTTTTCATCCTAGAAAAGGCAAAAACAAATGCCACAAAGAGCAGAGCTAAATATTTAGTTTAATTACAGGTATATATCAGCACAGCTATAGATCAATCTCTTGAGCCCTCTCAAAATCAGTTTTCCCAGAAGAGTGATGATGTTGAATAATTGCTGAGAAAATACAAAGAGGCATCAAGTTATTTAGGTGTAATCGAATTACAGCCAACATATGTGCATGGGCCAGTATGGGATTAGATTTACAGCTCTCTTTGTTGCTCTATGTAGTTTTAATGGCCATTATTGCTGCTGCTTCTGGTCCCAAATCGTGCATTAGGCCTTCACTGTGGCTCGAGTCTAACCCAGTGCCAGAGGTTGAACCCAAATCATTCAATTTGACCCGAATCTCCCATTCCATTACCCAGCCTTCCCTGTGGGGACAGTGGCGGTCCCTCAACACTTGAACTCTGACCCCAGCCCCATCAGGAGAGCAGCCAATAACAGTGTGGGAGGTTTTATAGGTACACAGGCTATCTGAATTGTCTCGCCTCGCGTCTCAGAGGGGACATACAGTCATAATGATGCCCTATGAGGTTTTGTTCTAAAATGTGATTTAGTTCTTATTGCCTACAGTCATATTGTGTGAGGCAGGATTTGTCAGGGGAATGCGTTGAAATCTGTGTTAAGGTTTCATTTTGCATCATCGCCATGAAAAAGAAAAAATTTAAGAAATGTATAATTGTCCGTGCACCTTCGAATATTTCCAGTAAATTTGAAATTAGAAATTAGAGTTGGAGCAAACATTTTTTTCCTTATTTTTTTCCCGGGGTTCAGAGGGTGTTCATAACCAGCTGTGTGGTTTACAGCTCTGCAACTGTTCAAATGCAAGTCAGGTGAGGTCACTGTGTCACAGACCAGTATAATAGTATATAATTTAGCGTACAGTCACTCAGTATGCTAACGTCTCTGCCTTAGGAATATGAGAAATTGGGGTCTCAATGCAAGCTTCTCTTTGATTAAGCAACAGTCTTAGTTTTAGTAGCTTAACTTTTCATCTTATAAATCATAAATGGAGTATTATCAATTCTTTTGCAACTGTATTGTATCTACATAAAAAAGTTATACAAATTAATTCACTTCATTAGTAATAATTTCAGAAAATCATTAGATATTTGCACCATACTTAAAAAGCAACCTCATTAAGTATGTAATGCAGCCATACAGTATGATGGTAAACAAAAACATACTTAAACACCCCCAGACTACACACATATGTACAAGGGTTGTTCCTATTGGGCTTTGAGAGAAGAGAAAGCTATAGTATTGGCACAGTTTCACGGCAGCTGCCAAGAACAGCTTGGTTTGTACATATGTGTAAAAGAAATACATCAAGTACAACAAGACCGATGGCAGCCTAAGTGCTTGTGGCTTGGTATGTCTTTGTGCTGAAAGACAGAGAGAGACAAAGAGAGTGGGAAGCTGAGAGTGGGCTTATGCAGAGTGATTGAGGAGGCTGATTGCTGCTGTAAATTACAATTTAACTTAGTTTCTCAAAACCATTTGATGCATCTCAAACTGTGTGTGCATCACTGTGTGATTTAAAAAGCTGCGACCGGGCTGTAAATGGCACCATATCATCAACTGTAGATCCAAGCAACTTTCAATGTATTCTGTGCTTCGCATAATACTAGAATAAGTAGCTAAGGAGTTATATTGGGCTCAGTAGGGGGCTGTATAATACACATACCCAAACACACCACCACAAGTCAGTGCCTTTGAAGACAAGCAACTATTTCATTTCATAACTGAGACAGCAAAGGTTTTAAGCTAACATACTACCATACTGGCCCGGACATAAGTTGACCATGATTAAACCATTTATTTTGGCACAATTTAGCCAAAATGCTTAGTGCTGACTTTAGTTTTGACTAACTCTAAAAAGACTCACTTTAAACGGACGTGAACAGGGCTGGATATTGGTACTGATCTCCTGATTCGATTAGATTTTGATTTCAATTCACAAAGTCCAGAATCGATTCATTTCAATTTGATTCTTGATGAATCAGTTACATCAGATAAATATCAATGTTGTGTAAACTGCTTCTCAAAATTTATCCTGGGAACTTAACCTTTTTCTACATTCAA
The DNA here is from genome assembly GCF_016859285.1 of Xiphias gladius. Taxonomy (NCBI): domain Eukaryota; kingdom Metazoa; phylum Chordata; class Actinopteri; order Istiophoriformes; family Xiphiidae; genus Xiphias; species Xiphias gladius. The sequence continues at coordinate 5,944,999 of NC_053408.1, read as the reverse complement.
CAAGTGAGCAACAATGTTGTTTTCTTGAAAATAAAACTGAGTCAAGTTCACATCATAGGCTAAATATGCAAAACAAGTAAAACATGACAAATCGGTTTTTTTAGGCCTACATCTGCATAAAAAAACTGCAGCACTTACAAGGTCGTCATATTATGCATATTTTAAAAAAGAAATGTTGTTCCATACAGCTACATATGGACTGGCAGTAGCAGATGCTTCAACTAAGTACAGGCATCCACTCTAATGATAACTTTGAGCACAGACAGGGCGGAAACTGAAAGTCTGCTCAGTAATTCATCTGCACCGTTTGTGTTGACAAGACATCCGCCTGATATCTGCAGACAGCTGTTAGCCAGTGCTAGCTCCCTGGTAGGGTCAGACTGAATAAAGTAGAATCCACAAACTGTTCACTCGACTTCCACGGCTTCACATCTTGTAGCCAGAGATAGTAATTCTTCAACAAACGCAAACTGAGCGCTCGGATCAGTGTGCAGAGTCTTTTTTTCAGTCTATCCCCAGCAATTTAGAGATCTCTAGATTCGCTGCGAGACAGCCGGAGCCAGCTAACCATCCTGAGTCAGTACAGTCCATTAAACTGCGGCAGGTCTGCATGGACTGTTATTATTAATATCACAGTTTACAAGACTGTCGTGACTCTAGGCGGCTAACATAGCCAGCTATCATCTATGATACTTTTTAACTTAAAATAATAGATAATAAAATTGACCATATAGTGTACCTTTTTAAGGAGGCATACAGTCTCTTTAGGAGGAAAAATCCCAACAAAATGTCCAAAAACAAACTTGAAACAGTCTGTAAACCAGGCATCCAGTTGCCCCCCAAAAACATATTGTGCTGTCATTGGAAGATGGGTTCGATTTTTATGAAAGGCATTGCTGAACTGAAAATATGAATCCATATGTATCATGCAGAGCAAGTATGTGGTGAAGTCCAGGTGCAAAGTATTCTTTTTCAGAGAAACATAACTGGTCGGAATTTTGTATTCTTTCATCCTTAAATGCATCCTCCTGTGACCCCGTTCAAAATTATTGCCTCCTTTGAAATAGGGTTTATCTATAAAAGCGATGTAAGAGTTATCTCCACCGGTCGCAATCCTAGTATCAATGAAGATCAGGTGTGTAGTGGAAGGGAAGACACAAGAGAGCTTTTTTTAAGCTTGTAAGGATGAGTTACTGCTCACATTTCTTCTGCCGTATTACAATGATTTGCATGAGAGGCCTGTAAAGGTCGATGAGGTCACTAGCAGGGGGGTTGAAGCCAGGGTGCTTATGGTTAAAGATAATAAATATTGCCGTGACAAGATGAGAGTAGAACTGACAGATGGTAAGAGGGTTTTTTTTCCGTCTCAAAACCATCACGCAGCCCTAACTGAACCACTAACAAGTAACCACTGCCTAGATATGCCATTATGCGCAGATGTACACGTTTACTGAGAAAAGGTGCAAAGATAGATCTTGGGATCCAATTGGATTCATTCAAATACAAATTAAGTTATTCAAACGCAATTCATCAGAAAATACATTTTTTTAATCCAGCCCTAGACTTGAATAACACTCTCTATGAGCTGGTGTTACATCGGTACTTTCTTCATTCATCAAGAATATCTAATGTTGTGAATACACAATTGTTTAGTCCTTGAATATATTATGACCCCCACTTTTTCAACACAACTTGCAAAAAAAACACATCATCTTATATTTGGGTTTTCTGTATGATGTATGAATTTGATTTAATACATTAAAACAGAATTTGGCAAACTGATATACAAAAATGCCTTGCAACATCCCAAATGCATACATTTTTGATTCAGTGGGAATAAATCTTAACCCTGTCAACACCACAGTACTGGCCCAACAAGTGTTAATTTACCCTACTTTTTTGTCCACGTATGTCTGAAGTGCAGATGTCAGTGCAGATCGTATTATCGTATTAAGAGCAACTTATCCAGGGCTAGAGGAGGAGTTCCAAGAGATGTTTCATGTCGAGGTGGCTCAGGCAGATTGACGGGATGAATACCTCTGCTGATACTGTGACATAAATATCTGGCAACCAGAAGTAATCCACTTCAAAGTCTAGTTTCCTGAAAAGTTGTTCAGGAGAGGCGAAATGGAAAACTGAAAATGCAAAAAGGACTGACACAAGCACGTTCAGACACACAATTGCAGTCAAACAGGAACATAACGCATACAAAGCATATTCACACACAGTCACACACTCGCTGATACACATACTCACATCCCACCTTTGAATGAGGAAGAAGTAAAAAAAGCTTTGGTACAACAGCTGGCTAGTGTAAAGAAAGTAAAAAAGGGCCAGGTACAAAGCAATGGAGGAAGTTTTTAAAACAAGAGAGAGAAGGGGAAAAGATGTATGTTTCACCCTTCACCGAGTCCTTGCAGGCCTGTGGGATTGGGAGGGATTGGTGGGGCTATGTGAGGAGCAGCACTTGAAAGCCCAGCCAGGAGTTTAAGATGTTCAGAGGGAGTTACTGGTCGGCTGCTCTTCCTCTCCTCTCCCCTCCTCAGTTTCCCTGATTCTTTTCAAGCTCCGGGCCCACAGACCCTTTCTTCTCCTCTCATCCCTCTGAGAGCCCTGACATGCATGACAGGTACAAGAGAAGAGAGAGACTGCAGAGGTGTAAAAAGAGGAAGAGGAAGGGACAAATGGAGGGGAGGAATAGAGGTGGAGGACTCAAGACAAAGGAGGGAGGGAGTGAGAGAGAGAGAAAGTAGGAGAGAAGGTGGATAAAAGTAGGATTAAGACTCCTTGGATCTTATTTACGTGGCATTTCTAGGTCGGAAGTTTTAGATCACAGTACTGTCTAATACAGAAAGGATACATAAGAAGCATACAGCCACCTAAACATTACCCCCGTTTGCAATTGATAAACATTCCAAAACCAAGAGCATTCATCTTCTACTATATCAGTTTCCATTCTTCTGAGAGGGCTTTCCACAAGATTTTGGAATCTGGCTGTGGGGATTTTCTCCCTTCAGCCACAGGACCATTAGTGAGGTTGGGCACTGATTAGGGCGATAAGGCCTGGATCACATTCAGGTTCCAGTTCATTACAGAAGTGTTGGATGGGGCTGAAAGCAGGACTCTGTGGAGGCTAGTCAAGCTCTTTTACACCAAACTCAGAAACTAATTTCTTTATGACCCTAAATTTGTGCACAGGGGCACTGTCAAGTTGACACACTAAAGACCTTCCACAAATTGTTGCCACAAAGTTGGAAGGACACTAAAATGTAATTTCATGCGGTAACATTGAGATTTTCCCTTAAGTGCAATTAAGGGCCTGAGCCCAAACCATTAAAAAGAAGCCCTGATCTACAGTAAACAAATGTATGTGGACTGTCCACATACTTTTGGCCATATAGTGTACCTTTGCTTGGATGGTTTTTAAGGAGGCATATAGTCTTTTTAAATGGGGAAGGAAATATCACAACAAAATGTCCAAAAACAAACTTAAAACAGTCTGTAAACCAGGCATCCAGGTGTCCCCAAAAAACATATTATTCTGTCATTACTGGAAGATAAGGCTGACTATTATGAAAAGCATTGAATTGAAAATATGAATCTATATGTATCATGCAGAGCAAGTATGTGGTGAAGTCCAGGTGAAAAGTATTCTTTTTCAGAGAAAAAAATAACTGTCAAACTTTGGAGTCTTTCATCCTTAAGTGCATCCACCTGTGACCCCATTCAAAATTATTAGCCCCCTTGAAAAAGGGTTTATCTTTAAAAAGCGATGTAAGAGTTATCTCCACCAGTCACAATCCTAGTATCAATGAAGTTCAGGTGTGTAGTGGAAGGGAAGACACAAGAGAGCTTTTTTTAAGCTTGTAAGGATGAGTTACTGCTCACATTTTTTGCCGTATTACAATGATTTGCATGACAGGCCTGCCCGATCGATGAGGTCACTAGCAGGGGGGTTGAAGCCAGGGTGCTTATGGTTAAAATTAATAAATATTGCTGTGACAAGATGAGAATATAACTGACAGATGGTAAGAGGGTTTTTTTTTTTTCCATCTCAATGCCCTGTGTGTCCTAAAATCCCTCATTCTTTGAGGGGTTGCCTGATGAAAGTAAAGAGGTTCAACTCTGGCTCAAAGAGGAAAAAGGAGGAAAATGTTTAGCTCTTGGTCTCACAGGGCTCTTTCATAACCATTAACTGCGTGATGACACCAGCGGATATTCAGATTGATTTACCATCGTCTGGGGATCACTTGGTCCGCACAGAAGTCTCTCATACCAAAGATTCATTTGTGTCCTTAATTGAAGGCTTCTTGCCCCAATGTTTCTTCAAACCAAAATCCACCTATTTTATACTTCACTTTGATTGCTGTAATGGCCTTATATGAGGTCAGCGTTGAAACCCCTATCTCATTGGTAGTTCTGTAGCTACAGAATGAGCAGGAAATTAATCTAAAATCTCCAGATCCGGCCCTCATTTTTCAAAAACTGCAACAGAGCCCCCAAAATCAATGAATGAGTTAAGGAAAAGCCAAACTGTGAGATATAGGACAATTTGCCTAGAAAGTCTTGGCAAAACCCCAGTGTAATATAGCAGAAGAATACCTAAGGCAACCGATCAGAAGGCAAGACTCTAAAATTAAAAATAGAAACAGAATGGTAGACAGTTACACCATCAGGGCCCTGTGTTAAGCAATTACTGTCCCATAATAGCATTATTGACACTGACATATTCACCCTGTGGAGTAACCTGTGAGGTAACATCAAAAAAGTCATCAGAAGTGACCCTGACCAGGCCTCTGAGTGGAGGTAGCATCAAAGCTGCAGAATCGCTGTGTGTCAAAAGTAAGTCCACAACACTGGTCTGATGAACATGTTACAGGAAGATGGGGGCCTCTATAATCAGCCTGAAAAGGTGATTAGATCCCCAAAGTCCCCACTCTCCCAGAGCTGAGGGGTATGGTGAGTAGTTTGTCAGTCCGACAAACAGGTCATTTAGCTCTGCTCGCTAAATAGATGTGGACACAGTGTGACAGTGAAGCATGAGGTTATGGTTTTAATCATAGCTAGAAATGTAGCTGACGGGCACAGGCTGAGTGGTTTAGAGAGAATGGAGAAAGAGGGTCATTTTACAAGGAATCAGGGGGTTACCCAGTCTCTGTTCACCTTTAACCCTGCGGGGATGATGACCTGTATTTCCCCATGGTGATTCATTTCCTCTTTCCCCCAAAACATCTTCAACTCCCCGGCCACCGTGTGTACTGAAAACACATGCCTGCTGCTATGGAGATATCTGTGGATCTAGATGAGATGGGGATGGGGACTGGGAGGATGGATTTGGACCAGTGTCTGGACTAGGATCTGGAGGAAGACTATAAGGATTTGTTATTAACCCTCACGGTTAGAGCGAGAGTGAAGGTGATATTTAACACTTCGAGTCAAGCCAATCGAGGGAATCGACATCAGTATGGATAGGGGTTAGGCAGGAGACAGGACTAATCACTTGCATCTTGGCCAATAGTAACAGAGAATGGCCTTGAGGTGCACCTAAATGCAATACAGAGTGCAATGAGGCATGAAAGGAAACAGTCAAGGGGTTAAAGACCGCATTAAAAAGAGATCTTTTGTCAGTGGTGCCGATCAATGTGGATCATGAATCTGATTAAACATTATCACTCCGAAAATGCTTAAGTATTACCTACAGTGAGACGGTCAGAGCTGTAGACATGAGACATGGGCTCGTTAATTAGATTTTAGTCACAATAATGATGATTTCAGACTTAACTGGGACCTGACTGTTATGAAACTTGATTTACTTGAAACTTGACCCCCTAAAGGTTTGTTATCCAAGTGAAGATTTAAATCAACAAGTTTTGACAATGAGAGGGAGGCCCTGCAATGTCACACATTGAATTATTAAGCCTCTATATTGAAAGGACTTGGTCTCAGCTGTGTTGAAACACTAGTCAGTTTGACTTGACTGAAGACTTGCTTTGACGAGACTTTGAGACTTGACTTGGACTTCTCCCAAATGCCCAGGTTAGTGTTCTTGAACACATTAAACATTCTTCTGGCCATCGCATTCATGGGTTGATGATGGTACATTCTTTCTGAAAGCTCCATGTGAGGCCAAACTCCAAACAATCAGTCACCCATTAATGGAGCTTCCATTCCAGCTACAATCCGGAGCAGGGAATTCGAGGCCATGCAGTGGGAGTCTGGGTGAGGAAGGGCTATCTGGTCTAAGCCCCCAGAGTTACAATAAACATCGAAATTAATCCTCTCACCCTCATTCTAGACATGCATTATCCTCCACTGTCATAAACTTGGCTGTGGTCAAGATTTACAGCTGCCTTGTGCTCTCTCTCCCATGGCTTTCCTTCCTAATTGTCTGTATGGCCAAGACCTTGACCAGCGCTTTTCTCGTTTGAAGAGTCTGAGCTCTACAGATTGATTACCAGCACAGATTAATAATAACACAAACTCTATACCCTTGGTTTACTGAAGGAAGACAAGACTGTACTCCTGAGGGCAGATTTGCAGGATAGCCAAAGTAATTAAATGATTTTCCACAGAATTAAGATCTTTGCCGAAGAGCGTATGCCAAACTAGAGTTAAGCAACCAGGGATAAAAATTGATTCTACTGCAAATTGGCTGCCAAACTTATACAAAGAATTTCCTTTTGTAGAGATATTTCAAAGGTTTCTCTTACACATTGCACATTAATTATCTGTTTTTCAATCTTAAGAACAGAAATGAAATACCTAAAACTTTGCAGAATGAGTTCTTTGATTATGTAATTTATATTTAAGATAAATATGCCTTCTGTTGAAAGACAGTTGAATGCTAGATATTGTCTTAGAATAATTTGGGTGTTGTTTTGATGTTTTTCTCCACTGACACTAATGTTGCTGCTGCTGCTACTGCAGCACATAGATCACATGACAGAAAAGCCCTGCTTCTGCGCCAATTCAGTTAGTGGGAAGCGGCAGCGGATATGAGCCAAGGTTATGAACCGGAGGACATCAGCCCTTCTGATAAAGCTCTGCTGTTGTCTCTTCTTGGCCAAGTCCTTCCCCACCACCAAGACTGCGATACAGCACAACGACCCACACTAACATTGTCATGGTTGAAACACTATGTCCATAAAAAGAGAAGTCATAACTAAAGAATGTAGGGAAAAAGAAAAGCAATCACAGGAAAAGCTTAGAGCCTTTTTTTTTCTTAAAGACTGTACGATTTTACAATGAGATATTAAGTAGAAAGACTGTACACACTGCCATTGCTTCTTGGAATAGAGTTTATTTCCTCCTTTTTATCCTGAATGATTTACTGAAATTTCATTTTGGCTCAGAAATAATGGAAAGTGGGTGAGAGCCTGAATTGCGGACGGAGGGGAGGGAGACTGGCCTCTCGAGTGGCAGGTGATTTAAGTCTCAAGCTCACCTCTCATGTACACACTTTAGCATAGGTAAGATGCTTTGTACGTAAGGTTTAGTCTATGGAGGATTTACAGAATAATGATATTGAGAGTTTGTACAAGTTACAGATCAAGAAACCAAAAAGCTGCTAACAAATTTCATAAACTGTAAATTTTTAAATGTTATATGGTTTGTATTTTATCCGCATTCAGTCATTTATCATGTTTCAGAATTTCCGTGAGTCCAGTGAGTCCAGTTTCATTTCCGCATATTTTGAGTAAATGGTCAATTACAGCAGTTAATTAAAAGTCTATAATGGATTATATTTAAGAAGGAACCCTCGCAACCACGTTAGGCTATGAGCTTACAAAAAAAAAAAAAGACCAATTTTTTAACAATGAGACAGCCGCGTGCTCTCAATGGCTGATTTGATGTCATTAAGTAATGTTTCCCAGCTAAGAAAAACCTCCCCTCAGGCACAGTGTTCTGCCGCAATTTGGCTGATTACATGAACTAGGCTGGTATTTATGGGGGGATTTTGTTTGATCTGCTGGCTTCTATACATATGGCGGGGAAAGGGGGGTGAGGGTGGAGGGCAGATGAAGGGACAGGGGTCCATGTCTGAAAGATACATGAAACAAAAGGCTTTTAGGATGAGTGAGAGAGAAAAAAGTAGAAGAAGAGATAGCTGGAGATAACAGGGATAAAACGAGGGTGTAGGGGAGATGGTGCGAGAATGAAAGAAGTCAAAAGACAAAGTGATAAGGAAGAAAGAGTGACAGAGTGGGAGAGGAAAGAGGGTAAGGTAGGCAGGAGAGCACAGGCTTGATTCTCATTACAAGGCACTGAGGCACAGGACAGCTGCAGCTCTTGTTACGGCTGTTCCATGTGTCTGATTGTACATTACTACAGAGACGCCACACCCCCATCCTCATCATTCACTGCTTCTCCAAGTCTGTTTACCTTCCACTGTTTTTCATAGTTCCTAGTCCTTGTTCTCCCTTGACCCGGCTTTACCTTCCTCCCTCTGCCTTGTCGTTCCTTTCCTCTGCCTCATCTCAATTTCCCCTCAGTTATGCACTTTTTCTCTCTCTTTTTTCTATTCTGTTATAGTAGGATGGATCCAGGGTATCGATATTAATGTTATGATTCACTACTCCTCTGACATCCTTGCTTTTTCCATGTCTCCTTTCCTGTGGATGGGACATATTTCCCTACCTCCCTCTCCTTCAAAGCACTACCTCTGGTGGTCTCGTCCGTGTGTGTCAGCCCTGCTCGACCACCTCCCTGCTTAAAACCGGTCCAAGTAAAACCACAACCTTTTTATCACAGACCCATACTGCGTCTTGCACCCCTAAACCCTCTAGGCAACATTTTTTTTTCTACCTTCACAGCAGCAAAGACTTTGCATAAAACAGCACGCTGTTAAAAAGCCAGACATTCAATAAACATGCTTCTAATATGGTACCCCTAGCCATTTATGATGTATAAATAAGTTGCAAAACACTATTAATTAAACATTGAAGTTTAAAGAACCAGCCTGTCTCCGCTCCTGGGTAATAGTTTAAGGGAAGGAGGCTGTTAAAACACTGCCACCAACAAGGAAGACCCAAGACACAAAGGGAGCCCACACAGGCTGCAAGTTGTCTCTGTGTCTGCCCCAAGGACAGTGAAGCCCATCACTGAGTAGGAGTGTTTACACGCATTCCAGACTGGGATGCATCCATTTCACTGGTGGAGTGAAACAATGTTCCCACTGTTGGGTAAAAAAGACAACACTGTGAACAAACATGTGACCAAGTAGGCTGCCTTACTACAAAGTCATGCCAAGTACAATATAGGGTAAAATAATGGATCACCTCAAGCCCTCGCGCTGAAGAAAAACTCACATCCATCCTCCCAGTCACGTCCTGTAAGACGGCAAACAAGCTGACTCCGCGCAATATCATAGGGATGGCACATCACTGGGATTAATAACTGTAATGTTACACTGAATTTGTAAATTTAATACAACACACACTGTATCCACCAACACCAGTACCACCTCTCCCTCTCTCTGTCTCTCTCACACATGCAAACACACACACACACACACACACACACCAGTGAAACCAAATCTGCTGCGCAGCTCATATGGTTTGCAGGTTTGTCAGATTGTTGAGAGACATAACACTTATCTCTTCTCCACATCTGAAGCTTGGTTAGTGGCGAGTGCCTGTTCATCTCCAAAATAGCCTCCAACATGGCCAGGGTTAGGAGAGAAAGGATACCAGCCCAGCCTAAACTAATCATCATGTGATGAATCATTTGAGCCGAAGCCCTTAGCTGTGGCTAAAGGATCACAGATTGCAGCTCTTGTCTCTTGGGGGCCCCTGAATCTTCTTGATTTATAAGTGTTGTGAGTACAGTCTGTGCTTTCTGATCTAATGTACTGTCTTTCCAAATCCATATGTGTGCAACTCAAGGTGGAGCTGGACTAAGTAGATAAAAAAAAAAATGCAGTTCTTCGGGTTAAAAAATATGGCGTATTTGGCTTACCGAAGAAATATAAAATGCGACACTGAGCTTTTAAATGGTCAGGGAGTCATCAGCCCAGATCTGTTTCTCAGCAAGGCATTGAAGGAGATACACAAACAGTAAGAGTAGATCATGAATTAAACAGGAAGTGGGAAGTCTTAGTATGCAGGAATTTTCCATTTCTCTTCTTTTTTTTTTCTTACCATACACATATGGCCTAATTTTCTGATAAGCCTTGACTTAACTTCCCATTATGTTGCCTTACGTGCTCTTATGTACTCAATGGATGGATTATTTTAAGAGATTTCTGAAAAGACCACAGATCCAATCAGGATAGTTTCTCTTTTCTAATTCAAGCAGCTGTTACGGTGCTGTAAGTAGAGATTAATGTTTTTTGAATGTAAAATATTGAGGTAAGCGTCACCTTTTCAGGAGCTCTCCCGCAATATAAATTTCCCCATCAGATGCTAGTTTGACCAGGAAATGGCAGAAAACGGAATCCATGTCCATGCACTTTTTCTCTGTTAATGATCCATGGACACTGTGATACGTGTACACCCAACCATTAATTCATAAATGAGGTAATGTAGTGAGACAAGGTAAGTAGCGGGCGTTGATGTGCTTACGCAAAGCCGAGGTCATAATAAGCTCCGGCAACAAACTGGCCTTTGCTGCCGTACCTTCAGCCCACGCCGGCTACGAGACGGTAGCGTTGACGGAACTGAAACCTACGAACCACTAAGTGCTAAGGTGATGCTGGGACGTTAGCTTAAATGGAAACCGGGTGCAGGGTAAACATTGACACAGGCTTGATGAGACCTCCAGCATCCAGCACGCCGCCTGAGCCATATATTCCAATCACATGCTGCACGCCTGCATGCCCCCCCCCTCTCCATGCTGTGTGCTGAAACCCACCTTTAGCTCAGTGTACCCCATTTATTTAACTGCAAATGGAGCAAAACGGTCAATTGTAGCTCTGGCCGCACTTTGGCTGTGACAGGCCCCACATTTAAACAAAATCTTGACTCTATTGATTGCCTGAAGAGAAAAAGTGAAATAGGCTGGAGTCAGTAGGATGGAAGAATACGCTCCAAAATCTACAAATGAGTGCCTGTGTACATGGGAGAAGGTCAAAATGTGGTAATTGCTTAACTGTGTGGAGGAAGGAAGCTGGAGGCTACCTGGCAGCCACTGACAGACAGATGTCGTAATGGCAGGTGGGAGATTGGCTAAAACTAAATTTAAAGTAACATGTAGGCCCATTTATTTTCCACCCTTACGCTTTTTGAAAGATTAATTAGATAGAGGGGCTTCTCATAATCTAGGCTACGTTTTTCTATTTTAGGTTGTTTGTTTAACTCTTTGTGATGACGGAAGACTAGGAAGTGAGAATGAGAAACAGAAAAAAAAAGTAGAGTAGCCATGCTGCTCGTGAGACCCACTGCGGATCGTGTTCTCGACTCACAAAACTTTACACTCTTTCCCAACTTTTGATTCGGAAGATTGTTTACGCTCTAATTAAATGGTTTAATTTCCATTTATCTTCTTATTTCCTCAGAATGAAAGGAAGTGAATTGATGTGAAGGTTGTGTCTTATTTGTTGCTTTTGAACATGTAATGTGGGCTGTGCCTTTCATGTGGGCTCTCAGCATCAAGTTCAGAGCTCTCAAACACAGAGCCCAAACCGCATTAGTAAAATTAATCAGGGACGCAAAAAAATTGGACAGCCCCTTAATGGCTTTCCTCCCTGCAGTAAGACTGCTAAACACAGAATCTCCGTTTTTAAAAAAGCAATGAACTCAGTGCCATCAAACTTAATATTACAGTGGACAGACTGGCAAGTTCCTACTGAAGAGCAGGGAAGTCTTACAGGGCCGTGCAATGTCTTAAAATATAACACCTTTTTTTTTTTTAAGCTTTGAAATCTCCACCCATCTGAAAATGTGACTTATCAGCAATTCTCAAAGGGGGTCGAAAAGCAAATTTCTTTTAGATTCAGGCCTCAGTAGCTCATTGAGGCAGACATTAAATCATATCTTGATATTCCCATTGGCTGAAAAAAGTCCTGTATTGAAAATATTGTGCACATCAGGGGAGAGAGCATGTGCAATGCCTTTGTTCTGCACAATGAGCTCTCTCAGTATTGCTCACTATCTGATGAATGAACACTGGCTCGGGCTTTTGTTGGCAGGAAATGTTCATAAGAGTCCAGAAGAGCTAATGTATCATAGAGCTATAGAATACTGTATATAGGAATCGTAAAAGGAACAGATTGCTGAGGCGTTGTAGTAGAGCCACGTGAGGCTTCACCATAACTGTCATGCAAAGCTTGAGCGGACGAGCGTATCAGGGGAAATGAGTTAAGTAGATTTCTTTTTGGACGGTGCGCTCGTATCATTGTTTGAATACATGCATTGGTGTGCATATGGTGTGTGTTTAGATTTCTGTGGGCTGAAAAAGTGCACAAGGTTTTTTTTGTGCATTTCTGCACAAATGTATGCATCATTTAAAAAATGAAAAGAATCAAACAATTCTTTATAACCTGCCGTAAGATTGTGCTATTCGTTTTCAGCAAAAAACAGAAAATTCTCCCGAGACTTCTCTATCAGACCACTAACGTTATTATGTGTTTGTTGTCAGCCTGACAGCTCAGGCTTCCCCTCAGTTGGTCTGGGTGGACAGAGGCCAGATTTACTGCAAAAGGTCTGTGACGAGGAGGCTGTGGTATAAAGGTATTAAAACCTGGGCAGCGGCAAAGACGACGGGGGTTGGGGGCAATCTGATATGGGGTTTCCTCTAATCAGCCAGAGGCTCCATGCTCCCTCAGGCAAACAGGATGCAGAAAGCCCTAGATATCTCTCCCCATACTCAGAAAAAGAAGAGGGAAAGAGAAAGAGAGAGAAAGACAGAGGGACGGAAAGAGAGATGGGAAGGGGCTGGGGGGTGGTTAGTCAGCCAGCAGCATCTAAATAAACACAAACCAGATGCAGAACATGTAGAACACGTGTGTGAACATGAAACAAGAGTGTGGATAAGTGCTTTTAGTAATATGTTTACTGCACATGGGGCTGACAGGGCGGATGATATGTGTCGTGTGCGTGTGTGTACACTTGACTTCTAGACACTGAGTGAGAACATTTTTGGAATGTGAGGACATTTTGTTCAATCCCATTTCAGGCTTCAGACTTGTTTTTAGGGCTAAGGTTAGAGTGAAACCAAGCCTTTGTGCTCAAAACAAAGGGCATAAAGGGAGATATTTCACTTAAGCTTTTCAAGTCCTTTGCATTTTTCATTAAAGATAAAGAGAAAAGGAATAGGACACAGCTCCCTGTTATCTTCACAGATGACTGTTTTCACATTTAATGGCACAAGTGGCTTTGCATGTTTAAGCCCATTTTCTACAAATCCCATATTCTTTACATCGCAGCCAACCCTTCCGTGATCATGTGGTAAGTTTTAGAAATCTGAATTTCATTTTCTGCTGTTCCTGGTATTAATTTCCATATGATTAGCACACTCTTGAAACTCAGTGCAGTGCAGCTCTCTCAAACTAATTTGCACGCTGTTTTATCAGGTTTTCCAAATCTCATTTTATCCTATTCTTACTGACTTTATTTAGCTTTTCATGGCTTTTTAAATGACATTCTAATGCAGCTCTTTGCCTTATATAGCACTTGAATCACCTCTGTGTTTGAAAGGTGCTCTACAAATACAGTTGTCTTGCTTGCCCTAAATTGCACTGTGCAACAATAATCAATTTTCATAAAGTACGGAAATGAATGGAAACCACTGGATGCGTGGAATGGTAAGAAAATTACATCAAAAAAAATCTAAAGCTGTATAGCATGCAATCGAAAATGGAAAAGCACGTATACTTTGTAGGGAAGGAGCTAAAACTTAAATTCCAGTTTAACTAAAGGTGACATCCGTATCCACACTTTAATATGTGTCTACTTCTTCTACATCGCTTCAACGTTGAGAGAGAGGGAAAATCCCTCCATAGTTTAGAGTTTTTCTAAATCTCAAGATCCCCAAGGCTGTTTGAGTGGTACTAGGCCTGGCGTGGAACAAAAGAGCAGTCAATTTATTCTAATGTGAAGTTTGAGCCTAATCCCGTCTGGCCGCTGATATGTGATTAAAAAACGTTTGCTGACTGATCCACTGCAGGAATAGATGCCACCGGGGCAACTGCTGCAGCTTCGGTCCTTGTTGTGGTTCCTGACATCGGACCAGGGAAGATCTGAGCCCAGCTGACCGAGACAGACAGATAGGCGGTGACCAGTGGTGTCTCTTATTCTCTCTTGAGCTGTTCCTGTTTCCTCATTTCCCCTTGCAAACTAACATGATGATGTCACTGTCAAAGTATTAACTACAGAGCCGTTAAAGACAAATCTCCTGATGAGTGCTGTGACGACTGAGCCGCCACTGCAGAGGTACTCTGAGCGGAGGGTGTGGTGCGTATGTTCTGGGGCATATGTTTTCTACCAGCCATCGAGCCAAGCAACCGGCCGGCCCCACCCTTCTCCCCTCCTGAGAGGCCCATGGCAATGGCCCTCAAAAGTGTTTGAAGTAGTTGGAAGGATGACACACGCAAGGAAAAGAATGGCAGAGCCAAGGTAGCATGAAATAAACTTGCCTTGAGGAGAGACAGAGACAAGAGGGCAATTTGTTTCCCCCTCAGCGAATTACAGGCCGGAGCCAGCCACTGTCTCTAAATGGGAACCAGCTCAGTTCTGCCCAGACACCACTATTTGGGCACAGTAACTGATCTGAGTAGAGAAAAACAGCAGCCAAAACCCCACGTCTCCTCTGGGCTACGAAGCATTGCCTGAAAATTCTTGGGTGTTCCTTTTAAAACAATCTTTGAAAAGACTTATATAAGTGTAGAGTGGAAATATCTAATATGGTGTCTGCTTTGTTTTATCAGTATCATATTTGAATAACAAGCCACGTGTCATCCCTGTCAGCCACGTGGGCTTTTGCACCGTCAGACAAGAGAGTCAGCTATATACACACATACAAAGGCTCACACACAGACACAAACGTACACACACACACACGCACAAAACTTTAAACCATTTTTTTCTGATGTGTTTCTTGATAAAAGAAAATTTCTCGAGGCCCTTGTTGTTTTGCATAAAATTAAGTAGATAAATTATTCCTGTCTCTTGATGATTACACATCCAATAGATTTTCAGTCTCCAACTGAGAGAACTTCATTCAACTGCAGCCAATAAACTCAGTGACTTCATATAGAAATAGGACTGTCCAGTTAAATCCCTTCATTAGCTGAGCCCACTAATTTCTCCAGACATGACCTAAACCTGCCTTAATTTTTTCTTTGAGGTTTGCCTTTACAAATGTTCCAAGTTGGATTCACCAAACTCTCTTAACAGCACAGACCTGTCGGAAACTGTTCGTTTCAACTTGATGAGGGCTTCGTGCACACGAGGAGGTCGGCTTTCATGAGATTTGACCATTGGCATGATCACGGTCACCAAATTGGCTATACGGGGCTGTCTCCGGCTCCGTTTGCGGGCAAGTTTCGTTCACAAAAAATGTTACCCCTAGAGTAGCAAGATGAACTTCACACCGCGGAGCTTCAGGCTCTGCTGTCGGGGAAATACGCAGACAAAAAAAAAAAAAATCCTGACATCATGTCAGGGGACCGAAACAATTCGAAAAATATTAGTACAGCTGCATGTGACTACAGCCCCGTACTGTGACAGAAATAAAGAGGGAATAGACTGACATGAAGTTATAATAATAATAATAAGCATCATCATCATCATCATCATCATAAAGCAAAGTTACATTGTCAGATGTTATGACAGAGGATGTTGTCCTGGACAGCGACTTGCATTGAGAGGCAGCTGTGACAAATTTGCCAATAAAACTACACAACCTAAGAAAAGAAAAAAGTCATAGAACCTCTCAGTAAATGATGATACCGATACGGTGAACAATAGGAATTTTGCATTTTAGTTTATTTTATTTAATTATTTCTTTTTGATTTGATTGCGGTAGCATTTTTACCCTCCAAAGATAGTGTCTGTGCATGACTTCTGGCAAAAAGCTTCTACCACTTGTGAATTTCTATCGTGCCTCGAGAAAACTCTGAATACAAAAATAACAAAAACATCGCCACAAGTTTTCATAAATATCTCGTACGTGCCACTTAATAACAAATATGTTCATAAGAGGGTTTGAAAAGCTCTTCTTTATGGCGCCTTTGATGACACAGGGTAAAAAAAAAACCTTCAGAACGTGGCGGCCCAAAAATCTTTCCCCCATGTAATGTGGCCCTCAGACCTTCAAGGATCTCATCATCCATTTTTATCTTGTAAACACGGTTCAGCTGTTTTGATTCCAAAAACCATTAATATTATATTAAAGTCACAAAGTCAAGTTCATTTTGTTTTTTAATCCCCTACACCCGTGGCAAAGACTTTTCGCTCTGTCTCGCAGCCATTTCCATGAAATTTTAATTCATGCGGGAATGGCAAATGTGATGAAGGAATGCATCTTGTCTTTGAGGTTAAAAAAAAAAACTCATTACTTAAAGAAACATTAATGTTGTGCCCTATGAGATTATTATACAGTATGTTAGATGCTGTTTTCCCACATGCACGACGAAACGCGTGTGCTGTGGCCACCGGCATATGAGTGTTAGCTGAGCCTCTTGCTGGACAGGACCCGCTCGCTTCCAGCTCCGCTGAGTGAGCATATCACTCTACACATTTATTACAGTATACACATGCAGCATTAATAAAAACCAAACACACATACACACATGCTGTACGCAGAAAAGTTCTGCTGGATCAAGCGCACACCAGCCCACGATGGGCGCTGATGTCTAAACCATCGTGACAGAAACAAGGTGTCCCGGTCACTGATGTCAACAGGCGTAAACCACTGCATCAAATCAAAGGTATTAAAATGGTTCCCCTTGACTTTTTTCTTTCAACTGTATGGGTGTCTTTCTGCATGTGGATACGAGAGACATGGCCGGCATTTTCTACTTTAGGCTGTGCCATACAGGATTTCAGCCAGTGACAGCCAGTTGGTTTGGTTCTCCGCTCACATCCTGTGCCCCCGTGGCCACTTAGCCCATCTTGTCCTCTGGAAAGAGACACTTATTCAAACGGATTAATCACCAGAGGGGTCCACTTTGAAGAAGCGCGCACAGATGAAATGAAAGGGCAGAGAGACGTTTTGGAGGAAAGTGGATGTGAGCGGATAAGATGCAACGTTGTAGCCAAGGCAGCGGGGAGGATTTCAATAGCAAGCTGCTGGCACAACTACGTGGCTTAAGTTTCCTGGCATTGGCTGCATATACTCAGGGGGCTGTCTTTGCGTGTCCACCATGTTAAGGTGGGCCAAGAACCCTCAGAATTCAGCCCATATGCTCCCCCTCTCCCTACCCAGCAGCACCCTGCGCTTCAGCCAAAGCGCACAATCTGTCCTGATAACCGCCCCCCCCCTCATCTTTGATACCGGCCTCATCTGAAATATGCATGCCTCTGTTTGTCTCTGCACTATAATAACTCAGCTGCACTACAAACCGCACAGACCCCAGCTGTCTCTGCCTGTGCCTTCCTTGAGCTCCGACAAATTACGGCAAACACATCCAGAAGCTTTGAGGCAGCTCTGATCTTAGAATCCACATCAACAAAGTCACCTTGCGGAGCTGCATTTTAAAAATCAGGTTTAAAAGAAAGGAGGATTTCATCATAGAGCTTCCATAGGTCGGCTTCACAGTCCAAACTATCTTTCCATGTCCTTGCCTTTCAAATTAGGTTTCTGTGTTTGCCGGCCATCCATCCATCATTCGGCAGGGGTGTGATATCAGAGCCCTTCACCACACATGGCCGTGGTGTTCCATGCCAGGCCAAAGCCGGGGCAAGGCAGACAGTGGCTGCAGTTTTCATGCTGCCTACTAGCTATATTGGATATTCTTGGCCTGGTGCGGGGATGAGCGCGGCTGCAGGCGGCCCAGTCCACAGCGGGCTCTGGATGCCTGTTTATTCAGTCAGAGTGCCCCACTAATGACCTGCCACATGTAACCGGAACGAGCCAAACTCACGCTGCAGTGGCCACATGTCTCTAAAAAATACTGATACACCATATACAGCCAAATGTGCGCTCACACAAAAACTTGAACACATACTTGGTCTGCAAGTAGGGATCATTTCATCCTCAGTTAATGTGTCCATTATATTTTTAGTCGGTCTTTAACGATAAAATGTCAAAAAAAAGTGAAAAAAGCCCAAAAAGCTCTTCAAATTGCTTGTTTTGTGCGACCAACGGTCCAAAACCCATAGATATTTCATTTAAAATGACAACACAACATAGAAAATGCCTTCAAAATGATCAAAAGTGTTTATATTCCCTCATACAACTATTTGTTCTCATATTCGGCAATCAGAAACCGTCAAACAAACACATTCCAAAGTACACACAAGCAGAAGCACACAGACTTGTATAAAAAAAAAAACAGCATTCCCTTACTTCCTCATATTAGGCAATAAATGGGTTTATTGATTCAATTTCAAAGGAATGTAAAAGAAAACTCTCCACCTAAGGAACTCCGGTGACATGTTCACTCATAATTAAACTCTTATTATACTGCAAACAGCCAACGTAATACAAAAGAAAAGTATGACAAATACACCTTGTCCGGCAAACCTAATACCACTTCTCTGTTTCTGTCTGGATCGTTGTTTGCCTCTGCTGAACATAGCAACGTGAGACATGTTTGTCTTGCTTTGCAGGTGATGATGGTGGCATAATAAACTCCAACGACAACAAACTGCCTGACAACGGCCCGAGTTCAGAATGGCTAATGAGTAACCACAGGTCAAATATCGGTGAAAAATGGGCCTGGGGAGGTGGCACGTCTTTTTTTTTTTTTTTTTTTCCATCTTAAACGCAACCACCCAGTCCTGGCTCCTAGCTTGTGCTCTGCCATGTTGAAATACTTCCTTTGATTTTACATGCTTTCATTACACCCTGAGTGGTCATTAATCACAGCACCCCCGTTGGACAAGCTTCAATGAAACAGAGGGAGAGACTTAATGATGGTTTATAGCAAAAACAACTCCGTGTACACGTAGGCTACAAAAGAGGCGGGATCATAGACATAGCACTCAGAAGCAGGCAGGCGCGGATAAATGTACTGCAAAAACACCCGCGTGCAGAGATATATACACAGTAAAATGTTGCACTAGCTTTGCAACTGTTTCACCATGTAAATCCTTAGCAGTGCTGAGGTAAGAGGAACTCAATACCTGTGACAGACAGCTAACCAGCAGGTCTGAGGTGACAAGCTCAGGTTTGATTCTCCTCGGGGAAACATATGAAATCCGCCCATTCAAAGAGACATAACCAGTCGTGACGCAAGTAAGACAACATGTAGTTTTCATGGCCAAGCGAAGAAATGGCTATACTTCACAGGGCCTGATGCTGAGGCTGGTTTTGAAGCCCCAGATGACTTCACCATACGTTCAAGCCTTTTTGGGAGGGAATATAAAAAGAGCTTGTCCGTGCATCAGCAGAGGAGTCTGCGCTCACGCCGACACACCACGCTATTTCAATTTTCAGGAGGAGTGTTGTTCAGTCTGACATCAGCAGCAGCCAAACTTTTTATGTGCCAAACCTAATGGAGTAGTTTTTGTTATACTACACCCTAGTCCAACACATTATTTAATGTTAAATTGTCAATTACACTTTTATGCTCCGCCGGCACAGTCGGCCACAAATCTTCAGCTGCACCTTTTATTAATCTGGCCTAGTTTGTGAAATACATAAAGCCTTGCGGTGTACAGCACCTCTAAGCTGTCCGTTCATCCCTCGTGCCATATTTTTTAACAGTCCGCAGTTATATCTTAAAATCCACTAATTGGATGGCATCTTTTAAGTTGAGGCGCCACCTCTGGGTCACCTTTTATGTATGTGTGTGGGTGTTTGTGTGTGCATGAACGTCATCCCTTTGTGTTAAGAGTGCTGCAGTGAAATGGAACAGAAGCAGTTAAATACTCCAGAGAAAAATGGCAGGAGAGAATCCAAAAAAAAAAAAAAAAAAAAAAAATCCAGAGCTGGTTTGGGAGTCACACCACATCAATTCAGAGCAGAATCCGCTTCAAAGCTGATACCTCACAGCTCATTTACCTCCACGCTAATTTTTCATTCAAGGAATTCATGACAGTCAGCGAGGAACATGCACGATACAAACTCGCAGATGGACACCGTTTGGCATTAAAGGCATTTTAATGTATTCTTACAGTATTCATTTTTCCACTCCCGAAACTTTAAAAGCAGCCAGCTGTCAAATACCGCTCTATCATCTGAAATGGTTCTATTCAGAGTGAGAGGACCCTAACACTGATACTGAAAAATCCACAAGTGTACACAGCCATGCAAAAAAAAAAACCTGCAGGACTTCAATTACCATTTTTATGGAAGGATTTTCAGCCTGCTATGGCTGTTGTAAATGAAAACACATTCACAACTGTGGAGGGTAGAATATCTTTATAAAAAATTAAAAAAAACAAAAGAGAAAGAGAGAGAAGTTTATTCATACTTACTGGCACAGTAGGCCACAGGAAACAGAAACAGAGAAGTTCACATTCCCCTTTGGAATTAAACCCGAAAGCCCGTATCCATCCTTTATATTCCCCAGCCATTAAAATCAGACTGGGAAATAAAATACAGAAGCATTTTTGGAGAAGAATTTGAGAGTAGAGCTGAAAAAGAAGAAAAAAACCCACAAATGTTCAATTTTACTCATTTTTTCCCGTCCCGAAACAAGGAAAAAAAAAAAAAATCTTTATCACACTTTAAACGGAAAGACACGCAAGCACAGCTTTATAGGAGGGTGGTTAAGAACTCAGGGAGCTTCTGTCACATTTCAACCAGCACATGGTGACCAAAAAAAAAATCCGTCCGCAGAACACTGGTCAAAATAAGTATGTGGAAATATTTCTTAACTTTCCTCCATCAGGACATTTCAAATAATATCAGATTAAATGTTCAATCACAAAACAGTCAAATAAATTGATTTTCCAGGGCAAAAAGTACAGAACAAAAACAGGTACCACTCTCTGGCACCGTCATTTGTGGCAAACCTCAAACTCTAAAAAGGTTAAACCAAAATCCCTGAATTGTCTGCGAAAACCATTTGCCTCAGTTCAAACTCATGGCTATATAGCACATTGGTGAAAAGTCTCCAGGGGGACAGATCAAACAGAACAGCGCATGTTAAGTGCAAGGTGCATTAAATTCTCTTTTTTTTTTTTTTCTCCTATGTCTGTCCATGGTCAATGTTACGTAGCTTATGCATGACACTTTTAGGGTATTGTATGTGTGCGAGTGTGTGTTTTCATTAGCGTGTGTGTGTGTGTGTGTGTGTGCCAGGAGGAGAAAGGGCCCCTTGGATGCTCTTCACGGCCAGGACATTGCTGCCTCTGAAGCTGCAGGCCATATATTACTGGCAACATTAAAATCTGCGCTGTAACTCCAGAGATGATCCAACAGCATTACATCCAGCCCACCCAGCAGAAATGCCCCCTGTAACGATGGAAATGGAAGAAAGGAAAAGAATGATCAAACTGCCATTGGGTTTTAGAGCATACAGTGCCTTTGATACAGGCCAGTCGACTGTAGCGCTCTGCTCCGAGGGGGAAAATAATGCAAACCAGCCACGGGAAAGGGGGAGGGGGAGGGATGGGAGTTCACATACGTTATTTGGAGATCCGCCACAGCAGAGAGAGTTGACCATGCCTCGCCGTGATGAAGACATGGAGATGTGGTTTCAGAATCTGGGAAGCGTCAGTGATGACGAGCGGCCATGGGAGCGGACGCCACCCAATTCATCTTTATTAACTCCTATTCACCTCTCCTTTGAACTGACATTCGACTGGATGGAGTCTGTGCATATGTTGTCAGAGCACCATGGGTCTGTGGTCTGCGTGCGAGTCTGTGCACCCTGGGACTATTACCTGCCATCTGAATTTAAACAGATAATGAATGCAGTTTCCTGTTCATTGAGTTTGTCTGTTATTAACGATTGCCTTCATTTTTTTTCTGATTACAAATTGTTATTATTATTATTTTATTATAATAACATAAATAATTTTGACTGAGTTAATCAATTAAGTGATCTATTAATTGTTGTTTCTGCGGCTTTGAAATTTGCTTTTGCTTTTTTTTTTTCATCTTTACATTCTACAGTTAATAGATTAAATGATGAATCGATTACTTGGGAAAATAACCTATAGATGAATTGATCATGAAAATTATTGCAGCAGTTGGCGACTTAAAATGTTAAATGTTCAAATGTTCAATATTTAATGTGTGGTACACTCACTGTTTTCATTGCTTGAGAAGCTTGTGATTTAGGAATTTTAGCTAATTGAGGAAAACTCAACCGAACATCTAAACTGCACTCTGCTATAGCGTTTCGGTTTGTCTGAACAACAGAGTCTGCGGCCAGAAAGATGATGATGTGTTTATTGGATCAGTAGTTAGGGCGAGTGATGATCCCTGTGAACCGTAATGGCCTCTTTTTCCCCCTGGACCCGCTGAACAGGAGCATAATGATCTCTGAGACCAGATGAGACGCATCAAGCTCAAGCCCCCTGTGTCAGTACACAACAGAAAAGCTCATATAAGGATAATGAGCCCTGGCACGGCAGTAGTTCAAGTTCCGTAACTCAAATACTTTTTACCAGACTAACAACCACTGGTCCCACCTTGTGTAGCTGAAACGATCAGCGTCAGTGGCGAGAAAAGGGCTGCAGTGCCAGTTAGAGAGGGGATAGATTTTTAGGGGTCCAGCGGGAAGACATGTGCCCCGACTTCAGACATCCATCGTCTTGTCTGCTCATCCGCTCCCCAGGATGTCACTCCATTCATCATCCCACTACACACTACACAGCTCCACTTAGCCGCATTCTTCGGTTACAATCAGGCTTTCATACTCATCCTCTGATGACTAAGCCAGACACTGGAACAGACAGTAGCCCCTCAGTTGGCTCTCGGTGGCAGGAGATCCGAGGAGGCCGCTGATACCCTGGCCTGTGAGCGTCTGCCAATCCATGCATGTAAAACTATACCTACGGAGAGATTGTGTGAAGTAGTTATCTGGCATAATCTTGTGTGATCCATGGGTCTAAAATTACCGTGAACAAGTTTTAATGATACAATAGCCTGAGCAGAAGAGTGCAGATCCTTTGATAAGGTACCTGAGAAATGTGGGTTCCCAAGAAAGGGGGAAAAAAAAGGTGCCCTATAGGATTGAAAGCAGGTTTATGACTCAGTCTTAATGGACGTTGGATTGATTTCCAGCTGAGAAGAGCTCGTAGGATAAAATCAACTAAAATAAAATAAAGGAAAGGAGAGACACTGGAGATAAATGAAATAAAGATTTGATATGTGTCACTGCAACTACGTCGTGCTACCTCTGCCTGTGCCCCTGAGACAACATTCATTATTCACATGGCCACATGAGGTCACTTGGTTTGGAAATGTGATGAGGTCATTTATATCATTTCTCCAAACTACCAATGCTGCCATTTACCTTGTAAAGAAAATTCATAATCACAGAAAATGATATGATATTTAATGGCTGGCCGCGTACGAATGCACAGACTGCAGAAATATTTTCTCACTAATGCTCAGGACTAATCAGCTTCTGTCCTGCTGCCGTTGGTTATTTAAATTTGGATTATCGTTTAAAAACTTTTTTTGGCGTCCCAACTAATGATTATTTTCAGGACAGATTAATCTGCCGATTACGTTCTCATTTCACTGGTTCGTCGTTTAGTCTGTAAAATGAAAATGAAAATGAAAATTCAAAAAGTTATTGAATTTACTATCGTATAGGACTATGAAAACCAGAGATTATTCACACTGAAGAAACGGGATCGTTGAACAAAACACTTAATAGACTAATTGATTATCAAAATTGTTGCAAATTAATTTTCTCTCAGCGAATTAATTGATTGACTAACTGTTTCAGCCCCGCCTTGTCTCACCCTCCAGAACTTTGTATCGCCATCCCATCCACAGTCTCCTACGCACGGCGGTCAGGTAGATCAGTCACCTCCCAGTGGCTCGGTCTTCATCGTCTCACTCAGCAGAGCTGCCGCCCGATGACTCAGCCTTTATTGTTCTCTCCGGCGGTTTGTCGCCCTCCCAAAACTTCAGCCTCTGGTCTGCAGGTCTGGTTGTTGTCACACGTACAACATGACGTACCGTACAACGCAAAGTAGCTGATGCTCCACACTGGAGCCGGGAGGTCGATTTGGCAGACCCAGGCCCGACTGTTGACTGAGCTAAAGAGTGCTCCCCAAGGAGCAGAGGGGAAAGCCAGACCGATTCTCCTCGTAGTTTTACCACCATCCATTGACACAGATGACATCAGTCGATGGCAGAAGTGCAGAAAACATACAGGCGGATGACAGAGAGAAACACTGTAAAATCCTGTGGACATCAAAGATGTCTCCTCTGTGATTAATATAGGTTGTAAAGATGAAAATAAGCAGTGTTCCTTTAATAACTACCATTGATGTGAAACGCACATATCCCTTACTGCTTTAAAATAGAAAAACCTGAGTAATGATAATCCGTCTTTGGATAAATCATTTGAAAAAACCATGTCATCCGAAATGATTGTAAAAGCATTTTAATGACAGCCTTTGATTAAATACCTGCTCCCCGTGACCCTAAAAGTGTAAGCGGCAGAGCTGGTGGTTGGATGGAAATACCTGCTGTGGTTCCTGCTTTTTTCGCAACAGTGAAAGGAGAAGTTAGCTGAATCCCCTTCACTGTCATATTAAGAGCCCTCAAAGCACTCAGGATGTGTTTCTCAGAAGGTGATTCCAAGTTACAGAGCCAGCGAGCCTCCCGCAGGCAAACCCAAACACGAAGAAGATTTAAAGATACCCCCGTAGCTCGGGTGAGGCTTCACATGAGGGAGAGAATAAAGAGGCTGGAGAGGAGATTATTTCTCTCAACACTGACGGAAAGATTACAGAAAGAGGTCTGGTTTTTGAAGTCACGTGCTCCCTGTGCTGTTTTTCTCAGCATCAGCTTCGCATGACACTTTTCGGAGAAATATCTGCGCTTGATCACGGAGGAGCAAACTAATGTAAGTTCTGACATTTCCTATCAAGAGCTTTCACCGACGGTGCAGCGGCGCTATATTCGTAGGACAGGAGAGCTGCAGCGATAAGAGTGACAACGCTCGAGGAGTCCAGAGTGGGTCAGCAGCCCCACGGTATCACCTGAGGAATTCCTCTTATATAGCAACATTTTTCTTCGCCTATGATTATTCATGTACAGAACCTCAGTGGTTGGGGAGGAGAGTGCAGGGAGTCGGGTACAAAGTGAAAAACAAGAGTTGAAATGGCCGAAGGAAATCATTACCAGCTTGGGCTTGAGGCGGGGGGGGAGAAGGGAAATCCACAGTAGAATTCCTACACTGGAAACTTTGCTAAGGCGGCTGTTCTGTAATTAAGGAATTTACAGGAGGGGACACGTCTCCAAGAACATGAAAAAGAAATTACATTCATATTGGTCGGTCCCCTCCTATCCTTGCTTCTACTACTTTTACTACTTCTACTGCTATGCTGATAATAATAATAATAATAATGGCAAATCCAAGTCTGGACTTTTGAGCCCAACACCTATATCAATATTTAAAAAGTTTTTAAAATATCTACTGACGATATATCGGCTGATATAAGTTTTTCTTTTAACATAACACGTGATATAAACATTTTCAATAATGATCCCTTTAGACTTGTGAGTTAAAAAAAAAAAACGTCAACAGTTTTTTAAAATCACTAGAAATTAAATTCCATCAAATTAATAACCACTATAAAGAACAACACAAAGGCAACAAAATGTATAATAAAGTTCATACTAAAAATTTTCTTTTTTTAAAATCAGAACTAAACCATACTGAACTATAACAACATTTAATGAAGTATTGTGTGGTAGCCCATTTTATGAACTTTAAAATAAATGTATATAGTTACGAAAGGGCTGTAACACAAACTAATTCATCTTGATGTATTAATGTATTCTTTTAAAACAATCTAATCTTGTTTTTGTCTATGTGAAACAAGCCCTGGGAAAAAACTATGAAATAAAACTATTAACTATTATTTAAAAACTATTAGTTATGTCAGCAGACTGAACTGTGATCAGCAACATCTGTGGAGTGTTGGGAGGGAAAGATCTGGATGGAAAATCCCAACGGAGACTGCACGTGTGACTGTAAGTCAGCGCTAGGAGAGATTCGCTAAGTAAGCCCGCGGCCGGCGGGAGCAGAGGAGAGCACCTAGCCCCTGTCGTCATAGCAATGTGCCGGTTTCAGAAGCAGCAGACATCCCAGAACAGAATAACAGTAACCGAGCAGACTCCCAGATGCAGCCTTATCCTGCTTTGGAGGCACAATACATATCTTCCTGCTCATTTCCTTGGCAATTTTCCCTTTCTTTGCCCCAAAAAATGTTTCACCTGTTCCACTTTTATTTCCATTACTTCTCTTTCCAAACACCTAAGTCTTGCTACTTTTCCTGCTTACCATTATCATCTTTCCCTTTGCTTCCTCTTGTGCAGCACTGTATCTGGCTCTAATTCCATACGTCAAAAAAGGGGATATATGCTTTGTGACAGTGATGTTAACCCCGTGACAACTTCTAATATGATGATTTATTGCAGCCAAGCATGTGTATACGGGCATGTGCTAGTGGCCTGGCTCGGAGTCCGTGTCAGCCCCTCTTGCTGTTTCCTTTACACGACGGCAAAAGGATCTCATACCTTGTTGACTGCACTGTTTTTAATGGTGCGCATGTGCATGGAGGAAATACTTAGTCTGAACGTATCCACAACAACCGTGGACAAAAACGGTACCAATCGCTTGAGGAAAATCCACAAATATCTGTGGGTTTGGCCGCTCCAAGCCACAGGAACCCGAAAAATCGTAAATGACACATTTATACTTGCTCTGGCAGACACGCCGGCCAATTTCGAGATGTCCATTCATTCTCTATAAGAATCCTCACCATTCTTTTGGAGTTTTATGAGAAGCAAATCCGAAACGGCAAGGGGAATTTGGAATTTCACGACAGTAGATCCAGCAGGTATCAACAGTATTATGTTTGGTTTCTAGGTTCTGCTAAAATGAGCTTTATTACTTCAGGCAAGTATGCAGATGTGGGTGAGTTTACAGCCTCCGTCGCACAGAAATGAAATACTTACATTTGAAATAAATTTTAAAAAAACCATAACGACTTAATACATCACAAACAAGAAAGGAAAAGTTTCCAAAGCCTGCAATTTCTGTCGAGTCTTCTTTCGACATGCAGTCTATGACAAACCAGATCAGACCCAGTCTCCTCAGTCCTGCTGACCTTCTCTCTCTTCCTGCTCAGTCGGGTCCTGGAGCCACCAGTTCCTGTGTGGGCTTATCAGGCTGATAAGGACCTGTGCCTCCTTCCCAGGGAGCTCTGGAGCTCGGAGGGCCCTGAGGACTCTGGAAGGGAATAGAGGCTGCCTCTCAGGGCTTATCTCCCCTTAACCCAGCAGTACAGAGCCAGAGCCAAGGCCAGCCGGGTGGGGATCCCTGCGAGGCATGTCAGCACCATGCCAACCCCACACACACACACACACACACACCCCCAGCTGCTAGCCTTGGGCCTCTTGCCTCCTTCCCCTTCCATCACTATCTACACTTGGCAGCCAGGGTCAGCGCACAACATGCAGCGGATATTAGTGATATATGGGAGGCTACTGGGAAGGCCTGGTACACCATGTTAATTCTCCACCAGTTCCTCTTTGTCTATGTCGAAACTGGAACTGACTGTACTGTCGCTGCTACAATTATTATAGGTTTGGTTCACCCAAAATACAAAAAAATACATCTTTTCACGTACCTCTTATTTATTGAGTCACTGAAATACTCATGGTTTCACTTAGTGAGATTTTTACAGTCATCTCAACACAATAGACGTGAATGGAATTTTTTTATGTGGTGCTTGCGATGCTGAAAGAATTAACTATAAAAAAAAAATGCTTTTACTGGTTTTCTTATATTTCTTTGGTAGAAAGTGGTTCCAAGGAAAACTGCAACACTGTTTTCTTCAATCCTTTGAGCCTCATAAACAAAATTACATTCATCTCAATGGTATTGCTGTGGTGGCAGAAATCTCAGATATTGTACTGGTGTCCCAAAACCTGCGCAAATAAAACCAAAGCTATCTGCGTGGCTAGATACGCCACATGCTTATGATTCGGGTGAACTGGCCCTCTAAATGTTGTGTGTTTCGCCATTTCACATTGCCCCATCATTTTGTTTTGCCCTACAGCCATATGAAGTCTACATTTCTACATTTTAAAAAAAAAAAAAAAAAAGAAAAGCTTGACTTCCACTTGAAAATCACAACAATGTGTGGCACATAGCGATAACCAGTGGACAGGCTCATTGTACCCCCCCCGTAGCAGATGAAGGTGTAGCACTTCCACCGCACTGCACAGTCAGCAAACCACACTTGTAGACCAAAACTTCTCCTGCGCCACTTTTCGCTCGCAGGCTTTCTCGATCTTTAATTCAGTGGAGATTTCCCTGAAAGCCTACCCCTTAATCAGATAATGTGCTGAATATTGGATTTTAGAGTATGGCGAGTGTTTACACATGTGGTAACACTGATTGGCCCCCTGAAGTGACTATTTGTGATTAAGAATGAAAGAGGTTCATTAGTGATTGTAACCGATTGTTAGTCTTTAGGGCAAAAGATGTTTTTGCAGTGGTATCAACTCGGCGGATCACCAAAAGGTAACCATGGGGAACAGATTCATAAAATATGAAATGTATGTTTTTGGTCGTCTGAACGAGACAGAGAGCTCTCATATCAAAGAAATCTTTAATGTAAAACCCAGAAAATAACCCGCTTCAACTTTCTCACAAACACCGGATAAAGCCATCTTTGCCAGCCGCACAAACTTATGAGGGAAATATATTTCCCAACTTCGGCTACAAACATCGAGAGATTTTTAATTCAGACTTTTTAAATCAAGCTGCAAAGAGCATCTTGCAGATGCTGCATCATCTGCCATCACCTCACAGAGGAAACAACCATCTAATGCTCTGCCTGAAAATGAAATGTTTTCGCTTAAATATTCACGGTGTCTACATATGAGTGTACACTGTGTGTAAATTCTATATGCCTCTCTGTGTGTTATATTCTCCTTCTGAATTAGTGTTTGGACTACAACTAGGGATTTTCTACTTTCATTACCAATTCATCCGCCGATTATTTTCTTGATTTAACAATTTATTGTTTCGAAAACATCTCCTGTCATAATTTCCTAATGTCCACGGTGACTTCTTTCAAGTCCAAAACACCGAAGGAAAACCAGCAAATTTTTTTTTCAATTTTTGCTTAAACAATAGATTTTAAAAATAATTGGTAAATTTTCTCTTGATCAACTAATCCATTTATCAGCTAATAGTTAAAGCTCTAATTATTACTGTAATTGATTATTAAGTCAATGAAAGTGCTAGTTCTAATCATGTTATCATTTTTCACTTTCACTGTTTTTTTATTATTATTATTTTATTATTTGTGTCGGCTTGCTTTTGCAAAAATGGCAAACACTATCATTGCAGGTCCAGCTTATATTCAAATTTTAAAGAACAAAAAAAAAAGCTGACTTCCGTGTACGTCTTCAAGATGGTGCTTTTCATTTTGTTTCAACCAGTAGGAGGAGCATTATTTATGCAGTTCCATCACATGCCTCAAATACACACACACACTCACTCCCTCACACCATCTGTCTCTCTCTTTCCCATGATCCTCCACACTAAGGACACCAAGCAGATGAAATTGCACACACAAGCCCGCACAAGGACCACGACATACATGTAACTCCCCATGCCTGCTCAGCTGCAAACTCACCCTGCGCCACTAAACGTAAAATGAAGCCGGGCAGAAAGCAATCTGCCGCCGTTTCAACCTGTGTTTACTCTGCTGCCGATCACATTTCCACTCTGCGGTTGAACAGAAAACCACAAAAACCTGAGAAACAGCTCAGGAGACATAATATAGTTATGAGAATATATATATTATAAAGAAGTGGCCTGCTGGTTTGCATATTTTAAGGTCACAACGTGTATCCAGCAACTTTTCTGTACTCACTGTAACATGTGAGCTATAAATACATGATAAATTGATTTGGTTTGATTTACTTCTAGTAAAACAAACATACATGTTGGAAAGTAAGAATATTTAAGCTGAGAATAGAACATGAAAGTAATATTTTAAAAAAAGTGTAAACCTTAAACCTACTTACGCGAGTGTTTTGGCTGCTTTTTCTCTGCATCTCTGTGACCATCCAGACTCTGTTGTTTGTTTATCGTGAGTGCTACCAGGCTCCTTACATGCGCCTGCAATTTTTTTTTTTTCATACAACTGGGGGTAAAAGGACATTTTTATGGTTTGCGTTTTTCTGCCACAATGTGAAAAAAAAAAAGGAAAAAAAGAAAAAAGCAGCGGAAAGCTAAGAGTTTTTTCACTGGCGTTCAACGGCATTTTTGCGGCATGACTGTAGAGTAGCACCAATGCACGGTAACCATTGGAAAAACAACAGCATTATTGTACTGGGACAGAGCCAAGGGGAGGATCTGGGTGTTTGCACAGAGAGGATTTAATCCCATAACAATCAAAAACTTCATTCTCCCTCCCTTGTCTTCGGTAAACACCCTTTTTCCTTCGTATTCTTATTAATCTATCACCCAGAACTGACCTAAGGAAAGGTCACCTTATGGCTACTGGCCCCTGCACCTGCTCGAGCATTTCTCCAGTCAGTCGGTGAGGAGGTGTAAGGGTCCACAGCGGAGGTGGAGGGACGGGGCGTCAGAGCGGTGTGGAGGGTGGTGGGAGTGGGCGGCGCATTTTCGGAGGGCGGGGGGTGCACACTGTGATGCTTCAGGGGGTCTGATTGACAGCTGCAGACAGGGATCGTGGCAACAAGTGGACTGCAGTTACTTCAGCTGCACCGTGGAGGGGGGAGGAAGGAGGGGAAAAAACAACTTCAGCTGTGACGAATCTGTGGGCCTTTGGAGTTCAAAGGGAACCGACTCATAAAGGGGAATAAGGATGAGGAGGTTTGTGTTGGAGCAGAGGTGTTTGGAATTAAAGAATGAATGATGGTGATCTAGAAGGCAGGTTCCAGTGTTTCTTAGAGAATTTATATATGCAGATCTAACATGGAAACAGCTTGTCTGCGTTTAGACTGTGAGGCCAATTAAAAAAGACAAACTATATGGGTTTGATTCTGCTCCATCCATGTCTTGGTTTATTGTGCAATGCTTGCACTGTCGGTTTGACTGAAGTTACAATATTTTCAGTATTAAGCTGATGCCTTTTTTCTGTTACTTGAATATTTGTTGAGTCTCTACTGTCGACAAGTTACCAGAGACCAGGGCGATGTCTTCAAATTGCTTGTTTTGTCTGACCAACAGTCAAAAAAACACAAGGATATTCAATTTACAATGATGCAAAACAGAGAAAAGCATCAAATCCTCACATTTGAGGACTAATCAATCAACTGATTAGTTAAGTGACTAATCTAATTAACTAACTGTGTGGCCCCTTCCACTGAAAACGACTATACAAAGAGGTGAATACTGAACGTAAACACATCGGATGGCTGTTGCTAAAAACATAACTAGCTTGTAAAAATGCAGCTTGATTTCATGGAAATCTTGAGGATTATAACTTAAGAGCTCTGAAGAGCCTGAATTACAAGTCTGTGTATTGGAGACGAACTTGCAACGAGCTAACCCACCGAGCTCGATGCACTATCAAGACCTATTTTCTTTGTAAAATCCATTCCAGGAGGTGTTCACACCAGGTATAATGTATAATCAGCTTTCTGCCGTTTGCTTTTACACTTTCAAACAAGTTTCATAAAGACCAATGTTTTCTTGCCATTTTTCTCACTGTCTTTTTAAAAAAAAGGGCGGAATCCATTTAATTTAATGAATAAATCTCACATTTCTCAGCAGAGGTGCGTTCCTCTGATAAGATCAAAGAAAAGTATACCAACCCTTGTTACCTGAAAATCTCACCGCATAGTTCTCTGACACAGTAGTCCACTCTGCTAGGAAAAAATACCAATGAAGAGAGAAATGAGAATTTGAATGATCTGTTCAGACAGTAAATTTGGATTAGGGTTTTCCCCATTGTTTTGATTGGCTGGAGCGTTCCGATCCTGTTACCAAACCGCGCATACCTCTCTGTGCGGCGTGATGGAGAGAACCAGCAGTGGGGGGAGGCCAAAGCCCCCGGAGGAGAGACACCTGAGCAGAGGAGGTGGACACCCCAGAGATCTCTCCCGTTCCAGCTAAAACACAGACTATTTAAGAAGGAATAATAAAAATGCCTAGCCTTGTTAAGTATAAGGGCAAGTATTCTCATAACATTCTCACACAGAGGCGTGGGGGACATTCAGTCCTGAATTGGTTAGGGCTGAGCTCGCATCACAGTGTTTCTACTCCCCACGGTGCCTGCAGCAAGACTAGATTGCCTTTCCTAAGCCTCTCAAATAATATAAGCAGTGTGAAATGGCAAGAATGTTCCAATCTGATTTGACATAAGGGGAGGATTGTTTCATTTCAATCTCTCTTTCTTGCTCTCTCTTTCTGTCAGACAGACAGACAGCCAGCCTGTCGCAGACGACAGGCGGTAAAAATGGCTTCGCAGTTGTTGTTTTGTTTTTTTCACCCATTGGTTTTGAGAGTTGTGTGGCGTGTAATTGCCGACACTGGCCTCAGGATCTTTAAGCAGATAATAACTGTCTGTCTGAGAGGAGTGTCTCAGACCAAATGTGCTAAATTCGTTACCTGGGACCGTTATTCAATTACTCCACTCTATTAGGACATCAGTTATTTGCAGCAGCGCTACACTAGAGCCGAGATAAAGATGAGCACCCGGCTCACAGGGAGAATCTGTCTTCCAAGAGGATGAAGGACAGGTTAGGCTATGCAAAAGACTAATGGGGTCTGACACTGTGAGAAGGTGAAAAATACAAGATTTTTCCAAGTTCGTGTCACATTTTTTTGCAAAAGTAATCGCGGAACGGCTACTGCATCACCGCATAATGTTGTTTGGGGAAATCACAAACGAGAGCAAATTACAACTTGTCAATCAAATAAGCCTAACAACACAACAGGGCAATTAATGCATTTGAAAAACCAGATGACAAAGGAATGTGTGCTAGCAATAAGAAAAATCCAAATGTTTTCTGCACTAAAACGGAGAGAAGATCAAAGGCTTTTCTTAGGTACCAAAGCACAGTGTGAGGGAACTTTTACCTAAAATATAGAGAAATATTTCTGTACTTTTATTTTATTTTATTTTATTTTCCATAAAAATACTTATGACAAAATAGTCTGGGTTCAGAAAGAATGATGTTTCAATTGAAATGACATTTTCACGTCGTTCTTTTTGATCTTAGAAGGCAAAATTGTTTAACTTTTCCATTTCTAAAGAGACTTAAACACTACAGAAATGTTCCTGAGTATATAAAAATATTATTTTGCAGTTAAAGAACTTAAAGATATAGCTCCACATTTTGGGAAATATACTTGCTCACTTTTTGACCACGAGTAAGATAAGAAGATCCCTAGCTTCCCAGGTAAGGAACTAGGGCTGGCAGTGAATTAGCTTAGCTTAGCATAAAGACTGGGAGCAGGGGGAAACAGCTAGCCTCGGTCACTCCGACGTTCAAAAACATCTCTGGAGCTACAAAGCTACACCTGTAAAGCTACAATTAGTTGTTTTTACATTTCGGATTAAATAAACAAGATACAACATGTTAACTGCTGTATCTTGTAAGTTAACATGTAACATGTAAGTTAACATGTTGTATCTTGTCTATTTAATCCGAAATGCAAAAACAACAAATTGTAGCTTTACAGGTCGTGTGCCGTAACTAGGCGTATTTTGAGCCATGCTAGCTGCCCCCCTGCTTTCTGGTCCTTACGCTAAACTAAGCAAATAAATTCCTGGCTCTAGCGCCAGTCTAGCTCTAGTTTTCACTAGCTGGCATAGCTAATAGAGCGAAAGGCAGCCTACTGGGTAAAGCTGTCCCAGTGACATGGAGCCCCAGTGGACTTCATGAGTGAAGGTTACAAAGGTGGGGGTGGGGGGCAGATGGCCTCGGTGGTGCAGGAGCCACACAATTTCATGGCGTATTTTCTGCAGATGTGTCTGTGGTAACTCATGCGAGGGTGCAGTTTTGCCACTGACAGAGTTGATGGATAGACCCCAAGTCCCGCTGTGAGAAAAAAAAAAAAAAAAAAAAAAGTACTTTGTCTGCTCTTCGGCAGAGAAACCGTTTTTATGAAAACAAAACAAAAAAACTGTAATCCAATCTTTTAATGTTCTGTCATCAGACAGTGACGTTACGACAGAAACATCTGGGAGAACAAACTAGAGACACTGAGCATTAATGTATCATACACAGTGTGTTAAGGATGAGTTGACCATTACAATGCAGGTACAGCTGTCCGGGGAAATGCTTCACTCTCTCTCAGCTGGGAGATTCATGGACGTGCTTAATTATCTAATCGGGCATTGATCACTTTTTTAAAAAGCAGACCTAAATAAGATGCAGGCAACTCACTAAATAATCCATAAACACCGATGTAAAACAGGGAAATCTGATGGATCCACACTGGACCCTTTGCAGCATTAATGCTGCAATGTCTGTCCTCTTAACCTACCGATATAAAACAGTTGTGGGGGTATTTTTGGAAACAAAATGACAGCTTTATGGTTTACTAGATGTGATTTTCATAAAGTTGGCTCCACTTAAGAAGTTTGAAAAACTAATAATAAGGCCACTGGTGCGAGGTAGGGGGGGGGTGGAATAAAGGTACACGTGAATGATTTCCCCATTCACCTGCAAGCACGAGGCAATTTCCCTTGAAAGGTGGGAATTTCCCTCAGGATGAGCCAATAACATGCTTGTGATGCGTGATCGATGGGATTCAATGGCTGATGAAAATGAAGCAGATGTTTTGAAACCGAAGCGCTCATCTTGTGTCGAGCTTTCGCTACATGCCTGCTTTAATCCAGGTTGCTTGGAAAAAAAACAAAAATAGGACCTTTGGAAAAGCTGATGAAATAACATCATTTAACATGTGGAGGTAATTGCTTCCTAGAATAGCATGAATGCATTATATCAAATCAGGCTCAAACTCTGTTAATTTGATTAATAGTCACAGTATGAGGCTTTTAAGGTGTCTGCGGGGAGTCACTCATGCAGTGCACCTTCTGATTAACTAGCGGAAATGTACTGTATGTGCAGTGCAATATCACACGCATTTTTACATCCGATTGTATGCAAGCATACAAAATGCGGAGCCAGACTTCATATATGCAAATAGCTGTCTGAATGATTTTCACACCCACATGCTCAACCCACGCTTGTTTTATTACACAGTATCTACCAACCGCCTCATCTGGGTTATTTCTGTCGAACCCATCTTGCCAGGTGGCGCTTTATAGTGACACCTGTAGAGGGCCTCAGGATGTCCTCCCTGCCCGCTAAAAACTAAGTCTGGGATTCCCGGCATTCCCGGGGCCGCCGCTCTACTTCCAAATATGATTTCCTCAGGCAAAAGTGGGATGATCCCCCCGTGCATTTCCTGTCAAATTTTATTCATGACCACCTTTCCTATTTGAACTCCCCCCAACGTTTTTAGACCCCCCAAACACACACACAAACCTCACGCACCAACGAACACAGCTGCAGTGGTTGTACCAAGTCTCTGGAAAATTCCCGACCAAAACATTCCCAAAGTATTCCTAATCAGCCGGATCCATCCACAGTCTCTTAGAGAGTAATAGTAAATTCTCAAAACCCACCTGCTGTTCCTCTACTTGTGGTGTAGATCAGACCACCATACTCTGGACACCCTGCCGTTTACAGATCACGGATATATTGTGGACGTATTAATGCCCTGCTGCTGCACTTCACCTGACCGATTTGACCGTCTCATCAAGAACCACAGATCAATATGAAGTGTCAGTTCTCTCTGAATCAGACACACCCTGATTCCTTATTGCACAAACACATTATGACATGGGAGAGTCGACGTCTAATGAATGCCAGCAAGACTGGATTTACTGATAAAGCTTGAGGCGTTTTTTGTTTTTGTTTTTTTCATAAATCTGTTATTTTTTCCCCTTTTATCTCAGCCGCAGACGGTCCAGATGGTCCTGTGGTTGCTTGTCTACCCTCTCTCACAGACAAAAAAAAACCATCTTTGACAAATGCCACATCACGGTTCCATGTGGTGTACAGTGAAGAGACTTACAAAACAAAAAAGGACACATTACTATAGCCGTGCATTAGTTGGACTGGACACCATGGAGTCAGCATGTATGCATTCCGCTGAGCAATTCACCAACTCAACCAAAACCCATCTGCCCCCGTGAACTAAGACCAACTAAGGCCCATACAATCTGTTGCCTGCCATTCAAAGAACTGGTCAGTAATCTCCATGAACCTAATGCTCCAGAAAGAGCCCTCAGCTTTCTTACAGCCCCTCTGTGATGATAAGGCTGGATAGTGCCCCATAAACTGCCCTTGTAAACCCACTCCCTTCAGCAGGGGGCTAATCGGCCCAGCCCGGGGAGCTGAGGTAAGTGTCTGGTGCTGGAGGGGTAAGGAGACAGGGGTCGACTGGGGGGGGGGCAGCCAGACAGGAGACAGAGACCTCCTGTAATCACCAGGAGAAGGAGATGACGGCTCTACCACAGATTAAGTTTGAACTGACACGAGAGAGATGGCTAGAGAGGGAAAAGAAGGGAGAATAAGATGGAAGCACAACGAAGTTCGCCGGTGACCTGGCTTGACAGATAAGAAAATGGATGACCTTGTAGGATAAGAAACAAAAAATAAGAGTAGAGGATAGTAATGCCAATCAACGGTCCGAAGAGCCTGCGCAAGGAGGCCAAGTTTCCTCCAGTGTTTATCTTAATGCCTGGATTTAAGGTTCAGGGGGGTTGGGAAGAGTAAAGACTTTGAGGGGGTTCATAAAGGGACAGTCAAAGAGGATTAGGGAGATCAAACAGGTTTCTGTTGCCACCTTACATAACACCCAAAATGCACAGTAAATTCAGATTATATTGAATTCTCGCTTAGTCTGTCAAAACCGACAGAATATCTTCTATCTTCAAGCATGTCCATTGACCCTGATCCACCAGCGGAAGAGGAATATTGATTCATATTGACCATAAGAAGAAGCTGCAGTTCGCTGCCTAATTCAGTAGCTGCAGAGCTGTTGTGGCTCCACGTTTTGCAGTAAGTGGGCTAAGTGTGAGGGAGGAAAGGATTATCATCCGTCCCTCGGCTTCTCCATCTGTGCACGCATTTCATGTCCTACATGTGTTGGCATGTTCACATTTCAACCTGTTCGCCCTCCCCGAGACGTTCAACCCCGTCCACATTCAGTGTTTACATTAAACAGTTAATCAATTAATCAATTGGTCAGCAATAGCAAAAAACTGAGGAATCATTGAGGTCCTTCACTGAGCAATGTCACCAACCTTTGTTTTAAATCACTGGAGAACAACTCTGTTTCCGCTCAGTTTGTTTACAGCCTTATGGCTTACTCAATACATATCTTCGCTAGACATACCACATATCCTCATTTTCAGAATAAGTTAGGCAACTCCGAAATGACATTATTTGACCGGTTATATCACGAAGAAAAAAAACTTTTTGGTAAATGGAGTGATAGAAGAGAGTGTCGCGGGGATATAAACAAGTTGATGGGAAATCCTGCCTTCGTAATGTCAAAACAATGTACTGAAAACGTTTTTCATAGATCTTTTAGCTCATGCAAACAGGAAGTATAATGTTGCCATGAAGTCGGTGAGTTAACTGTGGGCTACACCTGAGCCTTGTTGTATTTTACTGTAACGATTAATGTACAGAACACGCCTGGATTACTTTTGATCGTAAAGAGAAAAGGGCAAATTTTTCTTATCACGAGGCGAGATGGGAAGTTATAATGAGTGTCTTTTTCAGGCGGAAAGGGTCAGATTATTTTTGGATCTGGACTGTTAGGGACAAATCGAGCAATTTGAAGATGCCACCTTGTGCCGTGGGAGCACATGGGTGCCTGCAGGCCTGGCCAGATGGCTGTCCGCCTCTCAGCACTCTCGGCTTGTGACAAGAACTGTTTGCCTGCGGCCAGGATGTGATCAGTGTCAGCGCCCGAGCCTCAGCAGCCACTCATCAGGCCGGCTGCCTTCTGGGAAAAAACGCCTGACCGACGGGCTGCACGTGCTGAGCTTTAACCACACGGGCTCCGTTTGTCTGTTTGGGTGTTTCTTCCTCCTTTTGCGTCTCATGGGTACTTTTGATGACTAACCCGCTGCCAAAAGGGTTCAGCGATTCCCGCTGGAAGTTAAAAGTCGGAAAAAACAAAACAATTAATTTTAAAGGAAGACAGTGGAATGTCAGCCAAACTATAAAATACAAATGTTTGAGAGTATAATTGACGGCCAGAAATTACTGTATGCTTGCTTGTTTTACTGTTTATTCCCTTTTTATGTCAAGAATTACCGAGTGAGTGCCAGAACCTGAGGATAATGTCGGTAAAAGTTTCCATGATACTAAAGACGGTACAGGAGAGTGTTACAGGACAGACGGGATGAGATGACTGTTGCCGTTGGCTCTGCTAGAGATGGGTTAAATTACAGGTCCGGTTCAGTGTGGAAGCCACCTGCTCTGATTTATGTGTGCTTGTTTGTCTGTGAGTTAGATTGTGTTTGTATCTTGGTCCGCTCTTTCCTGGCTGTAATATGTAACATGTGTTGTATTTGCTGCGCATCTCATTGCTGGAACTGAATTTCTGAGTCGGTGAGGGTGACTGTAACTGTGCTCAGTTGTACTCGTTGTGAATGTTTTCTCCATATTCTGGTGCCACACGCACATGACGTGCACACTGAGAGCATTTTCACTGATTGACACGAACCTGTGGAAGATCTGCGACGTCCACACCGGGTAATGAGGCCCTTACACAAGCGTGTAGGAGTCACACATTATTCAAAAATTATAGCAATAAACACATATCATAAAAAAAGGGGAGAAAAAAACATCCAGGGTACACTTGGTTTGCATTCTTCGTATATTGCACATTAAATGCAGTTATTTCATTGTAAAGATGAATTGTATTTGTATCTGTTTTTACTTTTTTACAGATTTTTTTTTTTTATACCCATTCACTATACCCAAAATTTTAAACATTTAATTAAAGAAAAAAAAAAAATCAAACTACAAAATGTTTGCCCTGAAAACCATTTTTTTTAATCTGATTTTTTTTTCAGTAAATAGGTATAAATTCCTGGATTTGGATAAAACCAAAATAAGGTGCTCTATAAATGACAATATATATATATTACTACTTATTTAAATGTGCGAATGGTTTGATAATTATTTCACATGGTTAGCGATCTTTACTATCAGATTAAGACGATATTTTTTGCAGCTTCTGGTTTATCTTCGTATTTTTAAATGGAATTCCTGTGCAGCACACACGTCGTGTGATCCAAAGAGCTTGAAAGAATCAACACTACAGTTATTAATGAAACCAGACCTGCCTCCAGTAAACACCAACTTATAATAAAGCTCTATCTTGCAGGAACTGGAAACATATTAATGGGAAATGCTTTAACTGGCCCTTAAATCAGGAGGATTAGGGGCCATATGTGAGGTTCTCTAATCTCATTTGGGAGGGCCGTAGGCTCACTCTGCCGGTGTGTTTTACATTAGCTGAATGGAGCGCTCTCAGTCGGTGCGATGGGATACAGGTCTGGTCTATAGGAAAGCGCAGAGAGCGTTTACCAAAGTGTCCGCGGCGCAGTTCAGACGAGAAACTGGTTACACAGATGGGTCGCGGAGAGCTTCCTCTACTCAGTGCTTCATATTCCATCATTCCTGTTTCACTCACATCACCTGTCCCCAGTGTCAGGCACAACTGAGAGAAGCGCTTAAATATTCACAGTATACACATATTAATAGACTTTGTATTTTCTGCTCAAATTAACTGTATCTCATCTTGAAGGGTCCACTCATGCAGAAGTAACAGCATGCTCTGGATGAATATTTCAGTAACCCTCACTTTCTCTGCGAGTTCTCGAGTATGAAATCTTCACATGGAAATTTTCTGAGAGGCAAACAATTTGCATTGACGGGGCTGAATGCAGATAAGCTAAGATACATTAAAATTAATGGTATATAGATGAATTTCAGATGAAAAAGTATTGCTTACTGCTGCTTTTTCCCCCCCAATGTTTTGCAATAGCCCCGTCCTCTGAACACTGCACGGAGTTGAAAACGGCACTTACAGTGAACCTTAATTTCCAACTGAACTCGTGCTGAACTTTAATAAGTTTTCATGCAGTGATTCTGCATCACAGCCTGAAAGGACATAATACTTGATGTATTGTCGCAGCCAGGAGACCAGTTACACTTGAATACGTAAATTTAGCCCGGCGACTGCCCTCATGCAGATAAATTTTGCAGCTGTGTATGGGCTGACCGGGTCCATGGACGGGTTGTGATGCATTGTATCGGTCTCCTGTCCTGAAGGGAAAGACTGCAGTCGTAAAATCCTACGATTAAACCCTCGCACCTTTAATGCAATCGACTCAGAGGGGGGGAAGTCGAGGGGTCAGAGCTTTGACCTCATAACTAAACTCCAACTCTCCACTTCTTCTTCAACAGGGTCACAAACGTCTGTAACACGATGGGATTTGGAGGCAACTTGCAAACCACGAGGCAACGAGATCTTCGGTAAGGAAAAGATTAAGAGTTAAGGTCTGTCTATCACCACGGTAATAAATCTTAAAATGTATTCCTTTTAAAGATGAACTGCTTACTCTATTAGCTCCAAGTTGTGTAATGAGGTGGAAAATCAGAACCACGTTAAGTTCAGAAAATATTAGGGTTTTTCTTTTTTTTTTTTTTTTGCTTTATTGGTCAGGAATAATTAGCTGGAGGCAGTCGAAGATGACCAGATGATTCCAACGTCTGCTTTGTCAAAAAAAAAAAAACTCTGTAAACGGAAAAATAGTCACAGTGTAGCTAATCCCCAGTGCCATAAAATGACTTTGTGTAGATCTCTGTGATCGCTCACACAGCCAGCTGTTTGTGTGCCACATAAAAGACAACCTCACACTAGAAGAGGCATCTGATTTTAGCTGCTGAAAACACTGTAGAGAAAGACTTGAAAGTGACATCGTCTGAAGACAGGCCAAATTTAGCAAAGGTTCCCGTTTCTGCCTTCATCCTGCTGCAGTAGACGAGATTAGATTCCAGTAGTTTACGTCAAACTGTAACGATGTTCTTGAGGGAACTGGACGGAAGAAATGAATCGGACACGGAGCAAAAATAGAGCAGGTAAAGCTACTGGACATGAAACAACTGATAACTGCAACAAAGGAATGCTGAAAGATAATAATCCAGCTAACAACACATCAGGTGTTTACAGTAGTAAAATATCCCCAAAGCTCTGAAAGGGGCACAAAATACATACTTCATTTACCTGGCGTTCATATATCTATCTTTACACTACATGTGCTAATGAAGAGTGGCTAGAATTAAAACAATATTACTGTTGCAATGCATAAGAATCTAGTTGAAAATCTATTTAAATAGGAAAGGCATTGGTAAAAACAAGGCTCAAAATAAGACCATAAGGAAAAGTATTTAATTAGTGAATGTAAAGCATTGTGTGGACGACATAGGGGATGTTAGGTTTGATTGGACAGAGCAGGAAACGTGATTTTTTTTTTTTTAAATGCAAAGAACACAAAAGGTGTACAATGAAAAGATCCGGCTGTGACCAAAACGCCTGGACCCCCGAGGGTGAGAATTTTGGGAGGGTGGGTGGTGTCAGGTGTTTGATCCATCACGAGAGCTGAGAGACCGGAAAGGCGAAACGGGCAGGAATTATGGCATGGCCTGCGCACATCGGCTGGAGTTCCAATCAGG
This sequence comes from Xiphias gladius, assembly GCF_016859285.1. Classification (NCBI taxonomy): domain Eukaryota; kingdom Metazoa; phylum Chordata; class Actinopteri; order Istiophoriformes; family Xiphiidae; genus Xiphias; species Xiphias gladius. The sequence goes on along the minus strand of NC_053408.1, from coordinate 5,902,975 downwards.
AGCGACGAACACAGCGTGGGAGAGACTCCGGTGAGCTGGCGACATTTGGGTTCCCGCATCCAAGTGACTGTACAACGCAAAGTATTCTCTCACAGATGTGTCGCCTTTCCTCAACATATATCATTGTAAACTAAACATTTTGGGATACCTGGACTTTTAATAACAAAACGAGAAACTTTTTAAAACAATTTTTTGAAAAAAAAAAAAGAAAAATGTTGACGTTTCATAGACAATTAATTGCAGAAATAATCGGCAGGTTAACCAATGATGAAGAGAATCATTAATTGCGGCCTATTTAGAATAGATTTCAGGAATGGTTCAGTGAGTTTGAAGATATAAAAGGCAGTTCTAGACGAATACAGGGCAGAGATGTACAGGTGTGGAAAGGAAGAAGAAAAGATGGTCCAGGAAATAATGGGTCATTTGGTCATAGGCATTTCAGAGCTCAAATGCTGAGTCCTGCTGTGATCGAGAGATTATTGATTTAGGGAGTGCTCCTCCTCAGGAAAATGGCCGGTTAACATGGAACGCATTCTCCTTTTAGAATATGCGGCGTGGTAAAAAGGTGCGAAGCAACAGGTACGTCATGAGCAAGGGGGCAGAAGGTCAGATAACGGCTTTAAAAAAGGTGCAACTAGCTGCTTATACATGTCAAAAGAATGATTTGCCCACACAAAATCAATTACAGACGATTGGTTTTTGCTTCTCCCTTTCACTGTGAAACCAACCCGTCGTGACCATAATCACCTCTACTACTAAATCCGTTCCCACAACCCCCCACATCACTGACCACTGGCCATTATTCTGCATACCAATAAAGAGTGGGTCACCGCTGGCCACTCTGACCCCATCCGCCCCCTCCAATGGGACAGCGGAGGCTGACTGCAGCCCATTGTGGACCCATTGTAACGGTCTCCAGAGAGAGACCAGATCTGTGTGGCCACCACTCTGTGATTGATGCTGGCCTGACCCCAGCAGTGGCCTGTCCCAAAGATTGCGGTGGACATGCAGCTGCAATTAGCCTGAATTTGTCCCTTTAGGCGTCCTTGTCTCCCACAAAAGATATGAACATCACAGACCACTGATTCCATGAGGAGTTCCTTCCTTTTGTCCTTCTTCCTTCTTAATGTCTTTCGTCTTTCCTACTGTCTTATCCTTCAGTCTTCGTCCTCTTTCCATCTCATCCATCTTCTCCATCTATCTTGTACTTCTTTCATTTTTCTTTCTTCTTCTTCTTCTGTATTTCATATCCCTCCTTCCTGTAATTCACCCTTCTTCCTCTCCTTCCTTCTCCTCCTTCTTCTGTCTTTGATCCATTTATATTTTCTGCATCTGATCTTCGTCCTTCTTCAGACTCTTTTCTTGTCTTTTGTCCTTGTTCCTTATTCTTCTTCCCTTTTTTCATCCCTCTCATTTCTTCTTGTCTTCTTTTCTTCCTTTTGTCCTTCTGTCTTCTGCCTGCGCCTGTCTCCCACCGCATTCTTCCTTGTTTCTCAATCGTCTTTTGTCGTTCTTCTTCCTCTTCCTGTCTTTCATCTTTCTTCCTGCTCCCTGTTCTTGTCTTTTGTCTTTATTCCTTATGATTCTTCCTATCACCCTTTTTGATTCTCCCTCCTTTCTTTCATCCTTCTTCCTTCTTTGTATCATCTTCCATCTCCATCTTCTTGTCTTTTCCTCTTCCCGTCACTCTTCTTTTTCTTTCACGTACCCTTTCCTTTTCTTCATCTTTTTACTCCTCTTCCTCTTTTTCTCGGATTTTTGTCTCTTCTTCTTCCTCTGCCTATATTTACTTCTTATCCTCCTTATTGCCTCTCTCTCTTCTCTGACTCCTCTTTAAAATCTCAAATTCCCACTTACCCTTCACTCTGAATATACTTAATTCACAGTGTCCTGCCACTTTGACTGATGTCTTGCTTTTACCCAAGGGAACTTTCTCCAGGGCTTTTTTCGGCAATATGTAATTTCCTTGTAATTTCACAACCTCTTATGCCCTGTACCCCCCACCTGAGGAAGTCCTAAAGGAAGAGCTCCTATCACCTCCTATCTGCTGCTGTCTCCTGTCCTGGAGAGAACTGTCACCGCTCCTCCACTGAGACACTAATGCCTCCTCTCTCTGTGTTTAAAGGAGTGATAACACCTCTCCCAGTGCCCGCCGTCAGGGCAGCTCCACAGGGTGTAGCGCGGCTCCCTGAGCTAACTCCATACAAGGCTGTAAAGTGATGGAGAAGCCCTGGGACTGTCAACCAGCTTGTAGTTTACTTCTTCCCCATTTCTCTCCTCGTCCTCACTCTCTCTCCCTCCATCTCTCTCTCGCACCCTGTCATACTTTCTGGCATCTGCATCAGGGGACACTTCAAAAAATAAACACCGGCTCTTCCTCCTGCCCCCATTCTGTTTCCTAGCAAGGGAAAAAAAAGTATCTCACTAAAGCCACTGAGGGTACACTGGGTACGTTGTGTAAGGGTTTGACTGGGAAAAAAACAGGTTCTATAAAAAGAATACGCTAAACTTTTCTTAATAAAGTGAAGCTGCTGGGAAACAGGTACATCTTTTGCCTCAGGCAGAAAGCAGTGTGTCCAACTGCAAATCTGCAACGTCGCGAGCTCGATCCACTAGCTCTGACAAGCCCTTAAAGTGACATATAATTTTGAAAAGTGAGATTTGGCTCACAGTTTTAAGGAACTGGGGAACTAAAAACAGGTTTTATCAATACGAGGTATTGCTTTGTGACCATTTGTGCAGCGATTTTTGATGTGCTGGGCATCACTGTGTATCACTGTGTATCACGTCTGCCAACTGCACAGGGTGATAATGTATACTGTCAGCCGGTTGCGGTGATGTGCCATAAAAGGCAGCAATGAGGGAGAGAAGCAGCCAGAGGCCAGCAAGCCTGATGTAAACTATGCAGATCGCAAAACATTAAAAACAAAGGCTTTGTACATTTTTTGCTATGTTGGAAATTAATTTAATATGTTTTCAATGCCTAAAGGACACACAGTGTGTGTTTTGGTGCATAACGCTGAAGGTAAGCAGGTAAACAGAATTGTTTAGACTGAAAATTCCAAAGGGTACATTTAGGTTTGCACATTTAATGTTTTTATGTACTTGGTTCTACAAACGTTTTGTCTGTTTTTCTGCCATTGACTGATGCGTGGCTTTGTTGTTTTGCTGCTGCTCCTTATGTTCTCCCAATGGATGGGGCTAGAGATCCCTCACGTGGAGCCTGTATGACATCCGTATCCATCGAGGATCGAGGAGGACCTCAGGTTTGACATGCCCGATTGAACCGCCGACACATGGGGCGCGGACTACGTGCTCTCGCTTGACCTTCTACTGGCTAAAGGTCCGAGCAACGCCACTCAGGCAGCTCTCTGAGGGCCAGACAGGCTCACTGACGTCACAGACCACACATGGCACGACAGGCTGAGACCAAATATTTAAGCAGTATATAGAGCAGGGTGGCGTTTAATGATTATTTCCAAATATTCAATAAGTGTTTTAGTTTGAAACTGTCATAAAAATCCCATGTTTTTTAAAAAAAATCCCTGATTTCTTACACAGAAAATGATTGATGATGATGTGTTACTTTTTAAGGAGTGAACAAATCTAGCTATGACTTGGAGTTTACAGTGGACTAGTACAGTATCTCTTATCAGAGCTCTGTGCTCTGAGTGTCAAAAGCCAAGTCTCTCCAAAGGGGGCAGAAGGATTTCCTGAGCAGATTCTGTGGCGACTCCTTCCACACATCAACAGCTGGCATGTTTATTTAAGACTGTTGGTAAGCAGCTTTCTCACCATGAGCTTCTCTTCTCATCTTCCCTTTTGCTTTCCTCACATTCCTCTCCTTCGCCACATCCTTACAATCATCTCCTCCAAACTCACTGATGTGCTTAAGACACAACTTGTTGAAGTTAACCTTACCTTGAATATGATTGTCGTGAATGAAGAACGCCGAGGTAGCTTCGCATTTGCAGCCGACTCATTAAAAATGATAACTCGTTAAGAGTCCTGGCAAAATCTGAATTTGAGTCAAGACTTTACTCAAATTGCTCTGTGGCCGGACCAGTGCGCTGTTGGGTTTCTACCGCTCTCTCATCGTGGGTTTTTTTCGATGCAACCGCAGTTGTATATTGATTAGATATTTATCTTTCAAGCTGTTGGGGGGTCCTGGCTGGAGTCTGCGGGGCAAGAAGAACGGAGGCCCCACGCGGCAGGAGAGAGTGCCCCCTATCCCTCGGGTCACAGATTGAATCTCTTATCTGAACATCCCACCACACACACGCACACACACAAACACACACACACACACACACAAGCATGTTGAACACCACGGTACGAGTTAACACTGCTCAACACTATAATGTCAATACATGTCTCATTTACATAATGCAAATCATACAATATTATAGAATGTGTGATCATATTTTTGCCGTCTTCTTGATACATGTGGGTCATGATGTTACAATTCTGTGAGAAGCCGGACAGCGAACACATGAAGGGAGGAGGTGAAAGAGTGAGCACATCCTCAGATGAGACAACAGGGAGGCCTTGACTGTGCTATGGAAATGCAAATGACCCAAGAGACAAAAGTGCGCTCAAAAAACAGTGTAAATTCAAATAAATATGCAAGTGTGCTGCATGTGCGACCACACACAGAGGGACGGGCATCATCTGACCTTTCATGCCAGGTCACAAGGGAGTAGGACACACGGGCTTGTGACACTACCTCAGCATCTTCTGGGGATTCCTTTGCTGAGTGAAAACAATCAGCTCCCCCAGAAATCCAATCTCATATTTGCCCCGAAAATTAAGCCCGGAAGACAACAAAGGAATAACTGAGTGAAAGAGGCATAGGAAGAGGGGGACAGGCATCTATGAGGGTCCCAACTCAGTGTGACATCCTTTCTAATGATCGGCGTAGCAGATGGCGAGAGATAGACACACATATGTGCCCCGTGCATCTCAGGCTTGTGTTGTTGTCACCCGCTGCACCCGGTGCTCTGTTGGCCGGCTTCTGATTTTTATCAACAGGATTACAACCCGTGAGGCCTGCACCAACACTTTGACTATCCTATCCCATCATGTCCTACTATCTAGCCTAAACACCTCCAGTAACCTCCATCGAAGTGTGAAAACGTAAAAAGCCTACGACAGTTGGCAAAGCTATACATTTCGGGCTCTGGGAAATCATAGACCAGCGTTGGGTAAATGGCAAAACTTCAACTACAGCCTAAACAATTAACTGAAAATTAGAAAATTAATCAACAACACTCATGATAATTGACTAATCCTATAGTCAATTTTTAAACAAAGAATGCCAAATGCTTTACTGGTTCCAGCATCAAAAAAATATGAGGATTTGCTGCTATTTACTACATAACAAGCAACTGGAAGACATTAGCTTGGGCTTTGGGTAATTGTAATTGGCATTTTACACTACTTTGACATTTTATAGACTGAATAATTAATTGATAAATAGTTAAAAAATATTGGTAAATTAACTGTTGATGAAAATAACCATTAGCTGCAACCCAAGTAGATTACACAAACACATTATTCGTTCTCTTAGGAGAATCGCTGATATTAAGTGTAAGGGTTAAAGGTAAACAGACAGACATTTTTTATTTGAGGCCGTGACTTTAAATGTTGACACTGGCTACTCTTGCTTTCAGGACGCACACACCACCAAACTCACACATAAAAGAGCTCGCACACAGAGCAAGAAAGATCTTGTTTACTTTGGAAATGTGGAGAGAGAGGAAAAAAAAAATCAAATAGAGAATTCCTGCAGCACATTTGGTGAGGAGGGAGTGAAAGGGGATCATTCCTGCAAAAGAAGACTTGGGGTAAATGTGGGGAGAATGGGGGGAATGGGGGGAATGTCTTTGAATGGGGAGGGTAAGAAAGAAGAAGGTACAGTAGGGACAGTGGATACACCAAAAAAGCAGCAGCCAGACCCTGCACCTGTCCCCTCTCTGCTGGCGTCCCTCTGCCACCGAGGGAACGGCAGACGGGGGCCTAGGGTGCAAGGGGGGTAAACCCTTCCAAGACCCCGCAAAACCCCAACCCCCCTATACCACACACACACACTCTCGCATACACTGAGTGGCAGCTCCATCTGGGTCAACAGTGCACCCTTTGACATTCCAATAGTGAGAGAAGATATGGAGGTGTCAGCTCACCTGGTTTCGGCTGCGTGGCATAGCAGCAGACGGTAGGGGAGCAGCGCGACGGTCCACAATATTTGCTTAGCTGTTTGTGGTATCAGTGATGTCTTAATTTACCCTCCTGTCTGCAGAGCCTGCAAGTCTGGCCACAGCCAGTGCTGGGGGGGTAAAATATGTAAACATTTTTTTTTGTGTGTGTGTGTGTTCTTTTTACGCCTAGTGTTTTCAATCACTGACGATCTCTCCAAAAACACTCAAAAAAACATGGTAGCATTTGGAAAACCAAGTTGTGTGTTTTAGAAATGGTGGTCTGCTGTTGGGCTGCAAGAAACTAATCGACCATTGCACATTTTTGCACTTCAACGACTACCCACGTCTGCTCTTGTCTTAAGTCGTAGAGTGGTTGTGGACAGAAGTAAATAGTTTTAAAATTTTGATTTACAGTTGCCACATGATCTCAGGGGTTTAACTGTCATGTGATCCACTTTTGAGAATCCTGATTTACTGGTACATTGTGTTCTCCATTATTGCTGTGTTTAAAAAAAAAAAAAGAAAGAAAGAAAAGAAAGAAAAACACTTCAATAATGGTGGGAAGCCTCTTGCTGGGCAGGACATAAAGCAGCTGACTCAAACAGCCCGAACAAGATGAAAAATAAATTCAAGGGTTTTTCTTTCGTGCTAGTAATCAGTGTGGACAACTTTCAGGTCTTTTTAAAGGGATTTACTTGATAAAACTGTATGAGTGCAGAAAACCAAGATTCCGATTGCATTTTTAATCTGCACTGCTGTGGACATGGCTTTAGGTGCTTATTTATTTGCTTCTAACTCCATGTTACACCACATAAAATGGCAGTCGTTTGTAGCATCAGCTGTGCGTCTCTTCAGAAGTTACAAAAACAATTGAAATCAAGCGCACGAAGAGTGAAGGCAGGCAAGTGAGTTCAGCTGCAAAAAGTAATAGAAGAAAAACTAATAGAGCTTTTATGCAGTTACCCGGATACCAGTACATGATGATATTTCTGCTGTAATCTCAACGTCAACTGTATCATAACCTCCTGCATGATTAGCTATGCTTACAATGGGCTAAATTTGATGTTCTCAAGGAAGATCCTCCGGGTTACAACATGTAAACACTAAAACCGTTCATATCTTTTCCTTAAAAACATACGTGGATTTTCCTTTTATGGTATACCTTCTGTTGAGTTCTATTTTGTATTCTCACATACACACATTTAACCCCTTTACAGTACTATTCCACTATTAGCTTAAAATATACTTAGAGCGAGGGGTTCAGATAAATGGACGGTTGTCATGGCACCGAACTATGATCTTCTCCTCCAAAGCACAGGTTTTTGAATGAGATAAATCTCTTTGCCAGTCCCCTCCCCCAAATTCATAGGCACAAGCACTCCTAAGTTCCTCATCTTGTCACAGTGAGCTTAAAGTCTGAAAGCAGAGCAGACACAGACAGGCACCGGCATCAGCCAGAATCCAGAGTTTATACCCAACACTGGGCCCTTTAGTTACCCCCAACAAAAGGTCCAATCCAGCTTTGAAGCTCACCGCGCCGACTTTATTTGCTTTCATATGTATTGATCTGTTTATTCATTTACTTCCAACTTGGTTCCTCCTTTCGCCTTCTCCGTTCCTTCTCCCCTCATCTGCTCCTGGTACAAGCAGCCAGGGATCTCTCGCTCCCTTTAATAATTCACGAATGTACGGGCTGCTGCCGTAATCCTGACTGACACTAAAAGTCTGTCTAGATTTAGCGTCATGAAATTTTCATACGTAAATGTACAGTCAAGCTCTGTCTTTCACCTCCCTCTCCTCTCTTTTAAAGGGGCACTCTTGCTTTTACTGAGCATCTCTCTCCCGGCAAGTTTACATGGCTAGCCTCATTCTCTCACGCACATGCATGATCATAAACATATATAGGCATGCACAAAGCCACAGCTTACACACCGACACACACATTTACAGAGGAATAAATATAGAGCCAGACAGTAAGAGAGAGAGAGAGACAGCTCACATTGACATCCCACTTTGCACCATCTTCATGGGGCTATTTACTGTGTTACATCTGGACTCATTTGTTCATCTCTGTAGCAGCTGAGCAGAGGCGTGGACCCCAAGAGTACAAAGTGACTTACGGAGCCGTGAGTGGATATTTAAGCGTGGACGTTCGTGGAAATCAGAGTGTCACGTTTTAGCCCCTGAGCCAAACATAAGCACAACCCTATAATGCTTGACTCATGATTTAGCAGTCATGTCCTTCAGAGGTGCCAAAGGAGACAGCTCTCCCTGCAGTGTCAAACCCCTTTTAATATCACAGCCTGGTTCTTTATTATTTGCAGTTATTTAATGAAACTGCAATCAGTTTCATCAAATAACTGATGAAACTGATTGCAAGAACTAAGGAAATAAAACCCAAGTTGTAATGAGCCATAGTTTTCTTTGTTGGACCGTGATGGGATCTGAACACTGGACTGCATGTAGTGTACCTGTGCAAAAGCTATTGCATCAAACCCAAATCATGCCCTTTCCTGGAGGGAGGGAAAATCATTCACTGTCACACACACACACACACACACATGGCCTCAAGCCAACCATTTGTACAAGGCATGAGATTAAAACTCCACAATGTACAGGAGTCGTACATTGTTCGACCAGAGCTGTTTTTATATTTCACAGTAGAAACAACTCTCCCCTTTTTCCATTAAAAAAAGCACTTGATGGTTTTAGTGAGTAATCAGTTGATAAGATGCCTGGAGCTTAGCCCCTCATGGTATCAGTTAATTCTCTCTTTCGTGTAAGAAAGAACTGGAGCCCAGGGAGGAGTTGATAAACTTTCAGTGCTCATCGACAGGCATTCATTGCCGGTTAAGTGCCAACCTCTGCCACAGTATTAATAGCCCTCTTATCAGGGAGAGAGAAAAGGCCCCTTTAATTGGCTGCCGGGGTAATTTCGCTCTGTAAAACTCGCCAGTATCAAAAAACGGACCAGCAGGAAAGATGGAAAGATAACCCTCCGATGACAGTAATGTTTCTAATTACCACCCACCTCTGCCTCCATCACTTCCATTTTCCTCTCCATCTACCAACTTCCCCCCACTCAGGCATGCTTCGAGAGGGATAAGTCAACCTGAAGAGAGAGGTAACCACAGTGTGGAAAAGAACCACTCACACTAATGGACAGAATATAGTAGAGCGAGGAGGGAAAAGGGTTTGCAGACTCTCTCCTCCAAACGCTCACCCCCAGTTACCCATTCCTCTTTTTTGCACTTTCTTTAATGTCCTCTTTTTTTCTCCTGGCTTAAGCACTTCTCATACTGTCTACTTCACTCTTAAAGAAAAAAAAAAAAAATCAAGAGGCACCTCTACCACATCTTCTCACCACTTTCCCCCCTTGTAAACTCTGCACTCTGTAGCAGCTCTAAAATATGCATGGCAACATATTTTTGCTCATTGTTGATGGTTTTTTTTTTCCTTTATTTTTAGCCGGAGACGCATTTTATGCAGGTTACAGTTCCACCCTCTGACACCTATAACACAAAAAAAAAAAAAAAAGATCACCCACACTTTTTTCTATCTCCCCTTCACCTTTTTAGCCCTGCTGAAGGACAATCAAATGGAAGCTGTTATATTAACAGTCTGGCCATTTGCTTTTGTGGGCACTCATTAAAAAGGACATGGACACCAGTGTCGTTGAGGTTAGTATACTGTCCCTGGTGTCCTCTTCAGGTTTTCCGCTGAACTATCCCAATTGTTATATCTTGCATGCATTTTTATTCTTTATTTACATGATTCCATCTAGTATAAATTATATGCTATTTTTGCAATCTTAAAACAGCACATTCAAACTTTAGCAGGCTACTAAAAATGTAACTAGACTGCTGCATTGGGAAAAGTGAAAGTTCTTTTTTTGCCAGTTCAGTAACATCAGTTACCAGTGCACCACACTGGGAAGGCAATGAAATATTTGCGGGAAAAGCTTCTGAAATCTACAGCAGATAACTGGGACTTCTGAATGGAACTCCATTAGGAAACTATTCATTACTAGAATTCAATTTACTGTCTCTTTAGAGCCAAAAACATGGGCCTCCTGAACAAGCCAACCAGCAGAAGTCACACTGGCCTGACAAACTGGCGGATTTAACCCCTTTAAGTATAATGCCAATTGTTATTCCATCTGAAGGTGTATGGCACAGAGGAATAAGCTATATCATACTTTTGCAATAAAGCCAATACTTGTTTGACCGATCAATTCAGACACTCAGCTATAAACGTTGCCTAACCCCTCTACACTCAAAATATTCGACCTAACCATCAGTTTAATCTTAACCCAATTCATCCTAACTGACAGTTCTGAATGCACCAGTGCTGCATACCAGTATCTGTTTCCTTTACCCAAGAAGCTACGCCATATTTTCCATGTCTGTTCCTTTTGCATATCCGCAGCTGTCACACTCACATATGCACAATAGCTTGATTTGATTCTCTGTGATGCAGTTACTATCAAAAGCATGATAATAAAATGCAGAATCCCCATCTGATTTTTTGTCTTTGAACAAGTGTGAAGAAGCCATTGCCTTGAAGATAAAAAAAATTTTTTTTTTTAACCAAGCTTCAAAACTGGAGTGGATAAATTTAGTCTAGTGAACTATCCATGACTCTCATCATTTGCTCAGAATGGCAACTAATGATACAGGGTGAGGACGAATGGCCTTTTATCTGCACACTTACGATACAGCCTACAAGCTTCTGCTCAGAAACACTGCCTCCAGCGTCCATGTAATTATAATGGAAGAGGGAAGCGATGGAGGATGGGGGGAAAAAAAGAGGAACTGAAATCTACCATGTCATGAAGCGAGCGCATGTTTCACAGGACTTGTTGATGGCGCGTTACATGCATGTCTTCTACAGCAAAAAAAAAAAAAAAAATTCATATTCAATACCATGGGAAGAATCAGCAGTGACATGGTGGACAAGGCGCTAAGTACAGCTATGACTCGGTATGGATGGGAGGCTGCTCAATGACTTGAGCTACTACGATCATTTCATTCCTGTGTTCATGGTGCATTGATGGCACGTTGACTGTGTGTGTTTGCAGAAACAGTGACAAACAAACAAACAAACACACACACACACACACTCTCTGTCTCTCTCTCTCTCTCAGGGTCTTTGGCCTCCATTTATGGAATATGACGCTCAGTGGGCAATCTCAGCAAATGTCAGTGCCTTATTAAACAAGATACCCACCAGCCCTTGGGGCTGGGAGAGGGCTATGAATACATTTATTTCACTAATGTACTGACCTTAAAACTGTAAGTGCCGTTCAAACACTGCAGTGATGCAGGCAATTGATGTAATAGTCATTAGGGGGAGGGGAAAATATATGCAGGAAAAATGTCCTCACCCTGTACTACATGTTCATTCTTCTCTCATTGGCCATCTCACTACACGAGTCTGCACTGCCACCGCCTCTGCTTCCTCCACGCAGCTCCAGAGAAAAACCCCAAATGGGGCCTGTTTCCAAGCCAGGACTGGGAAGGCACGGTGGCTAAGGAGTTTCCACCACCTCCATCGCTAGCAAACCACCTCAAACAATCCCTCCAGCTGTGCAGGAACGCTAGGCGGTAGGCCGGGCCACTCTCATCAAGGACTGATTAGGGCTTTGAGTGGGCCGTCGGTCATGGACCAGCAGGAGGAAGTGGCAGGGCAATGGTTTCCAGACTAAAGAGTGGTAGGTGTTGACAGCGAGGCACTGGAAGCTCTACCCTTGAAGTCTGACTGTGACATCACCTAAACGAAAATGAAATTTAGTTGTTCTCCCTGGGGTAGAGGCAGTGGTTTAAAAAGACGCAGCACAGCACAACACTGCTGTGCACACATGCACGTCTGTCCATACAGACGTGCCCACATCTTTCTCTTTTCTTCTTTTCTTTGATGCACACATGCACGCAACACGCGACCGCAGTCAGCTTTGTCAAGAGGAAAATCTTTCAGAAAAAATAAAATCAGCCACACAAGCCTAGCCTGAAAGATTGCAAAATCTCATCTCACGATTTTTACTTTCATTTTGACATTAGACAAACTCATTAATCCCGATGACTGTGATAACCATTAGATATATACACCAATGAAGCTGAAATGATGTGAATCTTTTTACTTTTTCTACACTCTGATCAACAAATATGGACACCCCACGTCCCTATCTCTGTCCCTCTACCTCCCACTCAAGTCATACTTCTCTCCCAAACATTTCATACCAACAGCTGGGCGAGGAACCCCCACTGACTAACTGAGATATTGTCTCATTTATTAGTGAATGGTTAAACCATTATAAAGACCCATTTCTCCAGAACAAATACCCCGGCTGTCTCATGCAGGGACCTAATGTTAATAATCACGCATTAGATGGGATGATGATACTTACTCATAGACTTGGACTAGGCTAGTCTCGCAATGAAGGGGTTTTTTTTTTTCCTACTTTTCTTCCCCATCAGACAGGAAATTGAAGCAATCTGTCTGTGGAGGTGGGGGCTTCCCGCAGGGACAGACCAATTGTCCCTGATGATAACGCGGGTTGCTGGATCCTCCCGATATGTGCATTATTGATGGCCATCAGTCGGCGTGTGTCTGACCACATTTAAGTGTCTCAGCAGGGGGGGGTGGGGGTCCAGTAATCAAAATACACATAGACACAGCACTGTCTCCTGCTCGCTCACACCAACTCACGTAATACATCATCAAGTGTGCATCGGCACATTGAAACTGGCACTCACAAGTGATGTGCTCATGCAAACAAATACACACAAGGTTACAGGATACGTGTAAGCAGTGAAGCCTTTACTGACCCATTAACACTGTGCTGTGAGCACTTCATTGGCTTTTTGATGTTAAGCTAATTCTCCTTTCCTCTGATTGTCCGCATGGTGTCTCAAGTTATGCTTCTGTTAAAAATGTTGCACAAGTCAAATTTCTGAAATTTCCACAAAATAAAACAAATCAGTGTGTGTTCCCATCATTTACCTTAATGCAAATATATTGGTGTGGCAAGATTACATAATTAATGTGACTCATGCATTTCACAGCTGCTTCCCACCTAAAAGGACATTTGTATGTCTTTGTTTTTTTTTGATTAATGACTTTGTCTCATTTAATCCACGTGTACCCTGTGGTGTTTTTATGAGCAGCTGTGATGATACAAAGGGTGGGTTGACAGGCAACATCAGCACCCACCTGGACCGGAACTAGGGACATAGCAGTTTTGCACCCCACACAAAATCCAAATATATTCAATTTGCTATGGTATAAAACAGAGGAGAGCAGTATATTGAGAAAGTAAAACAAGACACTTTTTTCACATTTTTGCATGAACAATAACTAAAATGGGTAATTATCAGAGTAGTTGCCAACTCAATCATCTTAAGCTAGTTCTGCTTTTATCCAACTAGCCAACAAGCTAATTTATTAAAGCACTCAGCATTATTTCAGCCTTAAATACAAAATGAAATGTCATAAATTGACATTGACTATATTCTACAAGTTATGAAATGTATTCTGAGCTGATATTTATACCTAATTTATAGCATCAAATGCATATACATTTGTTCGTGTGTTATGTGTCAGAGAGGCTTTTTATAACCCCATTGTAGCGATGCAGAGAGCTGCATCGCCCCCTGTATATGCAGCATACAGCCTGTGTGCAGCATATATATAAACTTACACAGTCCAACAACATTAGTTAAGGACTTGACTAACACACTAGAGCCGACAGAAACAAGGCAGCAGCTATAAAATGCTTTAAAAAGGCAAATAAATCATAATCAGAAGAGCAATGCTTTCTTCTGGTGTTGGGATGGTCTACATAATGAAGCTACGCATATGAACTGGGAATTGTGGAATTCCTCAAACACAAATGGAAAAACCAGACACCATGAACATCACCAGAGGTGCCAATCAGTCATACTGAGGCAGCTTTTGCAAGTGTATCAACACATGTCAAAACATCTGTTTAACATAGCTATTTTAGTCTCTATACCATTCTTTATAATCTTTAATCAGTGGCTAGCACCTGCCCTCTACGTCTACATCTCCTCATTTTAAAGAACAACCTCCCTTTTGGCCACCATGAGACAGACAGGTGTGTGTTAGCCATCTTGCTGCTTCCTGCATCTGCTGGTAACAGAGACATCTTTAGAGTCAGCGGGGGCTTCATGGGACCAGGAGGGAGGGTTTAGACTTGTGTCGCACACACTGTTCCTCTCAGATATCCTGTCATGAGATGGAACAGACATAAGGCAAACATGAATCTGCATTCATAAGTAAGATGATACGACAGACTGGGAGAAAACTGGTCTGGTCTTCCAAACACGCTAATACAAATCAAGCTCAATCTTTGTATTTATTATCAGTGAGCAATATTATGTACTACATATAACATGATACCTGAGTTTCCTCTTAACAGGTATCTAAATTCACCTCGTCTTTCTATAAGAAAGGGCTGGGGCTGGAAAGGGGACATAAGAGAGAACATGTCAAAACCTGATCTCGGCTTGGATATCGGCAACAGAGGTGAGGTGTAATTGACTGATCAGGGGAAAGCAATACAGATACGGCAGCTGTATAGGGCCCTGCTGCAACACTACCTTTGTTTAACCGGTCATTACCCCCATGTAAACCGGCACGGGCTTCTCCTCAGGTGCGTCGACTAATCTCCTTTTATACCTGCGGTGATAAGATAGACTGCCTCTTGATCCCTGTGTTTCCTCTCGCCGTAACATCTCTGGGGCTTAGCCTGTCGCAGCATGTCTGACATCTGTCAGACAGAGGAAACAGTGGAAGGGGAGGAGGGAGACTGGGTGAGGGGAGGGGAGGAAAGCATGATCCAATGAAGCCCCAGATGTAGAGCTTACATTTGGCATGTGGTGGACCTTATATCCTCCTGAAATCAGTTTAGTCAATTCTTTAATTTCTGAAAGAGAATTTTAATTTAATGTAGCACTGTACGTCTTTATGATCTACTGTAAATTCAGATTCAGGATGCAGCAAAAAATACACCAATTCCTCTGAAAACTGACTTTATATGTTTCTCAGCGGAGCAGTAGGTCACTTTTTGATGTCTACTGCTGTTTTGTAGACTGTGGGGAATTCCGCTGAGACAATCCTGCCTTTTAAGATGTTTGTCGGCTCCTCATTATCTTCTTTTCTCACTTAATTCCAATGACACGTGTATACATGCATGTCTAAATTTACTGTATCCTATTTCTATTTGTTCAGGAATGTCATTTATTCCTGTGCTAATGTCCCTGACCCAATCCAACATCTACTATAAAAGGAGAATGTTGATTCAGTCTGTTCTTTGTGAATCATCACAGTCAGTTCTGAATAGGAAGCCAACAATAAGAAATATCAGAGAGGCAGCACACACACAATACAGGAATATATCACCAATTTAAACTGCAACAACAACAACAGAACAGGTCCACCGCAGCCCAGCAACACTAGGTCCAGGTCCAGCATTCATCTTAAAAGGGTCGGTTCACCTAAATTATGAAAAAACAAAACAAAACAAAACATTTTATTATTTATTCAAAATGCGGCTGACCAGAACAAACCAGAGAAAGAAATCTGTCAAAAGCATGATGTGTCACCAATTAACTAGCAGCAGTTGTTGAAAACAGTAGCAGAACATTTTTCCATGCTCTTCACAGTTCACACTCTCTGCATCCTGCCTCAAAAAACATATTTTTCTCCTGTGATGATCATGACATACCGCTTGATCAGAGCTGATAGAAATCCACCTGGGTATTTGATATACTGAAACACAGATCCCCGACCTGTGGCAATACAGCAGGACTCTACCTGGCCCAATTCCAGACTGGGTCATGGATAATAGGGAGGGGTTCTGTGAAGACCTCAAACCAGCAGATTGTGTCTGGATGTCAAATATAATTAACCACAGAGACCGATATTTCAAACCACGGGCAAATAAATATATATTACTATATTATATATATTATTACATATAGTGTGTATATATATAAACACACTATACGTAAGTGAGAAAATG
The DNA here is from genome assembly GCF_016859285.1 of Xiphias gladius. NCBI lineage: Eukaryota > Metazoa > Chordata > Actinopteri > Istiophoriformes > Xiphiidae > Xiphias > Xiphias gladius. The sequence continues at coordinate 5,886,733 of NC_053408.1, read as the reverse complement.
TTTTTTCCATAGTGAGGTATTTTGCAATCTGGGTGCACTAACCGAAGGTGCACAGGTGCAGAGTCGATATGGGGTTTGCGTTTCTAGTGTTGCCAGGTGTCTGTTCCCATCCCAAAGCCCAAAGCAGCAGCCGCCTGTACCCATAACAGCCCAGGAGGCATCCGCGATGACAATAAGACATCATCTGCAAACGTTACAATTACCCCGTCATTCTGCTGAGCTTCCCTGTTAATTACACAAACCATTTCCTTCAAGATGGCACGCTTGGCTGACAGCCCAGAAATCTATCATTCCTGAATCTGTGTCTGTCAGATCTATGAACAGGTTAATCAGGTTAGTCATGAGTTAATGCAGGTGGCTTGGATTCAGGGGACAAGCTGGGTGCTCGCCAAGAGAACATGCTCCACTTCAACCTGCCAAGCTGGGACTTTTTTTTTTTCCACTCTTTTTTTCCCCCCCGTCATTCACACCACATCCTGTTTGTCTTCCTCTCCGGTGTGTCTTTCAGGGCTCCAGCTGAG